>NC_067401.1:25122769-25740269 GCF_016432865.1 Antechinus flavipes | reverse complement strand
GGTGGGGGGCTCTGGGAGCAAGGATGACTTCCTGTAGAATGTTAGATTTAAGTTGAGTCTTGAAGGAAGCCCATTTTAAGTATGGGCAGAGGTAGACTGGCAAATATTTTACAACAGGCTCTCATGGGGAGGGGGAACTGTGTACTTGACACACTTTAAAGTTTGGTCTATCTTATTAACATTTTATTTATCACATTCTTAATTCTAGATTATCAACAAAATAATACACCAAGCCTTAATTGGTAATGTTTGCCAGTTTCTGAGGTGTAAATGCTCACACTGAAAATTAAACAATCAGCCCTCTTCACACAGCACATTTCTGGGGATGAGAGACAAAGACACAAAAATGGAAGGTGGAATACTATGTGTGAGGAACAGAAAGGAGGGCGATGTAGCTTGTTCATACAGTCTGTGGAGGGAAATAAAGTAAAAAAAAGCTGGGAAAGTTTTAGGATCCAGGTTATAAGAGGCCTTAAATATAAAATAATGAGTGTCAGATTCATCATGGAGGTCATAGGGAGCCCTAGGCTCCACTGACTCTGCTGAAAGGAAGGGATTTTACTTTATCATAAACCCTGTGGAATCCCAATGGGTCACTGTTCTGGTTAGAATTTTGCTGTTGTTCAGTTGTTATTCAGTCATGTTTGACTCTTTGTGACCTTATTGAGTTTTCTTGGCAAAGATTTCTTTCTCCAGCTCATTTTACAGATGAGGAAACTGAGGCAAATTTCTAGTCATATGAAAAAATGCTCTAAATCATTATTGATTAGAGAAAAGCAAATGAAGACAACTCTGAAATATTACTTCACACCTCCCAGATTGGCTAAGATGACAGGAAAATGATAAATGTTGGAGAGGATATGGGAAAACTGGGACATTAATACATTGTTAGTGGAGTTGTAAATTGATCCAACCATTCTGGGAGAGCAATTTGGAGCTAGGACCAAAGGGCTACCAAACTGTGTTATATACCTTTTGATCCAGCAGTGTCTTTACTGGGTCTGTATCCCAAAGAGCTCATAAACAAGAGAAAAGGACTCACATGTGCAAAAATGGTTGTGGCGGCCCTTTTTGTAGAGGCAAGGAACTGGAAACTGAGCGGATGCCCAACAGTTGGAGAATGGCTGAATAAGTTATTGTATGTGAATATTATGGAATATTATTGTTCTGTATGAAACGACCAGCAGGATGATTTCAGAAAGGTCAAGAGAGATTTGCATGAACTGATGCTGAGTGAAGTGAGAAGAACTAAGAACATTGCACACAGCAACAAGATTGTGTGATGATCAACTGTGATGGACCTGGCTCTTTTCAACAATGAGATCATTCAGTCCAATTCCAATGCTATTGTGATAGAGATGGTCATTTGTATCCACAGAGAAGACTAGTGAATGTGAATCACAATACAGTAGTTTTACCTTTTTATTATTTGTTTGTTTGCTTTTTTTTTTCTTTCTTTCTCATTATTCCCCCTTTTGATCTGATTTTTCTTGTGCAGCATGCTAAGTAGGGGAAAATGTTTAGAAGAATTCTTTAACCTATATTGGATTACTTGTTGTCTAGGGGAAGGGGGGGAAAGAGAGAGAAAAATCTGGAACACTAGGTTTTGCAATGGTGAATGTTGAAAATTATCTTTGCGTGTATTTTGAAAAAATATATATATGAAACTAAGGTAAACAGTGGTTAAGTAACTTGCCTAGGTCAGACAGCTAGTAAGTGTCTGAAGCCAGATTTGAACTTCTGAAGAAGACTCTTCCTGACCCCAGGCCTGGTGCTCTATGAACTATGGTACCATCTCGTTACCTCATGTTTTTCAATGTCATTTTCCTTTTAGATACTGTGGTCATTGATTTAACTATTTTCTGGTTCTGATCACTTCATCCTATATCACTTCATACGGTTCTTTCCAAATATCTCTGAATTCTCTATATAAGTCATTTCTTACAACATGACGATATTGCATTACATTCATAGACCATAATTTATTCAGTCATTTCCCAATCAATGGGCATCTGCTTTGCTTGTACTCCTTTGCTACTATAAAAAGTGTTGCTATAAATATTTTTGTATTCCCACAGCATATGTCTAGTAAGAGATATCATTGTATCAAAGCATATGCAGTTTAGTGAATTTTCTAGAATAATTATGAATTTTTTCCCTAAAATGGATTGGACCATTTTATAGTTCTAGGAACAGTGCATTATTATTACTATCTTCCCACAGCCTTAAAACATTTGCTATTTTATCTTTTTGTCTTTTCAAATTTGGTGAGCATGAGCTGAGACCTCAAAGTTATTTTTAACTTCATTTTTCTTATTAATCATTTGGCTCATTCTTTTCTCATATTTGTTGATGCTTTATATTTCTTCTTTTGAAAGGTTCTTGTTTATATTCCTTGAATATTTGTCTGTTGGGGAATGGCTCTCGTCCTTGTCTCTCTTGGTTTTCTTCATGGAACCAGAACTGGGATGTAATACAGAATATTATCGAAGATTAGTCTCTGGAACTGTCTCATAAGGTCTAAGTCCATAATCCCCACAGGTATATGAAATATCTTTTTGTTATATGATGGGCATATAGTAAGTATCCTTACTTCCAAAAGACCATTCCCAGACAGCAAATGTCATGACCTTTATGTCACAATATTCTTCTACTTTCTTCTCTTACCCTTGAAGTACCTGTACAAGACTCTCCAAGTCTTCTTCTTATTATTGTTTTTATTATTATATATTATTATAATATACTATAATGTAATTATAAAATATTATAATAATTTTTTATTACATTAACCATCCTTCCTCTGGGATATTAAAAAACTCTCCCCAAAGGTGAGCCATGGGCTAGGTCAGGATTGAAAGAATATCTTATTTGTCGATATACATTTTGGACTAATGGAACGCAAAGCATGCTTCAAAAGGCAAAATGCCAAGACATGGTACTATCTGTGCTGAATGGCTCTGCCATTGCTGGGTTGGATCACAGATGGGTCACAGAGCTACTGATCAAGTATATCTTTCAATAAACATTTCTAGTCTTGTGACTCTTTCAAGTAAATGATTACCAATACTTGCAGTTCAAACCCAAGGACTTACTGGCTTGGATCATTAGGATAATACATATTCTTTTTTTTTAATTATAGTTTTTTATTTACAAAACATATACATGGGTAATTTTTCAACATTGACCTTTGCAAAACCTTCCGATGAGCTGTTTCTTAAAGAACATATCCTGGACTTTTATTAGAAATTGAATGAAGCTCACCAAAATATAATTTGAAGAATACACTCATTTCTTTTTAGAAAGAAACTTAGGAAGTCAAGATGGTGGATTAAAGGTAGCAACGTAGGCAAAACTCTCCCAATATTCCCCTCCAAACAACTTTAAAGTAATGCCTTAAATTGAATTTTGGAGCAACAGAGCAAAACAAAGTCTATGGTGAGAAAATTAAAACGTTAACAGGAGTGCTCTGTGATATCAGGACTGGGGCAGGCCCAGATCATATAAGATGGCAGCACCAGTAGCAGCTTCAGGAGTTCTAAACCCAGAATTGTTTGGGTTCTCAATCCCAGGATGGAGAGGAATATTAGCATTTGCAACTACAAGAGAATAGAGAACATACGCTAAGTTTCAGAGCCAAGAGAAATACCAGCACTTGCAACTGTAGGGGAGAGAGGCCTTTCCTGGGTAAACAGAGGAGCACAAAGCAGTATAGCTGAAACCATACACTTTTTGGATCATATCACCTCAGAAGCACCAAAAACTTTCAGACCTTCAGAACTAGCTAAAAAAATAGTAGCACAAAAAAGTTTTAAGTTTTCTCAATCCCAGGTAAACAGAGCCTAAATTTAACATAAAGTTCAAAATAAAGAAATAGGTTGCAAAAGTGAGCAAACAAAAAAAATGAATTGACCATTAAAAACCTACAGCAGTGGCAGGGAAGATTAAAACACAAATTCAGAAGAAGACTACATTGTGAAAATACCTTTAGCAAAAGCCTCAAGGGAAAATGCTAATTGAACTCAAGCCCAGCAAGAATTTCTTGAAGAGTTTTTTTTTTAATAATTTTTTATTGATAGAACGCATGTAATTTTTACAGCATTATCCCTTGCATTCATTTCTGTTCCGATTTTATCCCTCCCTCCCTCCACCCCTTCCCCGAGATGGCAAGAGTCCTTTACATGTTGAATGGGTTGCAGTATATCCTAGATACAATATATGTGTGCAGAACCAAACAGTTTTCTTGTTGCACAAGGAGAATTGGATTCAGAAGGTATAAATAATCTGGGAGGAAAAACATAAATGCAAGCAGTTTATATTCATTTCCAGTGTTCTTTCTCTGGGTGTAGCTGCTTCTGTCCATCTTTGATCAATTAAGGCTCTCTTTATCGAAGAGGTCCACTTTCATCAGAATACATCCTCAAACAGTATCATTGTTGAGGTATATAATGATCTCCTGGTTCTGCTCATTTCACTCAGCATCAGTTCATGTAAGTCTCGCCAGTCCTCTCGAATTTCTTGAAGAGTTAAAGAAATGGGTAGTAGAGGAAAATTTGGGAAAAGAAATGAGAGTGATGCAAGAAAATTAGGAAGAGAAAATTAATAGCTTGGTAAAAGAAGCACAACAATACTGAAGAAAATAACATCTTTAAAAAAACACACCCAAATTTGTCTAATGGAAAAAGAAGCGCAAAAGCTCACTGAAGAAAATAATTCCATAAAAATTAAAATTGAACAAGCAGAAGGTAAAGATTCCATGACACATAAAGAAACAAACAAACAAAAAAAAAAAAAAAGCCAAAATAATGAAAAGATAGAAAAAAGGAAGCATCTCATTGGGGAAAAAAACTGACCTGGAAAATAGGTTGAGAAAGGAGAATTTAAGAATTATTGGACTACTTGAAAGTCATGATCACAAAAAGAGCTTAGACATCATATTTAAAAAATCAGAAAGGAAACTGCCCAGTTATCATTAATCCAGAGAACAAAATAGAAATAGGAAGAATTACTTCCTGAAAGAGATCCCCAAATGAAAACTCCCAGGAATAATATAACCCAATTCCAGAACTGCCACATCAAGGAGAAAATATCATAAGCAGCCAGAGAGAAACAAATCAAATGTTGAGAAATCACAGTCAGAATAACACAAGATTTAACAACTTTCATGCTAAAAGAGTGGAGGGCTTGGAATATTATATTTTAAATGGCAAAGAAGTTAGGATTACAACCAAAAATAACCTACCCAACAAAACTGAATATAATTCTTCAGGGGCAAAAATTGACATTTAATGAAATGGAGGACTTTCACATATTCCTGGTTAAATGACCAGAGCTGAATATAAATTTTGACATTCAAACACAAGACTTGAAAGAAGCATAAAAACTGTTTACATTCACCTTTAGGAAGATGATGCATATAATTCCAAAGATCTTTACCATTATTACAGCAGTAAGAAGGAGTTAAAATAGAAGCACAGAAGTGAATCACTTATATTGAGATTATCTAAAAAAAAGAAGGAGTGAGAAAAGGATGCACTAAGAAAAGGGGGAAGGGAGAGGTAGAATGAGGAAAATCATTTCCCATAAAAGAGGCACTCAAGAAAAAAGCTTTTAGTGGAGGGGAAATAGAGAGGAGTAGACAAAAGTTGTACCTTGCTCTCATCAGAATTGACTCAAAAAGGGTAGAATAATTATTTCTATATTTATCTATCTGTCTAGCTACATACTCAGTTGGGTATGGAAATTTATCTTACCCAACAGGAAAACAAGAGGGATAAGAGAAAGGGGGGGATGATAAAAGGGAAAGCAAATTAAGGGAAATTGTGGTTAGAAGCAAGATAGACTTTTGAAGATGAACATGTCAAAGAGAGACGGATAAACAGAACAAAATAGAATGGAGGGGAATACAGTTAGTAATCGTAATTGTGAATATGAATGGGATGAGCTCATACATAAAATGGAAGCAGATAGCAGAACGAATTAGAAACCTGAATCCAACAATATGTTGTTTGCAAAAAACACACATGAAATTGAAAGAAAACACACAGTTAAAATAAGGGGATAGAGCAGGATCTGTTATTCCTCAGCTAAAGTAAAAGAGGCAGGGGTAGCAATCACAAAGCAAAAGTAAAATAGACCTAATTGAAAGAGATAATCAGGGTGACTCCATTTTGACAAAAAGTGATATCAACAATTTTTACACTGTGCTTCTCTGATAGAGGTCTCGTTTTCTCAAACATATGAAGGACTGAATTAAATAAAAATAAGAACCATTCTTCAACTGATAAATTGTCAGATAGTTTCCAGAAGAAGGAATCAAAGCTATCCATAGTCATGTTTTTAAAAACCAAATCATTATTGCTTAGAGAAATGCAAATTAAAATAACTGAAATATCACCTCATACCTATTAGAAATGACAAATGCTGGAAGGGATGAGGGAAAATAAGTAAACTAATCAACTGTTTCTAGAATTGTGAACCACTCCAACCATTCTGGAGAATAACTTGGAACTATACCCAAAAGACTATAAAACTGGTCATATTCTTTGACCGGCAATATCATTATTAGGACTGTATTTCAAAGAGATCAAAGAACAAGGAAAAGGTCCCATATGTACAAAAATATTTATAGCAATTCATTTGTGGTAGCAAAGAATTAGAAAGTGAGGGAATGCCCATCAAGTGGAAATGGCTGAACAAATTGGACATAGGATTGTGATGGAGTGCTATTGTGCTGTAAGAAATGAAATACATGGAAAGAGCTATATGAACTGATGCAAAATGAAATGAATAGCAGAATGGATCATTGTACATGCCAACAGCAATAATGTAATCATAATTGTGAATGATTTAGCTAGTCTGATCAATTCAAGAATCCAAGATAATTCCAAAGGATTCGTGATGAAAAACTGCTATCCACCTCCATAGAAAGAACTGATGGACTCTGAGAATAAGTTAAAGTATAGTTTTTTCACTTTATTTTTCTTAATTTTTTCTCAATATGGTTAATATGGAAACATATTTTGCATGATTTCACATGTATAATTGATAACATCATGCTTGCCTTCTCAGTGAGTAGAAGAGGAGTGGGAGGAGAAAGAGGATTTGGAACTCAAAATTTTTTTTAAATGCCATAAATAAATAAATGATGAAGAAATTAGGACATTTGCCCATTTCTGGTCTTGTAATATGACCTGTTCTACATGATTTTCCTTTCATCCATCCATTTTAAAAGCTTCCAAACTTAACTAACATTGAAATGAGCACTTAAAATGAGAACAGACATTAAAATGAGCACGCATGAGAACAGAAAGCAATGGGTTTGTACACAAAACTGCAAATGGCTGTTATATGCAGCTGGCTTTTTCGTTTTCTTTTCTTTTTCTAAGTATATGGAATATCCCCAAAGTCTTAGCCTAACTTTAAGCTAGTAAAATTTAAAGCAAAGCTTTACTAGCTTACCTAATAAATTCAAACTGGAGCTTTCAAAATTGTCCAGCTTTTCCGTGCTTCCTTTTGACCTTCCTTCCTTTCTTTACCATTCAAAACATGTTTTGATGGCCCTCTCTACTTTCTTCTTCCTCTTTTTTTTGGTCAGTCATATTTCCAGCACCTCCTTATTCTCTTCCCCCAACTGAGAAAAAAGAAAAACAATATCTTTTTAAACAAGGACGCACAGTCAAGCAGAACAAATTCCCACATTTGTTGTGTCAAAAAATGTATTTCTCATTCTGCAATTTCAATCTGCCAATCTCTGTCAGGAAATAAGATAGCATATTTCATCATGAATCCTCTGGAATCATGATTGAATCGAGTAGATTTCTTGGGCCTTTTAAAGTTGATCTTTACAACATAACTGTTATTGCATAATTTGTTCTTTTGGTTCTATTCATCTCATTTTCCAGGTATCCCACAAACCATTCCTTTTATCATTTCTAACAGAGCAATAATATTCTATTATTATGATTTGTTCCTTTTCCATTTGATAGGTAACTCCTTAGCTTCCAGTTTTTCACTACAACAAAGAGCTGCTATAACTAATTTTGCAAATGGGAGTCCTTTTTCTCAGTCTTTGATCTCTTTGGGGGTGTAGGGAGAGAATTAATATCTCTGGTTCAAAGGGTATACACAGTTTAGCAACATCTTGGGCATGGTTCCAAATTGCTTTCCAGAATTGGTTGGACTAGTTCCCAGTTTCACATAATATGTCAGTATGCTTGTTTTCCCACAGACCCTCCATTTTTCATCATTTTTCTTTTTGTCATCTTTGCCAATCTTAGGATTATGAGGTGGAATTTCAGTCATTTTCTTTCTCATTTCTCTAATTATTAGTGACTTGGAAGCATTTTTCTATATGCTAGTTAATGAAATGGAGAACTTTCAAGCAATCCTGATGAAAAGACCAGAGCTGAATAGAAATTTTGAGATTCAAACACAAGACTCAAGAGCAGCATAAAAACTATTTACATTCATATATAGGAAGATGATGGATGTGATTTCTAAGATCTTTACCATTATTAGGGTAATTGGAAGGAGTCTAAATATTCAGATGGCATAGAAGCAAGTAACTTATATTATGATTATCTAAAAAATAAAGATGGGATGAGAAAAGGATGCACCAAAAGAAGGTTTTTCCATGATTTTTCAAAGGTCTCCAGCAGGAACTGAAGAATTACATTCACCCTTTTTTTCAATACAATTTAGGAGATTATAGTTTTCCTAAGATGGAGAATTTCCAATCCCTATTAGCCATTCTTGTTCTATGCTTCCCTTACCAAAAATTGTTCTTGGTAGAAAATATAGAAATGTGAGTTAAGTAGTTTATCTTCTTTTCATTATCCACTATCATTGTTCCATCAAACCTAAATATTAGTTTTTATCCCTTCTTTGACATTTCTCCTTGCCCTGTGTTTAAAAAAAAAGTATGGGGTCAGCTAGGTAGCACAGTGGATAGAGCACCAGCCCTGGAGTCAGGAGGATCTGAGTTCAAATCTGGTCTCAGACACTTAACACTTCCTAGCTGTGTGACCCTGGGCAAGTCACTTAACCCCAATTGCCTCAGCCAAAAAAAAAAAAAAGTATGGCCTCACCTAATTTTGTACTTCTGTGCTCCAGACACTCTGCTCACAGGTCTCTGCTACTGATCTATTCATACTCAATTACTGCCCTTGCTTCTATCTTCTATCCCCAAATTATCCATACTAATTTCTAATATTGTTCTCTCTTTTCTAACTCATTACAATTATTTGTACTTGGATTGTTGTAATTTCATTTGTAGGTCATCCTGATGTGGGAAAGATTCCTTTCTAGATTCCCACCCTCTCCTAGTTAATAATGTAAATTGCCCTTTAACTCACAAATCCTGGTCCCTTTGAATTCCAATAGAAGATCTGACCTGTTCCCAGCCCCACCCGGGTCTGAGCCAACTTTGGGGCTACACCCGAAAGCCCCTCGAGCTTAGTCTCCTATTATAAAAAGGCCATGCTGGGAACCCCTCTTTGCAGAGATTCCAAACATGGCTGCCATGTGAGGACCCTCTGTCCACTGGACTCTCTGTCCAGTGCCCTCCTTATCTCTACCTTCGCCTATACTTTAACTTTGCTTATCTAATAATAAACCTCTTTTATCAATCTAGCTCTCCGGGCCAATAAATGCTTTTATTGGGAACTCGCGCCGCTACTAGACCCCTTTGCGCCGAATCTGTACCCCAAACCTGCCACTAGACCTTAAATCCTAATTTCATTTAGGTACCCCAAAGCTAAACCTCAACAATCCCATCCATCTTAGACTGAGTTCCTCTGTATGCCATGAGATTTTACTTAGCTTTTTGCTGAATTCTTAGAGATCCACTCCCTAGATTGGGTGCGTGCGTGTGTGTGTGTGTGTGTGTGTGTGTGTGTGTGTGTGTGTATGTGTGTGTGTGTGCCCATGAGTCTATATTGGTTTTTCCCTTCCTTATTATGAGTTCTGAGACAGAATGGTCATTTCCTCCCAAGGTACCCATCAATTTTGCTTTGTTAACCAATTCTTCTTTCTTAGTCAAAATTAGGTTTAGAATAGTTCCCTTTGTTACTTCCTCTGCCTTCTAAAGAAGGACATTTTCACTGAGGCAAGCCAAGAATTTATCAACTGTTCTGATTTGAGCAGAGAGAAATCCAGTAGAAATCTGGATGATTAAAGTTCCAATCTGTGATCTGTGCCCTGAACTTACACACAATTTAAGTTTTAATGGTTCAAAATGGCCCGGAGACTTTGGGGAGACTGTGTACAATACTCCTGCACCATCATGCCTGTTTCTTCTTCCACTGATCTTTGCTCCACTCTGGATATCATTTTCCTACTTCTTATTCATGGATTTCCTAATGAGTGTGTGCTCTCAACATCCAATGCCTTCCAGGCAATCAGCTCCTTCTGTATTTAAAGGTATGCCCTTTAAAAACCATGTTCTGCTCTTGAATCACATCCTCATTGAGGCTAAATAGGAGGCTAAATTTACTTTCCCCTGTTAAAATGACCAGTTCTTCTTGTTTCCTTGTTTACCATCTATGCTTTGTGTGTTTGTGTAGCTTGTGCTATACTATTTTTTATTGCCCTTGTTTTTGGATGAAATCTGCTGAGAATTATCATATTTCTAGACCAATATTCTAAGAAGGCACTTAAATAACACTTTAAGATTTTCAAAGAAATTTAGAAATATCATCTCATTTTATCCTCACAACCTGGAAGGTGGATATTTACATTTTACAGATGAAAAAACTGAGGACAGAAGAGTATATAAAGACAAATTTGAACTCAGGGCTTCCAGATTCCAGATTCAGTGCTCTATTCACTGTGCCACCTAGCTGACTCTCTAGACTTTCTCTTATGCCATCCGAGCTGATACTTTTCATGGTTTCTGGTTTGGAGGTTACATGCGGGCACCTTTCCTTCCTGTTGTTCAGTTCCACTAATCACCAAGCAAGAATATATGTACTAGTCCTGTTTGGATGTATTTCAGTCCTGATCAAGAGCCTGTAATTCCCTTTTCTTAAAGCCCAGTGCTTCAGGAATCCAAATTCCATCCTCAGGTGCTGTGTTCTGTTCCCAGATTTGTTCAGTTCTCAAATGTGCCTTTCTCTTCTGAAGAAGGAGTTAAAAATCCCATTCCACAATGATCCAAAGGCATTCAGTCTGTTATCCAGGCCTCCACATTCCCCAACATTGCTTTCTGGATTCTACATGAATCAGTAGGAGAAAGTAATAGTCATATGCTCTGACCAAACTGAGGAAATTCCCCTCCACATTCTGGATATTCATCTCCAGAAGAGCTCAACACCCTCATTTTAGATCAAGCTAACATAAAATCTCATTAGAACCTTTCAGTTAAGATGGTGCCTAACATTCTTGATTTCTTCTTCTTGTTCTTCTCATTCTTCTTGTCCTTCCTTCCTTCCTTCCTTCCTTCCTTCCTTCCTTCTTTTCTTCCTTACCTCCTCCTTCCCTCCTCCCTCTTTCCCTCCCCCTCTCTTTTTCTTTTCTTTCTTTCTTTCTTTCTTCTTTTTCTTTCTTTCTTTCTTTCTTTCTTTCTTTCTTTCTTTCTTTCTTTCTTTCTTTCTTTCTTTCTTTCTTTCTTTCTTTCTTCCTTCCTTCCTTCCTTCCTTCCTTCCTTCCTTCCTTCCTTCCTTCCTTCTTTCTTTCTTTCCTTCTTTCTCTTCTCCTTTCTTTCTTCTTTTTAATTATTGGAGTTTTCCAATATCTTTTCTTTTTTATTAAAGTTTTTTATTTTCAAAACATATATAAGGGTAATTTTTCACCATTGATCGTTGCAAAACCTTGTGCTCCAATTCCCCTCTCCTGTCCTCCCATCCCTTCCCTTAGATGGCAAATAATCCAATATATTTTAAACATGATAAAAATATATAAATCCAATATAGGCATCCATATTTATACAATTATCATGCTGCATAAGAAAAATCGGATCAAAAACGAAGAAAAATGAGAAAGAAAACAAAATGCAAGCAAACAACAACAAAAGAAGTGAAAATGCTATGTTGTGATCCATACTCAGTTCCCAGACCTCTCTCTGAGAGTAGATGATTTCTTCTTCTTGTAATGTATGCTGAGTGACTCCTTTCCTCTAGTTGCTTGTGGATTCTTAGCAACATTTCCTGGTGACTGGGTAGAAGCGAGGTTGTAGGTTCTCTCCTCTGTCGGAAGAACAACCTTCCTGTGACCTGCCTTCAGTGGCTCATGGGCCTTCTGCCATTTTTCCTCCATGTTGGGTTTTTCTCACCTCCAACCTTCTGACACCAGTTATTATTCTTTTTTCTTCTTTAAGTTTTCTTCCTTCTTGCTTTTTCTTCATGAAACAAGTCTTCCATTCTTTCCAGGAGCCCTTCATTCTCCCTGCCAACCTGGAAGACAGGGTACAGTTTTTCCAGCCCCTTTGCCAGAGGTTGATTTGCCTTGCTGCTAGTTGGTACCATCAGAGAAACCCGCATGGTATGCTCTTTATAAGTTATTCAAATATTTATCTTGCCCTCTGTACTGGCAGAACTGATATCCTCTGATCTCCGTGACTCATATAGCTAGTTGCCACTGAAAACTTGGGAGATGAAACAGTAGCAGATGAGGTTAACAGGTTTGTTCCACTTTTTCTTCCAATCTGGCCGCTTGCCCAGTGATCTGCCTAAGGCAGGGCAAATGGGACTTTGTACCAGGGTGCTGAATTTAGAGACCTGCAGTCCAACAAAAAGAATCTATCATCGATTTAGTAAATAGTTAAAATAGGAACGAAGGTGAGCTCTTGCTCTGACTTCCCAGCTGTTTTCCCCCTGTAGTCAATATTCTCAGTGGTGGTCTTGGGCAGTATTCTGAGGTCCCTGTTTCTTTCCAAGTAGCCCATCCAAGCACATAGCTGAGGTGCTATTCCTGCCCTTTGCCATTATCATGTGGTACTTAACCAGACACAAAGATTCCAAGTTACTCAGCTCAGCCACATTTGATCTATCATGAGCAGATTCTCATCAAAGAAAGCCTTGAGGGATGGAGTTGGGAAGGGGAGGGGGCTGGAAACTCTGATGAGGAAACAAGACGGCTCTAGTGTTATAGGGAAAAGAATATTGGTTGGACAATTAGCAAACCTGGATTCAAATGCTTTGTCAGATGCTATACTGTGTGAACCATGGCAAGTCACTTAATTTTGCTGGGTCTCAGTTTCCTCATCTGAAAAAAATGAGAGGTTTGGACTAGATGGTCTCTGAGGTCTCTTCCAGCACTGAATCTATGACTGTGAGAAATCTAGGTTCAGGTTCAGCTCTGATTCTTAGCTGTGTAACTATATCCCTCATCTCTGAACGTCAATTTTGGCATCTGGCAAAAAGGATAATTCTTGCTTTATACTTCCTCTAGGGTTGTCATGAAGAAGGTGCTTTGTAGGTCTCAACACTATGAAATGTGATTAATTGTGATTATTTTTTCCTTCCCTTTCTCCATGAGACCCTGGCTGGCCTTTGGACCCAGAGAATCCCAGGATGCTGCACAGAGGAATTTGGGCATAGATTGATTTTGTGCAAAGGAGCCAAAAGTTCATATTCCTCTGCTCTCGCCTTCCTCCATCACGTAACCAGCAGGGATCTTTTAAAAATTTATTGATATTGTTTATTTTTACAAAGACTAATTTTGCCTCATATCCCCACTCAACTTTTCTTGACAGAGTCATCCTGCAAGGAATCTCAGAGACCTTGGAACCCAAGCCTGTCTTTTTTACAAAGGAGGAAAGTGAGGGACTTTCCTAACTTAAAAACGATGATAGCCTGTCTCGGAGAATCTGGATCTTGCCCAAAGTCAATCAACCAATCATCAAACATTTATTAAGCTCCTCTGTGTGCTAGACACTGGAGACACAAATGCAAAAATGATTCAGTTCCTGCCCTCAAGCACCTTATACTCTATCGTGGGTGGGAAGGGAGGAGGAACAAGTTGTCCACAGAGGCAGCTAGGTGGTACAGTGGACCTGAGCTGGAATTGGGAAGACCTGAGTTCAACTCTGGCCTTGTATTCTTACCGGGTATGTGATTCTGGGCAGGTCACTTAACCTTTACCTTCCCTATTTTCTATAAAATGGATATAATAATAGCATCTCGGTTTGTTGTGAAGTTCAAATGAGATAATATTTGTAAAGTGTTCTATAAATCTTAGGTATTATTAATTAAATTAATTAATTCAAATAAATAAATATGATAATGATAAAAAGAAATGCTTTAAATAAATAAACAAAATTAATTAAAATAAATTATCATTAAATGGTATCAAAATTAAGTCAAATTAAATGGTACCAAATGGTATCAAAGCTGCCTAGAAACTCTTTAGGAATTGCCCTTAAAACTGTAAATATTCCAAAATTATTATATTTAGTAATTCAAATGTGGTCTCTGTCACTTTCTACTTCTATCATTTAGTTCTTGATTGTTTTCCTTTCCTCAAAGAGGACCAGAATGACATCACTATGTTGAGATCAAGGTAAGGTGTCTGACTATGACTGATCAGACCAGTAGGAGCTAGAAAGGCTTTACTACAGGTCAGCCAGTATAACATAGAGCAAATAGCTTCACCTCTCTGGACACCAGTTCCTTCATCTCTCTAATGAGGTATAGGACTTTTAAGGTCCCATCCACCTCTAACTCTGTTATTCTGTGCAAGGCACTATACTATGGCCTTTAAAACAGCCTTTACCCTCTAGAAACTTACATTATATTATTAACAGCAAACCTTTGAACATGAGATCCTGAACGAATGAGGGTACCACTGAAATAGATCTGTTATAAGGAGGTGCAGGTTAGGGGGCAAGGTAGTCTTATATATACAGTTGTTCCTTCCATTTTGTCCAGTCTGTTTCCATATATTGTGGGTCGGCATAAGAAATTATATGGGGATTTGGGGGGAGTTTTGCAGGAACTGCAGATGATATATAGCAAAAGCCAGCAGGCAACACAGAAAAAGTTTAGAAACTTAGAAATAGATTAACTAGATGCGGTATGATATCAACATATTTTAACTTTCAATAATTTAATAGATTTCTTCTCTGGTACAAAGAGAGGACCAAAATTTAGTACTTGGATTTTTCCAGATCAAAGGGATATCATGCCCCTAACCCGGGAGATGTGGAAGGGATAACTGTACTGAGTTGGAAGTGTTGTGGGACATCCAAATGGAGAGATCTCATAGACAGTTAGAGATGTATAATCGGAGCTAGGGATCCAGAATTGGGAGTCATATGCTAAGAGCTGAAATCATAATAGCAAATAATTTTGCCAAAGAACCAAGATGAGAAGAAGTGAAGGCAACAGTAGGCAGAGTCTTGGGGAATCCCTGTCTTAAGCACTTGGAGAAAGGTAGAGACTAAGAAGTAGCAATTATTAAGTACAACAAAGTGTATAGGAAGCCGTGGTTTACACAGAGGCTTCTTACTGAATCTCTCTCCCTTGCTTCTCTCATTTGGACAATTACCCAGACTGGGAACTTCCCCATTCATCCCTTCCCTCTTTGTTCCAAGTTAGTCCGAGCTCTCGTTAGCGCTGAACTCTTACTGCTGTCCTAGCCTGCTCTTTTTGATCATCCTGCTGTCCAAGTGATCTCTTCTTCTGCACATAAATCTAGGGCCTCACACTTTGCAACATGACTGGTACCTTATTGCCTATTGATGAAATTAAATACGCGCCACATTTCTTAAGTGCCTAGGACTCTCCAGCCACCTTCATGTTTTGTTGCCCAGCTCCACCTAGTACCCCAGTTTCCCCCTGGTGCCTGATTGATGTTCATCCCTAGCTCATCAGTGTCCTGCTTTCTGGGCAGCTTCATGCTGAGCCTCAGTACCCTTCTGCGCCAGTGATCAACGCAATGACACCATCCCTAGGAAGGACATGCTAATCAATAGCCCTGAAATGAGACTCTATTCACTCTCACTTTGACTCCCAAACCAAAGCATCCTTCTAGCCACCACTTCCTTTAAAAAGTGCTCTCTTCCCTTATGAGAACATAAGCAGGGATAGTCTTGGATGTCTTTCCAGTATTTAGCATAGTGTCTGGCATAGGGCAGAAGTAATTAGTAAATGCTTTTTTCATTCATATCACATCTTAGGCAAAAATGTAGTAATATGGTAATGGACAAAGGGCCAGCTCCCTGGAAGACCTGTTTAAATTCTGCTTCTGGCACTTAATGATCTCTGGCCTCTCTCTCTGGCTCATTGATTGGGTTTTAATAACTTGGAATGAGTGAAAATAGCAATTGTTTTCTGTTTTGGCCAGAAACTTTGAGGGTCTTCCCCTCTCAGATGGATAGTCGTCGTGGTAAATCAGGCCGTCTTTTGTCTTAATTCTTACCTGCTTCTTAGACACTGAATGGGTGTTGCTTCAGATAAACTGAGACTGGAAGAGACCAAGATTATCCACCGCATCCCAGGCCATCTTGCCTTTTTTTGGTCTTGCTTCTGGACTTTGATGACTGGAGGAGAGAGTGAGGCTGATGGATTTTTTGAAGGGCTACCTCACTTAAATCCAGTTCGTTGAAAATCAAGACATCAGCCTTGTAATGTCACCGGCCTTTGAGAACCACGACAAAAACCAGTTTTCTATGAGGTGATTTCAGGCCAGGTGAGTGCACTGGCGGGTTGGTGTAGGGGAATCAAGAAGGGTCACATGGAAGAGGTGAGATTTAAAGGAACTTTGGCATCCCCAAAGCAGGTGGAAGACAACTTTTGTCCTGAGACAAGCCTGGACAGACACAGAGACAGAATGTGATGTGAGGGACAGCAAGGAGATGGGTGTTGCTGGACCGAGAGTGTAGGAAGAAGAGACATATGTAAGAAACCCGGAAAGGCGGAACCACGTTGTGCAGAGTTTAAAGCGGAGAGCCGAAGACTTAGTATTTGATCTGGTGGAACCAGGAGCAGATGGGTGGCGGTGGGGAGGTGGTTGGAGCTGGGCTTTAAAAATATCACTTTGATGTTTACCGATCGCAAGTGGCAGATCATAGGATTATCCATATAGACTTTGCAGATTATGTAGTCATTTTACAGATCAGGAAACTGAGGCCCAAAGGAATCGAATGACTTGTCCAAGGTCACACAGGCTTGGCCGCGGGCGAGCCCAGCCCGTCTGACTCTAAACTTTGAACTCCTGGTCCCTCCAGCCGCCCCTTCCTCCTGTCTTTCTCCTTTTGGACCCTCCCGAGGAGCCTCGCGTCGGGCCCGGGCAGTGGGGGCAGCCAGGCCTCCTGCATTTCGGGGCCGTGGCCCCCGGCCCGGCCCGGCCCCGCCAGCCTCGCGCCGCCCCTCCCCTCCCAGGGCTGGCTGCTGAGAGCGCACGCCCCGGGCAGCCCGAGACGGGACCCGGAGGGAGGGAGGGAAGGAGGGAAGGAGGCGGGGGCGCAGCGCAGCCTCCTCGGCTCGCCGTTGGCTAGCGGCGCCGAGGGGCAGGCAGGGACTGGCAGGAGGCTGGAGAGGAGCGGAGCGAGAGCCGGGGAGGAGAGGAGCGAGCGATCGAGGAAGAGCGTCGAGGGACCGCCTGTGCTGTTGTTGTCATCCGCTGTCTGTCTGCCCGCCGTCTGCGTCGGCCGTGCGCTGTCCCGCACAGTGCGCAGGGAGCCTGCCCGCAAAGGGGGACAGCCGGCGGCCGGGAGCAGCCCGCGAGCGCCCTTCGGAGCCAGGCAGAACCGAACGGGCTCGGAAGCCCCCTCCCGGCCCCCGGCCCCCGATTTAAGGCTGTCCGCAGGACCCGGGTGCGTGTCTCCGAGACAACCAGCGGGCTGTGTTTGGGGTGGGGAGGGGGGGCGATTGAAAGGTGTGCGTGGGGGCTACTGCATCCGAATAATAATACTCGTTGTGTGGGGACACAGGTTGCTGTGATTGTGGGGGGGGGGGGCGGGTGAAGGGAGTAAGCTCGTGTCGAAATGTTTTATTTCCTTGCGTTTGGGGCTGATTTTAATTGCCGAGCGAGGGCTCTTCATCGTGTAGGTATGCGGGGTGTGTAACTGTCGGGATGCTTGGTGTGTGGAATATGTTGTGATCCAAATCCAGTGCGTGTGGCCGCCGGGGGTGGGAGGGAAGGGGAAGGAGGGTGAGACTCTCCGGAAATTCGGTGTTTAGAGGGGTATAGAGGGGAGTGCTGAGGATAGCTGAAACCTAGTGTTGGGGGATATGTGGATTTTCAGGGTGTCGGACTGGGGGGCTCTAGGGATGAGGATTGGGGGGATGACATGAGTGTTCAGTGTTTGAGAGATTGAGGGCCATGGACATTCATTGATTGCTGTTGGACTACATTTACATTCAGTGTTGGAGAGAATATTGCTCAGACTATCTATTCAAGTCTGGGGAAGATTAGTGGACTAGGCTTGTCTAGGATTTGGAAAGAGGCAAGTCCAGGGCCCCTGAAAACGCTCTATTCTTTGTTTGGGTGAGTTTTGTTTTGTTTTCTCAAAGGGCATTTGTTGCCCCCACTACCGAGTCCCTCCCCGTTCCCCACTCCATCCTTTCTTTTAAAGGCCCTCCTTGGTTTCTAGATTGTAGGTGGGGGGAGGTCGTGGCAAGGCAATGGAGGTAGATGCCCAGCCTCTCAGCTAGCGCTTTGCTCCCTGTGGGGCCCCTGGGTGGGGTGGAGCCCAGACTCAAAGGACTGGTTGCTAGCTTCCCCTGTGCCAGCTGCTGCCTGGGATAGTCCTTCCTTCCCCATTCCATGGGGTGGGGATTTTGGATTCGAGTTGCGAATGAACACTGTGGCTGTTCCTTTGGGATTGTGCCCAGCTCGAGTCGGGGCCGAGGCCCCGAGATCCCAGCTTTGCTTTTGCCAGGCTGGCCCTTCCATAGATGTGTCTGGCATCTTAGAGCTGCCCTCAGTCTGCCTGTTTGGGAAGGAAACCTCTCTGCTCTTCTTCCCTACAGTCTGTGCTCGGCATTTCTCTCTCCTGACCTCCTCCCCCTTCCTCCACTTTAAAAATTAACAAGAAGGACATTTGCATGCAAATAGGGTTTGGGCTCTGAATCAGAGTCATTTACTCCTGCTAATTTCCCCCAGTTGGGGCCCCTGAGTCTGAGGAAAAATAAACTCCAGGACTGGGAAGCAGACCTCTTAGGTTCTTTCTCCTCCCCTCATCTCCAACATCCTGGAGAAATTTCTCGAACCCATTGGCCCTCTAGTTTTCTTTGAGTACCATGGACAGGGGTTAACCCTTGTCCTCAGGTGAGGGATAAACACAAGGCTAACCTTAAACCCCTGACCCAAACCTTCCAGGGGCTGGGTCACTGCCTAGCTACTGAGGAGCATGGACTCTTAAATAAATGGCCCTAAGATCCAAAGCCCTCTTTACCCCTTCCTACTTATTTGTGTATATATTGTTCCCTTTTCCTTTCCCACTCTCCATAGGCTAAGATCCTTGGGAACAGGATTTTCTCTATGTATCCCTAACATATAGCACAGTACCCGGCACACTGTGGGTCTTTAATACACGTCCGTATAATTTAACTGCATACATCTTTATCTACTGACAATCCTTTTTCTTCAAGTTCCAGCTCAGGTATCGGGTCCCTCATGATGACCATCCCTTGTGTCTCTAGCTAGATATGTCTATCCTCTTTTGATTTCCCAAAGTTTACTTTCTTGGCAACACAATCATTTCCTAACTATTGTTAGACAATTCTGTTTCAATATCTCTTCCTTAGCTCCTCACCAGGGCACCCCTATGCCCTAAATGTCTGTCATAAGTTTGCTTGGATCATCCCCTTACTAGATGGGAAACTTGTCTAGGGCAGACATCATTTCATCTTTCATTTTTCCATTTCCCCCTAGTATGTTGCCGTGTGTGCTTTTTCGGGTGGGGACTGGACCCATGGTTTCATCGGTTTGGGGCATTTCCATCGAGGAGATGCCCTCAACCATTGCAGATCTGCCCTTGCAACTTACAGCACTGCACTTGGCACCTAGGTGCCTACAAAGTGTTTCTTGAATGGAGTTATCTTCTTATGTTCCAGATCACACAGTCAATATGAATCAGAGGCTCATGCACCTTGCCACGCTGCCTTTGCCTTGCGTGCCATGACTGCTTCATCAACTCAATGGTGAATTGAATGTTGAGTTCAAAGCCAACTTTGATGGCAGCAATGGTCCGGTAGATGAGGCAAGAGTAATGGAAAGATGAGATTGATATATAGCGTGAGTGGGAATGAGAATTAGAGAGAGGATGGAATAGAACTGGATGAAAGTAGAGACAGATGAGGCAAGTGAGTTTGGAGGCAGAGAGCCAGGTGTATGGGGGCAGAGAGTGCAGTAGGCTCAGAAAGGGATGGAAGTAAGTAAGGATTAGGGATAATATGCAGGTGAAGTGATGGTGAAGGAAATGGCTAATGTAAGGATGAAGAAAAGGGAATTGGGTTGAGTTGGGAAAATAGGACAAGATGACTTCCCGTTTACCGAGAAGACTGGCACTGGATAACGTGAGCTTCGTCATCTTCCATTTTCTACATCCTTTTTAGTTTCACTTAACTTCTCTTTCTCAAAAGATAAGGTGCCTTGTCTTTTGTCAAGGCTGAGCCCTTTGCTTGTTTCCTTGGCTCTATAATACACCTCCCCCCCCATCTGAGATGCCACACTATCGATCGTTCCATTCATCCTCTCCTTTTGATCTTCTGTTGCTTTGTCTCTACTGATTTCTTCTTGCAAACGAAAACTGTTTCAGTCTTCCCCATTCTAATAACTTTCCTTGACCCTGCCAAACCCTGAAGCTATTGTCTGCCACCTCTCTTCCCCTTCAGTGCTAAACTGGAAAGAAACCAGCCACTTTAATTATCCACTCTGCCCTCCCCAACCCCAACCCCTTGCAGTCTGGTTCTCCCACTCCCACTTGCCTGTAACTGCTTTCTCTTTAAAGGTCACCAGTGATCTCTTAATTGCCACATCCAGTGACCTTTTCTTGGTACTTTACAGTCGATCTTTCTGCAGCTTTTGACACTGCTGGCCACCTCTTTCTTCTCTTTTTCTTGGCTTCTGTGTGGCTGTTCTTTCCTTCTACTCGACTGTCCTTGTTCTTTTTTATTGGCAGATTGCCCCCCAAATTCTACCCTCCGTCCTTTTCTCTCCCTTCCCCATTTAAGTATTTTTATTGCTCTTAGTTTTTCCATCCACTTCATTTCCAAATTTACCCCTCCCCACATCCTCCCTGAAAGGCAGCTCCTGAAACAAAGAATATTCTCTTTTTTAGTTGAAATCTTATCTACTCTCATGCCTTCAGTTATCATTTCTAGGCAGATGACTCCTGAAATGATAGGGCCAGTCTCGATTTCTTCTTTGAGTTCCATACCAAATCTCCAGCTGCTTGAACACCCATTAAAACAGGAGCTCCTAGACTGCTCTTGCCTTTATGTCCCCAGCACCTAGGAGAGTGCCTGCTACACAGGAAGCAAAATCTGAGTAAATGATTGATTGATCAAGGAAGGCCTCATGGTGCCATGGGAAGTCAGGGGACTGCGCTCAGATCTCAGCTGATTCACTGACAATCTGTGTGACTTTGAGTACATCTCATAACCTCTGTGTTTTCTCATCTGTAAAATGAGTGGGTTGGATTAGATGATCTTTGTTGTTCATTCCAGCTTTGCCTAGAACATGCAAAGAGAGGCAGCATGGCCTGTTGGCTAGAGGGCAGGATCAGAGTCAGGAAGACCTGAGTCTCTCTGCTGATGTGTACATATGACCGAGACAAGTCCCCAGACATTTAAGGGTCCCAAAGATCTTTCTAAGATGATCTCAATCTTGTCTAAAACTTCTCTCCTAAATAGTGCTTCTCTTCCCAACTTCCTCGTTTCTGTTGAGCCAATTTATCTAGGCTCAAAGCCTCAGAGGAATCTTTGGCTTTTCCCTCTCCCTCATTCCTTAATTCCAACCAGTTGCCAAATGCTGTTGAGTCAATGAACCTGACATCTTTTCTATCTGTGCTTCCCCTCACACCCTGCCACTACCCAAATTATGCCTTCATCCGCCTGTCACAGAGCCTAGTTATTGCAACATCCTAATTAGTCTTCCTCTCTCTCTTAACGGTCTCCAATCCATCCTTTACACAGCTGCTAAACTGGCCTTCTTCAAACCCAAGTGTGACCCTGTCCCATGACCTTGGAATTAGAAGGAGACTGGACATTAGGGATGTGTCCCATCACTTTGCAGGGGATGGAATTTATTTCTGATCCTTGGAGAAGTGACTCGGTTAAGGTCATGTGTGTAATAATTAACAGCCAAGGTTGGAAATCAAGATTCCAAATCCAAGATTCTTCCACTGCCACTGTAGAAAACCTATAGACCTTCACTTCCTTGAGGGCAGGTACTATGTTATTTTTCAATGTTAGCTCTTCATAAGCATAATGTTTTGTGGTTTTTTTCTTATTGGTTATATGATTTTATCAGGGTAGGGGATTATTGACGAGGAACTCCTTTGGTTCTACATTGTAGAACGTGTTTCTCTAAAATTTAGCCTTTTTTTTTTAGACTGGGTCTCCCTATTTCTTTCAGGATGCCTGGGTGTTTCATTGAAGTGGGACTCAAGTCTTGATTTTCCTAGTTGAGAAATGAAATCAAGGGTGGGTCCTCAGAGGTGATTGTGATACCGGAGAGGAGGGGATGGAGAGAAGAAGGAAGGGAGGGAAGGAATGAGAGAGAGACAGACACACATACAGATTCAGGCAGAGACAGAGACACGGACACACAGAAAGAAACAGAAAGAGAGAGAGAGAGGAACAGAGAGACAGACAGAGAGATTCAAGCAGAGTCAGAGACACAGAGAAAGAGAGAGAGAAGAACAGAGACATGGAGAGAGACAGAGAAAGATTCAAAATCAAGGAACCTGAGTTCATATCTCACCTCTCACTCTGACTGACTTTTGGCAAATCAATCTCCCTAAAGCTCAGCTTTGTAATCATAAAAATGAGGAGGTTGAATTAGATGGCACCTGAATTCCTTTTACCTCCTTTTCCATGATTCCATGACTGTCTTCTGGGGAGAGAGGAAAAAATAGGAAATGTAGTCTCGCTGAGGCAAGGCTGATCTGATTGATGGGTATGGGGTGGTGGGAGGGTGGAGGGGGCAGGGGTAGCTTTGAAACAGGTGCTCGAAGGAGGAGGAGAAGCAGGCAAGGAAGCTGGCATTTGGCCCTGGCAGGCAGTGGGGAGAGAGGCGGGCAGATGGACGTGGGCATGAGGCCGGCTGGCGGTCAGTGGGAAACAAGAGACTGAGGAAGTAGAGAAGGGCGGGTGGCGGTTGAAGATGGAGGTGGCAGAAGTCATTTGTGCTTGACTGTGGGATTCCAGGAGGAGAATCAGCAGCAGCGCAGATGGGACTGGAAAAGGGGTTTGAGCAGGATCAGAAGGGAAGGGCAGGAGCCTGGAAGAGGAACGCCCAGATAGCTCCTGAATGATCTGCTTTGCTATGCGAGTCCAGCTGTGTGCCATGGAATGGGGGTTTGGGTCCCAAACGGGCACAACAGAGAGAGCTCTGGAGTCATATGACCTACCTGTCAGATACTCCCAGTGTATCACAACACTTTAACCTTCCTGCGCCTCAGTTTCCTCATCTAAAAAATGAGGGAATTGGACCGAATGGCTTCTGAGGTTCCATCTGCCCTCTAGAACTAGAACCTTATCCCAAGCTGCCCCAGTTTTGAAGATGGGGAGGGAATGGCAGGCTAGCGGCTGTCTGGTATGTGCTACAATATTAGGGGGACCAAAGGTAGTACAGTGGGCAGAATAATAGAGTGGGTGGGGGTAGATCATGTTGCACGAGGTAATCTAGAAAGTCATTGACTCAAAGATGGGGTGGAGAAGAACTTCTCATCTGCTGGAGCCATCTTTCTTTCTCTGAAGTCCATAAGCAGCCAAACTATGCGGGGTCTTTTGTTGTCTGTCCCTACACCTGCTCCCCCCTTCCCTTCTTCCACTTCTCCCCTCATGCTTTAGGGCTTGACTTCAGTGTATAAACCCCAGGGCCCACCCTGTGGCCGGCGCTGTCCGGTTGAGCTGATGCTCCTCTGTACAGAGGATGGTTGCCATGAAACAGCTCTCGTCTCCCTTCCGTTTCTTCCTCTCTCGGCCTCGGCTTTCCCAGCATCTCCTGCTCCTCCTCCTGCTGCATCTCGGGGATGGGGAGAGGACACAGGATGAGCTCACAGACACCCAAGGCCGTCTCCCCAGAGATCACTCGGCTGGACAGGAAGGGCCACGCCCAGCCTGCTTGGAGAGATACCTGTTGTTGTTTGTCGGAGTGAAGCAAGACCATGACTTGCAAGTGAATTGGATTTCAGTGAGGGAGGGCTGTGCAAAGTCACACTTTTTTTCTCCGGAGCCATCTGGATCCAGTGGCCAGTTGTAGGTCAGGATGACCGGAGGTGCCCTGGTGCAGTGGGAGACCTTGGCCTTTTAAGCTAAGGTCTTTCCCAGGTCTCAGTTTGCCTGAGGAGCACCCATCCAGTGATCAAGGTTAGGTAAGAAATGCCTGGAGAGATCCCTACTTTATCCACGGAGGTGAGAACCATCTACTCCAGCTCCCTCATTTCAAAGCTTAGGAAGTATCAGAGGATCCTAGATTGGGAAACGATCTGATTTAATCCCTTCATTTTAAAGAGGAGAAAAGAGAAACAGAGAAATGAAATAATTTGGTCAGAGGTGGGATTCGAACCCAGGTCTGCTTAGTCCACCACTATTTCCACTGTACCCCATGACTTATTCAAGGAGGAATGGCCAAGATTGAACAGCACTTTCCTTTTTTTTTTTTTTTTGCTTAATTATTTTATTTTATTGTTTTTATTTTTATTATTATTATAGCTTTTTATTTACAAGATATATACATGGGTAATTTTTCAGCATTGACAAATGCACGACTTTTTTGACCAGCACTTTCCTTTAGCAGCTTGCTTTATGTCACTGCCTCGTGCCTTGGAGCCTTCCCCTCGTGAGGAAGCTTCCTGACCTCCTCTCACTCTGCAAACACACATTCTGATCCCAGGTCTTAATAAGCAGCCAGGGACTTCAGATTCATAAAAATCCAGTCACAGATCCAGAGCCAGAAAGGACCCACAGATCCAATGCAGCATCTAGACCCGTGAGATCCCCCTTGGGGATCCAATCTCCAACCAGTGCAGGTCATTGGTCCTTTTTAAGAACAAAGAATAGTAATAATTAAGAAAAAAAGAATGATCAAAACAATCGTAATTTGGCTTAGCACCCACTCTCCAATTTCTTCTTAGAGAGTTCCCTGGGACCCAGAGAAACTTAGCAACTCAATTTGCAGCAGTACTGCCCCGAATGTTGCCATCCCACCTCTTGGATACTCCCAGGGTGATTTTAGGCCACGAGACTTTAGCCTCCCAGAGCCTCAGTTTCCTCATCTGTAAAATGAGGGAATTGGACTAAATGGCTTCTGAGGTTCTATGCAGCTCTAGAACTAGAATCCGAGATCTGAGACCTGGGATCTGAGGTCACAAGCCAAGGTGGATTCAGAGGCAGGGATGGAACCCTGGCAGTCCTGGGGCTGAGACCAGCGCCATCTTCTATGGAACTCGTGCTGTCTGTTTTATGGTCCTGGGACGAGGAAGGCAAAAGCAAGACAGCCCCTGTTCTTAGGGGGTTTACCTTCTAAAAGACTTGGGGAATGGAGGCAGCCAGGTGGGGCAGTGGGTAGAGCATCAACCCTGAAGTTAGGAGGACCTGAGTTCAAATCTGGCCTCAGACACTTAATACTTCCTAGTTGTGTGACCCTGGGCAAGTCACTTAACTCCAATTGTCTCAGAAAAAAAAAAAAGACTTGGGGAATAGAGATGTATAGTATAGTTCCCTCCCCCCTCCCTCCCCCCCCCCCCGTGGGGAATTAGGGTGGAAAGTAGTAGAAAGAGGACCCGAGTTCAAATGCTGCCTCCGATACTCAGCGAGTCACCGAACTTCTCAGGGATTCAGTTTCCTCATCAGTAAAACGAGGGCCTTGGACTTCTGAGGTCCTGCCCAGCTGCGATCTAGGAGCTCTCTGCCCTCCAGTCTAGCCCCCTTGTATGATCCTGGGGACCCTCTCTTTGCCGGAAGAGTCAGCTATAGAAACTGAAGTCCAGGCTGAGAGCCTGGGCCTTGTAGAGCAGGGGCTCTGGGCCTTAGAGACGGCGGAGAGCTCCATGATCCGAGCCCTTGGAGCGCTGAGGGGGAGTGCCAGCACTTCGGAAAAGGTCAGCGGGGGAGGGGGAGGGGCTGCCCATCTTCCACTGGTCCTCCAAACGGTGTGAGCTGACCCCATCGGTGATGGAGACCGAGGCAGCCATCCTCCCCAGACTGAGAGTCTGTGCCCCCGTGGCAAGGCTGGCAGGCCCCGAATCCCCAGAAGGCAGAAGCTCAGCTCGGTGACTCAGTGCCCCCCTGCCCAGTGCCTTCCTCGGCGACTACCTCCCCTTTCCTGGCTGCATCTTTGTAGTCCATCATCCCCTCCTTCAGAAAGGACAGAGGCTGTTTCTGTCTGCCTTTCTTTCTGTCTCCTGCATAGCACAGTGCCCGGCACATAGGGGGAGCTTCTTGAATGCTTGCTGACTCTTTTTTTTATTATAGCTTTTTATTTACAAGTTATATACATGGGTAATTTTTCAGCATTGACAGTTGTCGAACCTTTTGTTTCAACTTTTCCCCTCCTTCCCCCATCCCCTCCCCCAGATGGCAGGTTGACCAATACATGTTAAGTATGTTAGAGTATAAGTTAAATACAATATGTGTATACATGTCCTAACAGTTATTTTGCTGTATAAAAAGAGTCGGACTCTGAAACAGCCTGTGAAGGAAATCAAAAGTGCAGGCGGACAAAAAGAGAGGGATTGGGAATTCTGTGTAGTGGGTCACACTCATCTCCCAGAGTTCTTTCCCTGGGCGTAGCTGGTTCAGTTCATTCCTGTTCTGCTGGAGCTGATTAGGTTCCTCTCATTGCTGGAGAGGGCGTGCTGACCCTTAAACAACTGATCGTCCCCGGGACAGACCGGGCTCCACGCTTGATCCAGAGCTGGCACCTGTGCCTGCCTCCTGCTGGGCAAGCCGGGACCCGTCACCCTGTGTGACCACATGGCAGCCAGTCCTTGGGACCGTGACCAGCCTCCTGTCCGTCAACAAGCTGGACCCGGGGAGGAGAGGCAGGGAGTGTGGTCAAGAACTCCTGGGCCTTTGGATGTTGGTGTGGGTGTGTGAGAGAGTGTCTGTATGTGTGTGTGTGTCTGTGTTTGTGTGTGTGTGTGAATGTGAGTGTGTGTGAATGTGAGTGTGTGTGAGTGAGAGTGTGTGTGTGTGTGAGTGTGTGTGTGTGTGAGTCTGAGTGTGTGTGTGAATGAGTCTGAGTGTGTGTGTGAGTCTGAGTGTGTGTGTGTCTGTGTGTGTGTGTGTGTGCATGTGCAGCTCCGTGTCTTTGCCAGCGTTTGGGGCAGTGTTGCTACAAATTCATGCCAGCATGAAGGGCACAGCTGTTGTACCTGAGAGCCAGGACAAGGCCCCCCTACATAGGCAAGGCGGGCAGTTTCATTTGGCCCCCAGAACACACGTGACTTGACCTCTCCCCGGAGAGACAGCCCTGGGCCAGGGAGAGCAGGATTTTCGGGCATCCAGAACTTGTGCTTTTTTAGAGTAACCCTACGTCCTCTCCTCGTCCCGCTCGCCTCCCGGCCCAGGGTCTGCCTCCCAGGAAGCGGCCCACTCTGCCCGGGCTTCCTGCTCCTCCTGTGTCGGAGGGAGGGGGTGGGGGACGGCCAGGTGGGGGGCGGCTGGTGAGGAGTCAGGCAGACAAAGGGAAGAGAGAGCCGGGTATGGCCGGGCTGGCGTACGAGAGCTGCTCCTCGCTGGGCAGGCCTATTTGTTCATACATGTAACGTGTCCTTGTCTTCCTCTGCGTGAGCGTCTGACTCAGAAATCGGCCAAACTGCCCCTGCTGGGATCCTGTCTCCCGGCCCGCTCCCCCTCGGCCCCCCTCGGTCTCAGCTCCTGTGCCGTCACTGCCTCTGAGCCTCCCGCCCTCCCTGCTCAGCCTCCCCTCTGCAGCTCTCCCTCCCTCCTTCCCTCTCTCCCTCCTTCCCTCCCTCCCTCTCCATCCCCGCACATCACCTAGACCTTGGCAGCTGTTCCCTCGCCTGGAAATCGTGGGGGCGGCTGCCTCCTCTGACCTGAGCTGCCTCCTGGGGGTCAGGGGAAAGGCTGGGGGAGGGGGGAAGAGCAAGCAGAGTCACACGCCCCTGCCCCCACTCCCCAGAGGGCGAGGGGGGCATCCCGCTCCGAGCTCTGTCCCGGGAAGAAGGGGTGGCTGAGCAGGATCCGCTGGCCCTGGTCCTGACCACGGCCTCAAAGGGCAGTGATCTTTGTCTCATTTGTGGCTAGTTGCTTTTCCTGGTCTGTATTTGGCTAATTAAGGGGGGCTTCTCTGGACTCTCCCCCAGAGTGTGGCCTAGGCCCTGGGGCAGTGTCAGGTGCAGCCCCTCACCCAGCTGTGGCCCCTTCTTCGGGTCCCCAGTAGTGTGGGGGAGTCGCTGCCCCAGGGGGGTCCTTTGTTAGGAGTTCCGAGGTGAGCCCTCCGGGGTTTTCTCCCTTCCCCTAAATTTATGTTAAAAGGAAAAAGAAAAGGGCGAATTGGAGGGCCTCGCTCCCACTACCTGCCAGCCTTGTTTTAGGGCGAGGCTGACGGCCTCAGCCGCCGGGACTGGGTGCAGGTCACTGCTGACCCGTGGTGACGTTGGAGCCGGGGTCCTCGCCTCTGGTTCAGGGGAGACAACTTCTCCTTCGTACTCCTGGGGGAGGAAATATCAAAGCTGTTTAAAGAGACCCTAGAAGAGATTATCCGAGTGGGGATGGAAGGGGGGAGGGACCTTAGACTGTTGCAGGGATCTCCGAGCCTTTAGGATAGCAGAGTTCCCAGGGATCTTAGTTTAAAGAAGGTCAGACTTGAGAATGCTTTGGACCCCGGGATAAGCGTCTGAGCGATACCCCTGCTGGGGAAAAGGGGGGAGGTGGGTTCCAATCTAGAACGTCAGACTGGCACGAGACCTTAGTACATTGACTTTAGATGGAGAAGGGGTCTCAGAACAGAGGGCTAGAGCTGGGGGGGGCTTTAGAGCAAGAAACAGAGATGAGAGGAACTTTAGAATCCCCCCCCCCCATTTAGCATTTTGTTAAATAAAGCTTTTTATTTTCACATTATATGCATGGATACTTTCCAGCATTCACCCTTGCAAAACCTTGGATTTCTAACCTCCCTTCTCCCCACCCCCTCCTAGACCCAAGTAATCCAATATATTGAACCTTCATTTTGGTAGGATGTTGAGTTCCAGTTTTTCCTCCCTCCCTCCTTCCTTGCCTCCTCCTCCCCAAGACAGGAAGCAATCTCCGGTTGTGCGTCCCCCCAATTTACAGGTAAGGAAACCGACTCCCAAAGAAGGGGAAGGGACGTGGGGCAGTTCCCCCAAGCCAGCGGGGACTGGAACAATGGATTCCTGGGAGTACCTGGGCTCTAACCTGACGAGCGAACCAGCTGGAGACCTCGGGCTTTTTCTAATCCCTTCCCTCCGCCCCTCACCTCCTGGGTTATTATGAAGATCAAAAGAGATAATGTATGTGAGAAAGCCTTTTGTAAAGAATAAAGCCCCGTACCTACCAGAGGATTATGATTAGGAGGAGGCCAGCCCCCCTCTGCTCTCGGTTCCCTGCAGAAGGAGTCAGAACCCTGGCTGGGCCCTTTTCCAGGCTTTCTGATAGGCAGGGGCTCCCCTCCCCCATCTGTTTTTTTTTTTTTTTTTTTAATGTAGAAACCCAGAACTGTAGGGAAGGAGGAACTGGGAGAGGGGGAGGGGGAACTGGCTGCTGCTTCCTCCTTTCTTGTTTAGTTTAGAAACTGCCCCCCCCCCCCATCCATTTTTCCTCTGTAGCACCCAGACTGTCCCGGAGGGGGAGCTGCAGCTCCGTCTCTGCTGCCAGTTTGATGGAGAGAGACACCCCACAATGCTCCTTCCTGCTTTAGGACACATCCCCATCCATAGGATTTAGAGTTCATTTAATCCATCCTCCTCCATTTACACCAGAATGGGGGGTGGATTGCCCGGGGTCAGACGGGATTGTCACTCCGGACAGGGATTGGAGGAGGGTCAGGAAGGGAGGCTCAGAACCGGAACTGAGGGCTGGTCTTCTGGCTCCAAATTCTCTTTGTCATATTTGATCTCCATAGTAGTAATTTCTTCCATCTCTTGTTTCTCCACCTCTCCCCACTCTTTCTCTGCTTCTTTTGCAAGAATATTGTTTTTGAGTCACCTCTGCATGACCCCATTTGGGATTTTCTTGGCAAAGCTACTGGAGGAGTTTGCTATTTTCTTCTTCAGCTCATTTTACAGCTGGAGAAACTGAGGCAAACAGGCTGAAGTGATTTATTCAGGGTCACACAGCTAAGAAACAAGGAAGTATCAGGTCCTCCTGACTCCAGGGCTACTGTTCTATCCACACCCTTTGGAGGAATATGTATATTTTATATACATACATACATACATATACATATATGTGTATATATATATATTCTTTCATTATTTCAAAATTATTAATTAGTTGATTTTTTTTCTGAGGCAATTTGGGTTAAGTGGAATTAAGCTAGAAAGTATTAAGTGTCTGAGGTCAGATTTGAACTCAGGTCCTCCTGACTTCTGGGCTGGTGCTCTAGCCACTGCCCCACCCAGCTGCCCCAGGAATATATATCTTCTTAAATCTACATTTCATCCACATCCTCATGGGAAGTTCTGTGCATCATTGAAATCAGAAACCACAAGTCTAACTTTCAACTCCTAATAACAACAATAATAGAACTGTATCCATTAGCTATTTATGTCATTGTTCCACTTGTTCCTTAAAACTAAGTGGAACAGATTAACCATAATGCATCTTTGACAGATTCGGAAGCTGAAAACCAGGAAGGTAAATGTGGTATTAATAATAACACAATGATAATAGATCACATATCCATCCCTTTAATGCTTACCTTATTATTTGAGAATACCTTAATAATTAATTAACACCTTAATATTTAATATTCTTTATCTGATTTAATCCTCATCAAAATCCTGGAAGTTAGGTGACATTATCCTCCTTTTTTAGATGAGGTTCAAGGTTTAAGATGGGACAGTTGCAAGTTATTCGAGATAGGATTTGAACTCGCATCTTTTCAATCCCCAGATTGAGTGTTCTGTCCATTATTCTGGAGATTGTCATTAGCAGGCAACAGAATCAGGACCGGAACCCAGCTCCAGTGTCTTTGTCCTTCGTCACCTTCCCTCCTAAAGTCTGTCCGGTTCCTCGGTGGGCCTGGACCCCCGGCTCTGACTCCCAGGAGTCTGTCAGCCATTCATCCCGCAGAGTAAATCCGTGGGAATTAAGGAGGAGGTTTTAAGCAAGATCCTAGAAGGTAGACGTTAATATGAGTCACTTGCAATTAGCACATTCATTGTTAGAATCACCACATCTCTGTTCTTGGAAGTACACAGACCGTACCACGTTCAGAAGCAGGTCAGACCCGCCCCTGCCATTCCAGCGGACCCTGTAAGGTTTGCAGAGTTAACATTGCTTGGGCCGGATGACGCTCCGTGGCCCATTTGGGGTTTTCTTGGTAAAAAATACTGGAGGGTTTCGCCGTTTCCTTCTCCAGCTCATTAGACAGAGGAGGAAACTGAGGCACACAGGGTGAGGGGACTGGCCCAGGGTCATCCAGCTGGTTTTCCTGGCTCCAGACCCGGTTGTGTGTCCACTGGGACATGTAGCTGCCTGAGCTTTTCATCCCCTTTTTTTTATCCTCCCAACACCCCCAGGAGGCAGCTCCAGAGTCTTAGATTTTCTCTCTCAGTCAGGGGGCAGCCCCCGAAGCTAAGTCTTAGCCCAGAGAGAGGGTGAGAGCAGCCCTTAAATGTCAGGACCCAAATTCGGATCTTTCTGGCCGCCGGCCCAGCGGGCTCTTTGGTTTGTTGCACATGACACAGAAATTCTGTTCTTACATTAATTTCCCCCTTAAGCTCCTTTGGGGACGGAGGAAGGGGGAACTCGGCCCGGGCTCCCCGGGACCTCTGCAGCACCCACGTAGGTGGGGAGGGCTGGGTGGAAGCAGATTCAGAGTCCTGGTTCTAACTTACCAGCTGTGAGACCCAGACAAGTCAGTGAACTTTCTGCCCGATGGGAGAGTGTGTGCAGTGGTTGGCAGACATCGGTGGTCTCCCCCTTAGTGTCAGCTGCCACTGTCTTTCAGAGCAACCGCTGGATCTAAGTTTCTACCTCTGTCAGAGGCTCCTCAGGGCCCTTCCGGGTCTAAGCCCCGAGTCGGTGAATCCCTGCCTTGTCTTGTAGCTTCAATTTCCCTATAAGGAAACAAGAATTATTCTCCCCGTTTTACAAAGGGGACAACTGAGGCGCAGACAAGGGAGGTGACTGGAAGGTCATCACACAGTAGGGCAGTGTCCCAACGGGTCTCAGGGGCAGGAAGGCCTGGAGCCCCTGTGAATGCCCCAATTGTCTGGGGAGGCCCTTTGACTCTTGGGGGAGGAGGCCGGGCAACAGTGATTCATCCCCGCTCCCAGGGCATCTGTTTCCTGGGTTTCCTGTCGCTGGTCTGGGGAGAGAAGCTCTGGATGGGGGGATGGAGTTGAGGGGGGGAAGGACCCTTGGCTGACCTGTGGAGGCCCAGCCTTTTGGCTAATCCTTTTAAGCCAGGGAAGAGAGGACAAAGGGGGCTTCCAGAGGGCCGGGGGCAGACTCCCTGGCCTTCTCTGAGCCCCCAGATCTGGCGTGGCGGTGTCCGACTGGGGAGCCTAGCCACGGGCTCTGGAGCTCCTGTTTGCTCTGGAGCCTTGGGGTGGGAAGGGGAGGGTGGCTGGGTCTCATTCTCCCCAGCACAAAGAGCTGCCCTAAAGCTCTGGCACAGACACAGATTCTCCAAAACAACAACAAGGTCCCTAGGATGCATTTTAAATTTACTCCACATTACAAGTTCATCTGCACTTTAAGTTTAAACAATCTGACTTCCCAGGAAGTGCTCTAGTTCCTGGGGATGGGGGTGCTTGGGTTAAGCCTTGACGGGAATCTGGGAGGAATAGGGAGTCATTCAGGTATTGGGGAGAGCCTGGACAAAGGTGAGGAGGCAGGAGATGGAGCGTGTTGGAGGATCACGGAGGCTGTTTTGGCTGGAGGGGAGTAAGAGTGGAAAGGGAGGACGGCTCAGAGAATGAAGACCTTTAAACACCCAACAGAGGAACTGCATTGATGCTTGAGGTTACAGGAAGCATTGGAATTGGGGGAGGACGGTGTATGTGAGACTTACAGAAATACAGAGAAGTTTCCTGTAGTGTGGGCCAAAGAGCAGAACTGGTCAAGTTCTGCCCAGTGTGGCTGGCGGGCCTAAGCTCGTGAGGAAGCTAAATTCCAGGGCTCAAGCCCCCACCGAGGGACCCTCGTGAATGCGGGGGACAGTGTCAGCCCAGTGAAGTACTGGAAATCAGTCAATCTGGACTCAAGTTAAACTCTGGGCCATATTTAAAAAAATTATAGCGACTCTTGTTTTCCTCCAAATTTATTTATCTTTATTCTGAACTCAACAATTCACCAAATAAAATAGTCATTTTCATATATACCTATATCTATGATTTTATATTTGTGTATGTATGGGTATGATAAATTCTGAAAGCCGTGGTTTTTGGGTAATTTAATCATAATACCCAGCAGGCTCTCCAGCAGGTTGTCCATCTGTCTCAGACCAAAGAATCCTAACGGGGTGTTCATATGCCCTGGGAAGAGGAATTCCTTTGAAGTAGGTATTCCTGAGGGATGGAAATCAGCTGGAGCTGCTTAATCCAATGAGATGTGCGGGCTATGTTAAAATCAAAGTCTCGGGAGTACTGATTTAGGTCGCCCAGATCTTTGTCAAAGAGATGTCAATTTTTACATCGCTTGTCTCGATAATGGAGGGGGAGGAATCCACCTTTCTGAAAACTCGTCTGAGCAAATACACAGAGTAGCAATGCATCCATTAGCCCAAACTTAGACTTTCTTTTATTATCTGATTAGATTTCAGCCTGGGTAAATCTCTAAGATAGCTTTCCCACACTGGCTGGTTTCTGGATTAAGGAAGTAGAAAAGTAGAAGAACTTTGGTCCTTATGCAATAATTAGTTATTAAATATAAGCGATATTAATTTCTCATTAAATAGTTTCATATATATATTTAGTAGAATAGGAAAAGAGGGTTGTTCACAAATATCTTCTAGCTTTACCATGCTCTCATTTCTGAATTTATCCTTCTGCCTTCCAGAGGGCTACCCCCGGTATTATGAAATAAAAAGGAGAGAAAATGGCCAAACTGTAACCCAGTTTAGCAAACCTAGCTAATACATCCGCTGAGTTAGAAAGCGTGTGCATTATTCCACACCTAAAATCTCACATCTCTTGAAAATAACGAGAGGTACATTTTCTCAACTTTTCTGTGGTTCCAGGCTTATTTGAGCCTCAGTCTCTACATCTGTGAACTTTAATACCTTGCTGCAACTGTGATTTTCCTCCACCAATCACAGCCCTTCCATATTTTCCGTTCTGTGCAATGTTTCTCCATTTCTGACCACAGAGTCTCTATAGGGATTCTCACCAAACCAGGCGCGCTCCCTCCACGTTTCTGAGAAACCATGATGTAAGAGATGGAGAAATGGTCTACTGTACAAGAACTGCTTTGACACATATTGGCCGTGTGACCTCAGGCAAGTCACTTAGGATTAAATTGCAGAGAAAATGCTGACCTGCATTGATAAAAGGAGTTTCCTCACCTGTAAGTTCCCTGGCCTCCTCTCCCTCTCTTATTGACATTGCCTAGCTTTTTTTTTTTTTAAATTGAGATAATCATATGATTTTTATTGCTTTTGTTATTGAAAAAGTCATATGTGCTGATAGTTTTCTTAATGTTAAACCAAACCTATGTTCCAGGTATAAATCCTGCCTGGTCATAGTGTATGGTTTTTGTAATATATTACTTTTATTTATTTACTCATTTTATTAAAACTTTTTATTTTCAAAACATATTCATGGATAATTTTTCAACATTGACCCCTGCATAGCCTTGTGTTCCAAATTTTCCCCTTCTTCCCTCCACTCCCTCCCCTAGATATTGCCTAACTTCCAATAGAGCATGTGGAGCACTCATCAGGTACCAGTAGTCTTCTCTACATGACTACCAGCAGGCCCCCTTTCTTTTCTGTTCCCCTGTCTTTCTGATGACATCCCTGACATCGCTTTTCCTATGTCATTTTTCTTTGAAAAGCTTTTGGAGTCAAATCCTCCCACCATTTTCATTGGTCTCCAACTGTCATTCTTTGGAAAATGTGACATTCCGTGAATGACGTCATGAGAGGGTTCTTTTTGGTTTTAGTTTTGTTTTTAAGGCAGATCTTTATTTTAGAGAGAATTAACAACAGGACATGGTTTCCCAAAGCCATTCTAGCCTGTCTCTCCTTCCTGTTCTGTGCCTCAATCATTGTCTATATGATGTGTCTGACCAAGATATATAGATTATTGCACCAGCTCTATGGAATGGCCATCCCGATTCATATGAAAAAGGCGTTTTTTAAAAAATCCACTTTGTTTTTAATGTTTGGAGAGTTAGGCCAAAGTATTGAGTAATAATGGAACTCACATAGGTAACATCCTGGGACTGGATGTAGTGTCCAGTGTTGGCCACAAGTAGGAATACCTGGACATCATGCGCCATGTTGATGGTAGCATCTTTGTTATTTCACTTGGTATTAATAATCAGAAAGCCGTCAAACAAAGTTCTTTTTCTTGATACAGCTTTCAAGTCTTCTTGTCTGGCTTTGACATATTCCCGGGAGAAACCTTGATTTTGAAGGCGTCTCTTTGAGAGGCACTCCTTTTAAGAAGACCCTGGCATTCTTTTGTGCCAAATCAAATGCTTTTTTCATAGTCAACAAACAATAGATGCAGCAGGATTTTGTCTTCTCTCTATCTTTCAGTCAACTGTATTACTAAAAAGATGCAGTTTGCTCTGGGAAAAAAAAAACCTTCCTGTTTCCTTCTCAAACTTTCATGAAAGATGTCCTCAGAACTTATGTAGATTATTCTCATGATAATTTTATAAAGATGGGGAACTAAGCAGATGGATTGGAAGTTATTAATATCTCCTCAGTCTCCTTTTTTTGGGTAGCATTAAAGTAATATTAATAGCCTCCTTTTGGGGGAATATTGATATTAAATATTAAAGGATATTTTCCCCCAAGCTTTTCTTCTCTTTTAGTGGAGTTGAAAATCAGTGCCTCATTGCTATCACAATGTTTTCATTTCCTGCAGACAAATCTCATCTAGAAGGAAGGAAATAAGCATTTATTAAACACCTATTATGGTTTGGACACTGTTCTAAGTGCTTTATAAATGTTATTTCATTTGATCCTCACAGCAATTCTGAAACATAGTGCTACTATTATTTCCATTTTATAGCTGAGGAAACTCAGAATGACACAGTTTATAAGTAAGTGTCTGAACTTGGATCTCCCCCAATCCTGGACCATCACTTTATCCCGTAGACCACCTGTCTAAGCAGGTTCTGAGTATAGTCAGTCTAATCCAATGGCTTTTTAAAATTTGTTTTCTTTTTCATTTGTTTGGTTTTTGTTTTTCTGAAGCAACAACCAGGAAATATTGTGTCTGAGGTCAGATTTGAACTCAGGTCTTCCTGACTTCAGAGCTGATGCTCTATCCACTGCCCCAATTAGCTGCCCCATTTTTGTTTTCTTTCTCACTTTTTCTACTTCTTCATACATTTTGGGGATTGTGATATTGAGTCCCAAAGGGGAAATTCCACTTTGACTGGAGAAATTTATCATAGAAAAACTTTTATAATTCCATGTATGTTTATAGAGCTTTCCTGTTTTTCTTCTGACCTAGTAAACATACCATAAAAACACTTTATTCAGCTCTAAATCTGTGATCCTCTTCCTAAATTCATTAGTAAATGCCCTTAGGATGGTTTTGCTTATATTTGGCTCCTTTGCTAGGCTTTTTGTATATTCCCCCACCCCTACTTTCTTTTTATCATTTTTTCAAATGTTCCTAGTTCCTGGTTTTCTATCATCACCCTCTGTAAGATTTTACAAATGAATTTTTATTTGAAACTGGCATTTCCTTGGATGCCTCACCCTAGACAAGGAGATTGAGTGCTTTCGGGCAGAAGTAGTTTTTGGATCTTCTGGTTGTGATGATTTACATTTGTTAAAACTTTTTAAGGAAATAGTGATAGTCTGTGTTGATGTTTGTTCCTTTATCTATTTTCCATTTTTCAATATCAGCAATTTGTTAAATAGGTCAGGTTGGTGTTGTTTTAGTGATAACTCGTTATGTGACAGTTCTATTGAGTCAATCAGTCATTTAATCCACTAATGTGTTTTAACTACCTACCATCTAGGCGCTGTGCTCTGGGGTACACACCTATACACAAACACACAGCAAAAACACAGTCTCCTCTGTTTTCCAGGATTTCGTGTTTAATGACGGAGATAATATACAAGCAACTATATTAATATACAAATAACAGCAAAATATATGGAGTAAATTTGGGCTAATCCCGGAGGGAAGGGGCAAGATTTAAGAGAACTAGGAAAAGCTTCTAGAGCATACTTGAAGAAAGCCAGGAAGTGAGAGGAGGAAGGAAGGCATTCCGGGCTCAGGGGAACAGCCAGAGAAAATGTCCTGAGGCAGGAGATGGGGAGTTCTGGGTGAAGAACAGCACAATGGTCCGTTTGCAGAGTAAAGGCCGCTAGGTGGCGCCATAGTGAGGCGAGTGCTGAACACCTGAGTCTCAGATTGGTAACTGTTATCCCAGGCAAGTGTGCCTCAGTTTCCTCATCTGTAAAATGGAGATAATAATAGCACCGTATCTCAGAGTTGATGTGAAGAAGACTCATCTGTGAGTTCAAATCTGGACACTTACTGGCTGTTCTGCTCTAAGCAAGTGAATTCACTTTGTTTGCCTCAGTTTCCTTCCCTGTAAAAATGAGCTGGAGAAGGAAATGACAAAGTAATACATTTGCCAAGAAAACCTCAAATGGGATCAGGAAGGGTCTGATGGGACTGAAAAACAACTGGACAATGGCTTCTTGGCTCCACGCTGGGCACTCCATCCCTGTGCCACTTAGGCTCAGAGATAAATTTCCCCACAACTTCACCCAAATCCCTTTTTCTTCTGTCTCTGCCATCCGGGGCAGCGGATGGCTGATTTTAGCATCTGCTCTCCCTTTCCTTTCTTTCTGTCATCTCCCTTGCCCTTCAGCCCTTGAGTGCAGGATCTGTTTTACAAGGAGGTGATCCAGTGGGGCATCTCCGAGTGAGGGAGGGCTGGCCTTGTCGCTGATCTGTAAAAGGAAGAGTTTTCTCATAAGGAAACTAAAAACTAAACAGAGTAAAAATATTTCTAAGCACACAAAAGTTAATCGGGAAATGAAAAGCTTGGTGTTCTGTTTCCCCTAAGGTCCCTGTGAGCAGAGTAGAGCTAGAGAAAGTGCTTGGGGGTCCCTAGAGAGGAGTCCCCCCTCTGGATCTCTCTCCACATCCATCCCCCACCCCCAGCCTCATCCTCTGACAGCTTCTTCCTTCAGTTCTACTGTCTGGCCTCCACAAAGAGGAATGGAGTCAAGCACAAAGCATACTGCTTCAGAAGGCAGCAGACTCAGTTTCCTCATCTGTAAAGTGAGGGTGTGGGCCTGGAGGTCTTGAGATCCTTTCCAGCTCTAGAGCCATGGTCTCAGGACCAGGATTTAAAATTGTCCCCTTCCCTCCTCTTCTAGCCTCTAGCCAGCCGGGTGTCCTGAACACTTCATCGTCCTAAGTCCTCTGGACATCAGGGCTAATACAGCTCATGATGTGCCCCTCAAGGGGCTGTGAGTTTTGAATGAGGTAATGTTTGTGGGATGCTGGCAATTGTCAGGTACGATGCGAGTATAGCCTGTGTGGGGGGGGCGGTGTGGGGAAGGAGGGCAGTTGGTTTGTCCTGAGAAGCTGAGTTCAAATCTTGCCTCTGACATTGGTTATCTGGGTGATCTTGGGCCAATTGACTTTACTTTCCTATATCTGTTTCCCCTGCTGTGAAATGGGTTGGACTTGCTCAGGTCGGAGGCCCTTGCTAGCTCTAAATCTATTGTCTATTTTGTCCAGGGGCAAGCACAGAGAAGGAAGGCTGTATCTCCCTTAGCCAGGTGACCAGGACACAATGGTGTATGTCCCAGGGCCCCGGTCACAGCAGGACCCCTGGGATTCCTTAGCCCAATGTGTGGCCTCCGGAGCTGAGGTTGACGCCCGGGTTCTGTCCAAATGCTCTCTTAGGTCACACTGTTTCTCTAGCTCTATAGAGCCACAATTCACAGACCTGGAAGGGACCTTAGAACCCACAGAGCCCAGGATGTTCATTTCACAGAGGCCCAGGAGGTTCCTCTCCAGGCAGCAGTAAAACATACAGGTGGGACTTGAACCCAAGGCCTTTGATGCAAATCCCATCTTCATGCTGCACGCACATAGTGAGGCACCCCAGCCTTCCTCTGGCTGCCCATTTTTCCAATGACCCTCTGGGATGAGGAATTTCCAATGACATAGGGACTAGCTGGCTTCAGTTCCTCTTCCTTTTGCTTCAAGGTGCTCTTTTTGGGAAGGAGGTTGTATGGAAGTGGGAGGAAGCGCTTTAGGGCCTGAGGTGCTCTGCAGGCCAGAGAGCAGCTGGATATGCTGGGCAAAGGGAAGGGGGTCTGAACCCCAGTTTCTCTGCTCAGCTCCCGGCCCCTCTGGGTGTCAGCTGGCCATCATGCTTCTTCCAAAAAATCCTGCCTCCTGAAGGGAAAGCCAGGATCCTGTTGTCTTCCCGAATTGAAAGCCAGCCCCCCCAAACCAGAGCACTCTGCCCCATCTTGGCTTGGGGAATGGAGGCAATCCTCCCCCATCTCAGGCCCGCTGGCTGGGGCAGTGGGGGAGGGAGGGAAAACATGTCACAAGGGGGCAAAAATAGCCTTGGCCTTTGTCTCCTCCTCCCCACCATGCTGGTTCTCTCTTGCAGCCCTGCCTTCCCGTGAGGGCTGCACCAGCGCAGCCACAAACAGGAAGCCCAGGGGAAGGGGTGGAGGGAACTAGGGGCCCTGGAAGGACCAGGGCAGCTACAGCGGGGGCCCCTTATTTCTCCTTCTTGGAGGTGGAGAGGAAGGAGAGGGAGCCCTTTAAGCCTCAGTTTCGTCATTTGTAAAAACGGAACGTTGGATTGGATGCCCTCTAGGGCTCCTTCTGTGTCTAAATCTGTGGCCCTTCGGGGGTCTTTCCTGCCTCACACACTCCCTGGTTGAGTGGAGATGTCCTTTCCCTACTCGGTCAGGACAGTGGGATTCTGCGCCCTATTCCCCCAGACCCTCACACTTATTGATGTGTGTCTCGTCCCCTTGGAGAACATGGTCCCTGGTTTCAGGATGGGGGGCTGCGCTCAGGTCCTCCATTATCCACCAAGTCTTTACTAAACACTTACTGTACATCGCAAGCTAAATCAATGGGTCACGTTTAGTGACCTCCAGGAATTACCATTGAGTTAAGAAATGTATTTCCTGGAAGAACCAAAAAGCAAGTGAAATAATTTTCCCTTGGGCCTGTTGCTTAACTGGATCTCAGTTTCCAAATCTGTAAAATGAGGGAGTTGGAACAGAAGGTTAAACCAGTGACCATGTTGCCCCCCTGCTCATGAATCCCCCTGACTTCCTATTGCTAGGGTTCCTCTGTGGCCCCCCAAGGGCTCAGCACTATGGGGATGGAGGGACGGTCTTGGGCAGCGATGGGAGAGTCCTGGCCACGGGGAGCCTCCATGGAACGTCTCTGTGGCTTTGGGCCCACAGATTGGGGGACCCCGCGCCGGTGTCCGAACACGCGTGGGCGTGCACTTGTTACGGGAGGAGGAGGCAGAATTTGGGATTTGGGATCTGGGATCTGGGATCTGTCCCCGGCAGAGACGCTCGGAGCTCGCGGAGTCGGACTTCTCCAGGCTGGGCCGGATTTGAAAGCCTGTCCGAGCCGGCCTCCCCACCCCCACCCCCCTCTCCGGTGAGGAAACCCGAAGCTTCGAGAGGGGAAGTTCCTTGCCTAAGATTTCATAAGAAACAAGTAAACGAGTCAAGATTTTCATTCAGGTCCTCGGACTGTCTCCTCTTTCCCGTATTCACGGACAGCCCCAGCACGTATTAAGCTCCTAGCGCGCCGGGCGTGGTGCTAAATGCCCTGCAGATACGGCCTTGTTTGGCTGCATGAGGGCGAGGGATGGGCACCCCGGGCACCGGGAGAGCGCCCATGGGGCTCCGGGGCCGGTTTTTGCGGCTCATTCTCCCTGGGGTCCCTGACACTCCCACGGCCGCCGTTCCTGGGGCTTCTCTACGGCGGGAGGGTCCGTGGGAATTCTTAGAAGCCTGGGGGTCGGAGGGCACGGTTGGGTCCCCTTGGCAGGGGTGGCGTAACCTGCCGGCTGAGCGGTTCCGCCGCTGCCAGTTCCCCTGGGGGTGTGGTGGCAGGGCGGGGGAGGGGAACCTGCCCCCCCTGACCTTCTGCTTCCCTTCTCCTTCCTCTCCGCCTCATCTACCGCTTGTGAGCCGGGCCCAAGGTCGCGAGCGCGCTCTGCCCGATTCTGGAGGGGCCCGGCCGGGACGCTTTCCCTAAGCTGCCGCCCCGGGCTCCGGTCGGCCCTCCCACAGGAAGCGTGGGGGTGGGCAGCCCCCAGAGCTCAGCCTGGTCCGGGCAGCCCCAGAGCCGCCGCTGCTCCGCGCCGCCGCCGTCAGCGCCGATGCCCGGGAGGCCCGCCGCAATGTTTGGGAGGAAGCGCAGCGTCTCCTTCGGGGGCTTCGGATGGTGGGTGTCCCGGGCCGGGGGAGGGCGCGGGGAGGTGCGCGCTGGGCCCGGGGCCAGCACAGGCGCAGGGTGACCCGTGGGAAGGGTCCTTTCCACAAACGGCTGGGACCTGGTGTGAGAGGCCAGCGGGGCGGGGTCTTGAGAGTTTTTGAATGGAAGCGAGGGAGTGTGAGAATCGGACCGCGGGAGACGGTCCTGGGGGAGCAGGCAGTGCTAGAGATGAGATCCCCGGGGCTCGGGAGGTTGGCCAGGATCCCGGGTCAGGGGGGGTATTTGGATCCAGGCTCTTTCCACTGCACCCCACTGCTCCTTCTGGGCCGGTGACAGTAAGTTAGGGGAGCCCGCCAGAAGCCTTCACGTGTCCCCTCATCACCCCTTGGGTACAGCGCCTTCCGGGAGACATCCCTGGCCCGTGGGATTCTGGAGACATGTGGCTGCTCACACACCTTGCGTGGGGGCTGGGCCGGAGGCTGCAGGACCAGGAGGCCCTCCTGATGTCTGCAGGGTCAGACACCCCGAGACACGGGGCACCTTGTGATTATGAGAGAGCCATTGTGGGATTTTGTGTGTGTGTGTGAGAGAGAGAGACTGAGACAGAGACAGAGAGAGACACACGCAGAGAGAGAGAGAGAGAGAGAGAGAGAGAGAGAGAGACAGAGAGAGAGAGAGAGAGAGAGAGACAGAGAGAGAGAGAGAGAGAGAGAGAGAGACAGAAGAGGACAGTGTGCATGTGTGTGTACGAGAGAGACAGAAAGAGAAAAACAGTGACAGAGACAGAGACAGAGACAGACAGAGACAGAGACAGACAGACAGTGATTATGAGAGGGCCATTGTGGGATTTTGTGTGTGTGTGTGAGGGAGAGACAGAGACAGAAAGAGAGAGAGAGAGAGAGAGAGAGAGAGAGAGAAGAGAGAGAGAGAGAGAGAGAGAAGAGAGGGGGAGAGAGAGAGACAGACAGATACAAAGAAAGAAACAGAGGGGGGAAGACACACACACACATACACACACACACACACACACACACACACACACACACACACACACAGAGACAGAGAGAGAGGGAGAGGGAGAGACAGACAGAGACAGACAAAGTCAGACCAGAGAACCAGAGCCTGAAAAGGGGGGAGGAAGGGAGACACACACAGACAAAAAGACAGAAAGAAGGAGAGAGAGAGAGACAGAGACAGATACAAAGAAAGAAACAGAGGCGGGGAAGACACATACACACACACACACACACACATACACACACACACACACACAGACAGAGAGAGAGGGAGAGGGAGAGACAGACAGAGACAGACAAAGTCAGACCAGAGAACCAGAGCCTGAAAAGGGGGGAGGAAGGGAGACACACACAGACAAAAAGACAGAAAGAGGGAGAGAGAGAGAGAGACAGACAGAAACAGAAAAGGGAGAGAGAGAAGGAGCAAAGGGGGAGCCCCAGAGAGTGACAGAGAGAGGCAAAGAGAGTTCCTGCTTGAAATCGAGGTCTTGGTAGACTTTAGGCCTGAGGCAGCTTCTTCCCAGCTGGGGAGAAGAAGCCTCAGTCCCGTTATCAGTTTCCTTTCAGTTCCTGGGGCGGGGACTTCACAGAAAAGGGCAGGGGGAGGACAGGAGAAGAGCAGTCCCCTTTGAGAGATAACTGGGAGAGAACCTGGGGCGGGGATGGTGATAGGAGGAAGTGGGGAGGGGACAGGATGGGGGAGATGGAGGCAGAGATTGGGAGTGGGGAAAAGGGGGGAGGGACAAGAATCCAGAGGGGGTTTGCTGCCAGAAGCATCAGGGCAGGACCCATTTAGAGTAGATAACCTGGGCTCAGAGCCAGCTCTACACCTTCCTACCTGGCTGAGCATAAGCAGATTCCGCTCCCTCTCTAGGCCTTGGTTTATTCATCTGTAAAATGGGGGAGCTGGATTAGCGGGGCTCTATGGTCCCTTCCAGCCATCATATTGCTTCTGTGCTGTCTGTCTGTTGTGACCTCAGGGAGCAATGCCATAATATGGACTGGATTTAAGTGAGGGAATTCCCTCCAGAGCCATCTGGGTCCTGTGGCCAGATCAGGACGACCAGAGACGGTCCGCATGCAGTGGGAGATCCCGGCCTTGGTTAGTTCTTGACTGAGAGCCGGCCGGGGATTACTAGGTGCTGCTTCTGTGACAGAAGGGGAGGAAGCAGGGTAGGGAAGAAGTCCTTCTATGCAGCAGGGCCGGTCAGAGAACTGGGTTCGAATCCCTCCTTTGAGCCTACCTGCAGGGAGGCAGCCTGACCGGCTGTGTGACCCTGGCAAGTCCGCCACTGCTCATTTTGCGGGGCTGTGTTCTGCACTCTTCAGCTGCTTTCCTTTGAATTGATCTGGACATTGGGAAAAGTGTTCTCTGCGTCCTTCGCTCTCATCAGTTGGCAGAAGTCTTCCCACGTTTCTCTGAATTCCTGATAATCGCCACTTCCTGTGGCACGGCAACCCGGCATCCCCTTTACAGACCGCAGGGTGCACCCACGTTCTCCCAGTCCTTTGCTCCGGCTGAGGATGGTTTTGTGGGGGGGCCTTCCTGCTCCCTCTGGCCTCCTTGGGAAATCCAGCCCTGGTGCAGGTTGTCCAAGATCACAGAGAGTTTCGTGGCTTTTCCAGAGTAGTTCTCGGTGGCTTTCCAGAACCATGAGCTTTGGCACATGGACAGGCCCTTGTCTTGCTTGGAACAGTCACTTTCCCAGGGCTCTCCGTGCCTCCAATCCTCCTTTAGCCGATCAGCCAAAGGATCTGTGACAGTGGGACCTTCTGTGGCTCCCTACTCGTTTCTCACCGAGCCCTGCTCAGTCAGACAGACCTGTTAAAGATCTTAGCTTAAAGAAGCAGGGTCTCCTGGGGCATCCAGGGTCACCTCCAGTCGTCCCGCTCTGAATCTGGCCACTGGGCCCGGAGACTCTGGAGGAGTGAGGCAGGTGACCCTACAGACCCTCCCTCACTTAAATCCAAGCCACTCGCGTGTCCCGGCATCCCTCCCCAATGTCACGAAGGACAGAAACAACCACCACGTCTGGCAGAGACCACGAACCTGGACTTAAGGCATCTCCCACTGAACCCCGAGCCACCTCTTTAGTCGCCGGGCTTTGGCACATGGTCTGTGCAATCTGAGCAATCATCTCCCTGCCCCAGGGAACTAACTCTGGCAGGTGCGCATCTCGACTCGGGGAGTGACTGCATTCACTTGGGAGTTCCCTGTAGCCGTGACATCCCAGGTCCAGGCCTTCTCCCTAGCCCATCCAGACTGGCTATTCTACATCTCCTCCTCTTTGCTCTCCCCCCATGCGTGGAATACACTATTCCTTCAGTTCTACCCTTCTGTTTCTGCTCAGCCCAGGTGTTTTCTCCTCTGGGAAGCCCCTCTGGATTTCCCCCTATCTGAAAGTATTTCCTCCTTCCTTAGGAAACCTTGACTGGGTCTCTCTTTGTCCAGTTGTATATTCTGGATCCCCCACCCCAGATGATCAGAGGGTAAGTTTTTTGAGAACAGGGATTGAGACTTTTTTCATCTTTGTGCCAGCAGCCACTAACATAGTGTCTGACCAACATTCGTCCTGCCCGTGATTCTTACTTATCTTGGACATGTCTCTTGGCTGCCCGTGACCTCAGGGATATCCTCTGTAGAAAGAAGGTTCCCCCCAAGGTCCAGCTCCATGGTTCTAGACACTTAATCACTATCGGTTGAATTAAACTTGGACTGGGTGACTAGGAAACCGATGGGCCAGTGATGGGGCCCCCAGTGATGGGGAGTGAGAAGGAGACAAGTTCAGCCTTAGAGGTGCGTTGGAAGCAGCCGTTGGTTGTTCAGGTAGAGATGTTCACAGGTAGTTAGAGATGTGGCTGGAGCTCAGCAGAGAGGTCTGGGAGTATTCCCCGAAGAGACGATGGGATGGGATTGGACCTGGGATTTTATAGGTATGAGGCGTTCCCGGTAAGGAAACTCCCTCTACCAATGTAGATCCGCCCTTTCTTGGTCAATTAGAGTTTCAGAGCATTTTCTGGGGCCACTGAAGTAACTGAAGGTGAAGGGACTCACACAGGGTCACGTGGACATGGCTTGAGCCCAGGTCCCTTAGGGCAGCTCTACCCACTCGCTATATCACGTTGAGGCGAGATTTGGAAGGATGCTGGTGAATGCAGTTGAGGGAGAACGCAGTGCGAGGTGGATCGGAGTGACCTCAGCAAGCCCAGGTAACATCTAGAGTTAGGATGTGTGTAAATGAGAGAAATGGGAGGGAGAGGTAGAAAAGGAGATGGAGACTGAGAGACGGGGAGACAGTGGAGGAGCCAGAGGGCAGCGAGCAGCTCGGACTCACAAGGAGAATTGTCTCAGAGTAAATGAGAAAGAATGAGGCCCCCCTTCCTCACGTGGTCCCCCAGAACTCCCCACGACCACTTATGAGTACGAAGGGCTCGCTGGGTCAGGTGAAATGCTCTGCGAGCTCCCTTTCAGTTCGGAGATTCCGTGATTCCCCAAGAGATGCGGAGAGAATGACAGGAAAAGAAGATTGATAGGAGGCATTAGAGAATGAATGACAGACTAATGGTGTAAAATATAGAATAATAAGAGTGAATGATAGGATAATAGAGAAGGGGAGAGCAAATAAGAGAAAGGGGAAAAAGACTCAATTAGTGTATGAGAGAGAGGAGGGGAGAGGGAGAACAAGAGAGAATCAACTGGAAAAAGTATGAGAAGATAAAGGGAGGTAGATGGTGAGAGGGAAAGAATAAGAAAGCAATGAGGAGTGAATAAGGGAATGCAAGAATAAAGAAAGCAAATGGAAGAGATGAGAGAGAAGGAAGGTGAGAAGAGAGAAAGAGATATACTTTAACATATTTTTAATATGTATTGGACTACCTGCCATCTAAGGGAGGAGGTGAGGGGAAAGAAGGGAAAAGTTGGAACAGAAAGTTTTGCAAAGGTCAATGTTGAAAAAAATTACCCATGCATATGTTTTGTAAATAAAAAGATATAATAAAAAAATTTTTTTTAAAAAGTAAAAAAAGAAAAAAAATGAGATTAGAAAAAGAGAGAAAAACAAAAACAAACAGTGCTGACTCAGTGTTTGTTTCCTGAAAGGGAAAAGGCCTGCCCCATATCTCAGTATCTCTCCCCTGTAGAAGCCACAAGGCTCCCCACCCTCCGCAGGTGGCTAACGCCCTCCCTCATCGTGGGAACTTTGCTGTCTAGGACGGACGGATGCCTGGAACTGGGTGTCTTTGCCAGGGAGGGGCTGGGAAGCGGGGAGGGCAAGAGCCTTGCAGCCAGCTGAGCCACAGGGATGAGTGTGTCGGACTTCTCCCTCGGCCGGTCTGTCTGCCGCCTGATTCTGGGGACCCAGTGGCAATGAAGTTCTTAGAAAGTCGAACTAGCGGGCAGGGGAGTGGCGCTGGGGAGGCACCATACACCTGGCTTTTCTCTCTATTTTGCAAAAAGCAAAAGTGGAGGGAGCCTGGCCAAGAGCAGAGCAGAGCAGAGTGAGAGCTCCCTTCTCCTTCCAGCCCCTCCACGGCCTCACAGCTCCTCCTCCACCCTGCTCTCATCTGTTGAATGCTTAGCCCATCCTAGGCTGACTTAGGTGTGCATGGGTGGGGTGCTCCCTCAGGGTGTGTCAGAATAGCCCACCTCCTCTCTGTGCACCGCTCTGCCTGAAAGTGTCTAACGCCAAACACATCAGTCACCACGCTCGGGGACAAAAATGCTGCCTTACAAATGAACATTCAACAATCAATCAATAGGCATTGAGACCCTTGCTGTATGTCAGGCACTGTGGTGAATGAGGGCTGGGGGAAAGTGGAGAAAACGGGGGAGCGTGGAAACGGCCCCTGCCCTCCGAGAGCTTGCATTCTAATAGTGAGAGCTATATATCCAGAAATACAGATATGGGTAAGAGAACATACAAAAACACATGCAAAGTGACTTCAGGAGGAAGATTCTGGGGGAGGCTTTCTGTGTCAGACTGAGTCTTGAATGGAAGGAATTCTAAGAGATGGTCAAGAGGAAGTGCATGAGGAAGGCACGAGATCCGCCAAAGCAAAGGCCGAACATGGAAGAGGGATTTTGTTGTATTCTTTTCTCTTCTTTACAATAATGTAAAAATGGTTCTTTCTGGGAGCGAGTTCAAGTTCCTGTTTGGGCACCAAAATGTGGTGATTTTCTTCTTTTGAATATAACATATAGATGGTTCTCTCTGGGAGAAAGCAGGTTTCTTGGGGAGGTTTTCTGGAGGCAGCCTTAATATCAGTTCAGATCAATAATTATCCCAAATGAGGCCAGGTGATAAAAGTTCAGATCTTTTATTATCTCCAATATAGCCCGGTTAGCTTAGAGGTCTATCTCTCTGCTTGGTTCCAAGAGCTCCCTCCGAATGTCTCCAAATCCCAAGGTTTTGTCCTTCAGCCTCTGCCTCTGCTTTCTTCAGCCTCCAACCAGCACAGAGATGGAATGAATCTCGTGTCTCCTTCACTTGGGGCTCGGCTAGCTTTCTGGCGAGTCTTTCAGACCGGCTTGGTCTCAGTGGGGGAGGTGCAGGAGCCCAGCCACCAACTACAGTGGTGTGAGAGGAAGATGAATCTGGTTGTGCCTCTGAGAGAGCCTTCTCAATCTTCAGCTCCACTCTGTCCGGGAGCCTCTGTCTGTTTTCTTATATATGAAAGAGAGGAATTGTGGGATACGAGAGAGAGGGATTATGGGTTTTCTCCCATAGTGCTCTCTGGCCCTAAGAGCTTCAAGGGAGGTGTGAATTCACAAAGTTACACAGTTAACTTTGTGAATCTCCCATACTTGTGAACTCCAATGAGTAAAGGTGTGAACACAAGCATTGTATCAATTAGTTCTACTTAGTTCCTTGTTTCAGGTTCTGGCCCAAAACATCAACTCTAATGAGTTAGCAGTTTGTAAAGATTCCAACAGGATTTATTGCTGGGTAGAACTCCACAGTGTCTGGCACATAGTAGGTGCTTAATAAATTCAATTTGATTGCTAGTTCTAAGAGATGGAAGTCAAGAGGAAGTGTATGAGGAAGGAATGAATGAGAGTCTGCCAAAGCAAAGGCCAAAGATAAAAGAGGAATTTATAGCTGGTTAGAATTCCACAGTGGCTGGCACATAGTAGGTACTTAATAAATTCAAGTTGATTTATTGCTGGGTAGAACTCCACAGTGTCTGGCACATAGTAGGTACTTAATAAATTCAATTTGATTGCTAGTTCTAAGAGATGGAAGTCAAGAGGATGGAATGAATGAGGGTCTGCCAAAGCAAAGGTCAAGATGAAAGAGGGATTTATTGCTGGTTAGAACTCCACTGTGCATTTAGTAGGGCTTAATAAATGCTTGATGATTAAATTTCCCTAGGGCCTTTCAGTGGGCTTATCCTTTCATTTAAATAGGACTAATTTTATGCGGACTCTCATCTGGGGGAACTCAGACTATTCGATTAGGCAGAAGGGCGTGGTCTGTTGGGGAGACCAAATAAGCTTGGGCAGTTTGCCCACCTTTTCGCTTTAGGAGGGAGATTGAGGCTTTGTGCTGGCAGTGTGAAGGACTGACATATGCTAGGGTAAAAATAGAGGCATCTGGCTCTGATATGTGCTTCTAAGGAGGTGTGGGGAGGCAGCCAGGATGGCAGAAGAGGGGCTGGGTTAGTTTGATAAGTTGCAGGGGGATAATAGCTATAATCACGCCAGTCTGTGCCAGTCGGTCTGATTTAGGTCAGGCAAGGAGAGCCGAGGAAGGGCGCCTTGGCTTCAAGGTTGGCCACCTGGCCTTTGCATTCAAGAGAGATGGGACTAAATCTTAGCTGCTTTTCAGTCCAACCTCCAAACCTCTCCTTTTCCAGGAAACTTTCCTTATCAACCAAATGCACAAAGATCCCTTCCTTGCCTGGGCTCCCCCCATACTTGGCAGTCTGGGCCATTTCCCAGACTACTAGAAAACTCACAAGATATCCAGATGGAAGGAGCCTAGGAAGGCACCTAGTCCAGTTCTCTCATTTTAAGCATAAGAAAACAGACTCAGGGATGGGCCGGGGAATGGCTTCCCAAGCACAAACAGCTTTCCAGCTCTGATAAGTGGAAGCCCCCTAATGTGGCCTTGTTCTAGTAATAGTTGGGAGCTCAGGTACAGGACTAGGATTTGAATCCAGGGCTTCTGACTCAAAAGTGAGTTGTCTGTTCCTAGCTCCTGCTGTCTTATGTAATAGTTTTCTTTGTTCATGTAGGTGTCTTTTCTCCCCGATCATATTGTGATCTTCTGGCAGAGATACAGCTTTTTTTTGGTCCTCCACATAGGAGATGTTTAATAAATACGTGATTTATAGATGAAAATGGCTCCTCCAGAGCCTCCAAGGGGGACGAAACTGGGTTGAGGACCCAGGCGGTGTGGTGGTGGGTGTTTGTGTGGAGCAGCAGGGAGTGAATAAGGTGAGAGAAGGAGGCACAGAGCTTGCTGCCCACGGTCCTAGGGGCTGTGACTGGTGAGTGCTCAGGGGGAAAAGTCACTCCTTAAGGGAACGCTCCTCTTCCCTTTCTCCTCCTTTCCCCACTCAGGCTCTCTAAGTGTCCCACAGGACAAAGTGCTGGGGTCAGAACTGACTGAATCCCGGCTTTGCCATCTGTGTCCTTTTGGGCAGGTGGCTTTAATTCCCTGGGTGGTTTCCCCACCTGTACATTGGAGGGTGCGAGCTCGCTGCTCTAAAGCTATAGGACTTGCACGAGCTCCGAACCCAGGAGCCAATGAAGCTGAGAGCACACCCCGATCCCCCATCCAGCGCCTTCTTACACCCCTGACCACAGACCCAGCCCCTTATCGCCACTTCTGTTTTTGTTTTGGCAGGATCGACAAGAACATGCTGGCCAGCCTGAAGGTCAAGTAAGTAGCTGCTTCCCCTCTGCTAAAAGTCACATGCCCAATCCAAAGCTTCTTCCCTGCAGGGTCCCAGCATGCTCCTCTCCCGTCACCTCCTTCACAGTTAATGAATAAGGAATTGCAGAATGAAGTCTACAGTCCTCTGTGCTTGGAGAAGACTGGACCCAGGGGCTCCTCACTGGGCATTTCCCTCCTTAGGGAAAGGAGTGACTGGAGAGTGACTTATGGGGACAAATGGGAACAGGGTTATGCTGGAGGCAGCATGGACCGGCTCTCAGAAGCCCTTTGTTAAATTTTCTAAGTATTTATATTTAAGATTCTCTTTTTTTCTCTCTCCTCTCTCTTCTCTTTCTTTCTCTTTCTCCTCTCTCTCTCTTTCTCTCTCTTCTCTCTCCCTCTTTCTCTCTCTCTGTGTCTTCTCTCTCTCTTTCTCTCTCTCTCCTCTTTCTCTCTCTCTCCTCTCTCTCTTTCTCTCTCCTCTCTTTCCTCTCTCTCTCTCTCTCTTTCTCACTCTCCTCTCTCTTTCTCTCTCTTTCTCTCTCTCTCCTTCTCTCTCTCTCCCTTCCTCTCTTTCTCTCTCTCTCCTCTCTCTCTTCCTCTCCTCTCCTTTTCTCTTCCCTTCTCCTTCTCTCTCTCTCTCTCTCTTTCCTTTCTCTCTCTCTCTCTCTCCCTCTTTCCTTCCTCTCTCTCTGTCTCTCTCTCTCTCTGTCTCTCTCTTTGTGTGTCTCTCTCTCTCCATATATATCTATCAGTTTCTACAAATATTATTATTTGTGGCAAATCCTACAAATCAGGATTTAACTGTTATGTTGTGGCTTGTTTAGACTTAAGAACATGATGGGAAAATGTTAATAATGTGGATTGAATTTAAACATGTGTTATGTGTACATTTATTTCTCCCAGAGAACTAGTTGTTAAATATTTACCAGCAGACCACTAGATGGGAGTTTTGAATAGCTCCTGTATTCATATACAGGACAATCCTTGCAATTATCAGCCTTTATCAAAATTGGTTCCTTTCATTTTCTCTCTCCAACTAAGGGTTTTCTAGTCTCAATTAACTTCTGCAGGGATTAATCATTCTGCCTCTAAACCCGAGGCCTGTGTGAGGCATGATGGGGAATAAATGTCAAGAGTCCAGGGATTTTCGTTGCTGATAGGAAAAAGGACAAAGGTTGCCAGCTCTGCTCTCTCCACCTGCATCTTTTCAGTCTTCAGGTCTTATTTGTACGACAACCAGGGCACTTTGTGGGTTGGAAGGAATCTCTTTGTCCCAGGTCTGTCTGATTCCATTGCGATCTTGCTAAGATCTTTCTGCTGCTTGATCTGGTAAAAGTAAACACACTGGTGGGGGCTCACGTACTATGGTTTTGAATGGATGTGGATCCACTAAATACTGGGGTAGTTTCCTATATGGGAGGTAGATGGGACATAAAGAAGCCAAATCATTATCACTGGGAAATGGGTCACTTAAGTGATAAGTGACTTTGGATGACTGAGGAAAAGACTTATCATCAGTTACAAGGCAGTCTCCTATGAATGAGTGTGAGAGCAGCAAGGGAGTGATATGGGTACAATAGTGAAAGCTTTGAACCTTGTTTCGAAGAAAGGGCCCCTGGACTCCTTTCTGCTTCTGCTTGTCAGGGGACCAAGCCCAGGTTGCCTCAGTGAGCAGCTGAAGTGGTTCAACTGGTCTCTGCTTCCCCACCCTCTCCAAGCAGCTCTCACGGAGAGGGCAGCAGTTTGGCAGGGGCTCTGGCACTGAGGTCCGGCTATCACGAGCTGAATTTCAGGGGCACCCTTCCATACTTTGGAATAGGGAGATCACATAGGCTCGGACCGCCAGAGTGACCCTTTTAAATTTCATTAGTGTTAGTAGGACAGTCATTTTCCCAGACTTCTGTCACCTCTTTGATCCAGCATCCTAGTCTTTCATTCCTAACTCTTGAGCTTTATGAATAACAAAATTTCTCAATTGGGAGGATTCTAGGTGGCCATCTGGTCCCCATCCCGAAGCTAGACCAGAATCCCTTCTGCCCCAAACCCAATGGGTAAGAACATCTTTGACTACCTCGAGTGAGAAACAATCCCCTGTCTCCCGAAGCAGCCCTTTCAAGGTTGGACAGCTCTCAGTGTTAGGGCTTCAGGGTTAAATCTGCCTCTTTTTCCATTGTCCCTGGTTTAGCTTTAAGGCCAGAGGAAGTCTAATTCCCTTTCCCCCCAGAAAACCCTTCAGATACTTGAAAGAAGGGATCATACGCCCCCCAAATCTTCTTTTTTGGGGGGAATTCAAAGGAGTTTATAGGCAGTTGGCATTCCTGGGAGTTTTTATGATTCCATTGGTCAGACCATCTGGGATAAGGGCTCTTAATCTGGAGTCCATGGATCTCTAAAGGGTCAATGGATAGATCTTCAGGAAGAATAAGAAAAAAAAATAAAGGCAACCAAAGTCTTTATCTAAGTCTCCCACTTTCTAGTCAGTATGCCCTTGGGCAGGAACTTTGCGCCTCCCAAAGTTGGTTTCCTCCCTTGTAATATGAAGGATTATGCTGCAGAAGAAAAGGCCTGGAGGTTGCAGTTACAGGGTGTGGGCTCTGTTAACTATTAACTGTGTGAGGGGGTAAGCCACCTGTCCTTTGGGGGGAGTTTCCTCCTCTGTAAAGTGAGGGGGTTGAGCTACATGGTTTCTGACATGTCTTCCAGGTCTAGATAGAGGTTCTCATGATCATCCGCTAATGGGAAAGTGATTGCCGCCAACCTACCAGAGGGAAGGGGGTTTGGGTGCTTGCTCAAGCACTTATTAAGCACCTACTGTGTTCTAGGTACTAAGAGCTTTTTAAATATTGTCTCATGTCGTCTTCCCGACAACCCTCTGACATCGGTGTCATGATGATCTTCGTTTTGAAGTTGGGGAAACTGAGGCAATCACATAGAATCACACGGCTGGTTTTGAACTTGGTTTTGAACTTGTCCCATTGTACCACTCATTGTACCATCTAGCTGCCTCCCCAACCCTGAAATCTCTGGATTGTCGGACATCTGACTGGGGGGTGTCCAAGACAGGCCCAGATGAGTTTTGTAAAGGAGGAGGTTTGGAAGAAGGGTTGGGAGCCTCATGCCTCTGGTCTCCCCAGAGAAGGACAGATTAGGGGGGCTTCCCTTGCCTTCTCCCGTTTTCCTTATTTCATTTTACCAAGGAAGGAGATCTCTGTATGCTTCATGTGAGGGGGCTGGAGAGGCAGGGAGTCTCGTTTGAATTCTGGTACCAGCTGGGTGACCACTGGGCAAATCATTCGTGACCTTTGTGGGCCCAGGGATGGGGAGGGCTCAGACCCCGATCAGGATGTGGTCGGCCAACAACGCTGCGTCTTCCAAGGAAGAGAATTCTTGGCTGTGTAATGACTGTTCTTTCCGGGGAGAGCACGGGGTCTGGAGAGTCATTGCATGCAGGGCTAGGAGTCAGAGTGGGTCTGTTCTGTGGATCCTTAACTATGGACAGCAGCCTGACTTCCTAAGGACAGAGTCCAGGGGCTTTCGGTCTGGTCTCTGGATCCCACTTACAAGAGAGTTATGAGAGGGAGGGGAGAGATAGATAAATGGCGGCTGGAGGCCCCACCTCCAGACTGACCCACATCTGACGGCTGCCTGCCAGAAGCCGGGTCCGGCCCGGATCAGCTTTGTGAACCGGGAGGGCGGTTCTGGTTTGGAAAATGGGTTGGGGCCCTGTGGGCCTGGGTGATTCCAGGCTGTAGCCTCTCACCATCATCCTGGGCTCATGGGGCTGGGCTGCTGCTCCGAAGGTAAAAGGTCAAGGCGCGCCTTAAATCTGGGGGAAACACATCCCATGGCAACCCCCCATGAACCTCCAAGTCCTTGAATTCTCTGGAGCCGGTACCAGGTTATGGGAGAGCTGGGGAGCCTGGGAGGCAGAAGTGGCCAGGGAGCTGGGGCTCAAGTCTCACATCACCTCGGGTAGTCAGGCTTTCTGGACCCCGTCCGCCCCCTACAAGGAAGGGACGGACTGGATGTCCTCTGAGGTCTCTTCCAACTCCAATTGTTAACAGTGTTCTGCTGTTATTGGGCAAAGCGCCTGTTCCCTCCCTCCCTTCTTCTTTCTCCTCTCTTCCCCCTCTTTTCTTCTATCTCCTTTCTTCTCCTTTCTTTTCTCTTCCTTTCTTCTGTTCTCTTTTCTCTCCTTTTTTCTCTCCTTTCTTTTCTCTTTGCTCCTATCTCCTTTTTTTCTCTTCTATCTCCTCTTCTTTTCTCTTCTCTCTCTTCTTCCTCCTATCTCCTTTCCTCTCTTTCCTATCTCTTTTTTCATCACCTTTATTTTCTTTTCTCCTCTTTTCTTCTCTCCTCCTTTTTTCCTCTCCTGTCTTTCTTCTCTCTTCTTTCCTCTCTCTTTTCTTCTCTTTCCTTTCTCCTCTCTTTTCTTCTCTCCTATCTCCTTTTCCTTTCTTTTCTCTTTCCTTCTCTCTTCTTCCTCTTTCCTTTTCTCTCTTCTCTCCTTTCTCCCTTTTTCTCCCCTGTCTCCCATCTCTCCCAGCCTTCCACAGGAAAGGAGATACAAAGGGAGGGACAGGCTTCATGGGGAATCTGAGCTCCTCTGCTGTCTGGGAAGGAGGGTGGGAAGAAGCCAGACTCTAGGAAAACCCATGACCTCCAGGGACCGGCTGAAGGGAAGAGGGAGAGCCCAGACTGGGCTTTTCTTCCTGACGTTCCTCAGGGCCGGGGCGGTCTGGAGCCCGGACCCCTGCTTTGGTTAGATCATGGGGGCCCCAGCATCTTGGCTGTGCTCTCTGGGCCAAGCCTGAGCCGCAGAGACCAAGGGGGAGGTGACCGGGCCCTTTTCTGGCCGGGGTCTTTCCTGGGTGGCCCCAAGGTGCGGACAGAGGGGTGCACTTATGTGTGGCGCAGGCGCGTCCCCCCGCCGTGCAGGGCCCGCTGTTCAGGTGCACACATGTTTTGCACACACTCCTGGTGTGTGGGGCTGGATTCTGCTTTCGCTTGTTCCTATGGCAACCAGGAATATGTCTGTTAAGAGACTTGTAGTCCCTGGGAGGGAGAGGCTGCTGAGGCAGCCCCAGCGCGCGCCGGGGATTGGGCTGTGGGCTGACTCCATTAGCCAGAGCCGAGCCGGGGACCTCAGACACACCTGGGGGGACGCCGCTCTCCCCGGGCTCTCCCGGCAGGCTCCGTGGGCTCCGTCCTGCTGGCTCCCGGCCCTCTCCAGCCGCCACCATGCCCAGGAAGCTCTGGTGAGTATTTCTGCAGCCTCCCACTAGCAGACCGGCCCGGGAAGAGCCGCTCGTTCCTCCCTGGCGGGCATGGTTACAGGTGGACCGCCTGAGCTTGCTGGGGAAGTGCCCGGGGCTTGGTCCAGGGGTCAGGGGGGGCCTGCTTGTGGAGGAGATTCAGGAGCGAGCAAAGAGGAGAGAGGAGAGGAGAAAATGGGAGAAAAGAGAAAATGAAGGAGCTTCCAGCCGCTCTGGGGCCAGAGGGAGCCGAAGATAAGCCCCAGGACCTTGGGAACTGACCCCCTTTCCTCTTTGCCTCATTCTTGCCTCTGAGCCCAGATCAGAAGGAGGTCCTTGTACCGAGCCCCGGGAGCCAGGTGAAGGCTGACTCCCCTCCTCCACAAACACTGGGGAGAGAGGGGAGAGGGGAGAGGGAGGGACCTTTGACTTTCAGCTTGACCTAGGGATGGCCATTTGTCTGGAGACAGACGGGGAGGGTTAAAAATGGAGACTCCCCTATTTTTGATTGGCCGTTTGTGACCAGACTCGCCACATCCCGGCAGTGCTGACCAGCTGACCCCTGAATCGGGAGTCAGAGGATGTCCTGGCTGGACTACCCGTGTGACCTCGGCCGGGTCACTCCCCCCTGGGCCGGTTTCCTTCTCTATAAAGTGAGAGGTCAGAGATCAGAGCCGGAGGTCTCTTCGTTTAAGAGATAAGGAAACTGAGTCAGAGAGGCAGGATTAGAATCCAGGTCCACCCAAGTCCAGTGAGCTGAACTACACCTTGTGACCTCTCTGGTGGCCTCTGGGGGCCTTCTAGCCCCTCCCTCACCCCAGAGCTGTAACCAGGTGATTCCTCGGGCTCCTCCATCTTCAGATCCAGTGATCTTCCCAGCTGTCCCCTTGAGCCCTTAACCACTCAGCCCTTGAAGCCTGTCTTTCCCTCACCCGCCTGACCTTTCCTGCCTCCGGTGAGCCCCCATTTTCTCCCCAGGGCAGCCGCGGGTGCTGAGAGCTGATGTTTGGGGCCTTGTGCCCTCGTGGCCGGGCCTTGGTGGGGTGGATGATGCCGTCGTGGCTTTGAGGGGAGAGATGGGCTTGGGTCAGTGTTGGAAGGATTGTCCTTTGGCTTGGGGGAGAAGGTCATCGGATCAGAGGACAAGAGCTCACAGACTGAAACCCGGAAGGAACCCCGGGAGCCACCTGCTCCGGTCCTTTATTTTACAGAGCAGGAAACTGAGCCCCAGAGTTGGAATGACCCAAGCCTTTTGAGCCTTTTGATTCTGAGTTCCTATTTCCATTGCTGGAATTCCATTGGCCTGCACAGCGGGGCCCACGTCCGGCTGTGACCATCCCCCCCAGCTGCGATGCCCCCAGAGCCCCGGCCGTGGCAGCTGTTTCGGACCCTCTCTCCCATCAGCAGTCTCAGCACGAGGGGCAGCTCCTGGGGCCGCTTCACAGGCCGTCGGGGCATTTTCTGGCCTGACCTGGCGGGTTTGGTGGGAGCCCTATGGGAAGTTCTGGGGATGCTGAAGTGGGCATTCAATGCCTCCTTTCCTCCACCCCACTGGACCTCCTTGGCTGGCCTGACCCCCGCTGCATGGCCCAAAGAGGAGGGCCCGTGGGTCACTAATGGCGAATCCTGGCACCCAAGGGCTCCTGACGGCGGCACCCAGGCTGGGAGGCGGAGGTACCACCTGGTGTCGTGTCCCCTCCCATCCCCGGCAGCTCAGAAGCTGCTTTTGGGTTCTTCAGGGGGCTGTGGGCTTCTTTTCTCTCCCACCCCCTACATCTCCAGGGGACCATATGTAGGACAGGGCTGGTGAGAGTGTGCTTCTATTTGCGTCCCCAATGTGTGGCTATGGCACGGTGCCCGCCTGCCAACCGACTCGCCAGGGGGCGGAGGGAGGAGGGGGGTGTTGGGAGAACATGGTGTGCTGCCCCCCTCCCTGAGGTGGGAGCCGCTTCTCCTCCTGCCTGGGCTGGAGGCGGGAGCCATGAGCCACAGGTTGGAGGTCGGACCTCCAACCTGGCTGCCGTTCTTCGGGGTCTCCGGAGGCTGGGGGATTCAGTTCTATGGCTGGTTGGAAGGGGGAGACTTTATTTCGTTAACATCTGGGCCACCCTCGGGAGGCTCTAACGGCAGAGAAAGATGGACCGAGGAGTGGGTGTGGGACCAGTCGGGGGAGAGATGAGGCTCTCTTGTCTCAGAATGATGCTTGCTGCCCAATCTTAGACGGGCAGGGGGCTTCTGGATGGGCAGGGGGCTTCTGGACGGCCGGGACTGGAGCTTCCCTCCTCGCTCATTCTCCACTCTTTGGTTCATAGACAGCCTTGACTTTGGAATTAGACGGCCTGGATTCAAATCTTCTGCTGATTACTGTCTATGTGGAATACTGCCTTTGAGTGATTAAGCATTTAATAAATACCCAGTGTAATATTTTCTAGTGGATCGAGAGTCAGGAAGTCAGGGAGTTCGAATCCAGCCTCAGACACTCGCTGGTCGTGTGATCCTGGGAAAGTCACTAGCCCTGTTTGCCTCAGTTTCCTTATCTGTCAAATAAGCGAGAGAAGGAAATGTCCAACCGGTGTCTTCACCAAGAAAACCCCCCGTGGGGTCAGGGAGAGTTGACCACCATCGAAGTGACTGATAACAGCCGTTTATGAGGGAATTGGACTCGGCTCCCCACAAGTCCCTTCCACTTGTAAAGCTGTGACCCTGTGGGCTCCTACTGTGTGTCGTGAGCTGTTATCATTTTGTGCGACATTGGGCAGCTCTCAGCGGGCTCCTCTTGGCCGTCTCCTTCCTAGCCACGTGGTCACTGGATAGCCCAGAGAAATCATGGCCCAGTCCCCGACTACCCCAACTAGACCCTGGGGACATAAAGACAAAACCTGGTCAGTCCCTGCCCTCACGGAGAGTACACGGAGATGACCTCTCCTCCTTCTCCGAGCCTCAGTTTCCCCGCCTGTAAATGAGGGGCAGCCCTGATGGCTTCTGAACCCTTCCAGCTTCGGAGCCGAGTCCGGGTCCGGCCTAACAGGGTTAGAAACACTTTTGGGCCCAGAGAAGCCTCTGGACCCCTTTTCTCCGAATCCTATTTTAAATGCATACATAAAGTGCACAGGATGACAAAGGCAGCCAGTCCCACTCAGAAAGAGTTACTGAACTAGAAAAAAGGCTTTTGCAGACTCTGGGGAGTCTAGGCCAGGAGTCTCACCGGAGAGACCAGGAGCCTGACGCCCAGAGAGGGGCAGGGCTTTGCCTGGGTCGGGAGCCAGGGCCGTGGGCACCCAGAGCTCCTATGGCTGCTGCCCCCGGGGGAAGTGAGGCAGGGGCAGGTATGCCGGGGAGTTCTCAGAAAGCGGCGGCTCGCCTCCCCCCACCTGGGCGTTTTTACCGGCAGCAGAGCCAGGGAACCACAGACCCCGGCCCCACCCAGTGTCCCCGCACCCACCCCTCCTGCCGGCCCGAGCTGGGGAGCTGCCAGCTCATTTTGGGAGGGCGGGCCCGCGGAAATCCGCGCCGGGCAGCCCGTGGCAGCCACGTAACGGCTTTTGAGAGCTCTGTCCCCGGGAGGCTGGGGGACCAGCTCTGAGGGCCTGGCAGCCTCCTGGGGATTCGGCCTCCGAGCTTGACTCTGGCTGCTTCCTGGGCTTAGAATAGGCCCCCTATTTCCCCCCTGCCCACCCCTCCCACTTCTGTTTGCCAGGTGCTTGTGGTGCAGGGGGCCAGCCACCCTTCATCCCCTGCAGAAGGTTAGCCAGAGCCGTGGAGACCTTGGAGGTCAGAGCCCTCCTCAGAACTGCTGCAGCTTGTTATAAAAAGGAGGCAACCGAGCTGTTCCCTGTTGTCTGAGCTTGTAGGAGCTGGCAGGGGTGCGGGTGACAGAACCAGGATCCAGATCCAGATTCTGCTGCCTGAGAATTAGACTGTCTGAGCTGGAGGGGCTTGGAACCTCAGAACCTAGAACAAGACTGTCAGGGTGGTAGGAACCTTGGAGCATAGACTGTCTGGGCTGAAGGCGCCTTAGAACCTTGAAAAGTAGAACAAGAATGTCAGGGCAGGTAGGGACCTCAGAGCTATCTGAGCTGGGAGGGATGTTAGAACATAAAACAAGGGAGGGAACTTGGAACTTAGTAGATCAGGGCTTGTCAGGCTATTAGAATTCGCAATGTCAGAGGTGGGAGAAACCTTGAAGAAGGACTTCTCACTGCGGGCCTCAAGACCCTTGGGGCAGGTTTGAGGCTCTTTCATAGGGTCCATGAGGTCAGATCTATTTTCCTCATAATGCTAAGGCTTTTAATTTCAAAAACATTTTTTCCAAATTATTTATTTTTAAAATTTAAAAAAAAATTGAATTTCAAATTCTTCCCTTTCCTCTCAGCGCCTCCCCCCCACTGAGAGGGCGAGCTGTAAGATGTCACTCGTTCATGTGACGCTGTTGTTTTGTTTGGCGGTTTTCAGAAAGGTGACCCCATTTGGGGTTTGCCATTTCCTTCTCCAGCTCAGATGAGGACACCGAGGCACATCGGGGTACGTGGTCACCCCTAAGTAAGGGTCTGAGGCTGGATTTGACCTGCAGGCCTGGGCTCTGCCCACCACACCCCGTAGCTGCCCCAGGATGGGACAGTGCTTTCCTGTAGCTTCTCCCTCCGTCAGTGCCCTGGGTTCCTGCTTCCCAAGGGAAGGACGCATGTACCCAGACTCGTGGGCACCGACGCAGACGGGCACACAGGCGTGGACGCCGCCAGAACGGACGTGGGCGCAGGTGACCACGCAGGGACACGGACACGCACACATGTGTCGGTTACGGGCTCCTGAGAAGCCAGCTCTTTTCTCTGAGCACGGGCGGGATGGGGGGGGCTGGTACTCCGCCACGGCTCAGGGTCCCCTCGTTTCCATAGCAACAACAACACAGGAGCGAGGAAGGGAAGGATGAAAGCTTGCAGGTGTGCACGCTGGGGTGAAATGAGGAGAGAGCCGGAGGGGGGGCAAGAAAGGGATGAAAGGAAAAACAGGCAGTTTCTAGGGCTGGTTAATCCTCCCGTTTTAGAGATAATTGGATCTCTCGGCCCTGAGCTCCCTCCCCAAGCATTGACTATTTTCGCCTTCTCACTTGGGATGCCTGCGTGACCCCCACAGTATGTGTGTGTGTATGTGTGCGTACATGTGTCTGATGTATGTACATGTATATATGTGCGGGCCATGTGTCTCTGTGTACATGTGTGTTATGCATTCACATGTGTGCATTTGACATGTGTGTCTGTGTGTAATGGTCAAACATGGTCAAGGGCCGGAGAGAGACTTCTGGGACCTTGCTACGCTGCGTCCCCTCCCCAAACACACTGAAGGGGCAGTCACATCTTGAACTGAGGGAGTCGTCCCGTCTCTGACCCTTTTTTCATGGGACAGACGGGATCCTGGGGATTGATTGCCCAGTCTACACTTCTCATTTTACAGAAAGGGAAACTGAGGCCCAGAGAGGTTAGTTAGTGGCTGAGCTGGTCTTAGAACCCAGGTGTTCTTGCTCCCAGGCTGCTCTTTCCATTGTTTCCCACGGTTTCTGGGGCTCTCCCCTCATCCCACCCTAAGTCGTCTCTGTTTGAGCAGTAACTCAGAAAGTCGGCAGGTGGCAGAGAATGTGGCTTCCTATGGTGCTAAAAATGTTCTGGGGTTCACCGCTGAGCAGTGGCCAAGGCAAAGCCTTTTCCTCCCTCCGTGTTCCTGCCCCTCAGGTGGCAGCCCATCTTTGCTCTTTCCAGCCCATCTAGGGAGAACCCTTCTTTTCTTTCTTGTTGCTGAGGAGATTGGGGTTAAGTGACTTGCTCAGGATCACACAAAGACCAGATTAGAACTCAGGTCTTCCCAACATTCACACACACACACCACACACACACACACACACACTCACACACACACACACACACTCACACACACACTCACACACACACACTCACACACACACACACACACACTCACACACACCCGACTTCAGGGCTGGTGCTCTAACCACTGTACCACCCAGCTGCCCCGAGAGAACCCCTTCTTCATGGAAAGTAGTTCGCGTCCAAAATCTCCCTGCTGTCATGACACAGGGGAGAGAAAACTAGCTCTGAAATCGGAGTGCCGAGGTCGAATCCTTCTCTGGCACTTAATTCCCTCCCCATGTGATGGCTCGGAGGAGAAAGTAAGGCCGGTGATTCGATCCAATTCACTTGCATGTTATAGTATCACCCCCTGATGTTCTGGCCCTCTTCAAGAACGAAGGATGAACTCGGGGAAGATGCATCCTCCCCCCCTCAGTTTCCATAGTTGTAAAAATGAAGGCACTGGACAAGATCACTTTTGAGTCCTCTTCTAGTTCTGCTGGCTGACCCAAGATCTTACTTGTGACCAAACCTCCCCATTGCACACACACACTCACACTCACTCACACTCTCACACACACATACACTCTCACACACATTCACACTCACACATACACACACATTCATTCACATTCACTCACACATACTCACACGCACACACCTTCACACTCACACACATTCACATTCACTCACACACTCTACCTCACACACATACTCACATGCACACATATTCACACTCACACACTCATTCACATTCACTCACACACACTCACACTCACATACACACACTCTCACACACACTCACACACACATTCACACTCACACACTCATTCACATTCACTCACACACACTCACACTCATATACACACACTCACACACTCACACACATACTCACACACACATTCACACTCACACACTCATTCACATTCACTCACACATACTCACACGCACACACCTTCACACTCACACACATTCACATTCACTCACACACTCTACCTCACACACATACTCACATGCACACATATTCACACTCACACACTCATTCACATTCACTCACACACACTCACACTCACATACACACACTCTCACACACACACTCACACACACACATTCACACACACACTCACACACACACACTCACACACACTCACACACACACACCACACACACACACACACACACTCACACACACACACACACACTCACACACACACTCACACACACACACTCACACACACACACACACACACTCACACACACCCGACTTCAGGGCTGGTGCTCTAACCACTGTACACCCAGCTGCCCCGAGAGAACCCCTTCTTCATGGAAAGTAGTTCGCGTCCAAAAGCTCCCTGCTGTCATGACACAGGGGAGAGAAAACTAGCTCTGAAATCGGAGTGCCGAGGTTGAATCCTTCTCTGGCACTTAATTCCCTCCCCATGTGATGGCTCGGAGGAGAAAGTAAGGCCGGTGATTCGATCCAATTCACTTGCATGTTATAGTATCACCCCCTGATGTTCTGGCCCTCTTCAAGAACGAAGGATGAACTCGGGGAAGATGCATCCTCCCCCCCTCAGTTTCCATAGTTGTAAAAATGAAGGCACTGGACAAGATCACTTTTGAGTCCTCTTCTAATTCTGCTGGCTGACCCAAGATCTTACTTGTGACCAAACCTCCCCATTGCACACACACACTCACACTCACACACACACTCACACGCACACATATTCACACTCACACTCACTCACATTCACTCACACTCTCACACACACATATACTCTCACACACATTCACACTCACACATACACACACATTCATTCACATTCACTCACACATACTCACACGCACACACCTTCACACTCACACACATTCACATTCACTCACACACTCTACCTCACACACATACTCACATGCACACATATTCACACTCACACACTCATTCACATTCACACACACACTCACACACACTCACACTCACTTACACACATGTGCGCGCACACACACACACTCACACATGAGCTGGAAGAGGGACTGGACGGCGAAGGCGGCCGCTGGGAACGGGAGATTCAGAGCTCAGAGAGAAATCCCTCTGACTGAGCCTGGTCCCGAGCCTGCTGGGCCCCAGGACACGATCACTTCCTATTTTTCTGAGCCTCCCCTGCCCTTGGGCCCGGGCCACCTCCTCCCCTTCTCCCGACACGGACACCTCCAGGGGCTCTCCCCCTCGTTTGTGCCTCTCCTGTTGTTTCATGACTTTAAGGATTTCTGGATGTATTTCCGCTTTACACTTTGAGGACGGACATGTTCCTTTCAGCCTGTTTTCTTCTGTCCGAGCCCTCGGGTCTCACTTGCCGGACTTGCCCCTCTCTCGGGACTGGGCCCGGGGCACAGATTGACCGGGGAGGGGAGCGGCCCCAGGAACCTCCTTTCTCACTCCTGACACCGCCTCCCCATCCTAGCCACAGGGGGGAGGGGGGAGAGGTGAGGGGGAGGAGGAAGGATGCTTGGCCAAGGGTGCTCCCAGACACCCAACAGGCCAAAAGCTGTGTCCAGGTTGTTTTAGGTCAGGGCCACTAGGTGGCGCCGGGGACGTGTGCTCCACCTGAGTCTCCCCATCCCTGGCTGCCCTCGGTTTTTCTGAGATTGATGGGGATGGAGGGAATGGAAGGACGTAAGATTGGGAGGGGAGAAGGAGGCTCAGCCCTTCTGGCGCCTCCTCCCCAGCCATCTCCCGGGGGGGTCTGTAATCCTTTGATTTACACTCACTCTCGCCACCACTCCCATACATCCCCTGGGGAAGCAACATGGAACTGGGCTAACAGCTTCAGACCAAGCTGATTTAAGTTGCTTCCTGGGGAGACTGGAGACCAAGGGAGAATGAGAACATCCTTACTGTTGGCTTTAAGACGTTTACCTTCCATCAGAATAGCCAGCGAATAAAGAGGGAGACGAATAGATGATAGCTAGGAAGATAAGGCGGATTGGATAAATAGATGAATAGATATGGGAACATATGGACGGATGGACGGACGGACGGACGGCTGAATGGCAGATAGATAAATAGAAGAATTTTCTTGTTGTTATTCAGTAATTTCAGTTGTGTCCAACTCTCCTTGACCTCAATTGGGGTTTTTTTGGGCAAAGATACTTGAGTGCTTTGTCATTTCCTTCTATAGCTCACTTTACAGATGAGGAAACTGAGGCAAACCAAGTAAAGTGATTTGTCTAGGATCACACAATTAGTAAATAGATTTTGCCTCATGAAGATGAATCTTCCTGATTCCAAGCCCAGTCCTCTGCCCACTGCACTTTCTGGCTGTCTTAAATAGATCATTGAATAGATATATGTGTAAAAAGATAAATGGATAGCTAGATAAGATAGGGTTAGACGGATAGATAGATAAATGGGTCACGAGATAAATAGATAAATGTATTGATAAATGTATAACCAGGCATTCTGTTCTAGATTTTATCCTAGATCCCAGACTCTCAGGTTTAAGGGAGACAGCTGAGTGTGTGGGACTTGGTGAGATCACGGTATGATGGTTGGGTCTAGAAGAGATGGTGAGATTCCTCACTTCTTCTTTAGGTTCCTGAGACACAAGGTAGCTTTCTCCCTTTATCTCTCTGTCTGTCTCTCTCTCTGTCTGTCTGTCTGTCTCTCTCTGTCTCTCTGCATGTGTATGTGTTTGTATGTGTGCATATGAGAGAGAAACAGAGGCTGACAGACAGTGAGGGAGCTCGAATTTAGGCACTTGCTATTTTTGCTGTTGCCAATCCTCCTCTTTCTTCTCTCCTTCCTTTCCTCCCATCCTCCTTTGGTCTCAGTCCATAAATCGATGGATCGGTGAGTTCATTACTGGCTGCCCTCCCTGGATGCTGTGGATCCCTGGGGACAAGTGTTGACTGGCTGTCCTTCGCTCTGGGGCAGGGACTACAAGGCTATGTGTACGTGGCTCCACATCCAGGATCTTTTTTCCCAAAGAAAGTGGGCAATCAGAGGCGGTGAGCTCCCTTGGCCGGCTCACGGGAGCCTGTTCGATGCTGGCTTCCGGGCTTTCGGGATCCCTGGTTTCTCTCCCCCGACAGCCCGGTTCTTGATGATGTAATCGATGGTTTTTGAGAATCATTCAAGCGGAGAAATCCATACCTGTGATATGATACTCAGTGTATCATAATGAGGCAGCAAGGGTCGAGTCCTAGTAGACCCTCAGTATTGATGAAGTATTGTTTATTTGCAATGAAAAACTGGTGGGGAATCACTATGGTGAGGGACCGCCGAACAAGGTATGGGGCCAGAACTAGTTCTTTTGGGGGCCGCTAGATGGCGCAATGCCCCAGAGTCGGAAGGACCCGGGTTCAAATCCCGCCTCAGACACTAACGACGCTGCGGGAGGAGCGTGTCTAATTGCGGTGAGAGGGTTTGCAGGTGACTTCAGCGTCCTCGTAAGGGGCTGAGAGACTGCGGGCCCTGCCCCGTGCTCTGTCCGATCTCATTAGGAAATGTGTCACTTTCGTTTCCCCGATTCAGTTACAGCAAGAAGGATTATGTAGCAAAGGAGAAAAGGCACCGTGTGTGTGTGTGTGCGTGTGTGTGTGTGTGTGTAACAGGCGAGAAAATAGGAGTCTGTCTATTCCCCTTAATGGAGAAGAAAGGCTACGGTGGGGACGGGTTTAGACTCGGCTGTTTTCCGGGCAAGCCACCAGGTGGCGCCATCAGCTTAGGATAGCTTGGTTATTTCTAGGGGGGCAAAAGTGGAAAAGAGGGAATGAAGAGTCGAGGGGGGGAGGCGATAGGGGGGTTGGGGGGTCCGGGAAGGAAGAGGCCGGCCCTTAGTAGGGTGTGGGTGTGACGCGGTCCCTGCGCTCCAGCACTCAGTCTTGTTGCGGACCCCTTAGCAAACTGTCCAAGATGTGATAAAGTGTTATTCTTGCTTTGCTCCTTTATGTCTCTTTATGCCACTGTAGGTCCTTCTGTCATTTTCTTCAGTCTGCATTTTGTACTTCTCTGTCTCTGTCTCTCTATCTCTGTCTCTCTGTCTGTCTCTGTCTTGGCTCTCTGTCTCTGTGTCTATTTCTCTCTCTCTGTCTCTCTCTGTTCTCTGTCTCTCTCTGTCTCTGTCTGTCTCTGTATGTCTCTCTGTCTCTATCCCTCTCTGTCTCTTTCTGTGTCTCTCTCTCTGTCTCTGTCTCTCTTGTCTCTGTCTCTGTCTCTGTGTCTCTCTCTCTGTGTCTCTGTCTCTCTCTATCTGTCTCTCTGTCTTTCTGTCTCTGTCTCTGTCTCTGTGTCTCTCTGTCTCTGTCTCTGTCTCTGTGTCTCTCTCTCTCTCTGTCTCTGTCTCTCTGTCTCTGTCTCTATCTGTCTCTCTGTCTCTCTCTCTCTCTCTGTCTCGGTCTCTGTCTCTCTCTGTTTCTCTGTCTCTGTCTCTCTCTATCTCTCTTCTCATTCCGTTTCTGCCTCCCTCCGCTTGTTTCCTGCATTCACTTGGTCTCTCTCGGTCCCTTTGCCAGCCCTGTCCCCCTCTCCCCATCCTCTCCCCGCTTCTGTCTGCAGCTCCTTTCTGTCTGGGAGATTAATGGCTCGCTCTCCTTAGCCGTCCTGGTGAAGGTGAGAGTAAGGGGTTTTCTGTGCAGTGGCAGTACCTGCCGCTCCTGAAGGTGAGGGGGCAGTGCCATTCCTCATGCAGGAGGGGCAGCTCTCGGGGACCCTTCCCCGGCCGAGATTCTCCCACACCCTCTCTCTGCTCCCTCCCTCTCTTTCCCTGACTCAGAAGTAAAGGCGGCCGTCTTGAGTCACTAATGATTGTGGGAACGGGAGCCCAGACAGAGAGGGGAGAGAACCCCGCGGCCCAGAGCTTCGGCAGAGCGTGTTTTTCACCTCCCCCTTCCCAGAGCTCTCCGAGGAGGCGTCTCCAGAAGACCCCGGTTCAGATCTTTGCTCCCCATGTGACCCTGGGCGGCCTCTGTCCCATGAGGGGGGAGGGGCAGGCTGAGTGACTTCGGAGTTCCCTAGATCTAGCCTCGGCTCCTGTGATTTTGTGGGAAAGGGCTGGGGGGAAAGTGGGGCCTAATCGAAGGGCTCCATATTGGGGGGCTACGGCACCACTTGCCCCCAGCGTTGGGGGGGCGCGGACGGTGGTTATGGCGAGGAATCGGGCCCCGAAGGTGGGGCCCGGCGGGAGCCTCGCGTGCCTTTGTCTGCTCAGGGCTCCGGTCGGAGGGGGAGGGGCCCGCCAGGTTTCTGCTTCTCATTCTGGCGTTGGCGAGTAGCCTGGATTGTCCCGAGAGCCAGGGCGGGGCCCGCGAGAGCTCCGGGACGGGAATACCTGATCCCTGAGCGCCGTCTAGACGTTTGTCGAATGAGGTCAGGTGGTGTCTCTGCTCCCCGGCGCGGGCCCGTTAAAGAAAGGCTGTGTCCTAATTAGCGATCTTGTACCACGAGAGGGAGCCACGAGGGGGAGCCAGAGAGGGGGAAGGAGACAGGGAGGGAGGGAGGGAGATGGAGAGGGAGGGAGGGAGAGAGAGACAGAGAGAGAGAGAAAGAGAGAGAGAGAAAGAGACAGAGACAGAGAGACAGAGACAGAGAGACAGAGAGAGGCAGCGAGAAAAGGAGGGAGGGAGGGAGGGAGATGGAGAGGGAGGGAGGGAGAGAGAGACAGAGAGAGAGAGACAGACAGACAGACAGAGAAAGAGACAGAGACAGAGACAGAGACAGAGACAGAGAGACAGAGAGAGAGACAGACAGACAAAGAGACAGAGACAGAGAGAGAGGCAGCGAGAAAAGGAGGGAGGGAGGAGGGAGAGGGAGAAGCAGAGGGAGGGAGATATATAGAAAAAGGGACAGACAGTGGCAGAAACACAGAGACAGAGAGAAGAGAGACAGAGACATGTGCATGTGCGCATGTGCACACACAGAGATACAGGGAAAGAGAGAAATACATGCAGAGGTACAGATTCAGAGAGAGACAGAGACATACAGAGACAGAGAAGATAGAGATGAGAGAGAAAAAGAGACACAGAGAGAGAGGCAGAGAGAGAGAGTGACATAATAAAATAGAGAAGTAGAGACAAGACACAGAGATCTTACTCTCCTTCTCGTCCTGACGAGGGCTCAGAATAAGCTAATCCCCGGCCCTGGCTTCCCCAGGACCCCCGTCAGAGATTGGAGGGGACAGGGGGAAGAGGCAGTCCGGGTGAGGGGAGGGGGACACAGTCACACAAGCTGGACGTGATGGTGGGGTGTCACCCCCGGGCCTCGGCTCCAGATTCGGGGCTCCTCCTGCCCCCCTGCCCCGCTCTGCCTCAGTTCCTGGAGGGGGAGAAGGGCGGAGGCTTTCTCTCAGACTCTGCCGCCCTTGAATTTTTCCTTGGGCATTGTCAGTGTTCGGCTGCCCATTATGTGTGCTTGGGGGGGGGGGGGGAGAATTGGGCCGTTTCCGAGGGACCCTGCTGGAAGATGAGAGGAGGAAATTGCTGTTATTTTTCACTCCCTTGTCGGGTCTGCGGATGAGCAGCCCGGGAGACAGCGGAGGATGAATAAGGGGGAGGCGGCCAAATTGGGCCGTCAAACAGGGGTCTCGAAGCAATGGGGATGGATGGAAGAGACCATCATCCAATGAGGAGGTCCCGCTTTCTGAAGGGGAGGGGAACGAGCTCAGGAAGGACGAGGGGCCGGTGCTCTTGTTGCCGGGGGCTGGGGGCTCTTTATTGGATCAGCCAACTAACAAGGTGATGAGGACATCGAGGGCACAGAGGAGAACTGTCGTCCCAATAGCGACAATCCGGTCTGGGTGTGGAAGGGGGGCTGGGGTGAGGGTGGCCTAATCCCCGGCCTGGAGAATTAATTCCCGACAACCTCCATCTGCCCGAGACAACAAGCGTTTTCTACCTTCCTGCTGTGTCGGGGCTGTTGAAGGAACACAGGTCCTTCCTCCACGGGGGAGGATCCTTGTCCTTTCCATGGTACCTTTGCATTTCAGACTCCGCTGAGAGACTCTACTCATTTTACAGATGAGGAAACTGAGGCCCAGGGTATCAAAGTGACAAATCCAAGGTGGAAACTGAACCCAGGTGCTCTGGCTGCAGAGTTAGTACTTATCCATAACAATCTTTTACCTATATCCTACTATGTGGAAAACACTATTCTAGACACTGGGGAAAACCCTAACAAAAATGGCACCCAAATCCCTCCCTTCAAGGAGCTTACTTTCTGTTTTGTCTGCTTCAAAGACAAAGGGGATTGAGTTTGGAGAGATTTCTTTGGAAAGATCCATAGGAAGCAGTCCTTGGATACTCTGTGTCTGTGAAAGGTGGGATGAGACCTGAGTTTGAGTCGTGGCTCTGTTTACTCAGGCTCAGGTGGCTGGTTTGTAAAATGGAAGCAGCCGCTTGTTTTGTGAAGCAGGAAACTAGAGAACAGAGGGTTGCCCCCATGTCCGACTTGAACCCAGATCTTCCCAAGTTCAGTTGTACGGCCATCTTCATCACAGCTTTCAGGCCATGAGCCCAACTGTGTAAAGTCAGTGAGGATATTGTGAGGGATGTATGAGATCGTGTATGTGAAACTTATAAAAAGGACAGGCTATTTGAACATGAGGGCTGGTTAGTATTCTTTTGTGTGGAGAAATCCAGAGCTTTTTCCTCCCAGAGTACCTCAGACAGAGAGAGCTCTCCAGATGAACTTTTTTTTCTGAGGCCATTGGGGTTAAGTGACTTGCCCTGGGTCACACAGCCAGGAAGTGTTAAGTGAGGTCAGATTTGAACTCAGGTCCTCCTGACTTCAGGGCTGGTGCTCTACCCACTGCACCCCCAGCTGCCCCTTCCAGCCAAACTCTTTAAGGGAATATCACCAAGTTCTCTATCCCTTGTCTGCAAAAGTGTAATATCTGACCCAATGGCAGTAAGGTATTTCCCCAGCATTGGAGATGATGATGAGCCCAATGGGCAGTTTCCATCACCACTGAGAACTCAGCTGCCTTTTGGAGGGGAGAAACATTATTAGTGATATTCTTGGAACCTCTGGCTGCCTTTAAGGCTCATCTCCCCAGCCAACTCTTCCAGGAATCCTTCCCCGATGCCTTCGGCTGCCAGCGTTCTTTCCCTCCTCGTTATCTTGAATTTACTAATTTGTGTATATGTATCCCCCAATAGAATGTATGCTATTCTTCTTCCTCCCTTTCTTCCTCCTTCTCTCCCTCCCTCCCTTCCTTCTTCCCTTCCTCCCTCCCTTCCTTCCTTCCTTCCTTCCTTCTTTCCTTCTTCCCTTCTTCCCTCCTTCCCTTCCTTCCTTCCCTCCTTCCTTCCTTCCTTCTTTTCCTCCCTCCCTTCCTCTCTTCCTCCCTCCCTCCCTTCCTTCCTTCTTTCCTTCTTCCCTCCTTCCCTTCCTTCCTTCCCTCCTTCCCTTCCTTCCTTCCTTTCCTCCCTCCCTTCCTCTCTTCCTCCCTCCCTTCCTTCCTTCCTTCTTTCCTTCCTTCCTCCCTTCTTCCCTCCTTCCCTTCCTTCCTTCCTTCTTTCCCTTTTTTCCTTCCTTTCCTCCCTCCCTTCCTCTTTTCCTCCCTCCCTCCCTCCTTCCTTCCTTCTTCCTTCTCTCCCTCCCTCCTCCCTCCCTCCCTCCTTTTCTTCCTTCCTTCCTTCCCTTCCTCCCTCCTTTTCTCTCTCCCTATAGAAAAAGGGACAGACAGTGGCAGAAACACAGAGACAGAGAGAAGAGAGACAGAGACATGTGCATGTGCGCATGTGCACACACAGAGATACAGGGAAAGAGAGAAATACATGCAGAGGTACAGATTCAGAGAGAGACAGAGACATACAGAGACAGAGAAGATAGAGATGAGAGAGAAAAAGAGACACAGAGAGAGAGGCAGAGAGAGAGAATGACATAATAAAATAGAGAAGTAGAGACAAGACACAGAGATCTTACTCTCCTTCTCGTCCTGACGAGGGCTCAGAATAAGCTAATCCCCAGCCCTGGCTTCCCCAGGACCCCCGGTCAGAGATTGGAGGGGACAGGGGGGAAGAGGCAGTCCGGGTGAGGGGAGGGGGACACAGTCACACAAGCTAGACGTGATGGTGGGGTGTCACCCCCGGGCCTCGGCTCCAGATTCGGGGCTCCTCCTGCCCCCCTGCCCCGCTCTGCCTCAGTTCCTGGAGCGGGAGAAGGGCGGAGGCTTTCTCTCAGACTCTGCCGCCCTTGAATTTTTCCTTGGGCATTGTCAGTGTTCGGCTGCCCATTATGTGTGCTTGGGGGGGGGGGGGGAGAATTGGGCCGTTTCCGAGGGACCCTGCTGGAAGATGAGAGGAGGAAATTGCTGTTATTTTTCACTCCCTTGTCGGGTCTGCGGATGAGCAGCCCGGGAGACAGCGGAGGATGAATAAGGGGGAGGCGGCCAAATTGGGCCGTCAAACAGGGGTCTCGAAGCAATGGGGATGGATGGAAGAGACCATCATCCAATGAGGAGGTCCCGCTTTCTGAAGGGGAGGGGAACGAGCACAGGAAGGACGAGGGGCCGGTGCTCTTGTTGCCGGGGGCTGGGGGCTCTTTATTGGATCAGCCAACTAACAAGGTGATGAGGACATCGAGGGCACAGAGGAGAACTGTCGTCCCAATAGCGACAATCCGGTCTGGGTGTGGAAGGGGGGCTGGGGTGAGGGTGGCCTAATCCCGGCCTGGAGAATTAATTCCCGACAACCTCCATCTGCCCGAGACAACAAGCGTTTTCTACCTTCCTGCTGTGTCGGGGCTGTTGAAGGAACACAGGTCCTTCCTCCACGGGGGAGGATCCTTGTCCTTTCCATGGTACCTTTGCATTTCAGACTCGGCTGAGAGACTCTACTCATTTTACAGATGAGGAAACTGAGGCCCAGGGTATCCAAGTGACAAATCCAAGGTGGAAACTGAACCCAGGTGCTCTGGCTGCAGAGTTAGTACTTATCCATAACAATCTTTTACCTATATCCTACTATGTGGAAAACACTATTCTAGACACTGGGGAAAACCCTAACAAAAATGGCACCCAAATCCCTCCCTTCAAGGAGCTTACTTTCTGTTTTGTCTGCTTCAAAGACAAAGGGGATTGAGTTTGGAGAGATTTCTTTGGAAAGATCCATAGGAAGCAGTCCTTGGATACTCTGTGTCTGTGAAAGGTGGGATGAGACCTGAGTTTGAGTCGTGGCTCTGTTTACTCAGGCTCAGGTGGCTGGTTTGTAAAATGGAAGCAGCCGCTCATTTTGTGAAGCAGGAAACTAGAGAACAGAGGGTTGCCCCCGATGTCCGACTTGAAGCCAGATCTTCCCGAGTTCAGTTGTACGGCCATCTTCATCACAGCTTAGTTGCCTTTCAGGCCATGAGCCCAACTGTGTAAAGTCAGCGAGGATATTGTGAGGGATGTATGAGATCGTGTATATGAAACTTATAAAAAGGACAGGCTATTTGAACGTGAGGGCTGGTTAGTATTCTTTTGTGTGGAGAAATCCAGAGCTTTTTCCTCCCAGAGTACCTCAGACAGAGAGAGCTCTCCAGATGAACTCTTTTTTTCTGAGGCCATTGGGGTTAAGTGACTTGCCCTGGGTCACACAGCCAGGAAGTGTTAAGTGAGGTCAGATTTGAACTCAGGTCCTCCTGACTTCAGGGCTGGTGCTCTACCCACTGCACCCCCAGCTGCCCCTTCCAGCCAAACTCTTTAAGGGAATATCACCAAGTTCTCTATCCCTTGTCTGCAAAAGTGTAATATCTGACCCAATGGCAGTAAGGTATTTCCCCAGCATTGGAGATGATGATGAGCCCAATGGGCAGTTTCCATCACCACTGAGAACTCAGCTGCCTTTTGGAGGGGAGAAACATTATTAGTGATATTCTTGGAACCTCTGGCTGCCTTTAAGGCTCATCTCCCCAGCCAACTCTTCCAGGAATCCTTCCCCGATGCCTTCGGCTGCCAGCGTTCTTTCCCTCCTCGTTATCTTGAATTTACTAATTTGTGTATATGTATCCCCCAATAGAATGTATGCTATTCTTCTTCCTCCCTTCTTCCTCCTTCTCTCCCTCCCTCCCTTCCTTCTTCCCTTCCTCCCTCCCTTCCTTCCTTCCTTCCTTCCTTCCTTCCTTCCTCCCTTCTTCCCTCCTTCCCTTCCTTCCTTCCCTCCTTCCCTTCCTTCCTTCTTTTCCTCCCTCCCTTCCTCTCTTCCTCCCTCCTCCCTTCCTTCCTTCCTTCCTTCTTCCCTCCTTCCCTTCCTTCCTTCCCTCCTTCCCTTCCTTCCTTCCTTTCCTCCCTCCCTTCCTCTCTTCCTCCCTCCCTTCCTTCCTTCCTTCTTCCTTCCTTCCTCCCTTCTTCCCTCCTTCCCTTCCTTCCTTCCTTCTTCCCTTTTTTCCTTCCTTTCCTCCCTCCCTTCCTCTTTTCCTCCCTTCCTCCCTCCTTCCTTCCTTCTTCCTTCTCTCCCTCCCTCCTCCCTCCCTCCCTCCTTTTCTTCCTTCCTTCCTTCCCTTCCTCCCTCCTTTTCTCTCTCCCTCCCTCCTTTCTTTCCCTCCCTTCTCTCCTTCCTCCCTTCCTCCCTCCCTTCTCTCCTTCCTTCCTTCCTTCCTTCCCTCCTTCCCTCCTTCCTTCCTTTGTCTGGCCATTCCTCAGTTGCTGAGCATCCATTTTGTTTCCAATTCTTAGCTATCACAAAAAGTTCTCCTATCGATATTTTGGAGTACATGGGGACTTTCTTCTTAATCATGATTTCTTTGGGATATAAATGATCAGTAATGTTTTCAAAAGAATTTGTATTCAGATTGGATTAAATGGCCCCCAAACTCTGAGCTTTGTGATTCTGAGTGTTCTGGGGTGGGTGGGGGAGTTGGAGAGTGGGGAAGTGTATTGGTCCTTGAGTGGAAGACAATAGATCTGAGTTCTTTTTCTTCTTTGTGATTAGTGGTGTCCATGGTACTGAACAGATTTGGGTATTAATGAGATGAGTCAACAGAAGGACAGACTTATTCTTAGTTTCCGGCAGAAGGAGTCTGGTGTGTATTTAAAAATCTATGGTGGTTCTCCAGCTGTCTAGAATAAAATCATGGGTCATTAGAGTGAAAATCGACTTCATAACTCATTCCAGCTAATCTCCTAAATTCTAAGGCAGGAAACTGAGATCTGAAGAAGGGAAGTAAATTGTGCAAGTCCTGGAGCACATTTGCCAGGATTAAGGATTCAGTTGGCAGCCTGGACATGGAACTTTTCTGTAATGTGAAGCTATGTACAAATTATCCCGAGACATTTTAGTCCCCTGAAGATAGTATGAAGAACCTTGGTTTAGGAGTTAAAAGGCCTGTGTTTGAAAGCCGGGCAAATCGTTCCACCTCCCGGGATCTCAGTTTGCTGCCTTGTAAATTGAGAGGGTTGAATTAGATCAGAGATTCTCAGCCTGGTGGCTGTAAACTGAGTTGTTGTTTTTTATAACTATTTCCATATAATTGACTTCCTTTGTAATTCTGTTTATTTTATTTTATGCATTTAAAAACATGATTTTGAAGAATCTATAGGCTTCCTCAGGCTACCATGATACACAAAAAAAAGGTTCAGAACATTTGGATTTGATGATCTCTTAATGTTTCTTCCAATTCTAAATTCTATGATCATATGGACCCACTACAATCTTTCAGACTCAATTCTTGGCACTCTTGGCTCGGATAATGGAAGCATAAATTTAGAGCTGGCAGGGGCCTAAGAAATCATCAAATTCAACCTCATTTTTAAATTTTTAAATAAAAAGTTTAATGAATAAATTGAATTTTTTCTTCCTCCCCCTTCCCTCCCATTGAAAAAAGAAACAAATGCTTGCTTTTTTTCCCTCATTTTTTTCCTTTTTGATCTGATTTTTTTTTTGTGCAGCATGATAAATGTGGAAATATGTATAGAAGAACACATGTTTAACATATATTGGATTACTTACTGTCTAAGGGAGAGGGTGAGGGGAAGGGAAAGAGAAAAAATCGGAACACGAGGTTTTGCAAGGGTGAATATTGAAAACTATCTTTGCATTATTTCGAAAACAAAAAGCTATTATTAAAAAATTTAAAAGATAGAAATAGACATTCCAAGAATGAAAAAAAAGATAAAAGAAACAAAAACCTTGCAATAAACTTGTATAATCGAGTAAGGCAAGTCCCTACATTATTATTGTTCATTCATATCCAACTCTTCATGACCCCATTTGGGATTTTCTTGGCAGAGATATTAGAGTGGTTTGCCATTTCCTTCTCCAGTTCATTTGACAGATGAGGAAACTGAGGCAAACAATATTAATTGACTCACTCAAAGGTCACACAGCTAATAAATATCTGAGATCAGATTTGAAGTGAGGAAGATGACTCTTCTGGACTCCAGACCAGGCACTCTGCCCTATTGACCGTATTCAAATAATGTGTCTCATTCTGCATTGAGAACATCCCTTTCTTTCAAAAAGTGGAGAGCACCCTTCATCAATCAGTCCTTAGGAATCAAGGTTAGTCATCACGTCGATCAGAATTTTTAAGGCTTTCAAAGTGTTTTTTAATTGTGTCGTTCTCATATAAATCATTCTCCTTGTTTTTGCTCACTTCATTTTATCTCAATTCATACAAATCTTCCCAAATTTTACGGAAATTATCCTTTCCATTATTTCTTATGGCCCAACAGTATTCCATTACAATCGTATGACATAATTTGTTCACTAGCTGATAGGCATCCCCTTTGTTTCTAGTTTCTTACTACCGAAAGAGCTGCTATAAATACTTTTTATCTCTTTTTGTTGTCTGCCTAGTAATGGTATCACTGGGGAGTATGAACAATGTAATAATTTGGGAGCCGTTTTCAAATGCTTTCCACAATGGCTGTACAAATTCACCAATTTGTTCCACCAATAGTGCATGAATGTGTTTGATTTCTCTCAGCCCTCGAAAGGAAAATTTGTCATTTTGTGCTTTTGGGGAATCAATTTTGCCAAGGCGGTGGATGAGAGGTAGAACTTTAGAGTTCATTTAATTTTAATTTCTCTATTTTTTAGTGAATTGAAACTGTTGATAGCTTAGAGTTCTTCCGCTGAAAACTGCCTGTTTGTATTCTGTGACCATTTATTTATCAATTTGGGAATGGTTCTTATTCTAACCGATTTGAATCAATCTCTTATACGTGTTGGAAAACAAGACCCTGATCTGCCAAACTTGTTCCTAAAAAGCCTTTCAGTTACTTATTTCCATTCTCGTTTTAGCTGCATTAGTTTCATTTGTGAAAAAATTATAAAAATATCATCTAATCAAAAGTATTTTATTTTCTGTCTCCAGCCTTGTTCAATCATAAACGCTTCATTTATCCATAAATCTGAAAGATGAATTGATTCTCCGATTTCTTTACCATATCGCATCGTACAATAAGGTGTAAGATTCTGGTCTATACCTAGTTTATATCAGACTGCTTTTCAGCTTTTCCAGCAATTTCTGTTTGATAAAGACGCCATGAGCTGGAATCTTCAGGTTTATCGGCTACTAGACTCATAGGTTTCTTTTACTGCTGGGGATTGCTTGCCACATCTGAGCTCTCCATTTCTTAACTAGTAGCTGCTTTATTCTATAGACAGGGAAACTAAGATCGATGGTCCTGTCACATGGCTGGTAAATGTCTGCGTCTTTCTGATTCTAAGCTTGGCCCTCCATCAGCCACATGCTGTCTCTACAAAGTCCAGCAGCTAAGGAACCTGGGGCCCGGAAGCAGAAAGTGTCAGCTTTGGAATACGAATGGAGGAGCTGAGTCCAGAGCCAGAACTCTTTGGGTCCACGGGGAGGGAGGGTTCCTCTGGAGGATAAAGTCCAGCTGCTCCTTTCTCCTGACTCCTGGTATCCCCAGCGTTGGGGCTCATTCAGAAGCTGGGGGTGATCGGGAAGAGCCGCCCTGGGCATCCACCGGCCCACTTCACCGAAGCCTTGAAAGGGCCCTTGGTGCTGGCCAGACATGGGTTTCCTGGCGAAGTCTGAGGGGAAGCAGCTACCCTCGCACGCAGGCCAGGCTCATTTCCTCAGCTGATTGGATTGAATCTTTGGTGATTGATCTTTCTCAAATGCGTCTGGGAGTAAGAAAGTCATCATGTCAGCGACTGCCCTTTACAAAGCATTTTAAAGCTTGCAGAGAGTGTTGCCCACACTGAGAAGGTATAACTAGGAGTACGGAGGAAAGAGTGCTGACTTTAGAATCAGAAGACTTGTTCAAAACCCACCCATGACCCTTACTATCTTGGACAAGTCATTTCCCCTCGCTGGGGACTCAGTTTCCTCATCTGTAAAATGAGAGGATTAGGCTAGATGATCTCTGAAATGAGACTATGGTCTAAAAACCTAAAGCCTAAAAACAATACCTAATTATACAACCTATTGTACAGATGAGGAAACCGAGGCTGGGAGAAATGAAATGATTAGAACAATATCACAGAATTTGAGAAGGATGTCAGTATCCATGTACTTCGATTCATACCTGAAAGAATCTCCTTTATATTACAGTAAGTGATTATACAGCTTTTGTGTGGAGACCACCAAACTGAGGGAGCGCATTACTTCTTGAGGTGCTTCCAAGAAGCTCTTGTTATCAGGAAGTGTTTCCTTTTAGTGTCAGGGTCTTGGGAAAAGCTTCCTGATGCTGAAAGTGTAGATTTGTAATCAGAAATACACAAGTTCAAACATGCAGACACGTCCTGGTTATTATATACTTGGGAGCTTTCACTTACCTCTCTCTAAGTCTCAGTTTTTTCATCTGTAAAATGGGAGTCATGATAGCTCCTACTTTACAGGGGTTGGAGTGTGTGGGGTGCTCAGAGAGAACTAGTCCCTCTGGTGTAAAGGCCCTGAGTCCTTTTCAGGGCTTTTCATCCATCTTTGGTGTCCCCCTGTCCCCCAACTCTTCCAAGGAGCTGTAGCCTGGCCAGTGGTCAGACCCGGTAAATCATCCCCACGGAAGGGCTAAGCCAGGTTGAGGCCTTAAACCTGCTGGTGAGTTGGGGGGATGCTACTCCAAGCACGTGAAGACTCCCCCTGGTAGGTGAGCACGGTTTGTACCCAGGGCCGTGGAGCGGGTCTCTGCGGAGGCTTAGAGCTGGTCAGGCACTGAACACCCAGGGCACCCCGGGCCACCATTTGTCATCCTGACTTGTCCTGTCACTGGGTGTGACGACTCCGGGAGAGAGACTAAGGCTGATGACTGTGCAATTCTACTTAGATCCAGTCACTCCCATCAAGTTATCCCCCTGTGTCGTTGCTGGTCCTTTTGGAAGTAGAGAACAAAAATGATTACGGTGTTATTGTGTAGATGGAATGAGGGCATTTATATAAGACACTTTGCATTTAAAGCACTATATCAATGGCTTGTTCTCATGCTTGCTCCTGCTGGAGGTCAGAGATGCATTCAGGCTCTCGGCCTCCAAGTGCGATACAGGTGGCGTGTTCCGGGCTCTCCACGTCCCCCTCCCCGTCCCCCAAGAATATTTTCTTTAAAAGTTCTCAGCTTCATGATCTAGAGCTAGAAGGGACACTGCGAACCAGCTGGTCTAAATCTCCAGTCTGACAGATGAGGAAACTGAGGCAAACAAAGTTGGGTGACTTGCCCAGGATCGCACAGCTCGTGTCGGAGGTCAGATTTGAACTCATGAAGACGAATCTTCCTGATTCCAAGTCCCGTGCTCTATCCCCTGGGTTACCTCGCTGCCCTTAATCCAGTCTGGTCTCTGCTCCGCATCCTGTTCTGTTTTATTCTGCTCCATGAGACCCAGGGAGAGACATTTAACTTAGGGGCCCTGGGGGAAGGGGGCAGGGAGATAGATATTCCCTGGAGACTCAGGGCCAATTAAACTGAGAGCAGGGTGAGTCTGGGTCAGAGAAAACTTAGCAGGGGCTCCAGATCCCACCTTGGGGGAGGCCTCCTGGGAAAGACATGGCAAGGACCCCAGGCCTCGTGGCCTGCGTGACCAGGACACACCTGGGGCAGGGACCAGGAAATGGCTAAGGAGCCTGGAGAAATGGGGGTCGTGGGCTTCCCGGGAACGGCGCGTCTGCCTTCTCTGGCTGAGTGCAGCTGCTCTGGGCAACCTCAGCCTAGTTGTAGCTTAGTCTCGGTGACCTCCCCTGTAACATGATAGAGTTAGGTCATCTCGCTAAGCCCCCTTCCAGCTATAAATCTTGTTTATGGCCTTTTCGCTCGCCATCGTCTCTTCTCTGGTCTAAAATGATTTTTTTTTCCCTTGCTATTTTGACCCATTCCTTTGGCAGGGAGAAGAGGGAGGGAAGACAGGACGGAGAAAAAGAAAGCTCGGATCTCGGCGGGAGAGACGTGGGTTAGAGGGTTACGGAGCGTAAAGTCCGGGGGGATCGGAAAGAGTGGTGGGCAGAGAGTAGCAGCGAGATGGAGGCGGCTGCTGGGCCTCCCCTCGGGCCCCCTCCGGGCTCCCCAGAAGCCGGAGGACTCTTGAAAGGGGCCGGGCTGGCTCTCTGTTAGCGATAACTGGTTTGCTTTGTGATGGGACTCCGGAAAGAGCCACTAACAAATTCATGAAGGAGAGTTCTATTTATAGGCCCCTGGCGAAGGCTACTCGTTTGTTAGCTTAAGTAAGGCCCCAAAGGCCTCTGCGAGCAGTGCTAATATGTGAAAGTATTGACTGGCCCAGAAAGGGGAATGGATGCACATCATCCTGATGGCACCCCGACTGAAGGAGGCCAGAGACTGCAGTTAGTACAGAAATAACGGGAGCTGTCAAATAAAAATATAAGCCGGGCCCTGACTCATGAACTTTCAATTGGGTCAGTCAGCTTGCTTGGTTTATAGCTAAATGCTTTAAAGAGAGTTTCTACAGCTCCCTCTGCATGATTCGGGGCTAAATTGCCCTGATGAGCGGAAGGGAGGTCGGACGGTCCTTTGAGTTCGTTTCCATTTAAGTCACCAAATGGTGATTAAATACCTACTAGGTGCCGTGCCCTGGGCCAGGTGCCGGGGACACGGAGACAAAAATGAAAGCCCGCCTTGGAGAAAGGGGTAACCTCATGCTCCTTCCTCCAGGGACCATTACAGGGTGCCTTTGTAATGTTATTTCAAGCCCCTGAAATATTGTTTCACCTAATGTGTGATCTGTTTAAGAAGGCAAGGAAGTGTGTAATCTGCTTTAGAAGGTTTTCATTCAAAATGGTTTTTCTCCCCTGAGGCTCTTGGGGTTAAGTGACTTGTCCAGGGTTACACAGCTAGGAAGTATTAAGTGTCTGAGGCAAAATGTTTTATTTTTATTTTTTTAAGAGGAAATTTTATATCTTTATTTTTTAATAGCTTTTCATTTACAAGTTATATGCGTGGGTAATTTTATAGCATTGACATTTGCCAAACCTTTTGCTCCACTTTTCCCCCCTCCTTCCCTTCACCCCCTCCCCCAGATGGCAGATTGACCAATACACGTTAAATATGTTAAAGTATAAATTAAATACAATATAAGTATACATGTCTTAACAGTTATTTAGGCAAAATGTTTTAAAAGAAGTTTTGCTCCTTAAAAAGCTAGGTTAAAATTGGGCCTGGGAGTGGGGTGAGATTCGCTTATATGGAACAACTTAATTATTCTCTGATGATGTTGGACAGTCATTGAGTGTGTCTGTTGGTATGGCTCACATTTCCAAAGGCCTTTATGTCTTGTTTCCCCTTAGAGAATATCTATTTCCTTGAGAGTATGGACTGTTTCATTTCTGTCTTTATATTCTTGGCACCTATCATCGTACCTGGCACACAGTAGGTGCTTAATAAATACTTGGGTATTTCCTGATGACAATATTCCCGAGTAAAGTGATGCAGGCCCTCTTGCCCACATTTGGGCTGTTTGAGGCGCTAAGCTTTCTCGTGATTTTTTACTTTGCCATTTTCTTGGAAAATCCTTTACCACCATTTTACAGATGAGGAGACTGAGGAGAGGAATGAAATAAGTCATGAAAAGGGAAAAATAATTTTCCAGAAAAAGTGAATAACAGAGAATCCCAGTCTATTCCAGCTGAGAGGGACTCGGGGAACTGTCTAGTCCCACACCCTCCCCCATGGAGAAACTGAGGCTCAGAGAAGGCAAAGTCAGCCTTGGTTAGTAAGTAATGATGTCCTGACTTTGAGGTTAGTGTACACTGTCCCTCCCGAATGTATGTGTAAATAATATACAACTCCAAATCCTCTAAGCCATTACTAAGTCAGATATAGAAAATTTCCAATTATCTGCTGGCTCGTGCTTTGAGAAACATTGCTGATGTTCCTGAAGGGCCAGGTTCCAGCCTCCTTCTTGGCCAAGCTTCATCACAGGCCTTAAATCATCAGCCCCGGGAGCCCAGGGATGGGGGCAGCTTAGATGGCAATCACTTTAGTTTCTCGGCCTGTAAAATGACCAGTTTGGACTCTGCAGTCCCTTTCACTCTCAATCTGTTATGCTAGGACCCTATGACTTAGGGGAAGAACTAGTGTTTAGAAACAAGAAACAAGAAGGTCCCAGTTTGGGGGACTCTGAGGTCCCTTTCACTCTCAATCTGGTATTCTAGGACATTATGACTTAGGGGAAGAACCAGTGATTAAAAACAAAACATATTGACAAGGTCCCAGTTTGGACTCTGAGGTTCCTTTCACTCTCTTATTCTAGGACCCTGTGACTTAGGGGAAGGATCAGTGTTTAGAAACAAAATATCGTGACAAGAACCCAAATTGCTGACACAGACTGGTCTGTTCTCAGATGTGAGGGAAAAGAGGCTAAGAGGTGGGACGAGATATAGTAGGTGCCCTTATGACTTCACACCACACAGGAGACATTTGTAGATCAATGGCAAGAACGCTGAGCTTGGAATCGGGAAATCGGAATTTTTTCTCAGACATTTATTATCTGGGTACACCTCTTAACTTCTCTCTTCCTCAGTTTTTCCTATAAAATAAGGCTATTGGACCCGATGGCTTCTAAGTTCCTTCTCCAAGGGTAGATAGACTTTGAGACCCCTCTTGGGTCCAAATCTATGATCCCAAGTTATTTAGCCTTTTTCTACTTCAGTTTATTCATCTGTAAAACGGGGAAATTATAATACCTCCTACATATAGTTGTTTTGAGACTCAAATGAGAGAAAGTGCATTGCAAATTTAAAGCACTATCTAGATCTTAGCTAGTATTACTTGTAGGATCAAAGGCAAATCACCTCCCTTTTTAGGTCCAGGATCTGGGCTAGATGGCTTCTGAAACCCTTCCCGGGGCTAAATCCATGTTTTCCTGTCCCTGTTACATCCCCCAACCTTAATTTTCCTTTCTGTCATTTTTGCACCCCAGAAAAATAAGCATGCTGTGAGCCAGGAGGGGGAGCTGGTGTACCTGCTAGAGACGGGTGACTACCTCATTGTGTCCTAGACCCGGTGCTCAGTGGGAGCCGTGCCCTTTGTCGAGGGTGTTTCAGGGTTTATAAATGAGGGGCAGGTATATTGAGTGTTCAGGTACCTGAGTGAGAATGTGTGGGTGCCGAGGTGGAGGGTGGGGCAGCAATTCTGTCCTGAGCAGGTATAAAGGTTAGGTGTCTTTCAGCTCTCAACCTGATTACAGGACATGTGCTCCAGGTCCCATGACCCTTAGAAAAAGGGGTGCAGCACGTGTGACCTATATCAGATTGCTTGTCTTAGGGAGGGATGATGGGAGGCAGAAAAACTTTTGAAACTCAATATCTGATAAAAAAAATGAATGCTGAAAACAATCTTTACATGTCATTGTGGAAAAGTCAAATACTATTTATCAACTAAAAAAAAAAAGAAAAGAAAAAGGAGTCTATGTGGGAGGGAAGAAATCTGGTGACTTGACTGAGATAAAAAGTCCCTGATCTTCCCCACCCGCTGTCCTAGCCGGAGTCTTCTCAGAGCTGAGACCAGAGCTCCGACCCTCCCTGTGGCCCGCCTGGGTGGATCCAGGGGGCCCCGTGTCCTTTCAGGGCCCTGGGAGTGGGCTTGGCTCCTGGCTTCTCACGGATGTGTTTCCCGGGATATTTTCCCAGGCACAGAGAGGGCTTTTCTTCTTAGCTAGGCATGCGTGTCCACTTGTCTCAGTCCACTGGACCCTGCAGGGCAGGTCTTTTAGCTGCCTCCTCTCGTTTATGATTAATTTCCTCCGATACCCCTCCCCATTTTTCCTGACCATCCCCTCCCCTTTGTGGTGGACAGGGTCAAGATCAAGGTAACAGGATTTCTTTGGGAGGACTAGGTCATTTAACCCAGTCTCTATCTCCATGTCAGACTGCATTTAAAGTCCCGTCCAGTGGTTAATAAAGAATACCAGAATTCATTCATTCATTCACTCACTCACTTACTCATTCATTCATTCATTCAACAACCACTTATGAACACTTACTACTTGCACAGCACTTTGCCAGATGCTGAAGGAGACAGCAGATATAATGGCCCCGTCTTGCCATGGCTCAAACATCGCCTCATCTAGCTTGACGGGAGCCTGGGAGGCGAAAGTCTCAGATCTCTAGGACTTATTAGCAATGTGGCTTTGGTTAAACTTGCCATTTTCCAGAAGAGAAAGTAGAAGGACAGCAGCCCAACTCTGTGGATCAAGGAGGCCCTGTTCCCTAGCCACATCCGCTCCATGCTTCGGGAGTCCCTGACTCCTGGCTTCCCACAGATGTGCCCCGGGGATGTTTCTTCACAGTCAGGCATGTGTGTCTGTATAGCTAATATTCACCAGCCTTGTGAACTTGAGTAGGTCTCAGTTTTCTTATCTGTGTAATAGGTACAATAATGCTGGAATGGTGCGTTGGAAAGAAGGATACGATCTATTTGAACCAATGCTGGATCCAAGAATTGGTTCTTGTACTTAGCCACTTGTCTAACTTGGAGTAAGTTTTGGCTCAGTAAAAGTTACCTTACTCTTCATGAACGGGCACTTTTTTGAAGCCAGAAAATCTTTCTTTTCCTAGTCTTTGCTTCTTCAATCTGTGATAAGAAACACAAGACAGTTAAAAGTCTGGAGTGAGAATGAGAACATAGAAATGACTTCTTTTTACTTGTTTCCTTATGTAATCAAGTTCTAGGTCCACCAGTTTCTATAAATAAATGACCAAATCGATTTGTCGAGTGGATTCTAAATGAATACAATTTGTGGGTGAATATAACTTGAATACATTCATATCTGACTGTATCTATAATGTTCTTTATCCTCTATAAATAAGGGAAGGAGGTTCATTTTTTAAAAACCTCTTCCCCCTTCAATAAACATATATTAAGTACCTATGATGTGCGAGGTCTTGTCTTAGGAGTTGGAGTTTAAAAGATAAAGAATTCCCAACCACAGGGAAGCTTTTATTATGCTGGGCCATGGAGATGAACATGACTTGTATACAGAGAAATCTAATACAGGGGACAAAAGAATGATTTCATCTAGGAAAATTTGAGGAAGATGACAACACTGTCAGCCAGGGATGGAAAACAGGTAAGGTCTCTTGGAGAAACAGTAGGGTTGACTTTGAAAGAGGAGGTGTAAGATTTCAAATGCCAGTCTATGGAATTTGTATTTTATCCTCAAGGCAGCAGAGAGCTACTGAAGGTTCATGAAGAGGGGTTGGCCCACCTCTGATGCTTATTATCTGTGTGATATATCATTTAATTTCCTTGTGCCTCAGTTTTCCCATCTGTAAAATGAGAGGTCTAGATTAGATAGCCTTTGAGGTTCTTTTCAGCTCTAAATTTATGATCCAGTGATCTCATGGAAACCTTACTTAACACTGTATGGCCTTATGCAATTAATAGCTTCTCTGGGCTTCAGTTCCCCCATCTGCAAAATGAGCAGTCTAGACTAAATGGCCTCTGAGAACCCTTTCAGCTCTAGATCTGTTGAGTTTATGATGGTAATACCTCAAACATGTACATTTTTAAGGTTTATAAAAGGCCTCCCTCTGTCCGGTGAATGAGATTTAGTGTTTTATTCTCCTTTCGTAGATGAGAAAAAGATTTGTCTGTGGTTCCAACCATAGTAAACCTCATTATTCCAGTTTTTCGACTCCAGCACTCTTTCTACCCCCACTACCCAGGCTAAAGAGAATCTTCAACTTTGGCCTTTTTGTTACTGAATGCCAACCAACTGAGCTAACTTGCCCCACAACTGACTTGGCTAAGGGAAGGTGGAGAAATCTTTCTCTTTCCTTTCCCATGCCCGGCTTCAATGGAGCCTCCTCCCCACCTTGTGATACTTATTAAAATTCTCTCTTCCCACCCCAGACTTCTGACTCATGTCTTAGCCCACCTTTTTTTTTTTTTTTCATTGATGGGATGTCATCTTCTCTAGGAACTCAGAAGGAGAAAAGCTGCTTCTTCTGAATTTAATAAGCCTTTAAGACCACACTGGGTGCCAGACACTCCGCTGGTGTGGAGGATAAGAAGGCAAGAGAGGAAAAAAAGACAGGAACTCTTTTTTCCTGTCCTTAAGGGGCTGCAGACTATTGGGGGAAATAGATATATACACATCTCAGTAGATTCAAAGTACTTTCAGAAGGAAGAGACAGCTGGCGGCAAAGGGACCGTGGCAAACAAATCTCTCGTAGGAGGTGGTGGGTACTTGCGCTGTGCTCTGAAGGAAGGTAGAGATTCTCTAAGACAAAGGTGAGGGAAGGGATTCCATATGTGGGGGACCACCCGCATCATGGGCATAGAGGCAAAAGGTGAGCTGATATGTACCAGGAACAGCAGATAGACCAGTCTGACTGGCCCGGGGGAGTGGATGAAAGTAGGTAATAATGCAATCACGTTAGGGAGTCAGGCAAGAATCAAGCCTGTGAAGGACTCTATGGCAGGCTGAGATGTTGTTATTTTGTCCAAGAGGCCAAATGGAGCTGCTGGAGAATTTTAAGTGAGATAGATCTTTTGAAGTTTTGAAATGTCTCTTTGGTAGTCGCGTGGAGAATGTATCGGAGAAGGAAGAGACTGAATGATGTGAGGGAAAGATACCCTTGTATCCCAGCACTCAGGGTCAGATCCCACCTTGGATGTGAACTGGGTGACCATAGGTAAGTCATTACCTCTCCGGCCCTCGGGGCCATTATCTGGAAAAGATAGGAGTTGGACTAGATGTCCCCTAAGGTCCCTCCCAGCTATAAAAATCTGAGCCTGGAAATAAAGAGACGGATGAAGAAGGCTGTTACATTAGATTAGGCTAGAGGTGAAGAGAACTGGGAAGAGGGTAATGACCTTATCAGATGGGAGCAGATGTTAAGGGAGATCATGGAGATGGAATCAATAAAACTTGGCAAGTGGTTTGCTGTGGGGATGAGGGAGACTTGGGCATGACGTTGAAGTTTTAAGCCTCAGTGACTAGGATGTTTTTAAGCCTCGGGATCAGTAGGATGGTGATGTCCTCAACAGAAATAGACTAGTTTGGGGGGGGGGGAGAAGTTATGTTGAGTAGGATCTGGAGGGAGCAGAATGCTAGTCTTGGAATCAGAAAGAGCTGGATTCAAATTCTGCTTCAGATACCTAGTCATGTGATTGTAGAAGAATCATGAGTGACTTCCAAGGACCCTCCTAGGACTAATTTATCATCCCCCATCCAGGTGGAGGTATTCAACAGGTAGCTGCTCGTTCCTGCCTTTTCTCTTTATCGGAGAATTGCCCTCACTGAGAACAGGTCTCTGAGCATTATCAGAACCCGTGGCACCCAATACTATTTGGATAGATGGGCTGGCTACTGTGGCTTTCCCAGTCAGAGCTTTCTGACAGAACTGCCCCTTCAGCCACCCAGCTTGCCTTCATTCTGGGCTCCCATTCCTCAAGACTTGCCATTCCCTCCCTTCGGAAAAATGACTTCAGGGTCATTTTTTTTTTTTTTTTTTGGCTGGGAAGACTCTAAGGACAGATTTATTGTTCTGTTTTCAATTTCAGCCCTCTCAGAAGATAGGACTATATCTTTTTTTTAAGGGAAAGAAGAAAAGACAGGGACAGAGAAATACAGAGAGAGAGAGAGAGAGAGAGAGAGAGAGAGAGAGAGAGAGAAACCTACTGGGTATCCTCATGCGTTAGAGGGTATGGGAGTGGTAACCCAAAGGGTTTTCTCTCAGAATCTCGGCGGGGGGGGGGGGTTGGCAAGGGATTACGTTTAGGTAATCCTAACTGGATTGGAAGAGACATGAGCTGGGGGGGGGGGGTGTTGCAGTAGCAGCAGCAGTTCCGAGTTGGTTATGCTGCTGGTGTTACCCTAAAATACCAAAGTGAAAATTAGGCCGGCTCAAGTGTTGGTGGGAGTTCGGGGAGTGAGCTGAGAAGCCGCTGGGTGCGCGCTCGGCTCCTCGGGATTGGAGGTGGGGGTGGGGGGAATTGAAGGGTCTCCATGGCAACCAAGGCTTTGCCAGACCCAGGTGTTGGTGCGGTGAACTTGACCATTTACCCTTGACTTTCCCCCAACTCCTGGGATGGGAGTGGGGGAGAGTGAAAACAAATGTTAACTGGGAGTCGGAAGCTCCGGGCGCCAGGGCAGCTGCGGGCCTGGCTCCGTCATTACCACCGCTACCCGCCAGCCTCGCCTGCCCTCGGGGAATTCGTGCGGTTCGGGACCCGAGTGGCAGCCGCCTGCCGCCTTGAGAGGTCCGAGATGGGCCGCCCTCACCTTTCACGTCCCCCCTAGCCCCGCCTCTCCTGTCCCCTGCTCGGCCATCCGCAAATAGGACGGAGCACGCCGGCGGCCGCGGCGGCGGCCATACCCACGGGGAGTTCGGGCTCCTCTTCCTTGTTTTCTGTCCGCCTGGGCTCAGCCCGAGCACGTGGGGGTGGGGTGAGCGCGGGGACAATGTGAAGGACCCCAGTGGACTCTGGAAGCTGAGCCCTCGCCCTCTCCCCCCCATCCGACCCGCAAGGCTCTCTCGGCTCTTTTGACCCCTCTGGCCCCGATCTTTCCCAGTTGTCCGTGGGAGGTGGGGGTCCCCGGGCCTCCCCGAGCTCATCTGCGTTTGGTAATCTCGGGAGAGTCCGATTTCATTTGTGCCTGAGGACACGTGCTGGCCGCCCGTCTGTCTGTCTTTATCCTGCTCTGTGATTTTATGACAGTGACAGCATCAGGAAAGTATCCCGGCCGGCCGCAGGAACTGACACTCTGACACATACACACTGTGGAGAAACGCAATCCCCGGCCGCCGGGGTAGATGCTCAGAGGCGGGAGGATCCACTGAGAGAGAAAGAGACAGAGACAGAGACGGAGAGACAGAGAGACAGACAGAAACACGGGGGGAGGGGAAGGGAGACAGGCAGACAGGAACAGAGACAGAGACAGAGACAGACAGACACAGAAAGAAGAGACAGAGACACAGAGAGACTGACAGAAACAGAGAGGCAGAGAGCCGTAGGAAGGGGAGACAGACAGTCATAAAAATAGAGACAGATTGGCAGACTCAGATACACACGGAGAGAAATAGAAAGAGGAAGGAGGGAGACATAGGGGTCGAAAGATCGACAGGGGAGAGTGGGAGAAATAGTGACCGAGACAGAAGAAAGCAGAAGAGAGAAGAGCCAGAAGAGAAAGAAGCTAGGGGAAGAATAAAGAGAGAATCGAGCGGGGCAGAGAATAGAAGAAAGAGCAAAGAGAAGAGAGAGCAGGAGAAAAGCGAGCAGAGAGGGGCTGAAGAATTGCGGGAGACCGCCGTGCCGGCAGACGGACCGAGGGAGGAAGGAGGAGGAAGGAGGGAGAGAAGGAGGAGGGGAGAAGGTGGTGGAGAGGAACTGGGTTTTTGAAAGCCGCGGCCGGCCAGGCTGGCTCCCTTGGCGGCCCAGGCTGGGAGCGGGGCTCGGCCGGCGGCTCCCCGGGAGCTGATCTCCCCCTGTCCGCAGATTGAGGAGTCCTAGGAGGTGGCCGAGCAGCTTGGGAGGAGAAGGGGGGCGGGGGCGGGGCGGAGGGAGGAGAGGAGGCGGGCCCTGGAGGGCGGGGGGCGGGGAGGGGCCGGTCTCGGGCGGGGGCCCCGGCCGGCCGCTAGAGGTGGGGTGGGGGTGGGGGGCGGGCGCGGCTGGAGCCCGCCTCCTGGAGGCCGGGACGGACTGACGGCTGGACTGGTTGACGGACCCGCGGGCAGCGCTGCTGGCGGCCAGGGCTCAGGGGAGGGCTCGGGCGCTCGGGCGTGGGGCTCTGGACCGGGGCGGTGGCTTAGCGAGTCCTAGGAGCCGCGAGCCGGGAGCGGAGCTGGGGCCAGAGCTGGGGGGCAGGTGACTTTGAAGGTCGCTGGGAAGTGAGGGGAGAGTCACCTGATCGGGGCCGAGGGAGCCTCCCTCACCTCGGAGGCGGCGGGCAGGAAGCTGGCAGATGCGAGGGACGCGGGCACCGGAGGGCGCAGCCGGCCGGGGGCTGCCTTAGTCCGGAGCCGCGGCGGGCGGGCCAGCCCTCCCCTCTTTGCTCCCCGCCGGGGCCGGGGCCGGGGCTGCCGGCAGCCTCCGCTATGTCCCAGCCCGCCGCTGCAGCCGACAGGATGCACTCCAAAAAGGCGGGGATCCGAGCCGCCGTGGTGCTCATTGGGCTGCTGCACAAGTCCCGAAAGCAAAATAAAGCGAAAAGGTAAAAAAGGCGAAAGCCCTCCTCCCCCGCCCCCCTCGGCTCCCCCGCCCCTGACTGACTCGCAGGTTTTTTTCTTTAAAGTCATGGGGGGGGCGGCCCCATCTGTGCCGTTCGTGGGATCGCTGCAGTCTCTGAACTGGCCATTGCCGGAGGGCGGGGGGTGGGGGAGACCTTAGGGAGTGGGGAGGGGGTGCCCAGGTCGGGCAGCCGGAGGGAGGTTTGAGAGGGAGAGCCCTGGAACTCACACCCCCAAGTTTTCCCATTTGGCCTTTTGCACCCCCATGTTTCTGTGGGTATCCAGTGCCCTTGCTCGGAGCCTGCATTGTGGGGGCATTGATCTAGTGCCCGTGTCAGTGCCAGGCAGTCTCCTGCCCAGAAGCCTGATGCAGGGGCTGCCTTGATGATGCCATTATTTCTCAGCAACTTGATTTTTAAGAGAGTTGCTGACTGGATGTGCCCGTCGTCTGTGCAGCCCGGGCTGGGAGAAGTTGGCTTGTGGTTAATGTCTTGGGGAGCTCCCTCACCCTGCATCTCCATCTTGGGCTCTGGAAGCCTCTGCCCCTAACTTTCCATCCCTGCCGTTGGCTGCTTTTCGGTAGTGGGGCAAAGCAGTCTTGTCTCTCCTCTCCTCTCCCCTCCCCTCCCCTCCTCTCCTCTCCTCTCTTCTCTTTTCTCTTTCCCCTTTCCTTTCCTTTCCTTTCCTTTCTTTTCTTTTCCTTTCCTTTCCTTTCTTTTTCTCTTCCCTTTCCTTTTTTCTTCTTTCCTTTCCTTTTTTCTTCTTTCCTTTTCTCTTTCCTTTTTTCTTCATTCCTTTTCTCTTTCTTTTCTTTTCCTTTCCTTTCTCTTCATTTTCTTCTCCTCTCCTTCCCTGCTTTCCCCTCTTTTTTTATCTTCCCCTTTTTCTTTTTCTTTTTTCCCCTTTCTCTTCTGGGGAAGGTCTATGCTACTTCCACTATATTCTTCCCCTTCACAGGGGTCTAAGAACATCCGCTGTAGGGTGTTCAGATGGAGGTTGGAGTCCAGAGATCTTGGGTCCATGGAAAGTCTCTTTGTTTTCTTTGGCTTTCTGGAGACTGGTGCTGAGCTGGGTGCCAGGCCTGAGCTCAAGGGCCCTCAGAAAGCGGTAGTTAGCTCAGATCTGGCTTTCAGAGCCTTCCTGGGTCAATCCTCTCCCCCCCCCCCCGTCCCATTCTGAGCTAACCACCCATGTGTCTTTAGGATGGGAACACAAGAATTTCAGTTCCTATATTTGAAATGCGGCCTTGTGAAGGAGCCGCATCCCGGTGCCCCTGAACTGTGGCTCGGTGCGTTCTCATTGGCCTGGGGTCAGTTGTGGTTTGGTTTGAAGTGCCTTGTGGCTGGCACCTTTCTTTCATAAAGGATCAGGCTGAAGTGGTCACCAATAGAGAGGCAGCTGAGTATAATGGGTATAGTACAGGGCTAGGAACCAGGAAAAGCTGGTTTGAAATCCTGCTTTTCTTACTCACTACCCTAGAGTGACCCTGGCCAGGTGACTTCATCTCTCTGAGACTCAGTTTCCTTATTTTACAAACAAGGGAGTTGGAGTAGATAGCCTTTCAAGTCCCTTCCAGCTCTAAAGCTGTGATCTTATGATCCATCTGCTGTCTTCTTTGGGATTTATTAAATCAATTTATTGTTTATTGATTTTATTTATTAATTGATTAAACAAGATTTATTCCAATGGGATTTATTAAACTGCTTTTCAAAAGAGAGATGGCAATATAGAACAGAAACTGAGTTTTCCAGCAAGGTTCTAGCACGGGCACCCTCTGTTGTGGGCTGTTCCCTCTTTGTCCTAGGAGAGGCAGTGTTATCCAGCCCTCCCAGCTCCCTCTGGGAGACTTGGACTCTAGAGCTGACCCTTGATTCTCCAGGTAATCCTGCCTTTATGACTTCTTTCTGTACTTCTGTCCAGCATGGGGTTGGGAATAATCAAACTGATTCCAGTGATGAAAACATCTGCAATACTGCGTGCTTCTCCTAGGTAAAAAAGTAGTCTTTCTGGGTCACTTACCGTGGCAAGAGTCCTGGAGAAGACTTGGGCCAAACCCTGCTGCTAACTCATAAAACCTGGTCATATCTTTCTCAAATTCCTCATCTATAAAATGAAGAAAAATAAGACCTGCCTGTCTTTTCATAATGATGTGAATAAGGATCAGAACCAACTTGGACAAGTCTTTCAGCTTCAATGGGCCAGGTTCTTCATCTGTAAAATGGAGGGGTGACGTCTGGGATGCCTTTCAGCTCTTGGTCTAGGATCCTGTGAAAATACAGTTCAACTTAAAAGACATTTCCTAAGTTTTTACTAGGGGGACTGTCCTGGGCTAAATGCAGGTTTAGATGAGACATGGTCACTACTCTCATAAATTCATAAGAATAGTGTGGGCAAAGTGCTCAGTGAGATAAAAGTACGTGTGTGTGTGTGTGTGTGTGTGTGTGTGTGTGTGTGCAGTTGTAAACTTCTCGGAAAGATTTTTGGCAGATCATAGATCTATAAATACAAGTGATGATCTCTCTGTGACTTAAGCTCAAATGACTGTTCAGAGTCACACAAGTAGTAAATAACAGGTCGGGATTTGAGGCCATGTCCTCATATTTCAAACTTTTGATGCTTCCTCTACCACTTCACAGGGGCTAAGGAACAGAGTAAGGAAGAGTTTGAAGGATGTACCAAAAATGTGATAAGGCAAGAAAAATAGAGTGGCCATAATTTAAAGGCCTTGAATGCCAGGCTAACACGATTGAATTTGACTTGTTCCGCAAAGAAGGATTTTGTGCAAAGGATTTTAGGACTAGATAGATGATAAATAAGTCAATATATCTGACAGATGGATGGTTTGGAGAGAGAGAGAGAGAATAGAGCTGCGAGAATGTGTTTAGAGGCTTTAGCAATAGTCCAGGGAAGTGGTAATGATGTTTTCCACTAGGAGAACAGCAAAGGGAATACAGAAGCTGAAACAGATGGGGGAAGTTGAGATTTTGGCAGTAGAATGAGAGGTCCTTGAATCAAAGAGTAATGAGTGTGAAAGCAGTTTGAAAACTGTGAGTTGTTTACAGATATAAGGTAAAGTTATTTGGGACAATGTGGATTTCAGTTTTCCCCAGTAGTGGGGATATACATTACCCATTACTCATTCTTTTGCTTTAAGAGCAAGAGCTTGATGGTTGACTGCAGTTAGGAGTCTTGGCTGTGGCTATGTAACAAAGCAAAGCAATCTGGTTTTCCCCAGGATAAATCTGTGAACTTGACTTCCTCTGCATGGGCAGTGTGGTGCAGATGTAAAAATGAAGAACTTCTGAGCCATAGGATCCTGAATTCTAATCCCAAGTCTGATACCTGTGTGACAGGGCAAGTCATTCACTTCCTTCGCCTTCAGTTTTCCTATCTGTAAGATGAGGGTAGACCAGAATTCCTTTCTTCTCTAGTGACAGACTTGGAATCATAAACACCCAAGTTCAAATCCATCTCTGACACTATTTTTAAGATCTTACTGAGGAAATTATTTATCCTTTCTGAGCACCAGAATGAAGAGGTTGGACTCTTCTTTTCCTTATTTCTTGCCCTTCAGTTCATAGTGCCATCCATCCTTCTGAGGTCATGTTCTATTTATACTTTATATATTCAAGAAGTATAATTTTTGCTTATCATCTTCTTCCATTAGGATGTGAGTCCCTGTTTTTGCCTTTCTTTGAATTTCTAACTTTTAATGGAGTACCTGGAACATAGCAAGCACTGAATAAATGTTTGTTGACTGAATGACTGACCGACCTCCCAGCTCATAGTCCTCGATCCTTAGGAGCTTATGAGTAAAGCTGTAGAACTGGATCACTTCCTTTGACAGATGGGGGTCTTACATGAGTAAAGCTGTAGAACTGGATCACTTCCTTTGACAGGTGAGGGTCCTGCATGAATAAAACTGTAGAACTGGATCACTTCCTTTGACAGGTGAGGTGCATGAGTAAAGCTATAGAACTGGATCACTTCCTTTGACAGGTGAGGGTCCTGCATGAGTAAAGCTGTAGAACTGGATCACTTCCTTTGACAGGTGAGGGTCCTGTAATCCTCTGCCCATTGAGTTAACCAGCTCAAGCAGCCTTAGGCTTTGTCTGGGCAGAGACTTCTGGAAAGGGCAACAAGACAAGGAACATCCATTTCTGGGCGTGCAGGGGAAAGTTGGGAAGGGAGGGCAGGCCAAGGATTTCTCCAGGCTGGTTCCTCTTGACAGCTCTCCCACATCCAAGGCTGGCAGCCTAAGCCACGTGTTCTCAGGCCCTTCTTCCTAAATCCTCCCATCATTCTCTCTCCTTCCCAACCCTGCTCTCCTTTCTGCCCTTCGGCCCAGCCTGCCTGGTCGCTGTTCCCAACAGCCTTCAGCCCCTGCAGCCTCCATGGCTGACATCATCTGTGGCGAGAAAGGGATTGATTGAGTTTTAGTTCAGAGGAAACGTTGATTTTTTTCCTTTTCCTTTTGAAAAAAGTTGGAAGTGGAGGAACAGAGCTGGCTTTGGGGGCAAGGGCTGGAAACAGCTGCTCCTTTTCCCCCTGCTGAATCCCAGCAGCCGGGCTCGGGGACCCCTCGGTGCCGCAGGATGAGCGGTGCCCCGTACCCCACTGCTTCTGCCGCCGTCGTCCCAGGACCCCGCTGTTCTCCCATGCTGCCTCTCATCTCCCTCTGTCGGGGAGCAATCTATGCATCGACCGCTCTAGTTTCTTCTAATTTACGGGAGCGAGCAGATGACACTCTTGGTCTCCAGGGCTGGAGCGCGACACTCGGCCTTCCCCACCCTGTCACCCTCCTGCTGCCGGCCTCTTTCCCCAGGACTCTCGGGCAGCCTTGGCGGGGGGAGGGGGAGCACAGATCTGTTGTTTGTCTCAAGGACAGTGTCTGAATTGTACGGCAGAAATCCGGCAGGTTCTTTCCCTGCCACTGCCCTGGAGACTCCCTTTGTACACTCGGGGGAGGAAGCTGCTCCAGCCTGTTTCCTCACTGGAGAAATAGGGTCGTAATGGTGCAAATCATCACGATACTTATTAGCTGTGTGATCCTGGAAGTCGCTTTCCTTTCATGGACCTCAGTTTTCCCATCTGTAAAACAGGGGGTTGGACTGAGGTCCCTTCTTTAGCTCTAGGGACCTGTTCCCCCCCCAGAACTTGTCTGAGGTCCCACAACCACTAGTGGCAGATTTGGGATTTATTCCCAGGCTCCAGTCCCATTTTCTCATCACTGGGACACGCTCTCCCTAACTCCAGATGCTTCTTTCTGGCCTTGCCAAGCTCTGGTTCACTTTACCTCTCCTAGAATCAAGCGCCGGAAGAGCGCTGAGCAAATATCTGGTCCTCTCCCCTACCTTCAGGCAAGCGAGTAAGGACACCACCAGAACAGATGGTCAGGGCTTTTCATCTCCCAGATCTCCAGGGACCGGAGATTGGATCGTCATGTTTGTGGAAGGCCCGGTTCCTTCCAAGGGCCGCACCTTCTCCTCGGGTTGGGAGGGAACCCAAGGACAAATCGATTTCTTTGAGCCCCTGCACGGTTCTGACCCCGGTGATGATTTGGGGAATCCATCTGGGGGAGGGGAAATAGAGGGCTAGGGCCGGGGGGAGGATCAGAAATCGGGAGGTTGCTTCCATCCAGCAGATCTGTGTGCAGGGGCTCTGGGCTGTGCCGACGGCGGATGGAAACCTCGGCTCGCCCAGGGTAGTTCTGGATGCAGAGCTCTTAATGTCGAGGGAGCCTAACTGGGGGGTCAGGTGAGGCTGGCCCTTTTGCAGTTAAAGGTCGACTTTTCCTCTTCCTCCCTCCTCCCTTCCCAGACACCACCTTGGGAGAAGGCTCTAGAAGGAGATGCTGGAGGGGGGGTTGCCTGGAACTTAATAAGTGTCTTTTAATTGGCTGACTCATTCATTCACAGCATTTGTTATGCTTGTCCTGCCCTAAATGCCAAATACCTTCTCCCCTCTCGGTGTGGGGCAGTGTGGGTCGCTGGGATGGAGGGCGTGCTTCTAACCCAAGCGCTTGGGCTCAAAATCCTGCGCTGGGGACCCTCTGCCTTTGGGAGAGCTCCGTGTCCTCAGCTGAAAATGAATTGGATTCCTTCCTGACGCCCAGGTTCCTCCGAGCTTAAATCTGTGACTAGATTTTGGACTATGGACAAGCTCTAAATCCATGATCTTATGAAGTTCCTTCGTTTCTCTGGGTCCCTGTGTCTCCCTATCTGTAAGACGAGGGGCTTGCAATGGATGGCGAATGGGGTCCCTCCCCTCTCCGCCTCTGACCCTGAGTTTGGAAGATTCTAATAGAATGGGACGAGAGAGAGGTGGGGAAGAGGTACCGGAGAGCCGTTAGAGCTGGAAAGAAAGGGTACGCAATCCGCAGGTGTGCTCAGGAGAAACCCAGGTCCCTGTAAGTGATCTGGCTGCATCCTACAGGGAGATCTGTTGTTTAAACCCTTCATTGGCAGATGGAGTAACTGAAGGCCAGACAAGCGTGGGGTTTGTCCAAGGTCACGCAGATAGAGCGGGGATTTGAAGGGACGGAACCTGGTCCCGATTCCAAAATCCACTGCTCTTCCTGCTCTACAAACCAGCTTTCTCCTCTTCAAGGAGGGACCGAGCTGGGGTTTCACCTTGAAAACACCTTCTGAGAAGCACTGGTCTCCGCTTTGGACCGAGATTAGCTTTGGTCCTGGACGTCCTTGAAATCAGGGTGGGTTGGGAAATTACCTTCAAGCTTATCAATTATGGACACTGCGTCTCAGGAAAGCCAAGTGCTCAAGCAACGCCCTCCTTCCCGTCACACGCCCTTGCCTTCTGGGTCATTGCCACTGGCCCTCCTGGGGGTTGGGGTGGAAGGCTGACTACGTATGTCTCTCCTTGGGGCTGGACAGAGGATCCCCTCCCCTTCTTTAGTAAAAGTCCAAGGGTTTTTTGTTTGTATTTTTTAATACCACAGGACCCAGAATTGTATAGAATCATAGATTTAGAGATGGAAATGAGTTCATCCTGCTTCTTTTACAGATAAAAAGGTGAGGCAAAGGGAGATTAAGAGACGTGTAAATATCCGAGACAGGATTTGAACTCGGCTTCCTTGACTCAAGTCCAGTGCTTGTCCATTATATCACACTGCCTTCCATGAGCTTCCTATTCTCTGGTTCCTTCTTTCTCCTCCATTTTTAAGACAAATTCGAAGATCTAGTGGTGTTAGAATTAATCTGGGGGCATTTAGTCTGGAGAAGATTCACAGAAGAAATGACAGCTCTCTCGTGTATTTGAGTGACAGGGTGGCGTAGTGGGTAAAGACCTGGATCCAAATCTCATCTCTGACGCATATTGGATATGTGACATCAGGCAATTCATTGAACCTCTCTGTACTCTGGACAACGAATTCTTTGACTATCAATCACAGAAAAGGGACCTACCTGCTTTAGTAAAGGGAATTTCCTCACCTGGAAGTTCCTTATATCAGTTCAATCTTGTTTTATATATAATATATATAGATATATAAATATCTATATATCTATATCTATATCTATCTATGTATATATATATCGGATTCATTTTGTTTAGCTGCACAGGGCAGAAATAGGAACAAGGGATGGGAATTATCAAGAGTAGGTTTAAGTTTGATGCTGAGGGGGAATTATTTCCTGGGGACTGGAGCTATCCAGAAGTGGGGTCCTCCTTGGAGGCTTTTCCCAGGGCTCCTTGGCCACCCGCTTGGCTGCAGAGGGGTCTCTTTGGGACTAAAAGGTCTCTGAGTCCATTTCAGTTGCAGCATCCTGTTTTCTCTCCCCTCAGCACTACCGATCCATGGCTTTGATCGATGCCTCCCACAGAGGGAGGTTGTCGAGGTGTGAGCGAGACAGGGTTATAGTGCGGGGGCCCTGCCGGTTCCGAGACGAGTCGGCCCCCTTATTTGTGGGGGGTTGTGGAGGCTGCAGGAGCCTTCTCCGCTCTCGCTGTCTAGGCTTCCGAGGAGTTTACTGCCTTGTGAATGACACATAATTGTAGGATTTAGGGGAAGCAGTTGCTTGTGGCAAACCTAAACAACTGGAAGTGGAGGCTAAGGATGAGTTGGGCGGATGCCAGGCTCTGGGGCTCTGCCAGGGGTACGTGGTGTGATCTCCCCTCCGTGTCTCCCGAGGCAGCTCCCCATCCCTGAGCTATGTTTGGAAATGAGATAAGTGGCCACCGCCGGCCTCCCTTCCAGGGCCCGCATCTGGTTCTAAGTGAGAGAAGGGAGGCAGAGATCCGTGGCCTCCTCCCCGGCTCTGCCAAGGGCAATGATCTCCACTCTATAGCTGCTCCCTCGTTATACCCCGGATGAAAAAATGGCCACTGACCTCTTGTCTGGTAGAAGGGTCATTGGTTGGGGAGTAAGGCGTGTACTTGTGTCTCCTCAGATTCATGGATGATACCTAGCTGTAGGACCTTGGGCAAATCTTGAAAAATGGGCATAACATCTGTCCCTTTTGGGGGCAAAGACACTGTGGTATAGTGGATAGAGGGTCCTCAAAGCCCCGGGTTCACAGGCTGGCTATTTAACTCTGGACAAGCTCTAAATTATAGGGAAGGCACCGATTTGTATTGACAGAGGGAGATTTTGGAGGGAGGTTCCTCTCAAGCCATGTACCAGTGATTTTACAGATCCAACCCCTGTTCCAGTGGAGTGATGGGAGGCTCAGATCCCAGGACCATAGATTATAGCTAGAAGATACTCTGGGTTCGAATCCCAGCGTGGACACTTACTCTGAGTGTGTCATCCTGTAGATATTTCAGTTTTCTGGGCCTCAGTTTACTTATCTGCCCAGTGAGGGCTTGGGATGGATGTTCTGGCACTAAATCTGCCATCCCATGAAACACAGGGATAGGGGCTATAGAAAGTTCTGCCGTGATTTCTTTGAGGTGATTCTATCTTTTCCTACGTCTTGGACCTTCCCAGAAGGCGTGTTATGGACCAAGCAGGCAGAGAGCGAGAAGGAGGCTGAACGAGAAGCCCATTTGTCTGGCTGGGCTTTGGACAAACAAAAAGAGCCCTTGGACAGGGTCCTTTCTAATTGGAAAGGAAATTGCTCTGCTTCCATGTGACCAGGAAGCCCAGGATGACTTGTGTATTTTAATAGAACATAACCGGGGATGCAAAGCAAGCAACACTGTATATATTAAGTGATAATGAGAATATGCCGAGAGCTCCAAACTTAGGACATTGGTTATGAACTATCCAGTCTGCATGGGCTAAGCTTTGGGTTGGTTCCCCGAAGGGCAGGAACAGTACTCTAGAAGTGAGGACCAGAACACACTGCCCTCCATCCCTCATCCCCATCATTGAGGTGTTCCTAGGCAAGCCTCATTGGTGCCCTTACGCAAAATGGGTCTATAGTCTACAAGTGACTCCTCTGCCATCAGTGTTGCTAACTATCAGGAGACTGTGTAGTTTAGTGGAAAGAGGTCTCCAGGAAAGCTGTAATCAGATGATCTGACTCAACACTGCCTCTGTGATTTTAGGCAAGTCATCTATCCTCCCTGGGTCTCACTTTCCTGATCTGTAAAATGAGGGGATTGCACTAGGAAGCCTTGCAGCTTGAGATCTAGAATCTTATTAGGTTAATTGATAATAAACAAGCCAGACAGAAAAGGAAAATGACAAATGCTGAAGGGGACACAAATGCACTTTGTGGAGTCGTGAACTGGTCCAGCCATTCTGGAGAACAATTTGGAACCGTGCCCAAAGGGCCATAGAACTGTGTATAAACATCTGCCCAGCAATAGCACTATTAAGTTTGTGTCCCAAAGAGACAAAAGGACTTATATGTATAGTATTTATAGAAGCTCTCTGTGTTGACAAGGCATTGGAAATAGCGTGGATGCCCATCGACGTGGGAATGACTGAACAAGTGGTGGTATACGACTGTGATGGAATACTGTTGTGTTCTAAGATAATGTACAGACCACCGGTTGGTGGGACAGGGAGGATACAAGGTGTGCGTGCCAAAATGCTTTCTACTGCTTACATCCTGGCCAGTCTCTGGCAGACAAACTGCCCCGGTGGGAGACTCCAAGAAGCCGGCCCTGTCTAGAGCTGGCAGCTGGTTCCAGGTGGCACCGGGCTTAGGGCTGCCATTGTTTCTTCTTGGGAAGGACAAAGGGAGGCAAAGTCTCTTTTTTTCCCCCAAGTATGTTTTCTTAAGAGTAAACGGCTCCAGGCACCCCGTAGTCATAAGTTAGATAAGGGTGCTCACCAAGGTTGGTAGAATTCCATTTGATCGGAGACTGAACTCATCAGACGTTCCAGTTCTTTCTCTTTCTGCGCCCCCCGTCCTCACTCTGGGGGAGAGTGACTGGCTTGGCCATGATAGGCAGTGCTTGGAATATGCTTTCCAGATTGTGTGGATCAGCCAGTTGCCGGGAAGTCAGAATTCAGTTCCCCATAGAAACGCTGCTATGAATGTCACTGTCTCCGTTTCTGAGCTCCACTTATCACAATCTACTTGGAATTGTGGGTATTTGTGTTCATATCTTATCTTCCCATAGAGATTGTAAGCTCCCCATGTAGACTTATAGAACTAAAGAATGTTAGCTCTGGAAATTACCTCAGAATCATCCAGTCCAGCTGCTCCACTTTAATTTTTTTATGATTTTTTTTAATCTTTAGAAAATCTTTGCTGCCCAAAGTCACAGAGTAAGTTAATGGATCCTAGTGAGATGGAGAGGATCTCAGAGACCCTCTAGTCTAATCCCCCCATTTAACAGATACGGAAACTGAGGCTCAGTGAGGTAAAGATCACATAGGGTATAAGTGGTCAGATTTAACCCAGGTTTGGTGTTGCTACATCCAGCCCTTCTGGAATCAAAGAATTTAAGAGAAGGGACTCGGAGGGCACTTAGTCCAAACCCTATCATGAAGGTGATGTTCACAGCACATGCCCAGAAGGTGCTTGAAGAGGAAGCCCATTCCAGGGAAGTAGGGAAGCAAGCTTTCTTTTTGACATCCATCCTCCTCGCACTCCCACCCAGTGCTCTTGGGACCAAGCAGACCAGGGCTAACATCAGTCCTTCAGATGCTCGGAGATATCTCGCCCAATTCCCCCGAGTCTCCTCTTCCCCAGATTAAACAGCTCCATGTCTCAGCCAATCCTTAGTGCCATGGATTCAAGGGCCCTCATTTATTCTGGTAACCTTCCCACCGATGCCCTCCAACTTACTGACGCCCAGGACCGAGCCACAATATTCCAGAAGATGGTCACTGCCATTTCCCTAGTTCTAGGAACTCTGCCCCTCTTAACGAATGAGCTCCTTTGGCTACTCATCACGCAACTGACTTTATCATTAAAGTCTATTAAAATCCCCAGATCTGTTTCAAGACAACTAGTATCTGTGACTCTGCCTCCCTGACTTTATCATGGGAAATTGACTTCTTGTGCACAAGTGCAAAACTTTTCATTTGTTCCTATTAAATTTCATCTTGTCAGATTCAGCCCAAAGCTCAGACCTGTCAAAATTCTTGTGAATATCCACCAGCTAGTTCTCCTACCTCATGTCCCCATCACTTCCCACAACTGTCCCTTTGTGATGGATAACAGCCATTAAGCAAATCTCTGTGATGTCACGACTTCTAGAACCCCAGAATGATTGTTTCATCACCAGGATTAGCCAATTAGCCACTGCATTTCGTCTGGGTTTTAATTTCTTTTAATTGTCCATTAAACAGGCTCGTTGAATGTGCAAAGCTCTCAGTATGCAAATCACAAAGAAAAAGGAGGATCCTGCTTTCCACAGGAAGATTTCACATAATTCTCACATAATTGTTATCTTTTGAACCCCTTCATTTTACACATGAGAACAGCTGAGGTCGCAAGAGGCTGTGACTTGTCCAGGGTAACACAGAGTGAGATACCTAAAATGTATTGCAGGAACATTCCAGTTGAAACCTAGCCATTTTGGCTGACTAAATGAATGCAAATAGAAATGACATCATCCATGAAGCCAGTAAGTAGCAGAGCTGAGACTGTATCTCTTCCTACTGTACCACACTGCCTACTCCCACTGAGGGGAAGGAGTTCCTCCTGCCTTACTTATTTTTGGACCTCCCACAATCCCGAGCACAGCGCCTTGAACATAGGGGACCATTAAGTGCTTTTTGGATCGAAATATAAAGTCTCCAGATCAGTCCATCAAACCTATCTGTGACCCTGTATCAGATTCACTCTATATCTAACAAGGGGCACCAGTGTAGGAATGGGAGGCTAAAAGGTTTCTGGGAAAGACTTGAGGAGGGTTTTGAGCCATGCTAAGCTGTCCTCAGGGATTGAAAGGATTGTGTGTGGAAGAGGGAGTAGACTGATTCTGCTTGCCTCCGTGGGGCAGAACCAGAACTAACGTGTACAAATTGCTAAGAGGCTCATTTAGACTGGGTTAACAATGGGAGCCGTCCAGAAGGGAAGTGGGATGCCTTGAGAGGCTCTCCTCCCTGAAAGTCTTCAAACAGAAACCAGATAAGTATGCTTTCCCCCACATAATTACAAATTGTTTTCTAGACTCTCTATCGCCAATATTTACTAATGTACTGTCCTCTCAGAGCCCTTCCAGCATCGACTGATTCTGCTTTTAAATCATCTTTGCCAACCTGTAGAGTATGGAGTAAACCCTCAGAATTGTTTTAGTTTGAATTTCTCTTATCAATAGTGATTTGAACATTTTAAAAAATTTATTAATGACTTTATTTCTAACATTTTTGTAAGTTTCGAGTTCCAGATTCTCTCTCCCCCATCCCTCCTCCACTCACTGAGAAGGCAAACAATATGATATAAATTATACATGTGAAATCATGAAGAACATATTTCCATATTAGCCATATTGCCAAAAAAAAAAGCCAAAAAAAAAAAAAAAGAAAGAAAGAAAGTGGGAAAAATACACTTTAGTTTTCACTTGGAGTTCATCAGTTCTCTCTCTTGAGGTGGATAGCATTTTTTCATTATGAGTCCTTTGAAAACTGTCTTGGATCAGTGTATTGATCAGAGTAGCCAGTTTCACAGTTGATCATCACTACAACGTTGCTGTTACTGTGCACAGTGATCTCCAGCTACAGTGTCTGGTGGATCAAAGGTATAGTTTTATAGTCCTTCCAAATTGTTTTCTAGAAGGGGTGGACCCATTCACCACTGTACTAACAGTATATAAGCATAACAATTCCCCCCAAATCCTCCAGCATTTGTCATTTCTGGTGGATGTAAGGTGGTACCTGAGAATCGTTTTAATTTGCCTTTCTCTAATCAATAGTAATTTAGAGCTTTTTTTTTTACATGACTATAAATAGTTTAGATTTTGTCTAAAAACTGCCTGTTCATTTCTTTTGACCACTTATTAAGAAGGGAAATGACTCTTATTTTTAATAAATTTGACTCAATTTCTGACACATTGGAGGCTTTTATCAGAGAAACTTGTTATAAAATTTTTGATGTTACTTCATTGTCTATGGTACCTTTTTGCAAAATGATTATCTCATTCAATCAGGTTTTGTTTTGCTTTACTTTGAGATCATGATTACCCCTCCTGCCCTCTTTACTTCAGGTCAAGCATAATAAACTCTGCTCTGGCCCTTTATTTCAACTCTCTGTGTCTTTTGTCCCAAGTGTGTGTCTCTTGTACTCAGCATATTGTTGGGTTCTGATTTTTAATCATTCTGCTACCTTCTTCCTTTCTATGGGTTAGCTCCTCCCATTTACATTCACAGTTTATGACAACTGTTTGTTTCTTTCTATCCCATTTTCCTGTTTTCTTTTTCTTTTTATTCTGTCTCTCCTCAAAAGTCTGCCTTGTTTCCAATCACTGCCTTCCCCAATCTGTCTTCCACCATCTTTTGCCCCATATCTCATATCCTCTTCCCTTCCAATCCCCTATTGGCTAATATATCTAACTGATTGTGTACGTTGATCTTCCCCTCTTTGAACCATTCTAATATGAGGTTCAAGCATTGCCCCTTTTCATTTCCCCTTCCACTGTAAAAGCTGCTCCTTGCTCTACTTCTTTAAGTAAGAACATTTTATTTATTCTACCTCTTCCTTCTCTCTTTTTCTTACCTCTTGTAAGAAGGGGTTTTGGGAGATCATCTCAACATCATTGACTCACACCTATGTCCTCTGTCTATGAAGAAGACTTTTCTAATTGTCCTAATAATGATAAAATTCTTAGAAGTTACATTTATCATCTTGTCATATAGGAATATAAACAGTTTAACTTCATTTAGTCACTTATGATTACTCTTTCTTGTTTATCTTTTTGTGCTTCTTTTTAGTCTTCTGTTTGAATGTTAAATTTTCTATGTAGTTCTGGTCTTTTCATCAGGAATGCTTGGAAATCTTCTATTTCATTAAATATCCATTCCCCCACAAAGGATGATACCCAGTTTTGTTGGGTAGATGATTCTTGGTTGTAATCCTTTGCCCTCAAGAATGTCGTATCCCAAATCCTCTACTTCCTCAACATGGAAATTGCTAATTTTTGTGTTATCCCGACTGTAGCTCCACAATATTTGATTTGTTTCCTTCTGACTGCTTGCATGTTTACTCCTTGACCTGAAAGCTCTGGAATTCAGCCATATTATTCCTGGGAGTTTTCATTTTGGGATCTCTTTCAGGAGTTGGTTAGTGAATTCTTTCTATTTCTATTTTACCCCCTAGATCTACGATATTAATTTTCCTTGATAATTTCTTGAAATGTGATGACTAGGCTCTTTTTTGATCATGGTTTTTAGGTGGTCTAGTAATTCTTAAGTTCTCTCTCCTTGATCTACTTTTCAGGTCAGTCCTTTTTCCAATGAGACATTTTCTATTCTCTTCCATTTTTTATTTTTTTGATTTTATTGTTTCTTGAAGTTTCATGGCATTATTAGTTTTCACTTGCTCAATACTAATTTTTAAGACATTACTTTCTTCAGTGAGCTTTTTCAATTCTTTTCCCATTTGGCCTATTCTGCATTTAAAAGAGTTCTTTTCTTCATTGAATTTTTGTGCCTCCTTTACCATCAGTCCAATTCTGTTTTTTAATGGATGAATGGCATCCATTCAGTTTCCAGTTCTTAAGGTGTCATTTTCATCAGTATTTTTTGTGTCTCTTTTCATCAAACTTTTAATTCTCTTTTCATAATTTTCTTGCATCAGTCTCATTTCTTATACCAATTTTTTCCTTTACTATTGTTATCTCTTTAAACCTTCCAGAAATTTTTGCTGGCCTTAGGTCCAATTAGCATTTTTCTTTGAGGATTTCTTTGTAGGCTTTTTCATGGTGTTGTCTTCTAAGTTTATGTCTTTGTCTTCTCTGCCACCCTAGTGACTTCATGCTGTCCTTTTTTTTCCTTCTTTTTTAATAATAGCTTTTTATTTTCAAAATATATGCAAAGATAGTCTTCAACATTCACCCTTGCAAAACCTTGTGTTCCAATTTTTTTCTCTCCCTCCTCCCCACCTCCTCCCCTAGGCAGCAAGTACTCCAATATGTTAAATACATGCAATTCTTCTATACATATTTCCATATCTATCATGCTGCATAAGAAAAATCAGATCAAAAAGGAAGAAAAATGAGAAAGAAAAAAAGCAAAAAAAAAAGATGAAAATATTATGTTGTGATTCACATTCAGTCCTCATAATCCTCCCTCTGTATGCAGCTGGCTCTCTCCATCACAAGTCTATTGGAACTGGCCTGAATCACCTCATTGTTGAAAAGAACCAGGTCCATCAGAGTTAATCATTACACAATCTTGTTGCTGTGGACAATATTTTCTTTATTCTACTCACTTCACTTAGTATCAGTTCATGTCAGTCTCTCCAGGCTTCTCTGACATCCTTCTGCTGATGGTTTTTTGTAGAACAATAATATCCATTACATCCATATACCATAACTTACTCAACCATTCCCTCAACTGATGGGCATCCACTCAGTTTCCAGTTCTTAAGGTGTCATTTTCATCAGTATTTTTTGTGACTCTTTTCATCAAACTTTTAATTCTCTTTTCATAATTTTCTTGCATCAGTCTCATTTCTTATACCAATTTTTTCCTTTACTATTGTTATCTCTTTAAACCTTCCAGGAATTTTTGCTGGCCTTAGGTCCAATTAGCATTTTTCTTTGAGGATTTCTTTGCAGGCTTTTTCATGGTGTTGTCTTCTAAGTTTATGTCTTTGTCTTCTCTGCCACCCTAGTGACTTCATGCTGTCCTTTTTTTTTTTTTTTTTTAACTGTTTGCTCATTTTCTCAGCTTATTTCTTCACTTGGAACTCTATATTAAAGTAGAACTCTGCTCTCCTGAAGTGGGGGAAGGGAAAAGCATTATTCTAAGCTTCAGGAGTTTTTTTTGTGCTGCTGTTTTTAGAGCTACTTCTGAGGGTCTGCAAGCTTTTGGTGCTTCCACAGTGGTATGATGCTGGGAGAGATTCGGTCACTACTCTTCTGATTTTTGCTCTGATCTTTAACAGGAAAGGCCTCTGCCCTATTTCAGCCACAGTTCTAGCACTCTTCTTGGTCCTAGAATTGTGACCACATCTCTGCTCATATGTAATCAATAAATCCTATCCTGGAATCAGAACTACAAATGGAAATAGTTACTCGTTAGCACACCCTGTCAGTACCAGCAAAAGGTCCTCCATAATCTCTGTCTGGCAAGCTGTCTGACCTCCTTACTGTCTCTAGATTGGGGGCTCCTAAAGCTGCTGCTGCTGAGGTTGTCGTCATCATGACCACCTTCAAGGCCCAAAATTGGTACCCCTGCTACACTCTCAGCCTGTAACCATCCTGTTATTACAGACATCTCCTTTGGACTCTCCAAACTGCCGCTCTAAATGTGATTTGTGGAGTCATTTAAAGTTTATTGGAGAAGATTATTGGGGGGGTTCCACTGGGTCCTGGCTTTTCCTCCGCCATCTTTTAGACTTGGTTTTCATGTGGCTAGTGATAGTTTGCATTTCTTCTGCTGAAAATTGTTTATTTTCATTGACTCTCCCTCTCCCCCTCCTCCTACTTGTCCATTACAGAATGGATGACTCCTGTCTCATATCTTTCTTCCAATTATCTGTGTACCTTGGAGATCAGACCTGGGTATGAGCCTTTGATGAAAGCCTTTTATTTGATGCAATGCCAAGGCTTTTTCCTCCACATGAAACTTCCTTATTCATTCAAGCAAATTAGGTTGGGTTAGAAAGCCGGAATTTTGAATAAAACCCAGAAAACTCCTTCCCCAAGGGCGAATCTGGTCGAATGAATGCTTGTCTTCAGTGTGAGATTCTAGGGATGTGGGAGTCCCAGAAGGGAGTAGGTATAGTCCTGTCAGTGGTACAGTCCAGAACCGAGGGGAGGGGTCCACGTGCCCCACAGACCAGTCTTTGTTCTCCAGAAGAGCTCTGACTCTGTCCTGCACTGGACAGTCTCTTGGTGGGCGTCCAGAGCAGAAGAGAGTGCTCAGCTTTGAGTATCTCATTGAGTGCTCATTTAATGTCACAATGTGTTATCTTTCCCACACGTGTGGGCTCGGGAAAAAATATTTTGTCAGCACCAAACAGTCCCATCCGAAAAGGGCTACCAGGAAGGTGGGTGGTGTCTGCCGGGGCCCCCATCACAGAAATGCTGTCGGAGCTGTTGGACCAATATGGAAGCGCCTAGGACACCCCTCTGGCGAGGGGGACAGGGACGACTGTGTTGGGGACCACTCAGCTAGAAAGAGGCTTTTATTGAGTCTGACTTTTGTTACCCTCTGGGGTAGCCCATGGGTCCAATTGCTGTTAGTTGCCTTGGCTTTGGAGAGAAGAGGGGGTTTGGTCCAGGGAAGATATTTCAGAAATGGATCACATCAGTGGTTGGGTGGTATCCCCGTCGTGCTGAACATGGCTTGTTTGAGGCTACTCCCATTTTTCAGCTGAAGAAACTGGGGTCTAGGCAGGCTCTGCCAATAGAATATGGAGCTCACATTGCTAATCTCTATGTAGATTGTAAGTTGTTTTTTCCTAGTAGTGGGGATGGATTACTTTCTCATGATCCAGGATTTAAGTCTTGTGATTTAAAAAAATGTGAGTTGTTATTATTACCAATAATAATAATAATATAAGAATAAGAAGATCACCCCACATAGTAAAATAGATGGCTGTTCTCCTCCACGGTTATTTTGACTAGATTTGTAATTTCATCTATGTAGGACCTACATGGTGAGCAAAGTCTCTCCATTAATGCAGGTAGCACCTGCTCCAAAGGGCATATAGTCTCAGAAATTTGCCTGAGGCATTGAATGGTGAGATGCTTTCTCAGGGACACACAGCTAGTTTGTGCCAGAGGTGAGACTCGAACCTGGGTCTTCTTCTCCCCACCATGGCCACCTTGTCATTATTCTCATTATGAGAAGAAATTGTCTTTCTTCTTCCCAACCAATGAAATTCGCTACCAAAGAAGCACAGGAAGCCCGAGGGGCTGAAGAAAGGGAATGGACTCCCTCTCAGAAGCGCCAGTGCAGTCAAACAGAGTAAGACAATGAGGGCAAAGAAGGGACGGAGAATTAGTCGCCAGTCATCAGCTGCCATTTCTGAAGTTCTTCCTGGTACTGTCCTTGGCACCGGGAGTACAAACGCAAAAAAAAAAAAAAAAAAAAAAAGCCTTGCCTTTCTGTCACCTCTGGATCAGCTCAGTCAGGCTGCCATGTTGGAACATCATGGCTCGCTGGGCCAGTCCCATCTTACCTGCCCTCGGGTTGATCACACGCTCCTTGATCCTGTCAATCAGGGCTTGGGAACCAGCTCCTTTCATGATCGATGGATCGTAATCGCTTCCCCTTAGCCAGAAGAAAGGGCTGAGTAAGGAGGAATGGCCTAGGGAGGAAGAGCTTGGTTCTGGCTTCAGGAACCACGGGATCACCCATGTAGAGCTAAACCGGCACTTTGGAAGTCCTCTTCTCACTTAGCTCATGAGGGCAATGAGGGCCCGAAGGTGCAGAATAAGTAACAGCCTTGGAGGGGATCAGATGAGGTGGGAAGGGAGGCTCATGGGATTGTACGTGGAGCCCGAAGGATGTGAAGGTCCTTGTGTTCAGCCCAGACTTGCCTCAGTGAAGTGAGTGAAGGGGAATCTCGTTAGGAAAACAATAGTTTCATGAGTTCTGCTGTTGTCATTCCCATTATACTTTGTCTTTTAAGGTCAGGGACTGTTTTATCCTTTTGTACCGACCAATCCCCTCATTTTACAGAAGGGGAAACTGAGACCCAGAGGGATGAAACTTCTTGCCCAGAGATGGGATTGAAACAAACTAGGCTTTCTGATTACAGGATCAGAGCTCTTTCCATTGTACAAACGTTTTCATTCCACACATGAGAATCCAGTCTTTCCCCGTGGTTCGGCAATGTCAGTGGATTCCTGATCTCAACAGATCACAAGCCATCCAGGCCTCCTGAGCTGGTCTGCTTCTGATCCCTCTCCTAGCCTTCACTCTTGCTACTTAACTGACTAATCTCCTTTTTGGAGATTTCCTGGGCGCTATCACTTCTTGTACAGAAACTTTATGTACCAGTCATTTTTATGCAGGCTCATGCTTTTCTTCAGTGGATTCTTCATACAATATGGTGTCCTCTGATTCTTGATCATATGGCTCCTCCTGAAGAATATTAGTGTTAAAATGATGGCGTTTTGTGTCAGGAAGCAGTTTGAGATCTGAAATCAATCTTCTCCTAGTGGAATGTAAACTCTGTGAAGAACTGTTGATATTCATTTCTTTGTATTCCTCGGGCCTGACAAGTGTGGGATAAGGACTGGGACAAGATCTGAGATTTCATTGTACAAAAGGCTCCGGTTTGCAGAAACAATCGTGGCTTTCATTTCTATATTCCTCATTCTTTCTATCTTCACCAGCTCTGTATGTTTTTCTCTCAATCCGAACAAAGCACATCTCCAAAATCAGCAACAGCTTCCTTCTGGGTTATGTCCAACTGGTTCTTCCTCCAGCCAATCAACCGGCAATCATGGAGAAGTACTTCATAATGCTGTGCCATGTGTCAGGCACTGGGCCGGGCAACGGAGACCCAAATACAGAGGTGGAAACAATTCCCATTGCCTAGAAGCTTGTACCCCACTGAGGAAGGAAATTGTCTCGCTTAATTTTTGTCCTCAAAGAGGAAGAACTCCAGCCTGGGGACCAAAATGTGAAAACCGGTCTTAGCTCCCAAGGGGTGATGGGACTGATCTGAAGCCCAGTTTGCTGACCCCTGCTCTCCTGCATCAATCAATCAGTCAAGGATTCATTAATGGCTTTCTAGGTGCCAGGTACCGTGCTGGCCATTGAAGATAAAAAAACAACAGCAAAACGATTCCCTGTCTTCAAGGAATTCTCATTTGTCTAGAGAAGGTGACATGTTAAAATAAGACAAAATCAATATAAGGGGACAGGGGCACAGTAACGTAGGGAAGATCCGAAGGAGATGACCTTGAGCTGAGCTTTGAAGGAAACCAGGATTTCTAAGAGGCAGAGAGGAAGGAAGGAGGCAGGGGCTCAGTCTATGGAAAGGCCGCCTGGGATCCAAACAAGCATCCTTTCTTCAGGGTTCCTCCAGAGATGAAAAACGTAACCCGTCCCCCTTAAAACCCATTCCAGCTCCGGACAGCTCTCTTTGTGAAGAATTTTTTACTGAGATCCAACCTGAATCTGCCTCTTGCTAACATCCATCCATCGTTCCTAGTTTTGTCCTCTGGGCTGAAACAAAGCTCATCCCTCTTCTACATACAGCCCTGTCAGCAGTAGAAATGGAAGGCCACTTCAAGGTGGAATTTTCCAAAGGTACTCGCACTTGCCATGGGGCAGTAGATCAATAATTGGGCAATATTCATAGAGCATTGTGGTAGGTACAGAACTACCCAAAGGTCCTGACCTCTTGTAGCTTATAGTCTAGTGGGAAGGACAAAAATAGAACCCAAAAGCCTTCTTTTACTGATTAGATTTCTAGTCAGCTGCTGTATTTTGATAACTCTGGGTTTCCATTATAGAGATAATAGGGAGCCATTGAGGAGTCATCTGCTGGTGAATGGTAATCATAGATATCTTTTAAAAGAAGCCTTCCCTTTTGACAGATGGGGACACTGAGGCTCAGGGAGGGTTAAAGTGATTTATTCAAGGTCACACAGGGGCAGAGCTGAGATTCAGCTGGTAATGCCCAGTTGAATTGATTCCAGACTGATCACTTGTATGTGTCAGGTGCTATGCTAAGCACGGGGGATACAAAGAAGGGAAAAAGTGGCTCCTGTCATCAAAGAACTTCCATTCCAATGGGAGAGACTCCATGTTAATATCAGGTACATACAAGATAAAAATGGAATAGGTGGAAGGTAATCGGCCTGGGGAAAGGACTGGAAGCTTCGATTAGATAGATTAGAAGAATGAACTTCATGGATCCCAGTTTTGGAGTCAGCGGACTTAAGTTCCAATCTCTTCTCTGCCCCTTGTTTTTTTTTTTAATTTTAATTTTATTATTATGGCTTTTTATTTGCAAAACATATGCATGAGTAATTTTTCAGCACTGACCCTTGCAAAACCTTCTGTTCCAAATTTTCCCTTCCTTCCCCCTCCCTAGATGTCTGCCCCTTGTTATATGTCACTTTGGGTATATTATGTTATCTCCTTAAGCCTCAGTTTCCTCATCTGTAAAGTGAATGGTGGATGGGCTCTGAGGTCTCTTCCAACTTTGGAGTTAAAATTCTATGATCTGCAAAATGAAGAGAGAAGGACTGAATGATCAGGGGTCTAAGACATATTCTAAGTCTCTCAGCATAGGAACTGTGAGCATGGACCAAGGTCTTATGGGAGAGGCCTTGAAGGTTGAGAAAGAAATACCAAAGGGGGATAGACTGGGGTCAGATGGATTGGAGGTTGGGGGTATTTGAGCAAAGGCTGGGAATGAGCGTGGGGTGTTTAGGGTGAGAGGGAGAGGACTAGCCTGGCGATGTGCCCTGGAAACTGTCCATGGTGGAATGGGGGACTGGTTGGCCAGGATCTCTCACCAGAGGGTCCTAAATTATTACAGTCCTTCCCGCCCTCTGACTCAAGCAGGGCCTAGGCCTGTGCCCTTTCTGCCCACCTGGGAATTCTGCCCTCTATCCTATATCTGGGGCTGCTAAGTGGGGCAGTAGATAGAACACTGGCTTTAGAAAGAAACACATCCTCGGGAGTTCAAATCTGGCGTTTTCTTAGCTGTGAGACCTTGAGCAAGTCACTATATCCTGTTTGCCTCAGTTTCCCCATCTGCCAAATGAGCTGGAGAAAGAAATGGCAAACTACTCCAGTATCTTTGCCAAGTGAACGCCAAATGGGGTCATAGAGAGTTGGATGTGACTGAAAATAACGTAAACGATAAATCCTACGTCCGGCAGAGCCCCCATCTCCCTGAGACACCCAGGTTTGCTGTGTACCCAGTTCCCTAGCTGTTCGTGAGTGTTCTGTTTGGAATCCCGCAGGCCTCCGGCTCCTTCCAAAGCCACAATTGGTGTTCTTCAATTGGCCCCCTCCGGAAAGGGAGCTGCTAAGTGCTCATTCTCCTAATTAGGCTGTTGAGTCACTTCTATGAACCAAACTATTGAAGAAACAAGCAACACAAAAACCCCACTGGGCTTTCTAATTAACGCCCCAAAGCCGATAATGGGATCTTTCAGAGGAGTGTTGGCCCGCCCCCAGGGGCCAAAGGTCAGGACCCTCCCGATGACTTTGCCTTCCCCCCAACAAGGGAGACTGCTAGGTCCGGGGAGAGCCAGACCCAAGGAAACGGCTATCACTCCGGAGCTCTGACGGCTGTGGCTGGAGGATATCTTCTGCTTATTCCCTGTGTGACCTTAGACAAGTGACTTCCCCCCGGCCAGGTCTCAGTTTCCCCATCTGTAAAAAGAAGACGTTGAACTTAAACGATGTTTGAGCTCGAAATCGCTAATCCTCTAAACCTCGCGCCGCCAGCCCCTACTTCTGTGACCTTCTTTGCACAAGTGACAGCCTCAGTGAGGCGGTTTCCTTAATCTCGGAAATGCAGAGGTGGCCTCTCCTTTCCCTTCCAGCCCAGAGCTTTGATTTGTCACTGGTCGTACTTTCTCTTTTCCTCAAGGTGTCCTGGGTTTGAATGACATTCGAGGTCCCTTTCAGCTCCAGGCCTGTGGTCACAGGCTCATAAATCCCCTCGCTGCCACCCAACTACCTGGAACTTTGTAAACGTTGATTAGTATCTTATCTCTCCGTCTGTAAAAACCGAGCCTTGAATTAGCTTAACCTGTGAAGGTCCTTCCAGGGCTAAGTTTCTGATCTGGCCATCTCTCTTTCTTCTTTTTCTTTTCTTTTCTTTTTTCCTTTACAAGGAAATCGGAGCTAACTCACACAGCTAACAAGTGTCAAGCGTCTGAGGTGGAATTTGAACTCAGATCCTCCTAACTTGAAGGCTGGAACTCTATCCGCTATAGCGCCACCTAGCTGCCCCAGGTTTGGGCGTCTTTCCACCGTTCTTTCCTCTCTGCCTTTCTTCCTCAGCAGGCCCCAGGGGAAGGAGCAGGAGCACTCCAGGGGTGCTCCTGGCCAAGTCATTTCACATGGGCTTCAGTCTCCATTCTCTCCAGGCTCTTCCAGCTGTCTGATCTTTTAGTTCCTCCTCTCTTCTCTCATTCTCCCTTTCTTCCCTTTTTTCCTCCACCCCGCCATGGGTCTTAGTGGGAACAACCTTTTGCAGAATATGGAACACCTGAGACAAATCTGCTGACTTCCCTTCTGCCCCCTCAGAACCAGGAGAGGGAAAAGCTGAACTTTCTCCTTCAGTCTTGCTCTTGATCCCTTACCCTTCGAGCCACATGATCAGATGCCAAGAGAACGATTGTTAAAACCTCCGGCTCCAAAGTGGCCCCCAATTCTGTGAGTTTTAGAGTCAGGAATAAAAACAATCAGACTGATTCCTGTGAATCCAGGCCTTCGTTTCTTCCAGGTCTCAGATTATTATCCCTGGGGCAGTCAGAGCCATAGCCCAGCCAGTAAGGCCGTTGAACAGTTGGCACAATCTGAGCAATGGGAACCTGCTGGGGATGGTGGCTGCCGTCCCCATGTACTATATCCCTTGGAAACTTACGGAGATCTTACATCACCTTCATTTCCATGAGATCCCTTCCCTTGCTCTCCCCAGAGTTCCCTTCCCTAACGAAGAAAAGTTTATTCTACAAAGCAGTTCAGTAAGAGCTGCAGCACATCAGTGGACTCTAATAGTATGTGCAGTTTTACACAACCATAGGTCCCCACCTCTGCAGAGAAGGCAGGGAGAGTTTCTGGGGGGAAACTCTGTTTCCGATGTTTGTTGATTAAAATTCATCAAAAAGATGAAACAATAATAATAAAAGTAGCTCATATTTCTAGGAAACTTTAAAGCTCAAATTAACAAGCATTTAAGTACTTACTATGTGCTAGACAGTGGGCTGTGTTTGAGAGATAGTACAATGCTTGGTATACAGCAAGTGCTTAATAATTGCTGATTTTTAACTTAAGATCATACAGACAAATCAAGCAGTTTCTGACCACAAGAAGCTTACATTATTTCAGCAGCTGTTTCTGATGTTGGTAAATGAAGACAGAACAAAAAACTTCCCATCCACTGTGTCTCTAATATGATGTACACCCCTCTCTGATGCTGTTTCTTGTCCCACAATGCTCTCTGAGTATCCGGAATGTCACAGGGATGTCTGATGCTCCTCCAGCAGCTACAGCCCAATAGCAGCATCTTATACATCTCCAAAGCCTCAAATCACCCCTAAGTGACAGGCCCGGCAGGAAGTGCTCTCGCCACGTCTCAGAGGCTAAATGATCAGCACTTACTTAACAGGGAATGTCAGGGCTGGGAGGGTCCTTAGAACAGGGATGTTCCCTCTCCCAGGAACACGTCCCCATATTCAGATGTTGTCCCTATCCCTTCTTGGTGTGACCATGCTTTGTGAGTCTGGCCATACATCCACATCCCCTCATTTAGGGCTGGGTTCCTCCTGCCCATCCCAAGGAAGCCCATCCTGTGGCAGCACCATTGCCTGCCTCTCCTCCCAATAACAGAACATTAGTCCTGGAAAGGGCCTTGGTCCAGCTTATCCAGAACCTGAGTAACAATCAACATTTGAGTTGAGGATGGATGTTGCCTTTATGGTAGCTCATCCCATCTGAATTGTTCAGAATTTTGTCTTTCTATCAAACCTATGGCTGCCTCTGAATGGAAAACAGTCCTTAGAGGAAGTGGAGGAAGAAAGAAGAAGAAGGAGAAGGAGAAGGAAGAGGAGGAGGAGGAGGAGAGGAGAAGGAGGAGAGGAGGAAGAGACGGAAGAGGAGAGGAGGAAGGAAGAAAGGAAGGAAGAAAAAGAAAGAAAAAGGAAGGAAGGAAGGAAAAGAGAGAAAGCAAGCAAGCAAGAAAGGAAGGAAGGAAGGAAGGAAGGAAGGAAGGAAGGAAGGAAGGAAAGAGGGAAGGAAGAGAGAGGAAGGAAGGAAGGAAGGAGGAAGGAAGGAAGGAAAGAAAGAAGGAAGGGAGGGAGGGAGGGAAGGAAGGAAGGAAAAAGAGGGAGGGAGGGAGGAAAGGAAAGAGGCTTCCTTAAGCAGAGGCTGCGGCCACAGCTGCCGCGGTGAGCGCAGATGTTTGGCGGGCACGGCGGGCGCTGTCACAGTTTCCGCTGCTATCTTTAGGCAGCCCCGAAACGATGGCCGTGCTGCGATCTCTTTGTGCGGCTCCCATTAGCACTCCTCTCCCGTCCCCGGCACAATGGAGGAAGCCCGTCCTATTGTGGCGCTCCCGGCCGGGCTTTCAGCTCCCTCGGGCGGGGGGAGTCTTTTATGCAGCAGTTCCTCCGTCCTTCCCTCCCCCCTCTTTTCCGTCTCCTCTCCGACTCCTCCGATCTCTCTCCACATTAGTCCCCTCCCTGTCCTCTTTCCTTTCCTCTGCCGGGGAGAGCCTGGCGGGCTAATTGGGAAACTCAACTCCCGGCATTTCCTCTCTCCTTTCAGAGACTTTCTGACGCAGCTCAAAGGGCCCGAGTGACAGCGAGATTCAGGGTCAGGAACACCGGAGTTCAAATCCTGCCTCAGACGCTTCCATAGCTGTGGGATCCTGGGCAAACCGTTTCATTTCTCTCTGCGCCTCAGTATTCTCCTCTGTAAAGTGGGTCTAATAATAGCATCTCCCTCCCAAGGTTCTTGTGAGGATCCTATTGTACAGCGGATGTAAAACACTTTGCCAACCTTACCCATTAACAGGAGCCACTGTTGTAATCGTTGAACATTTGAAGAGAACCTTTGTTTTGGAGCCAGAGAAATGGGTTTGAGTTGCACCCATTGGCTGTATGGATTCAGATCAGTTCTCTGAGTCTCCTCCTTTGAAGCTTGGTCTCTCTATCCGTAAAGTGAGGGTCCCTATAGTCTCCTTTAGGTTTTGCCCTGGTGAGCGCGGGGTGCTGGGTAAGGAGGGGAAAGGCAGCTCAGGTACAGCTTCTCCCAGCTTTCTGGGAAATGCTTTGGCATTTTTTGGAACTGGACTGGCAGAATACTGATTCTGATACAGCCTGGCTGAGTGGTCCAGGGCAAGTCACTTAAACTGTCAGTGCCCCCATCACCTGCTGGAGAATAGAGGGGCAGTTCCATGTGGGGAGAGGGGATTTCCTCCTTTGGAAGTTGCCAAGGAAACTATGAAACCATATGTTCAATAAAAAAAGTTTTTGAATTTAAATATAAGTAAATATTTCTATTTATAATTCTTTTTATGATGACAACAAAATAAACATGTGGGCCCATCTCTGGGCCCTTGACTTTCTTCATCTGTAAGATGAAGGCTTTAAGAGAGAAATCTCTTAAATTCCCTCTCAGCTCCAAATCCTGTGTTCTCTCCAGGCAGTTTGCACTGGGCGGGAGGAGGATTTGATGCGGGGTCCCATCTGAAAGGCTGATTAAGAAGCATTCGCTTATTCTTCAATTCTTCATAGTTTGGGATGGGAGCAGGGGTCATATAGAAAATCAGCTCCCCCGGACAATCTCAAACCTCATTTTAGAGAAAGGGGAAGGAAAGGAATTTCCATTTATTAATGAGCCGGGCCTGTTGGGCTAAGTACTTCATAAATATCATCTCTTTTTATCCTTACAACAATTCTGAGGGAATTATCCCCATTTTGCAGTTGAGGAAACTGAGGCAGATCAAGGTTAAGGCTCACACAGTTAGGAAGTATCTGAGGCCAGATTTGAAGTCAGGTCTTATTGATTCCCAGTCTCTCTACTGCATCTCTTGGCTACCTCTGACCTTGCCTCAGAGCCTGGAGCTCTAGCCACTAACTCTCAGCCGGGCCTTGCGTTGCTCTCCCAAGCAGTGACCGGCTCTCTTCCCTGGACGGACAGATAAGAAATGCTGGGGAAATGTCATGCATCCACATATAACTGAATGCAGGATTATGGGGACTCATCGCATCAGAGGGGCCTTGGAGGGACCGGTTGGATCCTACCCCTGCTTTTTGCAGGGAGGGTGGGCCCTAGACTTATCTGAGATGGGTCTTGTGAATTTAGAGTTTCTTTCAGAGAAGAATCAATATGGGCTGGGGTCCTCAGTCAATATTCCAACAAAGTTGAGCACCTACTGTGTGCCAGGGGCAAACTTAGAAACCGGGGGATGGAAAGGGTCGTGGTAAGATGCATAAGACATCTTTGTCCTAAAATAATTACAATTGAATCAAATGATAGTAGGGGAAGGTTTCATGGAGGACGAGCAAAGAATTTAGATCTGGGAGGGGTCTTAGAGATCATCTCCTCCAGTGGGTTTTCACCTGGGGTTCCATGAACTTAGTTTTTACAATATTTTGATAATTATTATTTCAATGGAATTGATTTCTTTTCTGGCTCCATGTCTCTTGTGTACACTAGTACCTGTAATCATAATAATTGATTTCTTTTGTACTCCTAGGCATTGTATTATGCATTTAATAATAATAATAATAATCACAACTAGCATTTATATAGCACTTTGAGGTCTGCAAAATGTTTAAAAATATTATTTTTTATTATTACCTATTATTATCCCCATTTTACAGATGAGGTAACTGAAGGAAATTTAGGTTAAGGAACTTGCCGAGAGCACTCATTAGGTGCCCAAGGCCAGATTTGAATGCAGCTGTTCCTGACTCCAGGCCTAGTGCTCTAACCATTGCACCACCAGCTGCCTGTAGTTTAGAGGTACTGCACTAACAGTCAGGGGGTTCAGGGAAGGCTTCATGTACCATATGGTGTCTGGGCTAGATCATAAAGGAAGGGAAGGTCTCTGAGGCAGAGAAAGGAGGGAGGTTTTCCCAAGACTGAAAAACCAATGGCTGATGGCATCACACCAGAAAAGACTGAAATGGGCTAAAACCCAGCTCTCCTCACCCCAACACGCACCACCAATTTGCCTCTCTCGCACTGACCCAACAGCTGCTCTTGTGCCAGGATCCCAGGTGCCCTGAGAGCTGCAACCTTGACTCCCTTCTAGGCCGGTGGGAATAAGGCTGGATTGCTGGACAGCTCCTGCCTGTTCTTGACAGTGATGCATCATGGGGCTCTCCAGTGACCCGCGTGACTGTGAGGGATGCAACAGAAACCCATAATGCACAGATTTTCTCAGTGTGATTTCCCCTGCCAGGAGTTGGGTCTCTTATCAGCAGCCCTCTGGGGCTTATGCGCCACGGGTCGGACATATTTTATCGAGAAAGCTGAAAGCAGATGCAGTAAGTTCTCTCCCTGGACCTGGCCCACTCTATTATTTCCCTGTTAAAGGGCAGTTAAGATCTTCCCTTAATAGCATTAGATCAGGGGCTCCCAGAATCAGATGGGAAGAAGGGAGCAAGAGTTCTATTGGAGGATCCTAGACACTTTCCCCCAGATGGAAACCAAATGTTATTCATTGCTTTTGATGCCCAAATACTTAGCTGTCAGGGGCAGAGTGGGTTTCCTTGGGGATGGGGAATAGCTTAGGGTTCTTGGAGAAGAAGGCAAAGATGTGGGAGTCAGGAGAGGAGCTAGAATCAACAGACAAGACTGGAGAAGGTGGGAGTCACAGAATTAGAAGAGGAGTTAACCAAGCCAAAGTCCTGGCTTAGAGTTGGATTACAAACCCAAATGGCTTGGACTAGATAGGTTGGCCATGCTGGATACACAACATATCGGTTAGCTCTCCCAAGAGAAGCCAAGAATCTGGGAACCTAGCAGGATCAGTATCTGCCTACTTAGTACAGCCAGCATCTGGCTCCCTAGGAGAGTCAACTTCTAATTCTGGCAGAATCAACATCTGGCCACTAGTGGAGCCAACATCTAGTACCCAATAGTCAACATCTGGCCACTTAGTAGTCAATCTCTGGATACCTAATAGTTGATACCTAGTAGTCCATCTCTAGATACCTAGTGGAGTTAACAACTGGTACTCAATAGTCAACCTCTGGATATCTAATAGTCAACCTCTGGCCACCTAGTAGTCATCATGTGGCTACCTAGTAGAGTCAACCTCTGGATATCTAGTAGTCTATCTCTAATTAATATCTGGTATCCAATATTCAATATCTGGCCACTTAGTAGAGTCAATCCCTGGGCACCCAGTAGTCAACATGTGGACATCTGCTAGCCAACATCTGGTTTCATCTTGACATGGTTGTTAGCTTGCTCTTTATTCACAGCATTTCAGAGTGAGGAATGACCTCAGTAGCCATCTAATGTAATCCATAATTTAAAAAGCCTTCCCTTTACATCATATCCAACCTATGGTCATCATCTTGCCTTTTCTTGGAGGCCTCCAAAGAGAGGGACCTCACTAGCTCTCTGTAACCAAACAGAAGAACCAGGGTACAGTGCAAGGAAACCTAGCCCTAGAGACAGAGGACCTGGGTGCATAGTCTGTCTCTCTCTCTCTCTCTCTCTCTCTCTCTCTCTCTCTCTCTCTCTCTCTCTCTCTCTCTCCAAATACTGTGTATGACCTGTGTGACTTTGGGCAAATCACCAAATTTCTTTACCTCAATTTCCTCATGTGTAAAACGACAGAGTTGGACTAGAAGGCCTCTGTTGGCCATTTTAGCTCCAACTTGAAGTAGTCCAACTTGACTACCAGGTGACCAGAGATTCACACTTGAAGATATCACTCAGGTCTAGTTCCTCCAAATCTTCAGTTCAGCCCTGATTTTGGGCAATAGATGCTGTGACTTGGCAATGTGATGCGAAATTAAGACCATTCACCATCCTGGTTGTTCTCCCCTAGACACTCAATGTTCTTCCTAAGCCATGGCTGAATCTATTATTACCATGATCAGATGTAGTTAGTCCCTCTGACGGAGTATATGATGAAGTTTGGGAGAGCAAAGATTGTGAAAAATTACAGTGAAGCATTCTCCCTGCTGAAAGTTACCTTTATTAATGAATAAAAGTCATAGACAGAATCCAAATATGATTTTGTCTTATCCTTTAGGAAGGGGAAGTTTTTATAGATAGAAGGAAGGAGGAGAAACTAGGAGAGAGGGAAATAATGGATGTTTTGAAGGAATCCAGGAGGAGTTGGGGAGATTCTTGAAGGAAGAAATTGGGGAGATGCTAGAAGGATAAAATCAGGGAAGAATTAAAGAAAAGGCTTGAAGGATAAGATACTTGAAGGACAAAGTCAGGGGAGAGCTGGAGAGACAAAAGTCAGGGGAAAGTTGGGGAGATGGATTCAAAGTAGATTAAGGAATTTCGGTCTTGGGGAAGGGCAAGCTGGCTTGAGTTCCCATCACCTCTCTTCTCTGTTTTGCTTGTGAGGGATAAGGGGATTTTGTAGCTGAAATTCTAAGTCTACAATCCCAAAGTTTCTTTTTTTTAATTATAGCTTTTTATTTACAAGTTATATGCATTGACAATTGCAAATCCTTTTGTTCCAACTTTTTCCCTCCTTCCGCCTATCCCCTTCCCCAGATAGCAGGTTGACCAATACATGTTAAATATGTTGGAGTATAAGTTAAATACAATATATGTATACATGTCCAGACAATTGTTTTGCTATATAAAAAGAGTCGGACTTTGAAATAGTGGACAATTAGCCTGTGAAGGAAATCAAAAATGCAGGCGGACAAAAATAGAGGGATGGGGAATTCTGTGTAGTGGTTCATAGTCAACTCCCAGAGTTCTTTCCCTGGGTGTAGCTGGTTCTGTTCATTACTGCTCTATTGGAACTGATTTGGTTCATCTCACACAATTCCAAAGTTTTACAAATTTGATCTTTGTGGGGTCAGTGAGCTTCCTTCTGCCTATTGTTCACAAATTGCACCAGTCTCTTTTCTTTCTTTTTTTTTTTAATAACTTTTTATTGACAGAACCCATGCCAGGGTAATTTTTTACAACATTATCCCTTGCATTCTCTTCTGTTCCAATTTTTCCCTTCCCTCCCTCCACCCCCTCCTCAGATGGTAAGCAGTACTTTACATGTTAAATAGGTTACAGTATATGAGCCAGTCTTTTTTCAAGAGAGAACTATCTTTCATTGTGCCCTATGGAATACCTGTTCTGTTATTAATATGAATATCTTTCCTGCCATTCTGGTAACAAAAAGGTCTAGAAGTATTTGAGAAAAGAATAACTGCCACTAGGGACATCAAGAATGGCCTTTTAGAGGGGGTGGCCCCCAACTTAAGTCCTGGAGGAAAAGAAGGATTTTGGAAGGTGGAGATAAAGAGGAAGCAAACTCCAGGCATAGAGGACAGATTGTGGCAGTGACGGAGGTGGAAGAAAGCATGTTGAGTCTGGGGAACAGCAAGGAGAACAGTTTGGCTAAAATGGAGAGCACATGAAGGGGAAAAACAGGAAATAAAACTGGAGAAGTAGGTTAGGACAAACTGTGGAGAGTTAAATTTCAGACTAAAGAGTTTGTATTTGATCTGAGAACTACTGAAGATTTTTTTTTTTTATCAAGGCGCACAGTGTTATAGCCAGGATAGATTGGAGAGAAGAAAGAGCAGAAGTTGAAAAACTAATTGAAAGGCTATTGCTAATCAATCAATCAATCAATCAACAAGCATTTATTAATCAGCTTCTGTATACTGATTTCTGTGTTACTATTGTATCCAAAAAAAAGCAAAATCAGTCCTTGCCCACAAGTTTATAGTTTAATAATATATGATATATAATACATATATAAAATATATATTATATCACATATATGATATATTATATAACATATATAAAAATACACATATGACACATACAGAATAGATACCAGGTAACCTCAGAGAAGGCACTAGCATCTGGGGGGACTAGCACAGCTCTCTTGCAGAAGGCGGCACTTGATCTGAATCTGAAAGTCAATAAAGCTGTGAAATAGAAGGGAGAAGAGTGACTCTGGGGTGGAGGTGATGAGGGAATGAGTGTGAGGCATGGGGGATGTGGAAAGGGAGATGGAACTTTATGTGCGAGGAGGCCATCATTAAGTCCGCGGAGGTCGCTTAGCCCAACCCCTTCATTTTACAGATGAGGAAACCAAGTCCCAAAGAGATGAAAGTGGTTTTTCAGGTTATATAAATGTCACAAAGACAGGAATTTGAATGAACTAAAAGCCCGATTTATACGATGCGGTGGGAGGACACATTGAAAGCCAGATACACTCCATCATGAGATGCCGTAGACACAGGAAAGCCACATAACTTGCCCTGAAGGGAAGGCGTCTGAGAAAGTCACCTCCAAACACTGAGACGCTGGAAGTTTAGCTCCAGACACATCTCAGAGAACCAGAGAGGAGTTGGGATGCTCGGGGATTCAGTTAGATAATGTACGTAAAGCACCGTGTGGATCTTAAAGCGTTTCGCAAACTTCTCAGTGTCCCATAAACATGAGTAATAATGGCTCTGATGAGTACACTTTCTGTTTCTGTCTCTGTCTCTCTCGTCTCTGTCTCTGTGTCTCTCTGTCTCTGTCTCTCTCTCTGTCTGTCTCTGTCTGTCTGTGTCTCTGTCTCTGTCTCTCTGTCTCTGTCTCTCTGTCTCTGTCTCTATCTGTCTCTCTGTCGCTCTCTCTGTCTCTGTCTCTCTCTCTCTCTCTGTATCTGTCTGTCTGTCTGTCTCTGTCTCTCTGTCTCTCTGTCTCTGTGTTTCTCTCACTTTCTGTCTCTCTGTCTCTCTCACTGTTTTTCTCTCTCTTCAGCATCTAGGAGGGAGTGTAGCTCCCTTCTTTCTCTTCAGTCCCCTAGAATAAGCGCACTGGGCTTCTTCACTTGGACAGAATCCAGAAAACCTAAATGAATATTGATTTTGCTGTCAATCACCTCCTGTTTTCCCAATGACTTCCTTATTGACGTCAGGATGTTTTGGTGGAATACATATATTTGTGGGTTCTCTTTCCCCATCGGAGCTACGACGTGCTCGAGGGCACCGGGGGTCTCCTGCACAACTCCTTCTGTGCTGAGAACGGCCGGCCTCCCTTCACTTGTCTGTTGTGGGCTCCTGTGTAGGGTTTCGTTGAGTGGGGGGAGCTCAGGTTTCCGCTCACAGCGAACGTTCTGTTCCCGCCCTCAGCCGGTGACCCGGGAGAGGCAGGTAGCCGAGACTGCTGTGGCTGCTTGCCAACGGTCGTAGGGATGACCACATGGGAGACTGAACAGATGGTCCAAAGCCTGAAAAACAAACCCTAATTTCATCGGCAATTAAAGCTGGAAGGACTTTGGGAATCATCAGTAAAACGTCCTTATTTTACGGAGGAGAAAACGAGGGTCCCCAGAGGTGTGACATATGCCAGATCACACAGAGCAGAAGGGGATTTGAACCCAGGTCCCTCTGAGTGCTGATTCTCAGTACAGTGCCCGGCACATTGTAGGCACCTAATAAATGTTGATTGAGGGGCACCAAGCCTGGAGTTAGAAGGATCTGAGTTCAAATCTGGCCACTTCCTAGCTGTGTGACCCTGGACCAGTCACTTAACCTCAGTTGCCTCAGCCAAAAAAAAAAAAAAAAAAAAGATTGATTGATTGATGGATTGATGGATTTCTCTCACCAGCACAGCACATTGTAGGTGCTTAATAAATGTGGATTGACTGATCGATTTCTCCCTAGCATGCTGCTTTTTCACAGTCTGCTAGCCTCGTTGTATGAGTGTTGAGTGTTGGAGCTTGTCTTTTCTCCATGTCCGCTCCCCTCCATCACCGGGATTCGCTTCAGATCCCCTTCTTTCCTCCTTCTTCCAAACCAGTGGAAAGCCCAGCCATGTTCCCCTTCAGCCCACCTCCTCTTCGTGCGTGGGCCCCGGCCCTGGAGTGGTGAGCGCTGGGGCTTGGCTCCCTCTCCCCAGTGCGGGCCGAAGTACCGATGGCGGTCTCCCCAGCCGGTTGCCTTCACCTGAATGGAAGGAAGGCAGACCTCAGAGAGCAGAAGGAGAGAAGATGGAGACTTCTGAGAGGGAGGCCTGCTGACCTCTCTGCTCGTCTCTGTCCCGCTCATCCCGGAATAACAATTAGAGCCCTCCCAGGATGGACCGGGCCAGCTAATGAGGCGATATCCCTGTATCTGCAGGAAGCGCCCAGGTGGCGGCTGGATGACCGCCTGGCAGTTCTTGTGTCTCATTAGAAGGGTTTTGTCCTCTGTGGCTGATTAGTCTGGAGGATCTTTCTTTACTTCCAGAGATTCCCGATTCCCTGCTCTGAGACGCCTTCCTGTTCTCTCACTGTCGCTCTCCTCCCAAGATGTCTATGACTGCTTCTTGTACAAAGGTGGATGATACCTTGAACTTAGAATGATTTTAGGATGCAGTTTCCCTTCTGATTTCATTGATATTTGTTTCTGCACCGTCCTCACTTGCAGATACTCCTCTCCATCTCCTCCCCAGAGCGCCGTCTCTTGAAATCAGGAATAAATAAATAAGAAGGAGTTTTTAAATAAAGAGGAGGAAAAAACAATTCAGAAAAAACCTAATGAATAGATCATCCACATCCGGGTCCGATCCCCTGCGTCCCTCCCTCTGCAAAAGCACGGAGGTACATTGTGTACTCTTCTTTTTTGGGGGGCTAAGCTTAGCATTATAACTGTACAACTGAACAGTTTTCATAGATGTCACAAGAGCTGATGCTGGAAGCTAAAGCCGTCTCTTGGTCCGGGGATGCCATATCCTCCAGGAGTAAGAAATTCTGGGATCCTCCGGAGAGATTAAGGGGCTCTGAGAGCGGGCTCGTGTTTTCCTCTCCATCTGGCGCTTTGTAAGGACTTTAGTTACATCTCCATACACACAATTTGTCCTTTAATCTAAGTTAATTCTATCTTCCTATAGCCGGACAGAGACGTTGGCTTATCTCTTAATTACTACCCACTGTGGTTCGTGAACCATGTTCTGTGAGATAGAATCCTTAATCTCTGCCTCCCTACTTAGGATTCATTATGTCTCTAAGCCCTCTTTAGTCATCTAGGACAGATGGAGCACATCTTCTCTCTAGGTCTCAGTGTGCTCATCTGTGAAATGGAAATAGCAGTTCTTGGGGCCAGAACCAGCTAGAAACCTCAAGCTAGTGTGACATGGTGGGGGGGTGATGAGCCCCAAACTAGGGAACCAGGGGACCAGATCCCAGCCCTGCCAGGAACTTACCACGTGATATCGGCTCAGTCATTTTTGCCTCAGTATCCCTTTTTGTTAAATGAAAGGGTTGGGATCGATGACTTTCAAGCTTTGTAAATCAGTGAACCATAACACTGCAATATTCCCCCTAGACTCAGAGAGAACCACTTAAATAAGCCATTTCTAAGTGATTTCATCCAGGAAGCGGCCGGCGTTTGAATAATAGAATTTCTTTCCTTGTCTCTGTTTTGGGTCTTTTTTCCTAGAGTTCGGTCGTTTTTTCTCCTGCTCTACTACTTGTGAAGAAGCCCCCTCTGATTTCTTCTCCCCACAGGACCTCTGGCCGTCCTCTTTCCCTTCAAAACCTTGTTCAAAGCCTCCCCTGGCTAACCCCACACGCTCTGATCTCGTCTTTACTCGGTGTCCCCTCCTGTGCAGACGCTCTCGGCGCGTGGCCCTCACAGCTCCGAGCCTTTGGTGTGAGGTGGATTTGGATGAGTTTCTTGAGTTATTCCATCGGAGGGAGTTCTCTTAAGGGCCGGATGCAGCTCCCTCTCTGCCACGAGCATCCTGGGGGATCGCAGGGAAACCCCTTTCATTTTCCTGGGTCTCGGTTTCTCTCTCTATATATAAATTGTCAGCTGAACTAAATGTCTCTAAGGGGCCTCTGAGCTGTAATGATTCAGTTATGAGAGGGCAGGAGCCCTCTGAAGTTATCCTAGCCAAATTCTGAATCTGGGTCTCCAAAAGGTAGATGCTTCCCAGCTGGGTGACACTGAGCAAGTCGTTTGGCTACTCTGTGCCTCGATTTCCTTCTCTGTAGAAAAAGGGGTCTGGACTCTGTGACCCCTAAGCGTCTGTTCCGCTTATGGCTCCATGATCCTTTCTGTGGTCTTCTCTTCCCCCCGGGACCATCCTCTCTTCACTTTTGGCCGAGGGAGGGAATCTAGGTGATAAGGATCTTAGATTCTGAGTTGCAATAAACCTTGGAGATCACCTTCATTGTACAAGCGAGGAGACCATAGACGTTCCTAGGAGGTTGCCCAGAGAAATAGCAGCATCTGGACTTGACTCCCAGCTGAAGCTCTTTCCACCATAGCACGGCCTCTCTTGTGGAACAGAAGCTCCTTGAGGGCAGAAACTGCTTCGTGTTTGATTCTGTACTTCCAACATGGTGCTTGACACATATCAGGTGCCTAATAAATGCTGCTGGGCACATGATAGGTACTTAATAAATGCCACTTGGATAAATGAAAGAATAAAAAGATTCTACTACGGGAAAAACCCTGTCATATAATGGAGAGAGCTCTGGATTTGGAGGTGGGGACCCCTAGATTTTCATTTTCCTCTGACAATTCCTAGCAGGGTGACCACGGGCAAATGACCTAATTTGTCTGAACCTTCATTTTTGGGTCTGTAAAATGGGATTATAATGCTTGTTGCCTGGGTCAGTGTGAGGATTGAATGAGACAACATAGGAACAACTTAGGAAACATAAATGCTGCCATTATTAGTATTGGTACTACTGCTGTTAGGTAAGCTACAATACAGACAGACCTTCCATGCCACGGCTGTTCCCTATCTTGGTATTTCTGACAGGATTCCTTGGGCTTCCATCCATTTTCAAGCCCCTATTCTCTGCCATCTTGAATTACCAATTAGAATGGCTCCAGATTTAGAAAGGATCTTAGGCACCATCTTCTCGTTTTATAGATGGAGAAACTGAGTCACAGAACGATTAAGTGACTCAGGTCCTAATTAGTGGGTCTCAGTATCATACCAACCAGTGAATTCAGCCCTCTCCCCTCTTTTTCTCTTTCTTTCTCCTCCTTTGTCCATCTCTCTGCTTTGTGTCTCTGTGTGGCTGTCTCTCTCTGTCTCTGTCTTTCTGTTTCTGTGTGTCTGTGTCTCTTTCTATTTGTGTGTGTCTTTCTGTCTCTCTGTATATGTCTCTGTCTCTATATCTGTATCTGTCTCCATCTCTGTCTATCTCTGTCTCTGTTTTTCCCTCTTTCTGTCTCTCTCTCTCTCTCTCTCTCTCTCTCTCTCTCTCTCTCTCTCTCTCTCTCTTTTTCTCTCTCTCTCTCTGTCTCTATATCTGTCTCTGTCTCTGTCTGTTTCTGTTTTTCCCTCTTTCTGTCACTGTCTCTCTCTCTCTCTCTCTCTCTATCTCTGTCTCTGTCTCTGTCTCTGTGTCTGTCTCTGTTTTTCCCTCTTTCTGTCACTGTCTCTCTCTCTCTGTCTCTCTGTCTCTCTGTCTCTGTCTCTGTCTCTGTGTCTGTCTCTCTGTCTCTGTCTCTGTCTCTGTGTCTGTCTCTCTGTCTCTATATCTGTCTCTGTCTCTGTCTGTTTCTGTTTTTCCCTCTTTCTGTCACTGTCTCTCTCTGTCTCTGTCTCTGTCTCTCTGTGTCTCTGTCCCTCTCTCTCACTGACTTCCTGACCAAAGCGAAGGGAAGGGAATCACAGCCGCCGCGTGTGACCCGAGGCAAGAAGATTCGCTCTCATTTCCCTCTCCTAAATGAAAGGGCTAAATGGCCTCTGAGCCCCTTCCAGGGGACACTCTGTGATTACTTCATTTGTTCACCAGGCCCAGTAATTGCAGCCCGACTAAACTGATTCCCTTTTAGTGCTGAAGAAATTGAATTGTAGAGCTGTTAATTGGTTTGTTCAAGGACACGGCTGAGAGTCCGTCTCCAGAACAGGAACCCTGGGGTCCTGATTCCCAGGCCAGATCACTTTCTGCACCAGTAGGTTGCTGGGAGAGAGGAAGACAGCACATGACCCCTGAAAAGCCGACCCAGCGAGGACTCTCTATCGGACGCTGGGTCTGGAGACCTCAAAGATCACTTAGTGCAAACCCCTCATTTTACAGCTGGGGAAACTGAGGCTGGGACAAGGGAAGTGACTTGTTTAGTAATTGGAATCATGTCAGAGAAGCAAAAGATCCTGAGAGACGGCTCCGCAGGAGGGCTGGGAGGAGGCACCTGTGGCCCCTTTCCTGGGTGATTGCTCCTCTGATCCCCTCCCAGCCCACCAGCTGGGCCCCTGTCTGGTCCCAGACAGCCATGCTGACTCAGGCCTCTGTTTCTCAGCCTCCATTCCCTGGCTCCCTCAGGTCCTAGGCTTTCCAGCTGCCTCCGGTAGCCCACCAATTTGCAGCTGCTTCCTTCCCCTGGATTCTTCCCTCCCTGAAAATCCCGAATATTCCCAACACAGAACAGCAGCTGCAGAGAGTGCTGGAGTGTTGGAGAGTCCATGATGATGTTATATTCTCGATGCCGCCATTAAATCTTTGTGTTCTCATTGGCACATTACAGCCCCTCCCTGTGCCTCAGTCTCCTGCTCTGAAAAATGACGGGTAGAGCTGTTACAATCCTGAATTCAGGTATTTCAAAGGTACCCAGGGGAGCCCATGCCCTTCCCCCCACTTCCCCCCCCCCCGCTTTCCTCTGAATGCCCCCCACTCCACCCTTCCCTTTCAGCTGAGTCTTCCTAGAGTGACCAGTCCTGCACCTCATCCAACCCTCTCGTTCTCCTCTTGCTCATGTGTTTGGGAACTAACACTTGGAAGGGCATGTATGTGAAGGAACGTTCTGGGCTAGAAGGGATTTATTAGTTGTTATTCTTTCTTTTTTTTTAAGTCACATCCAACTCTTCATGATTCCATTTGGTGTTTTCTTGGCGGAGACACTGGCCTGATTTGCCTTTCCTTCTCCAGCTCATTTGACAGATCGAGAAACTGAGGCAAACTGGATTGAATAACTTGCTCAGGATCCCCCTGCTAGCACGTGTCTGAGATCTAACTCAGGGAGACGAGGCCTCCTGACTCCAGGCCTGGCACTCTGTGCCCTGAGCCACCCACCAGTTACCAGCATGGGATCTTCGCTTTAGAACTGGGAGGAACCTCAGGGATCCCTGATTCCAGTCCCCTGCCCATTTTTTTCCCAGATGAAGAAACCAAAGTCCAGTCAGTATCTGGTTTGCCCGTAGGAAGTAAGTGGCAAAGGTGGCATTTGAACTGACCTGTGAGGCTCCTAGAGTTGGTGAATCAGGAAAGGGTTGGGGCGGGCAGAAAAGCCCAGGTGTCAAGGCCGGGGCTGGTGGTCCCTTTGCCTGGATCCAGTTCCCCTCAGCTTTCCTCCCCGCCTGGTTCCTCCCTAGCTGCCAGTCTGATGCTCATTATCTTGGCAGCTGGGGGGCTGCCATGGCAACCAAGAACTTGCTGTTTGCGAGGAGTTAAAGAAAGCACAAGCAGCATTAAAGACACATGGGACTTGACGCCCTGTGCGGGCAGAGGGAACCAGGATCCACTTGGGCTTGAGATGCCTGAGAAGTGTCGGGGAGAAGGTGAGCTCATCACCTTGAACCCAAATGGGCCTTCCTGGGTCCCAGGGAGAGGGGCCTGCTGGGATTCTAGCACAGCTGCCCATCAGTGGCTGGCAGGCTGCTTAAGAAAGTCAACTCTTCTGAGGGTTGTGTTCCGGGAACACTTTCTGTTTTGTAAAATCCTGCCCGAGAGACATCGCTAGGGGAAGGACAGTGTGTCCTCAGCCTGGCTGGTTTGGGGTTTGGGGGAAGATGGCAGCTTCGTCTTCCTGCCTCTCCGGGCTTTGATCTGCAGGTTATGACTTTCTTCTTTCTTCTTCCTTCTTTCTTCTTCTTCTTCTTCTTCCTTCTTTCTTCTTCTTCTTCCTTGTTCTTCCTCCTCCTCCTCCTCCTTCTCCTCCTCCTCCTCCTTCTTCTTCTTTTTCTTCCTTGGTATTATTTCCCAACAGCCCCCTCTCCCTGAAAAGAATCTTCCCTTGTGACTTAGAAGTACAGTCCAGCAAAACAGATTGACTAGATCTGAAAATGTAGGCCTCTCTGCCAAGAAGTCACTTGTTAACAATCAATAAACATTGATCGGGCAGTTAGATGGTGCCATTGATAAAAGCACCCACCTGAAGTCGGGAGGAGGACTTGAGTTCAAATTCTGCCTCAGACACTTAAATTTACTAGCTGGTGACCCTGCAAGTCCCTTAACCTCACAAACTGCCTCAAGAAAAATAATAAATTAGACATTTATTAAATGTCTACTGTGTACAAGTTGTGCTTCTCCTTTGTTCTCAAGGAGGACCGTGATGATTGTATAAATATGTATGCATACATTGGATTTAACCTATTTCTACCATGTTTAACATATATTGGAGTACTTGCCATCTAGGGGAGGGGGTAGAGGAAGGGGGGGGGAAATTGGAACATAAGATTTTGTAGCTCGGTGGTGCAGTGGATAGAGCCCCAGCTCCCAAGTCAGGAGGACCTGAGTTTAAATGTGGCCTCAGACACTTAATACTTCCTAGCTGTATGACGCTGAGCAAGTCATTTAACCCCAATTGCCTCAGAAAGAAAAAAAAAAGATTAATGATGAAAAACTATCCATGCACGTGTTTTGAAAAATAAAAAGCTTTAATTTAAAAAAAAAAGAAGAAGAAGAAGAAGAGGACCATGATATCAGGAGCTGATGCCATGATATGCAAGTAAATTGGATTGAAGGGAGGGAGGGCTGGGCAAGGTCACCGGCCTCTCTTTCCCTCCCAGAGACATCGGGGCCGGTGGCCAGTGAGTGATCAGGGCAAGGGAGATGCCCTGGATTCAGGGGCCCTTTTAAGCTAAGATCTTTAACAGATCTCAGTTTGATTGAGGCAACACCCATTCAGTGACAACTGACTCGAAGACAGAGCACTAGGGATTAAAAAATCCTGTCCCACAAGATGTTCACAGTCTAATGGGATGGATGGGAGGCAAGCTTTCTTGCTGATCTGGGTTGCCGAGTCGGCCCCATTGAGAACTGAAGGGGAGAGACAAAGGTCACTGGCAGGAGGAGGAGGAGGAGGCCCCGGGGAAGTAATGCTAATTTTCTGCTCCGTGTGGATATCATTAGCTTTTGTACGACTAATTCCTGTTTCATGTTCCCTCTAGAGGAGGTTGGGAGACCCAAAAGCCCCTCCTCACCGACCACAGAGGAAAATCAGAGGCCCCTGTTCTATTTGGCCCTGGGGTGGGGGTGGGGGTATCACATATACATAAATTAAATGCAAATTTAGGGTGAGGAAGGCTTGAGTTCAGATCCTACCTGACTGTAACTCCATGTGTGACACTAAGTCAATTCAACCTCTCTCAAACTCATTTTGTTCTCTATAAAATGGGAATTGTCATAGCACCTGCCTCCTAGGACTGTTACAAGGGAGGACCACGGGGTTTTACCATAAGAAGGGACCTCTTGTCAAACCCATATCTGAAGAGGAATTCTAACCATCCAATGCCCATCCAGGCCCTGCTGGAATACATCCCAGGAGAAAGAAGCCCACCACCTTCTAAGGCAGCCATGTTTGCTTTTATTTTTATTTTTCATTCATTCATTTTTAATTCTTTCTCTTCCATCTGCCATCATAATTTTAAAAAGAAAAAAAAACAAAACTCTTTTTTTAAAATAACTTTTTATTGATAGAACCCGTGCCAGGGTAATTTTTTACAGCATTATCCCTTGCACTCACTTCTGTTCCGATTTTTCCCCTCCCTCCCTCCACCCCCTCCCCCAGATGGCAAGCAGTCCTTTACATGTTGAATAGGTTACAGTATATCCTGGATACAATACATGTGTGCAGAACCGAACAGTTTTTTTTTTGTTGCACAGGGAGAATTGGATTCAGAAGGTGTAAATAACCCGGGAAGAAAAACAAAAATGCAAGCAGTTTAGATTCATCTCCCAGTAAAACAAAACTCTTATAAGAAATATTAAAATTAAGCAAAAACAAATTCTCACACTGACCATACCCAGAAACTTAGGTCCATTCCACTTTTGTGCAGCAGTAGCATCGAGGTGCATTGGAGGGGCTGGAGTCCTCTTCCTGAATTAAAATCTGACTGAGTCTCTTCACCCTGCTTGCCTCAGTTTTCTTATCTGTCAAATAAACCAGAGAAGGAAATGGCAAACCACGCCAGTATTTTTCGCTTTCAGTCATGTCAACTCTTCGTGATTCCATTTCTTTTCTTGGCAAAGACGCTTAAGAATTTTGTCAAGAAAACCCCGAATGAGGCTTTGAAGAGTAGACACGACTGAAATGACTCAATGACAATTATTAGGAAGTTTTTCTCCACATCAAGCTCACCTTTGCCTCTTTGTAAATTTAATTCCTCGAACCTGATTCTGCCTTTGAGAGAGAAGCAGAAAAAGTCTTAACTCCTCTTCTGTGAGAGGGAACTTTTAAGTATTTAAAGTTGGCCCCCAAATCCTTTGTGAGCCTATTGTTCTCTAGACTAAACACCCCAATTCCTTCAGCCCTTGGCTGTACTCAAGATGCTTCCACTTTGATTGCCCCTCTCTGGTCCTTCCCCAGCTTATCAAAGTCCCTCCTAAAGCCAAGTGGGCCAGAACTGAAAACCAGATGCTCTCTCTGACTGTAACACTATCATTTTCTTATTCCTTGAATTTATGCCTTTCTTAGCACAGTTAAAAATGGTATTCTCTGTGTGTGTCTCTGATTCTGTCTGTCTGTCTCTGTCTCTCCCTTCCTCCCTCCCTCCCTTCTGTCTCTGTCTCTGTCTCTCTCTCTCTCTCTCTCTGTCTCTCTCTCTCTCTCTCTCTCCCTTCCTCCTTTTCCCCCTCTATATATATACAGCTAGGGACTGAGTTTAAGAGATGAGTGAGTTTAAGAGTGAGGAATGAGTTCATTCCAGACCAGAGAAAGAGTCTGTGCTATTTGGAATCTCACTTTATTCAACAAGAAGACACTTGAGCAGCCAGGTGATGGAGTGGATAGGAATGGGGAAAGCTCATCGTTGGGAGTTCAAATCTAACCTCAGATACTTCCTAGCTGTGTGATCTTGGGCAAGTCACATAATACTGTTTACCTCAGTTGCCTTATCTGTCAAATGAGCTGGAGAACGGAACGGCCAAACTTTGCCCCCCAAAAGCCCAAATGGGATCCTAAAGAGTCATCCATGACTGAACAACAACAACAGGAGGGAAGATACTGGCAGATGGAAGGAAATTGTGCCTTGTGAGGGCTGGCTGGAGAGACTGGAAAGAAGAAAGCAAAGAAAGAGAAGAACCGAGAGCTGAGTTCGAGTCTTTAAAGAGCTGCCGTTCCCCTTAGATGGACCAGTTATGGGGAGGGGGAGTTAGTGTGATGGATGTCTCAGTCAGTGGAGCTGGGGGCAGGGGAGGACAGCCTGGAGCAGGGAAGAGCTTCTCCATTACTGGGGGTCTGCAGAGGCCAGATGTCTGAGGGTCAGGTAGATGATGGCTCTAGACCAACCTGAATCCGCAGTGAGGTGGCTCTGTTCTTCATTCTCAAAGAGGACATGGCGTCCAGAACCAGAACCACTGGGCCCAGTGGCCAGATTTGGATCAGGACCACTGAAGATGATTCTGGATGCAGGGGGGGACCTTGGCCATTTTAACAGACTTCATTCTGACTGGGCAACACCCATTACCCATTCAGAAATTAAGGCTAAAAGAAATGAGTCAGAGAATGCCCTTTTTTACCTCATCAAAAAAAAAAAAATCAATATAGGAAGGGAAGATCCTCAGGGTTTCTGGTCAAAACAGAAACTATTGTTATTTGTCACTCCAAGTCAATCAGGGTCCAAGCTGTGACCAAGGGGAGCTCGGGACCCCAAGTTGGTCTGTCAGGGAGAGCCAGGGTTTGTATTTAAGCATGAGGGTCCTTAAGAAAGCAATTTGGCCAGTAAAGCCCTGGATGTCTTGTGAGGGTGAGGGAAGAAGAAAAGGGAAGTGGAAGCTGGGCAGAAAGAGGAACTAATGGACTTGCTTAGCTTTAATGATTTACGAGAACTCCCTGGCAAGCCAGATGTTTTGACTGAGGGCATTTCTGGCTACTTGGGAGTGCTGGGGGGCGGGTAAAACCTCTCTCATTCTGTGGGGACAGAGAAGGGCCCGGTCCAGGCAGAGCCCTGGGGGAGCAGCCCCCGTTTCTCAGGGGGTATCTTCTTCCTTGGCGGAACAGGTCAATTCTTGGTTTCATTCAGAGCTCAGGATGCTGGGAAGAGGCAGATAAGGATTAGAGTCCCCAGAACCCCATATGCAGTTATCTGGAGACTGAGGCTAGGCAAGGGTCTATTAGGGCGACACTGCCACTTGGGAAGGAGAACAGGCTGGGCAAAGGGTCTGCAGTGGATGGGAAGAAGGGTGTATAGAGAGTACTTGTCTCTGTCAGCTTTCTAGTTAGGAAAGAGTATGGTGGGCTAAGAGTGTCGCTTCTTCTTGTGAGGGCATGGGGGTTTCATGTACATCACGGAGTGTCTGACTGGCAACCCCCCCATCCCATATCAATCTTCCACCACTGCTATGGCCGGTGAGCCCGTTCTCCCACAGGCCCTTAGAGGTGGAACTGGACAGAACCTTAGGGCCGGTTCCTCCACAAGCATCTATTTGGGTAAAAATGTATCTACTTATTTAAAATCATTTATCTCCCCCTCCCTCTTGTGTCCCCACCCTAATTAAACACTTTTTTAAAAAATGAAAATTTCACAACATAACGCCAGGTCGAGGAAAAGGTTCCCACATTGGTCTGGTCCCGAGATGCAGACCCCCTCCTGTCGAGAGGTGAGGGATGTGTTTTATCTTCAGCCCTCTTTGGCCTTGGTCAGATTTCCGAAGTCTTTCCAATTTGTTTTTGTTTTTTTTTTTTAAGGTAAGCCTTATGTATTGGGTCTAATTTTTTTTTAATTTTAATTTTTTTTATTGACAGAGCCCCTGCCTGGGTAATTTTTTACAGCATTATCCCTTGCACTCACTTCTGATTTTTCCCCTCCCTCCCTTCACCCCCTCCCCCAGATGGCAAACAGTCCTATACATGTTAAATATGTCACAGTATATCCTAGATACAATATATGTTTGCAGAACTGAACAGTTTTCTTGTTGCACAGGGAGAATTGGATTCAGAAGGTAAAAATAACCCGGGAAGAAAAACAAAAATGCAAGCGGTTTATATTCATTCCCCAGTGTTCTTTCTTTGGGTGTAGCTGCTTCTGTCCATCCTTGATCAATTGGAACTGAGTTAGATCTTTTCTTTGTTGAGGAAATCCACTTCTGTCAGAATCCATCCTCATACAGTATCGTTGTCGAAGTGTATAATGATCTCCTGGTTCTGCTCATTTCACTTAGCATCAGTTCATGTAAGTCTCGCCAGTCCTCTCTGTATTCATCCTGCTGCTCATTCCTTACAGAACAATAATATTCCATAACGTTCATATACCACAATTTATTCAGCCATTCCCCATCTGACGGGCATCTACTCAGTTTCCAGTTCTTTACCACTATAAAAAGGGCTGCCACAAACATTTTGGCACATGTGGGTCCCTTTCCCTTCTTTCGTATCCCTTTGGGGTATACGTTTCCAATTTGTTTTTAAGCTTTCTAGTATTTAGCACTCCAACATAACTGGGCTCGGTGCTAAGTTTTGGCCAGAAACCAGGCCCAGCTCTCGGCGACCTCAGGCCCTAATGTGGGGGAGACAACATGAAGAAAAGGCCCTCAGATACAAGCCTCTGACTCGGGGCTCGCATTTCCAGGGAGGTCTGGAGAGATCCATGACTTGCGCACAGTCACAGTCAGGATTCTAATTTAGATTGTGTGACTCCAAGTTAGTGGGTCATCCCCGCGACATTTCTGCCCTGTGCAAAACACAGCAAGAGACCACGTTTGCAACATTCCTCATCAGGAGTGTTTTATAGTCAGAGGAACCGGGTTCAAATCCTGCCTTAGGACTTCCTTGGGCCTCAGTTTCTATGTCTGTAAGATGGGAGAGTCGGACCTGAGGGCCCTTTGAGCCCTCATTCTGCGAGCCTGTAACATTTCCCCTGGGAGGGGAGAGCAGAGATGTTCTGGCCTTCTGCAGGATCCTATGTAGGCAGGTGCCAGCTCCGGGCTCTCCCGGGGGGTGCCCCCCGGTTTTGGTGGTAGAACCCAGGGCAGCTGCTCTCCTGAGGGTCCCTTTGGGATCCACTAGGCCCACCCTCCACACCTCCTGTCTGCATCCAGGGACAGAGGCTCGTGAACAAATACTCTGGTCACTAGAAAGCGCCAGATGGGAAGGGGGGAGTTTGGATGTGTGTTTGTTGTTGGGGGCGGGGAGGAGGGAGGAAAGTTGTCGCAATTGTGTTGCCATGGAAACAAAACTCTATTTATCTACACTCTCTTCCCTGGTCCTGCCAGGGGCTCACCTGAGATGAATTTAATCTGCAACTTCCCAGGCCGGTAGGCACTGGCTCCCCTCGGGGCCGGGCCCCCTGGCCACCCAGTGCCCCATTCCCTGACACCCAGCACCTTCCCCAGGTTCCACTCACGCCCCCTTTCTCGGCCCCTAAATGAGGGGGCCGTTCTGTCCAGCCCGACCCAAGGAGGGGAGGGAGACTTTTGAACAAGCCGCCACTGACTCCCTGTGTGTTCTGGCTTTTCAGGAAACAGGAGCTGGCCAGCACCACAGATGGGACCGTCCCGGACCGGCCTCTGTCCCCTCCCCTCACGGCTCCCCCCACCATGAAGGTAAGAGACTGGGAGCAGAAGGGGAACATCTGCCCCTGCAGCCCCCGAGCCGCCCTTCCGGGCCTCTCGTCCCAGCGGGTGAGACATTGGTGGGGGCACATCTGGGCTCTCCGGGCCCAGACCAATGAAGCCTGGCCTCCTGAAGAAGGAGCTTAATTGTGCAACCAGGCGTGTCTGGTCGCGGGGGAACATGTGGGTGCTGCAGCGGAGAAAGCGCGAGCCCTGATAATTAGCAGGGAACTTTCCGGGAGCTGGGAGTTGGGGCAAGGAAGGGGAGGCTGCTCTGAGAGCTGGGCTCCTCGTCTCTGATGGCGGCCCAGACTCAAGGGAGGCTCTCTCGGGTCCCATGTCCCCTAGAATCTATAGGTCCGCTTGGAGCGCTCAGGGAGGGGGGGAGGGCAGGCCGGAGATGATCACAATAAAAAGAATAGCTGGAATTTGTGCAGCGCTCTGAGGTTTGCAGAGTTTATATTTGATCTTCACAGCACTCCTGGGAAGTAGTAATAGCTGGCAAGTATTATCTTCAGTATCCATTATATATGTGTGTATATATGTACATTATACAGATGGGGAAACTGAGGCTAAGTGACCTCCCCATAGTCCCCCACAATGTGGCCCTGAACTCCCTCCCCTTTCTCTTTCCTCGGAGCCCCCAAAGCCCGACTTCTCTCCTCTCCAGGATGTTCCATCTGCTGCCCTAGGGGTGCCAGCCCATAGTCTAGGAGGGACAAGCCCCTTCCTCTCATAAACCAGGGCTCTGGGCTGAATGTACAGGAGCCAGGCCGTTGTTGCCTCTGTTTGCTCTGGGATCCTCTTCCATCTTGGGGTCCGAGACTCCCAGTCCCCGAGAGCATCCCCTGATTAGGAGGTTTTGTTTTGAGGAGGGTGAGACACTTTGTTTCTTCTGTCAAGTTTCACTGGGGAGTCGATCAGTCAGTCAACAGCCAACAAGCATTTATTAAGTGTAAGTTTACTATGTGTTTGTCATCCTACTGAGGAAGGGGGGAAGGGAATAAGTGTTTTTGAAGTCCTACTATGTGCCAACCACTGTACTAAGTGCTTTACAAATATGATTCTCCCAGCAACCTAGCAAGGCAAGGGCTATTATTGTCCCCATTTTACAGCTGAGGCAAATAGAAGTCAAGGGACTTGGGACCCACATGGCTAATGTGTGGCAGACTGAGATTCAAGATCTCAGCTTCAGTGTTTTATCCATTAACCCAGGGAGCTTAACTGCTTAACTTGCAAAATGGGCGTGATCCTAGGAAGGCTTAAGGGCTCCCAGGGGAAATAGAGGGCCCCCAAACCTTGATATCAATCATACAATCACAGCCCAAGCGACAAGGGAGCTCAAAGGCCATCTAGTCCAATCTCTCCATTTCACAGATACAGAAACTGAGTCCCATCATGGCTAAGTGCTTTATAAGACCGTTTAATTGGTCTTACAAATTCAAAAACCCATTTATTAAGCTCAGTTTGAGGGAGACAAAAAGAGGCAAAAGATAGTTCCTTCCCTCCAGGATCTCACAATCTGACGGGGGAAACAACAAGCCAATATACACAAAGCAAGTTATGTACAGTTGAAATAGGAAATGATTCACAAAGAAAAAGCAGCAGGATGAAGGAGGGCAGGATTTAGCTTCATAGATCTCAAGGGACTCCAGAACCCCCTCATTTTACAGATGAGGAAACTGAGACCAGGAATCTCAGCGACTTGACACGGTCCATTACATCGCAAGTGGTAGAGCTGGAATTTGGCCAGCTGTCATCCCATGTACCGCCCACTGAGCCACCTTTGGGAAGGTCATTTGGCACCCGATCAGTGCGGGCACCAGACCCGGAAACAGAAGACCTAGGTCCACTGACTAGAGATCCCTTCCCCTCTCCGAGCCTGGTTCCCCACCTTGCTCCTCAGGTGGTGGGGAAGTGTGGCGAATATTCGGCACCCGCTTGTGCCAGCCGTGGGCCAGAGCCCCGGGCTCCCTTTACAGGGCAGAGAAGGTTAAATGAAGCCGGAGATGGACTTTGTAAGAGCAGAAGGGAGGAAATCATGATTACAATGGCCGCATTGATTCCTGCGCTTCCTCCTCGCTGCGTCCGCCTCCTCTGGGTTCCAGAGTTTGTTTGCCTGTGCCCAGAGTCCCAGCCCTGGCTGGGACTCACTGCTGAGAAAGTGCCGTTGGCAAGAGTGGGGAGATTAATGACCCGTCACCGGGAGATGAGCTCAGACATATGTCCGGGGTCAAGGGAGATTCCCAGGCTGCTCCTTGAATGGGCCCAGTGGCCCAGGACCCGGAGATGAGGGAAGCCGCGAGCCGGCCGTGGATGGCTGCTGACGTTAGCGTGGCGTCCCCTCCTCACAGATCTAGAGTGGAAAAGGACTTTTGGGACCAGCTAGTCCAATCCTCTCATTTTTACAGAGAAGGAAACTGAGGTTAAATTGAAAATGAAAGGGATTAGATTAGATTGTGACTGAGTTCTTTTCCCACTCAATCTACTGTATCTACCCGAGGAGATAAGGCAAGAGTTGTTATTCCCATTTTATATTAGAAACTGAAAATCAGAGAAATTCGGGGATCTACTTAAAGTCATTAAACTAGAAAGTGGCTGAACTGTGACTTAATTTAGATTTCTTAACTCCATATCATTCATTCATTCATTTGTAGGCATTTATTAAGCACCTCCCATGCACTAGTCATTGTGTTCTGTGCTAGGGAGACAAAGACAGAAACGCACCAAAGCCCATTCTAATGGAGCGATTTTTTCCCACCATTTGTGTTGCCTGGCATTTATTCGGTGATTAACAGCTTACAAAGCACTTCGTGTTCATTCTCTCTTTTGATCTTTACAACCCCTTATGAGTCAGGTAGTGGAAATATTGTTGTTTCCATTTTAGAGATGAGGAAACTGAGACCATGTGGCGAATGAATGGCAGTCAGACTTACTTCCCGGTCTCCCTGACTCTGTACCCAGCATCCCTTCTACTAGAGCCCAGCTGCCTTTGTAGCTGAGAATGGGCACCAGGCCCAGCCTGGATGATCCGAGGGACAATTGAGAACACGACCAGGGGAAAATGGATCCAGAAGAGAGCGGCCGGGTCACTTGGGCCATATGCTGTGGACCATGGGCTCGTGCTGCCTTGGAGGAGCCGGGTCCCTCTGGGTTTGGAGTGAGAGCTCGCCCATGTGGAAAGTGAACCAGACATATTCCCCCTAAATTCAGGGCTGGCAGAAACCTCCAAGTCAGAAAACCTCGCCCTTTCATTTGGTAGCGGAGGTCCAGATGTTCCGGTCCCTTCCAGCTTCGTGACTGGGAGAGACCTTCGAAGCCATCTGGGTCAAGCTTTTCATTTGACAGGAGAGGGCTCAGGATCATCCGGTGACTTGGCGGCCCAGCCACGAGGCCAGCCTTGCCCACCTGCGCCGGGCCGATGTGTCCTCCCGATACTGTCTGCTCCTCTCCCAGGAACTCGGCCCTGAAACAAAAGGTCACTTAAGGGCCTTCTCCTCCTGCCTGCCCAACACTGAGACCCTCCATGCTGGTTTTAAGTCAGACCGAGCAAGAGGAGCCATGAGTGACATGGAACCCTCTCTTTCTTTCCTTTCTTCCTTCCTTTTTTACTTCCTTTACATTTCTTCCTCAGAACCCAAATCCTGTCTCCATTCTTCTTTCCTTTCTCAGAGCATTAGGGAGGATAACTGGCCGGGTACAGAACATAGGAATGCAAATCCAACATTTACTGGTGATAGACCAGAGTTTCACAATTCCATCATTCAGTTATATGACCCCATACGGGGTTTAAAAAGCATCGATGTAGCCCACGCCCCTCATTTTGCATATTGGGAAATTGAGGGTCAAGGCCATTCAGGTAGTAAGTAGCAGAGCTGGGATTTGACCCTGAGTTTCCTCCAAGAGCTTAGTCAGAGCAGATGGTGAATAGAACTCTGCTGTGCCTTAGGTTTGCCACCTTTTGTTGTTCAGTTCCTTCAGTCATGAACCCATTTGGGGTTGGAGCGGTTTGCCATTTTCTCCTCCAGTTTTTACAGTTGAGGAAACTGAGTCAAAGAGGTGGCTTGACCAGGGGCACACAATTAATAAGTGTTTGAGAGATAGAGCCCCAGTCCTGAAGCCAGGAGGAACTGAGTTCAAATCCGGCCTCAGACATGTAACACTTCCTGGCTGTGTGACCCTGGGCGAGTCACTTAACCCTGATTGCCTCTGGGGGGAAAAAGTGTTTGAGAACAGATGTGAAGTCAGGGAGATGGGTCTTCCTGATTTCAGACCCACTGAGTCCCTGGGATACGTCCCCAGCGATATCCGAAGAGCCTGCCTGGTGTGGTCCTTAAGCCAGCTCTGGGCAGTGGTCATTCCCCTGAGGTCTCAGCCCGGCTCGATGGTTCTGGCTTGGGAGAGCGTGGTCTCCTTTACCTCTGTTACAGCTACATCCTCGGGAGGACACGTGCTCCATCCCTTAGTTCTGACGGGGCAGGCCTGAGCCATCCCCCCCGAAATAGACAGCTGGGAGTCAGTCACTGGCCATGGAGGCCCAGAGTCTGGGACCCGGCCATTCGGCAGTTAGAAGAGGAATCGGGCTTCTTTTACTAAGGTGGAAAGCTGCTTGATAGGACTGTACGTGTACAACTTATTGCTTCCTGTCTGGGGGAAGGGAAGGGGACGGAGGAAGGGAGAAAAAAGGAATCAAAATCTTATAAAAGTAAATGTGAAGTGACAGATGTGGAGATAGGTCTAAAAGGACTGCACCTATAGCAGATGTCTTGGGGAGGGGGGAAAATTTTAGAACACAAAACTATAGAAATGAATGATGAAAACTATCTTTACTAGTATTTTGGAAAATAAAATGCGTTTATAATAAAGAGGGAAATGTTGAAAACTAAAAAAAAATTAAAGGAGTGTTTTAAAATAATTAGTTAAAAAAACAAAGAATAGGAATCCAGTGAGAGTTCAGGGTCAACCTGTGGCCTGGGTGTGAGGGAGGATACTTGAGGAGCTGTGTGACATCGGGGAGGTCACAAACATGACCTTTTTTAGGCTCAGTTTCCTCATCTCTAAAATGAGGGTAACGATGGCATCTTAGAAACCCCAGGGGACAGTTGTGATGGTCTATGTGGGCCTTCGTAAGCATGAAGCATTATATTAATGTTGGCTTTTGCTATTATTATGAGCACCGGTTACTGGTGGCTTAGCTGAGTATGAATGAGGAGTACGGATAGCACAGATGACCTGAAACCTTCAGGGTTGTTTAAAGTCTGGGTGGGAATAAAGAGTCGTGCATTTGGTGACAGACTTCAGTGTCGTAGAGCTTCAGTCTAGAGCATGTGGAGCCAAGGGAGGCTTCTGGGACAGGCCACAGGTCTCAGATAAAACACCCGAGGACCCGGAGTTCCAGGTCATGCAGAGCTGGGGCCGGGTGGCCAGCTCCCCTCTCTCAGGACCCCTGTAAGATGCGGGCTTGGACTCATTGGCTTTTGGTGTCCTTCCCACCTTGGGATGTCCGATTTTGTGACTCTTTGGCCCCTAAGGTTCAGTCTAACTGGACAAAGTTCCTTGAAGTTGTTATGATCAATGTGGTACATCATAAGTGCTGGCTCCCTCTTTCCCTCCTTCCTTTTTTTTCTTTCCTCTCTCCATTTTCCTTCATTCCCTCCTTCCTATCTTTCTTTCTGGTCTGTTTTTCTTCTTTCCTTCCTTCCTTCCTTCCTTCCTTCTTTCTTGTTTCCTTCCTTTTTTCTGCCCTTCATTCTTGTCTCCATTCTCTCCTTTTTCTTTTCTCCCTCCCTCCCTCCCTCCTTTTCATTTCCTTTATTCTCTTTTCTTTCAGAAGCTTTCCTTCCTTCTTTCCTTCCTTTACATTTCTTCCTCAGTACTCAAAATCCTGTCTCTATTCTTCTTTTCCTTCTTTCCTCCTTTCCTTCCTCTTTTTCAAATCCTTCATTCCCTCCTTCCTCTCTTTCAGAACCTGCCTGCCTTCCTTCTTTCCTCCCTTCCTTCCCATTTCTTCCTCGTTATCCAAACCCTCCCTCCCGTCTTCCTTCTACCTTCTCTCTTTCTTCTAGCGTCTTCCTTTCTCTCTATGGCCTCAGGTTAGTCAGCAGTAGGTGAGGGAGATGGCGGTCAAGCTGGGGACTGAAATGATTTGGTAGTGAGGAGAAAAGGGGCCCATCTGTGGGAGGCTGAAGGAACCGACTGTTGTCAGCCAGGAGACGGAACGAGGAGATGGAACAAATTGTGGTGGTTGTTTTTTTCCTTCTTCAAACAAGCTCTGGAGGGGCATTTGGACGTCAAGACAAATATTTGCTGCCCCAAATTACAGCCACTTTGTCAAGGTCCAGCCTGTCCTTGATTGCAGCTCTGTTTGCTCTGGCCAATCTGTCTCTGGGCCCGCCGCATCTGTGGTGCTCGCCCGGTGCAAGTTGCTAGGGCTCCGCCTGAGACTGGAAGTGTCCTCCTCACCTGGATCCTTGCTCACCTGGAGAGCAGGCTGGGAGCTCTGTGGGGAGGGCCGGGAGAGGCTGCCAGAGGGCTCTTAGAGAGAAAAGGAACCTACTTAGGTTCCATAAGGTGCCTACTTAGGGCTAAGTGCTGGAGACATAGAGAAAGGCAAAAACAGCCAGCTCTCTACCAGCTGCCATCCTAATGGGGGAAGACAAGAAGCATACCTCTCTCTCTCTCTCTCTTTCTCTCTCTCCTTTTTCTTTCTCCTCCTCTCTTTCTCTGTCTCTGTCTCTGTCTATCTCTGTCTCTCTCTTGCTCTCTCTCTCCTTTCTTTCTGTCTCTTTCTCCTCCTCTCTCTCCCTACTCTCTTTCTCTGTCTCTGTCTCCCTTTCTCTTCCTCTCTCCTTTCTCTGTCTTTCTGGTCTCTCTGTCTCTCTCTCTCTGTCTCTTTGTCTCTCTGTCTGTCTCTCTCTCTCTGTGTCTCTGTCTCTGTCTCTCCCTCTGTCTCTGTCTCTCTGTCTCTTTGTCTCTCTGTCTCTCTCTCTGTCTCTGCCTCTGTCTGTCTCTCTGTCTCTTTGTCTCTCTTTCCCTCTGTCTCTGTCTCTCTCTTTGTATATATATATATTCAAACACACACAAAACATAGTTTCATATTATCACTTTAAAGGTTTACAGTGTTACAAATATTGTCTCATTGTTTCGAAATTCTCACATTGTCTCAGTTGTTGCCACAACAGCCCTTGGCCCCATTTTCCTGAAGAAGAAACCGAGGCTGACAGAATATGAGTTGCCCAGAGCCACACAGCTGGAAAGTATGTGAATCCAAGCCCACGCAGGGCTCTGCCCACCACGTAGATTAGCGACCTCATGGAGGTGAGATGGAAAAAGGAGACTTGGAGAAGCTCTCAAAGTTCTGGAATAGGGCCTTTAGAATTTGGATAATAACATCATAGACCTAGGGCTAAAAGGGACCTCAAAAACCATTTAGTTCAATCCAGCTACTCCCCTTTATACAGATGAGGAAACTGAGGCACAGAGAATGTGACTGGTCTAAAGTTATACAATTAGTGTTTGGGGGGCCTCAGACACCAGACTCCGCATTTACTCCACCACAGGCCTATTCCCACTTCCTAGAAGTCTCTCCCCGTTGCTGAGCCCCCAGCCTAGGCTGGACCATCTGCTCTCTCCCTCTGGGACTGGTTTTTCTTCCTACTGTGTGGGTAGCATGAATAGGCCGGGAGCCCATGCTGCCCACCTGAATTCCAGCCCCCACCCCGCCCTTCCTTCTCTGGCTTGGTTTCCTTCCCCTTCCTTCCTCCCTCCCCCTTCCCACATCCCTCCACATTTCCTCCATATTGCTTCCCCATTGCCCAGACCGCGCTACCTCCTCCGACTGGGAGCCAATTAAAGCCTCGGGTCCAGAAACCAAATCCCAGAAGCTCAGACCCAGTGGGCCGGCTCCTTTGAAAAACTGTCTTTCTTTTAAGTTGAGCAAAGTCCAAGAAAGCAGTGGGAAGTAGATTTAATTTGGAGTCAGAATAAATAACAGTAATAATAATAAAAGTGCCTTTGGGCCTGGCCTGGAGTCAGAAAGATCTGAATTCAAATCCAGCCTCAGACTTGTTATGTGATCCTTGGTAAACCCTTAATTCTGTTTGCCTCAGTTTCCTTCTCTGTCAAATGAAGGGGAGAAGGAAATAACAAGCCTCTCTAGTACTTTTACCAAGAAAATCCCAAAAGGGATCACAGAGAGTCGGACATGACTAAACAACTGACAAAAAAGCGCTTTACAAAGATTTCATTTTATCATAGCTGTTACTTACAAATGAGGAAACTGAGGCAGGCAAATTAAATGACTGGCTTAGAGTCACATAGGCTGAATTTGAATTCAGTTTTTCATCCATTTCTTTTCCTTTTTTTGTTTGTTCGCCAAATATATCTCCCCCCCCCCACTTCACAGCATTTTATTTTTCACAATTACATGTAAAGATAGTTTTTAGCATTTAAGATTTTGAGTTCCTTCTTCATCCATTTCAACACAAGTGACCTTCCCACCTGGGTGACCTGGGGCAAAGCCCTTAGAACATTCTGTGCCTCAATTTCCCCAGCTATAAAATGAGGGAGTTAATCTAGATGACCTTTAAATTCCCTTGCAGCCTTAAACTGGTGAACTCTGCAAGAGCCAACAGAACTCTGACATTTACAGCTGAATCAGGGGTCGGTTCTTCCTCTTCTGTGAGGGCTTCCTCATGAACACGAGCTGAAAATGGATTTTCCTCCCTCCTCTCTCTCTGTCTCTGTCTCTCTCAGTCTCTCTCCCCCTCTCTCCCTCCTTCCCTTTCTCCGTCCCTCCTTCTTTTTTCTCAAGATGGGCACAGCCTGTTTATGGCCAAGGGAGCTGTGGGAATCAGATCAAAAATAGTGCCTGATAAATCCTGATGGAAAGAGGAGGGGCTTGAAAAGGGCCCTTCAGGATGAGGATAGAAATTGGCAGGGGAGTGAAGGGGGCAGAGGGGAACAAGAGGAAGGCGCCGGAGACAGCACTGAAGCATTAGAGCCCCCCCCCCAAAAAAAAAAATAAAGAGGATCTTTTGTTCAGGCTACAGACATTCTGTGCGTGAGGTAGCAAGGTGTTGTGGAGGGATGCAGGAGAGCTGGCTGTAGGACTCTGGGAAGATCGCTGAAGCTCCTCAGTGCCTTTAATAACCTTCCCAGAAAGAGGTCCTTCACTTGGAGTCTGTGAGCTTGTGTTGGGTTTTTTTGTTTTTTGCTTTTTTTTACTCAGGCAGTTCGGGTTAAGGGACTTCCAAGAAAGGGCTCCTTTACTTGATGTCTATGAGCTTGTGTTGATTTTGGTTTTTTTGCTCAGGCAATTGGGGTTAAGTGACGTAGGGTCACATAGCCAGGAAGTGTTAAGTGTCTGAGGTCAGATTTGAACTCAGATCCTCTGACTTCAGTGTGTTGGGTTTTGTTTTGTTTTTTTTATTATTATCTTGGCAACTATAGTTCAGTAGAATTGGTGTCTCTCCAAGCCTGTGTGTGTGAGATCTTATTTATTTAGAAAGTTTGGCTGAGAAGGGATCCGTAGGAGTCACCAGACAGACTGTCCACGCGATCCGTGACCCAAAAAAAGGTGAAGAAAACTCTCGTTCTAATGCTCTGTGGCAGAGATGGTGCCGTTAGCAGAAGGCATTTTCTCACTCAGCTGATCTGTCAGTGAAGTCACAGCCCCAATCCCAGTCCTAATGTTTTATGCATGAATTTGTACATATGTCCTCTGATAGGATCCATGAGGGCAGGACCTATTTCTATCTCTTTTTCCTCTCTGTAGCCCAGTACCTGCCATGTAATGTTGTTAGGGTTCAGTCATTTCAGTTGTGGCCGGCTCTTTGGGAACCCTGTGGGGGATTTTCTCCGTAGAGATATTGGAATGGTTTGCCATTTCCTTCTCCAACTCATCTGACAGATGGGGAAACAGAAGCAAGCAGAGTTAAGTGACTAATCCAAGGTCACACCGCATACATGTATCCAAGGCCTGATGAGTTTATTTGACCCCAGGCCCGATGCTTTAGTTACTGTACCACCTAGCTGCCTCCAACCAGTCATGGAATAGGTGCTTAATAAATGAATTTCACTTGGAACACAGTAAGTGCATAATATGTGCTTATTGACCGCTTATTGATCAATTCCAAGTTCAGGATCCTGAGACCAGAGATGAAATGACCTGAGGGCCTAGGAGACATGGGGCTGAGGAGTGTAACAGCTTTCTCTCTGCTATTCTCTCTCTCAGCGAGGTTCTGGGCAGTCGGGACGCCTCCTGGCCTGAGTTCCCAGCCCATGTTCTCAGTTTTCAGCTCTGTTGTCTGTAAGCCTGGGACGGGCAGTCCTGTGGGTCCGCCTTCAAGGCCCAGGAAACCCTTGGCTGGCCCAAAGTCGCCGTCTAGGGAAGCAGGAACAGTTTCTGTCTCCAGCCTCCTCCTTCCTCCCATACACGCTCACTCTGATTTCCCTCCTTCGATTTGCTTGCTTTGGGTCAATACCAAGGAGAGCCCGCATCCAGGGCACACGCCCTCTGGAGAGGGAGAGAGGGCCGGGAGTGTGAGATGTCGGGCCGGGCCAGCCCACAAGTCAGGAAATCCACACCCAGCCCGGGCAGGACCAGCCAGATTCAGAAACCTCCACCTGTCCCTTCTCTGTCCCCGGGCTTGTCCTCCGCTCCTCCTGGGAGCCTCAGCCTCCCGCTCGGATTGTGCCCACCCTCGTTCCCAACAGCTGACATTTCTATGGTGCTTCCAAATATTACCTCATTTTGACTCCCACAATAACCCTGGAGGTAGATGCTATTACTATTCCTATTTTACAGTTGGGGAAACTGAGGCAGACAGGCTAAGTGACATACCCAAGATCACACAGCTGGTAAGTATCTGAGGCCGGATTTCAATGCCCCCGGCTTTATCTACTCTGCTTCCTAGCTGCCTCAAGGCCCTGCTTTACATCTCCTCCAAAATTACTCAGCCTGTATGGATTCTACACAAGGGCACCTCCTCCAGGGGGCCTTTTTTGCTTTATAGAATCACAGGAAGGACAGTGAATGGAGCATCGGTCCTGAAATCTGAAGGACCTGACTTCAAATCTCGTCTCAGACACTTAACACTTCCTGGCTGTGTGATCCTGGGAAAGTCACTTAACCCTGATTGCCTCACCATAAAAAAATCAGAGGTAGAAGGGACCCAAGAGTCTAATCTCCCATTTTCCAGATGGGGAAACTGAGGCGCTGAAGGGATTTGCCAGAGACCACACAGATTGTGAGTAGGCTCATGGAAAGGGGCAGACCCCCTCTGGGTCATCTCCTTAAAGAGCAGAAAACTGAGGTTTGGAGGAGGCAAAGTGACTTGCCCAGGATAATGCTTACCAAGTAGATAGCGGAGCAATCACGTTCAATCCTTTGATTCTAAGACCAGCGGGTGTTCTGTGCTAGCACCCTGCTTTTTTCTCCCCCTCCTCGGGACAACACAGTATGGTGTGATGTCTGTGGACCTTAGCTTCCCTCCCCTCCGTAGGACCTGGTGTGTGTGTGGGGCTCTAAAGTTCCAATCCTACCTGGTCTATGATCTAATACCTAAAACAGTTTTTTTCTGTCATTTTCTGTTTCCTCTGTGTTATTCGTCTCCAGGAAGTTGCTGGGAAATGTTTAACAACCGGCTCTCCAAAAAGCAAGCCACCCCTTTTAAGTTTAATCTGCATTACTAACATTTTCTCCTGGTTTTCCTAAGCAGCAGTAAGTCCGGCCCGGGTTCGGAGCGCTCGTTGGCTCCTGGGGCCTAAATGCTCAGGCTGAAAATGTAACAGTCACTGCGCGGTCCGAGCGGCTCCGGCGCCCCTGCCCGGCTCCCCACTGGGGATGGCAACTCCGCGTGGGGCCGCCCCAGGGACGCTGCGTGACTTGCCTGCGAGTTTGGCAGAGCTGGCAAGGAGCGCGGAGCAAGCTTGTCCCCGGCCCCGCCCGCGCCTGGAGCCAGGTTCGAGGAAATGCTTGTGGCTGAGACCGAGGGACTCAGAGCTGTCCGACAGGCTGCTTTCCCTCCCCTCCCCCTCCTCCAAGAATCACAGACATTTCCTCCCTGAGAACCGGGGCCGGGGCCAAACCAGGCTAACCAGACGAGCTTCGCTCCTGCGGCCCTCTCGCCTCGGCAGGCCGGCCTCCGGGAGGTCCCGGGGAAGGCCCCGGGGTGGAGGGCGTCAGGGCCGCCTTGTCGGCGGCAGCTCCTCCCCTCCTAGCGGGTCTCCTTCGGGCTCGCATCCCCTGACCGCCCACCCAGCCCCTCCCGTGCCCTTTCTCCCCTCCGCCAAGTCCCGGGCGGTTAACGAGGAGCTCCGAGGCCCCGCCTGAGCACCAGGCCTGTGTCACAGCAGCGGTCCCCGCGCTGGCCAGAAGTGCGGGCTCCTTCCCGCCTCTTACTAAGCGGCTCCAGACCCCCAGACCACGTTCGGTCCATCCCACCGCGGCTGATCAGAGGGGGCGTGTCTTCCCGCCCCATGCCCCGAGGCCGCCGGGGGCTTGGTTTGGGCCGGAGAGCCCCGCCCCCTCCGAGCTGGGGAAGGTCTGAGTCCCGGCCCGGAGGCGGCTGGGGGCTAGGTTTGGGCCGGAGAGCCCCGCCCCCCTCTCTCCGGGCTGGGAAGGTCTGAGTCCCGGCCAACAGCTGTTTTCACTTGTATGTTTTGGCTTCTGTCAGCGTGACCGGGAACAACTAGTTAGGAGAGAGTGGCGAGCAGCTTCAGGCCGGTTCAGACACAGCTAAAGCGGAGAAGGGGGCTCTGGGCTAGAGGGAACCTCCCCGCCCCGGGGCAAGACTCCGGCTCTGAGCGTCGGGAGCCCTGACTCTGGTCCCATGTGTGTCCCGAGCCGGCTGTGTGGCTCCAGGAAATCTACCTTCCCTCTCTGGGGAGGGGCAGGGGTAGCCTGGGTGGTCCTAAGAGCGCTAACGTCTGTGACCTGGAGAAGCCTTGTGGTATCCTGAACTTGGAGTTGGGAAGGAAAAAGTTCCGTCTGAATCCTTGGTACCCTCATCTGTGAAATGGGGCTAGTTCTTACCTTGATTCTTGCGTGTTATTAGGGACAGGTCCCTGAGATCAAGTTCCCCATTTTATAGATAAGGAAACTGAGGCTCAAGGAGCCGGAAAGGCAAGATTACGCTGGCGTTTGGCGGTGGAAGTGCAGCCAAGCTCCCAGTTCTAGAACTGACGGGGGCCATTTGGTCCAACCGCCTCCTTTCACAGAGGAGGATTCTGAAGGTCAGGAAACAAGTCCCTCAGGCTGGCAACGGAGGTTGGGCAGTGATCTGAGCCAGCCCTGACACTCTACAGATGCCTGTTGTCATCGCCCCTTTGTGTCTGGGGCAGAGGCAGGGAGAGGGAAGGGGGGGGTCTCATTGTCCACTTAAAGCTCCCTTGGGAGGCTGCCTTGTGCCCCACCCAGCCCTCCCCGAATTCATAGGGTGAGAGCCCCCTGCCTCCCTGCGCATGCTCCTGCAGGACCCTGGGCCACGTTTTCCAGGTGACATCCCATCAGCCATGTGGCCCCCTTGTTTGGAGGGTGGAGGAGCTCGTGATGGGCGGAGGAAGAACCGGTCTTTCTCATGAACTCACACACCAGTGACCTCATTCCGGCCATCTAGAAGCTTTTATTGAGCGGTTCCCATAATCCAAGTCTGCGTGGTGCTGGGAGCAGAGGGCCTGGTCCCCGTCCCGTCTCTGGGGCTTATTGTGATATTTCATTTGTCTCTTTGTGACCCCATTTGGGTTTGGGGGGCAAAGAGATCAGTGAGTAGGTCATTTCCTTCTCCAGCTCATCTGACAAATAAAGAAACTGAGACAGACAGGGAGGGAGGAGGGACTTGCCCAGGGAGGCAGTGCAGGGAAAGGAAAGATCGCTTCCTCTTAGTAGCAGAATAGGAAAAGGATCCCGGGCCCTAGATGCCAGACTGGACTCGGGTTTCCCAGACTCCAAGCCTGGGGGTCCGTTGACTTTAGCTCCTAGCTGCCCGTACTACTTAGGCACCAGAGGGAGACCGCTGCGGGGTCTTCCTCTGTGAATTGTGGGGCTGGCCCTGGGGGTCCCTGCCAGCCGATATCCTCCCATCCTGGCCTCTTTTCCTTATTACCACGTGACGGTGGTTAAGAAGTCTGCTTCAATTTTCTTTTGTAAAATGTAAAATGAGAAACATCCCTGTGGTGCTCCCCAAACGCTGGGCTCCCCGTCGCTCGATTCAGACTCAAGGGGAAAGGACACCTCGGAAACAAGGAGCCTCTTTCTTTTCTGGAGGGATGAGGTGGGGAGGGGGATCTGTCCGAGGTCTGCGGCCCCTGCGTGTCTCCCGAAGCAGAATCTGGCTGCTCTTTCTGGGAGGGAGGGCGGGCCAACAGAAGGTCCTCGGCCCTAATCCGCCAGCTAAGTGGAAGTGGCTGCTCGGATGTCTGATCTCAATTATAAACGGAATTCAAGGCCGTGGGGCTGCAGGAGCGCGTTCTGGGAGGGAACCGGGTCCTTAGCAAATGGCACGCGGGGCATCTGATCTGATTTGGCAGCAGGCTCTGGAAGTTTCCAAAATGTCAGATGGGAATGAGAGGGCTGATTGGCTCTGGAAGGGAGGCTGGGGAAAGCAGGGAGGGGGGCGCTGCTGGCAGCATCTGAAGGGAAGTAGGGAGGAGGAAGAGGAAGGATGAGAAAAAGTGGGAAACGGCAAATGGAGAAGGAAGGAGGGGGCTGGCCTAGAGACTCCCCCCACCCTGATAAATGCTACAGTGGATGCAATGCAGGGAAAGGAAAGATCACTTCCTCTTAGCCGCAGATTGGGAAAAGGAGCACAGACCCTAGAAATAAAGATTAAAGAGAATCTTTTTTGGGGGGGAATGAGGAAATTGGGAATAAGTGACTTGCCTAAGGTCACCCAGCTAATGTGAGTTTTTCCAAATTTGAATTCAAGACCTCCTGATTTTAGGAGCCGTGCTCTATCCACTGCACCATCTAGCTGTCTTGAACTGAAGGGAATCTTCCTTGATGTTCAAACCTGGATTTTCCAGATGGTGAAGCTGAAGCCCAGGAAGTTTCAGTGTCAGTTTTAAAAGGCCTTTATTCTACTTTCTTGCCATTTCTAAGCCACGCTGCCTAGTCTCTGGCCATCCTCCTTATCCCCTTCCCAACAGAACTCAGACTCTGCTCCGGGGGAGGGGGGTGTGATGGGTGAGTTCTCACCTTTTCTTTCCTTAGAATTAATCCACCACATCACTTCTGAGAGGCTGGCACGAGACTGACCCAGACCCGGGTTAGTGCTGGAGCTAACTCAACTCATTTTAAACCTTTCATTCTTAAGCTTTGCATGGAAACCAACAAACTACAACTCAGGACTTGGTTTATTATTCTGTGGATTGTCTAGATTGAAGAAAGTGATGGAGGAAATTTTAATAATATGAATTAAGCTGAAAAGATGATTTTTCAGAGAGCCCATTGTTAAATATTTACTAGCATCCTCCTAGGTCCATTCCTCCAAAGGCTGCCAAATTAGAGAAGAGATGAACACTTTTGAGTTGGTCAGAGAATAAACCACAGAATCTTGAATTTTCAAGCTCACTTTGGAGAGTAAAGAGACCCCTAAACTGGAGTTTGAAATCTTAGCTTCTGACCTTAATTCTGCCACTAACTTGCTGTGTGACATCATTCCTTGGTTTCTTCCTCTGAAAAGAAGGGAACTGAACTTGCTCTTCCCAAATCTTGAAGGCTGGGATCCCAGGGTTCCTTCAATTTTCCAATCGATCCCCAAGCACTTATTGAATGACGCTGAGCCAGGGACGTGATGAAAACCCGAAACCGGTTCCTGACCTCCATGAGGTTACATTCTAATGCCCGAGGACGTGTCCAGAAAACGATCTCTCCCTGATGCAGCCGGACGCGATGGAAAGTCACTTTACCGTGGAGGAAGGCGCTAAATCCCAGGCCGGAGAAGGCCTGCTCTGGAGGGTTAATGGCAGAGCAGGGACATGGACTGGAGCATCCAGAGCTGTTGGGACCGGTCTGCAAGGAGAGGAAAGGAAGAGCGAGTCGTTTCTGAGGGGCGTCTTCCACCTCCCTGATGTGTGATCCTAAGTTCATAGAGCCCCAGATTCAGAGCCGGTGAAGGCCTTGGAGATCTCCTTCCCCATTTTACAGATGAGGAACTGAGGCAGCCAGGTGATCCACTAGCTAAAATGATGGGCCTGCAGTCAGAAAGACGAGCTCAAATACCGTGCGACTCTGAGCAAACCACTTGGGCTTAAATGCCTCAGTTTCTTTGTCTGTAAACTAATAGCATTTACTTCTCAGAAGTGTTGTGAGGATCCCATGAGATAATATTGCAAAGATTTTTGTAAATTGTAAAGCATTATATTTATATAGTGCTTATTATATTTATATAAAGCACTATATAAATATTGTTATTATTGTTTGCCAGTGATTGTGCTAAGTGCTTGGGATAGAAAGAAAAAAGGACTAGAATCCCGAGTTCTTTCCTCAAAGCTGCATTTGGCGAGAGGCTAGACCTGGATCCCAGAGGCGGGCTAGCCTGCCCTCTCACCTTCCAGGTGGAAGCACACCTGTGCCATCCCAGCAGAGAAGACCATGAGACAGGTCTATGTCCCTCTTGTTGCCCAGGCTCATCCAGGGCCAAAGAGAAGGCCTCGTCCCCGTTCAAGGCCACATTCCTGCCCTGGGAGAAGCAGATTCACACATTTAGAGCAGAAAGGACTTTTTTGGGGTCATCTAGTCTAACCTGCTCAATTTACTGATTGGGAAACTGAGGCACAGCCCGAGGTCACACAGTGGGTAAGGAACCCCATCCAGGTCCTCTGACTGCCCCCCAGTCTTGACCCGCTACTTTCCAGCCCCAGTGATTGGATCCCATCCCCCTCCCACAGCTCCATTCCCTTCCCAACACACGGAGCCCTTGTCTGCTGGAATAGCGTGCCAGTTTGTCCAAGGTGCCCCTGAGGCAACAGGGCCTTTCACCACAAGCGGAGTCGCCAGTCAGATAACCTATCCCAGGTGACATTGCCCCAGGACGAACTGATGGAGCAAGACTTCTTCCCTCCCTGGGCGACAGCCCCTCCAGCAGAGATAGCGTTGCTGGGAAACAGGGACAGCAGTGTGGCTCCGATCGGGAGAGCAAACAGGCCACATGCTGGAGAGTCAACAGAGATGGGCAGGGAGGGCCCGGGCAAACACCCTCACTGATAATCTTCCGTTTTATCCTCGCATCCACGGCTAATGCTGCAGACGGGCGGCCCGCGGTTCTGGAAAATCCGCTTCCTCAATTGGGGGGGTTCTGTGCCAGTGTCTCCCATGTCACACCATCAGTTCTAAAGTTCTTCAGAGAGACCCTGAGTGTGTCCTTGTACCGCTTTTTCTGACCATTCCATGAGCACTTGCCTTCTGTGACTTCCCCATAAAACAGTCTTTTTGGCAACAACAACAGCCTTAGAAAGTGGTATTTCCTTCCCTGAGGCCTTGAATCCTGCCTCTAACTCTGTGTGACTTTGGCCAAATCATTCTCAAGGCCTCCATTTCCTTACCTGTAAAATGGGGAGATTGGACTAGCCGATTTGGAAGATCCTAGCAAGCCTTAGATCTGTTGTCCATGAAGTCTCTGGGGGACGGTGGGAGCCTCTTCCCCGTCCAAGGCCACAGAACCACAGCTGGGGCCATAACCCCCTGGGAAGACTGGGATGAGATTCAGACTCTCCCCACCCCCACCTCCCCGCCTAAGAAAGGCTCTAAAACTGGATTTCCCTTGGCTCTGAAATTCCACTTTCCGGAACGTGCCCCAGAGGGACAGAAATCAGTGACGGGAAGCAAGATGTCGATGGCAGCAGCGATGTGGACGGCTAGAGAGCACCCAGGTGTCCAAGAATGGCAAATGGGAGTATGTTCATTGCAGTGCCCAGAGGCAGAGGGCGTCTGCCTGGCCTAAGGCTGGAGGGACTGAACAAAGAAAATCAGAGCTCAGTATTGAAGGAGAGCTCATTCGGGGTGTAGGAAAAACATCAGCAAAAACTGAGTTTGGGGGTCCCAGACAATGGCTGAGGTGTAAGGGACCTCAGACTCCATCTAGCCCAGCTCATACCCGAGCAAAGAGCACAGGCTCTGGAATAAAGAGGGCTGCATTCAGATCTTCTTCCACTGATGAGCTGTGTGACCTTGGATTTCTTTCTTTCTTTCTTTCTTTCTTTCTTTCTTTCTTTCTTTCTTTCTTTCTTTTTTCTTTCTTTCTCTTTCCTTTCTTCCATTCTTTCTTCCTTTTTCTTTCTTTTCTTCCTTTCTTCCTTTTTCTCTTTCTCTTTTCTTTCTTTCTCTTTGTTTCTTTGTTTCTTTCGTTCGTTCGTTCCTTCCTTCCTTCCTTCCTTCCTGCCTGCCTTCCTTTCATCTTTTGGAAGCAAGCTGGGTTAAATAGTTTGCTTAGCATCACTCCAGGGCCAAAACAGGACAAGTCTCATCTTTTATCTGTGTGTCAGCCACTCAGATGATGGAAGTCCAAGATCATGTCACACCTAAGTCTTTTCTTCTCCAGGTTAAACATTCTCATTTCCTTCCACTCAGTTCCATATGGTATAAGCTCCCATTTCCAGCTTCCTGAAAGGTGGTCCCTGGGACCGAACCCAGAGGGCCTGGCTTCTGGCAGCATCTCTGACAGTTACTACTCGGGTGACCTTGAGGAACCCCCCTCCCTTTGGCGGGACCCCATTGTTTCTGCTGCAACATGTAGCAGTCGGACTGGTTGACCCTTGAGAACTATGGCCTAGGCGGTCACTTGCCTGCTCGGCACCTTGGCTCCTTCTAAGGTTTTTTGCTCCTCAGGCATCCTAGAGTTCGAGGACATTTGTTTTTCATTTACCCTAGAAAGTCTATATGCACATCAACACCAATTCAAAGAGAATCTGGAAGCCCAGAGATAGTTGGAGCTTAAGGAGCAGCAAATTCTCCCTTATTCTTTCTCTGTGACTCTCTCATGCACCTGTTTGTTTTTCATATTTGAATGTTTCCCATGGACTCTCCTTTGATTTGTTTTTGGTAATACAATTAAAATCACTTTTCCCAGAGAAGCAATCAGTCCCAATCTGGTACCACGTGCACTATTGTTCAGTCATTTCATGTCTGACTCTCGGTGCTTCCAATTGGAGGTTTCTTGGCAAAGATACTGGAGTGGTTTTTGCCATTTCCTTCTCTGACTCATATTACAGATGAAACTGAGGCAGACAGGATCACTCACAGTGTTCGAGGCCAAATTTGAACTCAGGAAGACTTCCTGGCTGCACTAAATCGCCTCCTTAAGGCAAGATCCAAGTCATTTTATAATCCCATAATAACAGCAAGCATTTATACAACACTTTATGGTTTGCAAGGCTCTTATTATCATCGTTATTATCTCTTTTTTTTAAATTTTTTATTTAATAATTACATTAAATTGACACTCGTTTCTGTTCCGATTTTTTTTTCCCCTCCCTCCCTCCACCCCCTCCCCTAGATGGCAAGCAGTCCTTTATATGTTGGATATGTTGCAGTATATCCTAGATACAATATAAGTTTGCAGAACCGAACAGTTCTCTTGTTGCGTAGGGAGAATTGGATTCAGAAGGTATAAATAATCCGGGAAGAAAAACAAAAATGCAGATAGTTTACAGTCGTTTCCCAGTGTTCTTTCTTTGGGTGTAGCTGCTTTTGTCCGTCATTTATCAATTGAAACTCAGGTCTCTTTGTCAAAGAAATCCACTTCCATCAAAATATGTCCTCATACAATATCGTTGTCGAAGTGTATAATGATCTCCTGGTTCTGCTCATCTCACTCAGCATCAGCTCATGTAAGTCTCGCCAGTCCTCTCTGTATTCATCCTGCTGGTCATTTCTTACAGAACAATAATATTCCATAACATTCATATACCACAATTTACCCAGCCATTCTCCAATTGATGGGCATCCATTCATTTTCCAGCTTCTAGCCACTACAAACAGGGCCGCCACAAACATTTTGGCACATACAGGTCCCTTTCCCTTCTTTAGTATTTCTTTGGGATATAAGCCCAATAGAAACACTGCTGGATCAAAGGGTATGCACAATTTGATAATTTTTTGGGCATAATTCCAGATTGCTCTCCAGAATGGTTGGATTCGTTCACAACTCCACCAACAATGCATTAGTGTACCAGTTTTCCCGCATCCCCTCCAACATTCATCATTATTTTTTCCTGTCATCTTAGCCAATCTGACAGGTGTGTAGTGGTATCTCAGAGTTGTCTGAATTTGCATTTCTCTGATCAATAATGATTTGGAACACTCTTTCATATGAGTGGTAATAGTTTCAATCTCATCCTCTGAAAATTGTCTGTTCATATCCTTTGACCATTTATCAATTGGAGAATGGCTTGATTTCTTATAAATTTGAGTCAGTTCTCTATATATTTTGGAAATGAGGCCTTTATCAGAACCTTTAACTGTGAAAATGTTTTCCCAGTTTGTTGCTTCCCTTCTAATCTTGTTTGCATTAGTTTTATTTGTACAAAGGCTTTTTAATTTGATGTAATCGAAATTTTCTATTCTGTGATCAGTAATGGTCTCTAGTTCATCTTTGGTCACAATTTTCTTTCTCCTCCACAAGTCTGAGAGATAAACTATTCTATGTTCCTCTAATTTATTTATAATCTCGTTCTTTATGCCTAGGTCATAGACCCATTTTGATCTTATCTTGGTATATGGTGTTAAGTGTGGGTCCATGCCTAATTTCTGCCATACTAATTTCCAATTATCCCAGCAGTTTTTATCAAATAATGAATTCTTTTCCCAGAAGTTAGGGGCTTTGGGTTTGTCAAACACTAGATTGCTATAATTGACTATTCTGTCTTGTGAGCCTAGCCTTTTCCACTGATCCACTAATCTATTTCTTAGCCAATACCAAATGGTTTTGGTGACTGCTGCTTTATAATATAATTTTAGATCAGGTACAGCTAGGCCACCTTCATTTGATTTTTTTTTCATTAATTCCCTTGAGATTCTCGACTTTTTATTGTTCCATATGAATTTTGTTGTTATTTTTTCTAGATCAATAAAATATTTTCTTGGAAGTCTGATTGGTATAGCACTAAATAAATAGATTAGTTTAGGGAGTATTGTCATCTTTATTATGTTCGCTCGGCCGATCCAAGAGCACTTAATATTTTTCCAATTATTTAAGTCTGACTTTATTTGTGTGGAGACTTTTTTATAATTTTGCTCATATAATTCCTGACTTTCCTTTGGTAGATAGATTCCCAAATATTTTATGGTATCAACAGTTATTCTGAATGGAATTTCTCTTTGTATCTCTTGCTGTTGGGTTTTGTTGGTGATGTATAAAAATGCTGAGGATTTATGGGGATTTATTTTGTAGCCAGCTACTTTGCTAAAATTATGAATTATTTCCAATAGCTTTTTGGTAGAATCTCTGGGGTTCTCTAGGTATACCATCATATCATCTGCAAAGAGTGATAGTTTGGTTTCCTCATTGCCTACTCTAATTCCTTTTATATCTTTCTCGACTCTTATTGCCGAGGCTAGTGTTTCTAATACGATATTAAATAATAATGGTGATAGTGGGCAACCTTGCTTCACTCCAGATCTTACTGGGAAGGTTCCAGTTTTTCCCCATTGCATATGATGCTTACTGATGGTTTTAAATATATGCTCCTGACTATTTTAAGGAAAAGTCCATTTATTCCTATGCTCTCAAGTGTTTTTATTAGGAATGGATGTTGGATTTTATCAAATGCTTTTTCTGCATCTATTGAGATGATCATGTGGTTTTTGTTTGTTTGGTTATTGATATAGTCAATTATGCTAATAGTTTTCCTAATATTGAACCAGCCCTGCATTCCTGGTATAAATCCTACTTGGTCATAGTGTATTATCCTGGTGACAATTTTCTGTAATCTTTTTGCTAATATTTTATTTAAGATTTTAGCATCAATATTCATTAGGGAGATTGGTCTATAATTTTCTTTCTCTGTTTTCAGCCTACCTGGTTTAGGTATCAGTACCATATCTGTGTCATAAAAGGAGTTTGGTAGGACTCCTTCAATCCCTATTTTTTCAAATAGTTTATATAACATTGGAGTTAATTGTTCTTTAAATGTTTGGTAGAATTCACATGTAAATCCATCTGGTCCTGGGGATTTTTTCTTAGGGAGTTGATTGATAGTTTGTTCTATTTCTTTTTCTGAGATGGGACTGTTTAGGATATTTACTTCTTCCTCTGTTAGTTTGGGCAAGCTGTATTTTTGGAGGTATTTTTCTATTTCATTTAAGTTGTCGAATTTATTGGCATAAAGTTGGGCAAAGTAACTCCTAATTATTGCTCTAATTTCCTCTTCGTTAGTGGTGAGTTCTCCCTTTTCATTTTTAAGACTAACAATTTGATTTTCCTCTTTCCTTTTTTTAATCAGATTTACTAAGGGTTTGTCTATTTTGTTGGTTTTTTCATAGAACCAACTCTTAGTTTTATTAATCAATTCAATAGTTTTTTTACTTTCAATTTTATTGATCTCACCTTTTACTTTTAGAATTTCAAGTTTAGTGTTTGACTGGGGGTTTTTAATTTGTTCCTTTTCTAGCATTTTTAATTGCAAACCCAATTCATTGACCTTCTCTTTCTCTATTTTATACAAATAGGCCTCTAGAGATATGAAATTTCCCCTTATTACCGCTTTGGCTGCATCCCATACATTTTGGTATGATGTCTCATTATTATCATTTTCTTGGGTGAAGTTATTAATTATGTCTATGATTTGCTGTTTCACCCAATCATTCTTTAGTATGAGATTATTTAGTTTCCAATTATTTTTTGGTCTACTTCCCCCTGCTTTTTTGTTGAATGTAATTTTCATTGCATCGTGGTCTGAGAAGGATGCATTTACTATTTCTGCCTTACTACATTTGAGTTTGAGGTTTTTATGTCCTAATATATGGTCAATTTTTGTATAGGTTCCATGAACTGCTGAAAAGAAAGTGTATTCCTTTCTGTCTCCATTACATTTTCTCCAGAGATCTATCATATCTAACTTTTCTAGTATTCTATTTACCTCTTTGACTTCTTTCTTATTTATTTTGTGGTTTGATTTATCTAATTCTGAGAGTGCAAGGTTAAGATCTCCCACTATTATAGTTTTACTGTCTATTTCTTCTTGCAGCTCTCTTAGTTTCTCTTTTAAGAATTTAGATGCTACCCCACTTGGTGCATATATGTTTAATATAGATAGTGCTTCATTATCCATGCTACCCTTTAGCAAGATATAGTGTCCTTCCTTATCTCTTTTAATTAGGTCAATTTTTGCTTTAGCTTGATCTGAGATCAGGATGGCTACCCCTGCTTTTTTGACTTCACCTGAAGCATAGTAGATTTTGCTCCAATCGTTATTATCTCTACAGAAAGCTTAGGAGGCTTTCCACTTTGTGACTTGCCCAGGGTCATGCAGTTAAGGAAGTGTCTGAGGCTGGATTTGAACTCAGTTCTTCTGACCTCCAAGTCTAGGGTCACCATAATACCAGACTTTGAGTTTCAGATCCGCTTCTTTATATTTGCATATCCCCAGGCCAGCGTCCAGGATCCAGAGAATGGTTCGATGATCTCCTTGGTACAAGTTACTCCCAGAAGAGGGAATTCCTTCTACAAATGCAATTGCATCTCATTTCTGCAATTTACAGTCTTAGATGCCAAGGGAATTGAGAAGCTGTGGGGTATGCTCAGGATTCAAATCCTACGTATAACGCTTATTACCTGTGTGACCTTGAGCAAGGGATTCTATTGTTCTGGACCTCAGTTTCCCCCTCTGTAAAAGTTTGGATTGGATGGCTTCGGAAGTCCCTGCTTTGGGGTAGCAAATAGAGCACCAAGCTGGAGTCAGCCAGCCCAAGTCCAGCTGCAGATACTCACTAGCTGTGTGACTCCAAGCATGTCATTCATCCTGTTTGCCTCGGTTTCCCCATCTGTAAAATGATCTGGAGAAGGAAATGGCCAACCACTCTGGTGTCTCTGCCAAGAAAATCCACATGGGGTTTCTCAAACATGGCTGAAATGAACAGTAACAAGAAAGTCCTTTCAGCCCTAAATCTGTGATCCATAAAAATCTCAACCTTTCCAAGTCTATTTCCTCCTATGTAAAGTAGGGAGTAATTAATGACACCTCACTGGGCTGCTGGGAAGAAAGTGCTTTACCCACCTTACCTGGCTTGGCTTAAGGTCACCCATCTGAGAGACAGCAAGAGCTGGCTGCAGAGCCCCCCACCTGCCCTGGGACCTGCACAAATGCTTACAGATGGGAGTTGTCACTGCTTCCCACAGTGAAAAGTCCCTTTAAAAACTAAAAACTCAACTCATTTGATTTTAAAGTCAAAGAAAAAGAGGAAAACCAAATTACTCTTTCAAAAATAACAAGGGGATTAGCAACAGAGAAGCAGGAGATAAAGGAAATCGTGAGAAACTCAGGTCCAATTCTCTGACAACAGCAAGAAACTTAAAATGAAATGGATCGGGGGGAAATGGCAGAATTATGCCATTAAGCCCTTAGTGTCCCTCATTGCAGAGGAAGAAATGGAGGCCAGCGAGATGATTTGTTTCCCAGGTCTAAGGGCAAATTGAAAGTAAGGGACTTAGGTTAATGGAAAAAGAAAGAACCCAAGTTCAAATCACTAGTTGTGTGTGATCTTGGCAAGTCATTTAACTTCTTCCGGACTCAGTTTTTTGATTTCCCTTAAGTCTCTGAGTCCCAGCCTTGCCATCTGTGAAATGGGGATAATCAATCCATGGCCCCGACCTTGTAGGGTTGTTGAGATTGTCTTAGGGCAGTTTTTAAGCCAATCTTTTGGGACACTTTTACGTACGTTAACCCCAAAGAGCTACACAAATGTCAGCTGCTTTGATTTGTGGTGTTATTGTTGGGGAGTAGCAGCTAATGGAGAGAGAGGTGAGTCTAGCATTAGGAAGAATGGGATTCGGATCTGCCTCTGATTCATGCCAGCTGTGGGACTCTGAGCCCCAGGAAACTCCAAACTGAAGAGCAGGACAGTTACGGATTGGTATCAGTAGAGGAGGGCATTCCCCCCCCCCAGGAGTTCCCTCCAAGGGGCTCTTCCACAGGTCCCACCCCTCCTCCCGACACCCTCCTACTTGTGATTCTCTTGAAGCAATCTGTCAATCAATAGATGTTGATTAAGCAGTGGGTGCCTGGAGGAGAGAGGACCGGGTTGGGCCTGTCGTTAGAAAGTTTGTTGTGAATTATTTCAGTCATATCCAACTCTGGTGACTTCATTTGGGGTTTTCTTGGTGGAGAGACTGGAATGGTTGGCCGTTTCCTTCTCCAGCTCATTTTACAGAGGGGGAAACCGAGGCAAGCAGGGGGAAATGACTTCCCCAGGATCAGAATTAGTAAGAACTCAACTCTTCCAAACTCCAGGGCTGGTATATCCACTGTACCCACCTTGTTGCCATTGAGTTAGAAAAATCACTTCCCAGACATTTCTTAGGGGCCTGGGTAAATCACTTAATCTCAGTTTGCCTCAGTTCCCTCATCTGTCACATGAGGATAATAAAAGCACCTGTCTCCCAGGGGGTTGTGAGGTTCAAATGAAATAATAATTGTAAAACACTTAGCATGGCACCTGATCCAGAAGGAGTTATATATAAATGGTAGCTATAATAATAATTATTAGCTTTTGTGTATATGCCCAGAACCACACAACAGCAAAAATGAATCATTCCTGCCTGCATGGACCTTACATTCGATCGGAGGAGATCTGTGTATTGATACCTATGGATCTGGGATCCAGACTCTCCAACATTTACTACGTTCGCCTTTTGTCACCTTTGTCAACTTATGCACTCGTGTTTTAAAAATGAGGTTTAAGTGACTTGTACGAAGGCTAATTCGGACTCCCGTCCTCTCCCTTCTCCAAGACTTTGGCTCCTCTCTGAAGGGAGGACTTGGCAGCCAAAGCCATCTCAGCCCTCGGAGTACGGAGGCAAGATTCTGTGTCTGAGAATGCCTGCACATGGACCCGACATCCCTGTCTCCCATGGTGAGGAGCTGGGACAGGGCTCAGTCTCAAGGTGGGCAGGTGAGATCAAAGGGAAAGCTCAGCCCGGAGCTGCCATCCCCATGACATGCATCATCAGCCCTTTGTTTTATTATAATAATAATAATGATACATGTAGCACTTTAAAACTTCCAAATATAATGTAACTGCATATATAATAGAGTATAATATATAAGCAAGTAATATATATTTAGGTGATTATTAGTTTATGAATTAACATATTATATAAGATATTATCACATTTATCTAAAGAGACAGATCTTTTGTGTTATAATTCTTGGGGATGGTTTATATTGAACTGGTTTCTTTCCTGCTCTTGGACTTTTGCTAAATGACTGAGCTGGACAAGTGGAAGATAATCTGTGGCCAGAGAATAAAGGAAAACCTTTGCCCTCCCCCCCAAACCCCAGCAATCAAACCTATGACCCTGGTTTCATTAGTAGCAGCCTCCCTCCACCAAACAAACCAACTGCCAAAGACTAGGAAGTCAGGCCTGGTTAAATGCTGCATCCTCCTTATAGCCTTTGTCCTTTGCATGGCCCAGGAAGGGTCAGGATGTGGATGAGTTGGGAAGACTTGGATTAGAATCTCACCGCAGGTGAGGTTATTAGCTGTGTGACCCTGGGTAAGACTGAAAATTAGTTTTCTCCTCTATAAAATGAGAACAATAAAAGTCCCTATTTTACAGTGGCTGTGAGGCTTAAAGCACTGTAAAAGTGTGAACAAGAGTTATTAATTTTAATAATAATGAGATTTCCCAAAGACTCTGGAGATCTTTTAATCTTGAGAAATATTTAATATCTAACTATACCTGTATCAAACTGTATTAATATATCTATATCTAGCCTATACCTATACCTTTCCTTTATCTATAATCTAATCTATATCTCTACCTAGATCTACACATATATTTATATCTATATTTAATCTATATCTATACCTATCCTTTCTGCTGTATATATATAATCATGTATATATACACATATCTATATCTATGCCTACATATATATATTTAGACCTATATAATCTATATGTATACCTATCCCTTTCTATCTATAATCATATGCCTAATTTATATCTATACCTATCCCTTTCTATCTATATATTTATAATCACATATATACCTATGACTGCATCCATAGCTAATCTATATATAAATCCTTTCTACCTATATATTTATAATCATATATTTCTAAGCCTATATATTTATACCTATATATCTATATCTATCTATCTATATCTATACCTATCCTTTTCTATCTATACATTCATAATCATATATATCTAATCTATTTCTATATCTAAACCCTTTCTATCTTATATTTACAATCTATAGCTATTCCTTTCTATCTATATATTTACAATCATATACATTTATACCTACATCCATATGTTTCCCTCTATGTATATGTGTACCTATATCTTCCTATATCTGTTGCTATATCTATATTTATATGGAGATACAGACGTATGTAGGTATATGTAAGCTAGAGAGGCAGATAAGGGTGTGGGGAGAGGTATAACCTCCAGTCCTGGAGCTGCAACTTAGAAAGTTGGACAAGAGTGGCTTGTTCTCAGAACAACCACTCGCTGAAGAGGTTGAAAGCTCTGCTCCTGCCTTCTCTGCCAAATGTCTCAGCTGGGTGTATTTGCCTTCCACTGGGCCTGGGGCTGGATGGAGAGAAAAGTGGGTGGAGCGCCTGGCTTGTGTTTTGATTACTTCACCTTCTTCCTCACTTGCCTTCAAGCATTTGAAGGACTTTCTTGAGTAGGAGGAGGAGGAGAAGGAGGAAGGGGAGGAAAAGGAGAGGAGGAGGAGGGTTTGCCTTGGTCTGGAAGGCTCCCAGAGGCTCCCAGAGGCCAGAGCCAGGAGCAGTGGATGGTAGTAGCAGAGTCCACCGAGCTGCCCAGAAGGATGCTGACTTCCTCTCCCTTGGATGTCTTCCAGGAGGACTGGTGGACCACTTGTCGGTTATGCTGTGAAAGGAAATTCTGTTCGGATATGGTTTGGCCAGGGCTTCTTCCTCCCCTTTTGTGCCCTGGATATGGAACCCTGTTGCCTTGAAGCCAATGGATCCCTTCTCCAAATTATGCACTTAACTCAATCAGCCAGTCAAAAACATTAATTAAGCGCCATGTGACGGGAACTCTATGAGTCAGTCATAAGTTCACAGGCCCCTGAAGGTCCCTTCCAACACCAGAATTCTGTGATCCTCTGCTTCTCCGTGATTTTCTCCTTGTCTTGTGAGGGGGGAGAAGCCAATGAAACTTAACCCACTTCTGTGTGCATCAGGAAAGCGATCCTTCTTACCGCGCTCTGCCTGAAATCTCCCCGGTCCATGGGTGGGGCCAGTGGTTATATCTGTTCTTGTGTCCTCTTCAGTTCTTGGAGAGTCTTGAAGGCAGTCTCGTTTTCTACCCAGTTCTACAACTCTAAAGTGTGAGAGTTGGCTGGGATGTACCAACTAAGGTCCAAGAGGTGCCCCTTAGAGGGTTGGCCACTAGGGGGAGAAGTCTTCGGCCATGGGGAACCGAGAAAACACAAGTCCGAGTACGGGGCAGCCATCTTTGGCTTTGGAGTGATAGCAGTGGAGCAATGGATGGGGGAGGCGGGATGAGGAGCAGAGATGCTAAGAATCCCAGTTTGGGGATAGAAAGATTCCTTTCATAGTCAGTTCTCTAAATGTGAGATCTTTGGGCGATGGATGAGTTCATCTCTTGAAAGAAGCCTACTATTTCATTCTTTTTTTTTTTTTTTTTTTTTTGGCTGAGGCAATCAGGGTTAAATGACTTAACACAGCCAGGAAGTGTTAAGTGTCTGAGGACAGATTTGAACTCAGGCCCTCCTGACTTAAGGGCTGGTGCTCTACCCACTGCACCATCTAGCTGCCCTGTTTCATCCTTATCACTATTTTTGCTGACATGAAATAGGAATATAAAGGGTGGAGACTAAGAGGAGGCAAGGGGAGGGGAGAAGTATATTTGAGGCATGAGACGTACCGAGTACAAAAGCATGGAGCTGGGAGACAAATTCTTTGTTTGAGGAACAGAGAGAAGGCTGGATCTTAGAATGTAGGAAGGGGAGTCTAACAGTCAACTAGCATTTATTAAGGGCTTACTATGTGTCAAACACCTTACAGATATTATCTCATTTGATCCTGACAAAAACTTTGGGAGGTAGGTGCTATTATTATCCCCATTTGATAATTGAGGAAACCGAGGCAGATAGAGGTTGAATCTCTTGCCCGGGGAGGTACAGCTAGCCAGAAGCTAGATTTGAACTCAGGTCTTCCATTGCCCTTTTATGCTTTTTTTTCCCCAAAAGTATGTGGCTTTGGGAGTATGGTAGAAATCCTAAATATAGTCTGGAGGTGAATGAGCAAAGACCGGCTTCATTTGGAGGTTGGAACCATCCAATCTAAGGAGAGGTCACAGGAGCAAGATTCTTCTTCTTCTTTTTTTCTTCTTTTTCTTCTTTTCTTCTTTTCTTCTTCTTCCTCCTCCTCCTCCTCCTCCTTTTTCTTTTTACTTCTTCAGTGGGTGAACTCTGGGACTGGAGAGTGAAGAGCTGGTTCCAGAGTGACTTCAGGATGATAGAGGAACTCTGGAGAGGAATGAGAGGGAGTAAGATTAATATGACTAGACTGGAAAGATGGAATGGGGGTCATGTTGTGAAGGCTTTAAAAGTCAAACAGAAAGGTTTACGCTTTATACAATAAGGAGCCACTGGTGTTCATAGAGGAGGGGAGTCACATGGAACATTATCGTCAATGAGGAACGGAAGCTGCAGATGACTCCAGGGGGCTCTGGAGAAAAATCCGGTGCATGTTGAGGTTCATAACCAGATTTTCTGTTACCCAATCCAACATTCTTTCCACTGTATTATGCTTGTTCCTTTAAGTATTTAAAGGGCTGTCATGTGGAAAAAAAGGATTAGACATTCTTCAGAGCCCCAGAGGCCATCCTGGCATCCTCAGATCCATCAAAGATCCATTTATTACGCTCGTGTGTGAGTCTGGTTTTGTGTCTGGGCGAGGGCATGTGCATGTGCACTTATGTATCTGGGAGGTTCGGATAATAATAATCAGATTTGGAAGTGGAAGGACCTTGAAAGTCCTCGAGTTCATCCCCTTGCTTTAAAGCTTAGGAAGCTGAAGCCTAGGAAATGCCAGGAAGTACCCGAGGGTCCTCGAGGGCAGAAGGAGGATGCTTCTTGTCGCTGTGGGAGGATTGGAAGTCACAAATCTGTCTCACAAAATGTGCTTCAGTTTCCCCAAATGTAAAGTGGAAGCATTGGACAAGATGACCTGAAAGGGCCTTTCTCCTATGATCCATAATCACCTTTCGGTCTTCTCAGGACAGTCCGGCTGTCTGACCTTGAACTCGATTCCAATCGACCCTTCCCGCTAAGCTGATTTGTATTCCCCGTCCCCTCCCCCACCTCAAAAGGACTTGCGTATTTTTTTGGCATCTGGCTCATGAGGAAGAAATCCATTTAACATGAAGGCCCACAAGCAGCCACTGTAGTGAACAAGTGTAATTAGGCTATTGGTGCCTGAGGACTGCCAAGATTATTCTGTGACTGCAGTATTTATTTAGGTAATAATTAAGTAGGAGTGGGGGAGCAAAACCAGAGGCTTCTCGTTGCCAAACTCCAGTTCCCTCCAATTAAAGGGCAAAGCCGGCCAGCCAGGTGGAAGGGACGAGGCTGGCCTCCTGGCCCCCCTCAGACTCGCCGAGGCACAAGCCGACACCTTCCACTGTCAGTGGCGTTGGCTCAGGATGGCAGTCTACCCCTCCACCCCCATTTCCGGGGCAGAGCAACAGCAAGAAGGGCAAGACCATTGTTCCATCATCTTGGTTCCCTTCAGTTTTCCTTCACCAGGTCCCACTGGCAGCCACCATTTCTTTTTTTTTCCACTGATATTCCCAAAACCTAGCTTTTCCATTAGCTGAAAAAGGTCCTTCTGGGCTGGTTTCAGTTTCCACCAGCCGCCTTCATGAGTTTCCTACTTCCAAGTGTCTTCTGCCCTCAGCTCTCTCCCAGGCTCTAGATTAGATCCAGATTCCATTGACAAGATGTAGTGACGGGAGCAGCCATTGACATGGCACTCAAGAGCTGGCCAAGGGCTTTCTATGCATTGTCTTATTTGATCCTCATGACAAACCTGCGAAAATGCTCGACAAATGAGAGAACTTAGGCTTGAGAGAGTTGGGGTCTTCCCCACACATAACTGGTCAGAGACAAGACATTAATCCACATACATCCTGTTTCCAAGCCCTGTGTTCTTCCTGCTATAGAAGTAAGACTCTCCACTTGGTGTCCCATAAGCACCTCAAATTTAAGATGAAATGTTAGATTATTATCTTGACCCTTTCCTCACTTAAGGGAAACACGGGAGTAAAGCAAGGATGTTCTTTCTCCCTGCTGTTATTGGATATATGTTAATGTCACATTCTAGAGATGCTAATAATGTTAAAAGGACAAGATAAAGACATTACAAGGCAAAAGCACAAGCAAAGAGGAATTAAACTATTTGGACTTGCTGACATTGAGGTTGACTTAGAAAACCCTAGAAAATCAGCAAAGAAATGAAATGAGACTTCAGGTAATAGGACACAAAATATACACCAAACTCAATAGTGTTTCTTTTTAGCAATAACAAAATCCATATGGAAATCATGAAAAGAGAAGTCAAGTTCAAAATGCCTAAATAGCTGGGAATCAATCTGCCAAGGCAAACCAGCTTAGGTAAACACAGGTACAAAATGTTTTAAAGAATCTTCCCTTATTCTCACTTCAATTCACTCGCCAAATCCTCTGAGTTCAATCTCTGAAATATTACTTGCATTTTTCTGTTGTTGTTGTTGTTTTCGGTCATGTCCAGCTCTTTTTGACGCCATTTGGAGTCCTCTTGATAAAGATACTAGAATAGTTGGCCACTTCCTTCTCCAGCTCATTTTACAGATGGGGAAACTGAGGCAAACAGGGTAAAGTGACTTGCCCAGGATCATCCCACTAGGAAGTGTCTGACACCTGATTTGAACTCAGGGCTTCCTGACTCCAGGCCCAGGACTCTCACTAAACCACCTTTGTTTACTTTTCTCTCTTCCCACCATCACCTTCGCTATCACTCTCCCAGATTATTGCAGTCGCTTCTCAGCAGATTTCCAGACCTTTATTTTCTTTCTCCCTCTAAACCATCCTTCTGCCAGATCTGTCTTCCTCATGCATAGAGACACTTCCATCATTCATTTGCTTGACACTCGCCCCCTTGCCTGCTAAGTTTAAAATTCTTAGTATGTCCACATCTGAGTCCTAAGGTCTCAAGTTTCTAGTATGGGACTTCAGTAGGTCCTACCACGTGACATTGCCATGTCTTAGAGCTAGAAAGGATCTTGGAGTTTTTCTAGTTTTACCTTCAAATTATACAGATGAGTTAACTTTCAAGTGTCTTGCCCAAGACCACTCAGATAAGGGGCCAGCACTGGCATTCAAATCCAGCATTGTATACCTTTTGAGCTCTGTCCCTTTGTTCATATCCTTCTGATGCTTTCTTTACTCCTCCATGTTTTATAGTCCATCATGACCTTCCCATCTCTAGACCTCCCAGAACACCTTGTCTATATCTCTCTTATCACATATTAGTTTGCATTGTTATTAGTGTCTTCTCTCCTGACAGACTGCAAATTCCATGTCATATCAAAAGTTTGTATCTTCCCAAGTCTTAATCTCAATTCTATATACTTAGTAGGCACTAAATAAATATTTGTTGTACTGAATTAACTAGCCTAGAGGTAGGGAATATGGGGAAGAGAACCTGAATAACCTATAGAATGGATAACCTTTAGAATGGATAATAAACTCTTAAATAATTAAAAGAATGATCACAAAGTTTTGGAACTCCTTTTTCCACCTAATAAGGGAATACTAAAGTCAAAAAGCAAATGGTATCTACATGAAGTAGTCTAGACACGGGCGTGATGGGAAGGGAAGAGAGTTAATGACTACTTTGAGTAGCACTTAGTACCTCCAGTTGTGCACATGAAAGCCTAAACTAAGCCACAACTATAGCAAGAAAGGAATAGAAGTAACCGACGTTTACAAGAGAGATTTGCTAGCATAGTACGATGGACAGAGTGTTGGATCCCAGCTCTGCCACCATGACCTGTATGATCTTGGGTAAACCATTTCTCTGGATCTCAAGTTTCTCATTTGTGAATCCAGGATGTGTCATCATCATACATCAGGGCTGTAAATCAGATGCATCAATTATGCAGCTATGTGGCTGAAACCAGATTAAAATGTAATCAGGAAATATTTAACAAAATTAATAAATAATACACCGGAATGAGAATAATGTTAATTTAGGGTTTTCTAAGTCAATATGCAGCCTTCAGGGATCTATTTCCATTTCAGCTTGATGCCAATGGTCTTGATGATTTCTAAGCTTCCTTTCAGCTTCAAGCCTGTAATTCTATGGCTTGGCGGCTGATTGCCTGGGGGGAGGGGGGGGGCAGTGAGGGAGAGGGAAGAATCATAGATAATTGGGAACTTTTGACTCGGAAGATGCTGAGACCATCAGTGGGAAAGAGGAAGCTGAACTCAGTTCCCTTCTAATTGGATGATTTTGTGAGCTAGGAAGTTGAGAGAAGAGTCAGATTTGAGGCAGATTCAATCAATGAATATAAAATGTCCAATGAGTGCCAGGTGCCAGCAAAACAAAAAAGGGAAAAATGAAAATCATGTCTGCCCTCAAGAAGCTTTTTTGTTGGAAAAATGAGTTAATTCAGATGTGGAAATGTAAGTAGGACATCCAAATGGAGATGTTCAACAGGTGTCAGAAGCCCAGGACAGTGACCATGACTGGAGGAAGGAAGGAAGAAAGGAAAGAAGGAAGGAAGGAAGGAAGGAAGGAAGGAAGGAAGGAAGGAAGGAAGGAAGGAAGGAAGGAAGGAAGGAAGGAAGGAAGGAAGGAAAGAAGGAAGGAAGGAAAGAAGGAAGGAAGGAAGATAAGTGAGTGGATGGCTAGGTGGACAAATAGACAGATAGAAAAGGTGAATGTAGGTGTAACTAGGTAAGTAGGTAGATAGAGGATTAAGTAGATGGATAGATAGATGAGTAGATAGATAGATAGACACAGTTGATGGATAGATGAATAGAAGAATAAGTAGATGGATGGATAGATAATAGAAAGACAGACAGCCACACACTTGGGAGTGTGTGATAATTGAAGCCACAGCAATGGATGAGAGTATGATGAGAGAGGATGGAGACCGAGAAGAAGGGACTGGGGCCAAAGGGCTGGGGAGAAAGACCAGCTGGGATTTGGTGAGGCGGTTCACAATTCTTGGAACTTGCCTATCCACTGACAGGGAGAGAACGGATGGGGAGGGTCTGGAAGGCCTGATTGGCACTGGACAGCCAGACTCCTGGCACTGACCTGTGCTCTGCTGCCCCTCTCTAGCCCAAAGGCCCCCCTCCCTGGCTCTGCCCTTTGCCGGATTCTGGCCGCAGCTGCCCAAGATTCCCAACTCAGATCCCAGATGGGCTGCCGCTGTTGTCCTGCCATTCCGTAAGAGCCAGGAGCTCCTTGTTTTTTCTGAGAACTGGAAGGGAATGAGAAGACTGTCCCAGCAGTGGTGGAAGAATGAGTAATTGGGGAGGTGAGATCATTTACTAGGGCACCTCCTCTGAAAAACAAAGACCACAGTGGGTTGGGAGTAACCCAGAACGACTCGGATGTGTCCCGACAAAACACACACGCGAGCGCACACCCCAACTTTGAGGGAGCACCCAACAGAGCTAGGAAGTTCTTGCCTGTAGTCAGGGAACTCTCTGGGACCGAGGCGGCCGGAGGAGGAACGGTGTGGGGCTGAGCTGGGACCCCACCAAGGAGCCCCTGCGGTCTCTGTGCACCCCGCTCCTGCTGGAGATGACACAAGCCCTGGGGTTTCTATACCAGGGCATGGGTTTCTAATAATAACACTATTACTGCTAACAATCATGACTAACATTTTCTGGTACTTTAAGATGTAAGATTGCCAAGAGGTTCACACGGCCAGTTTCATTTGATCCTGACACTGACCCTGAGGTCGGTACTACAAGGGTGGTTATCCATACTTAAGTGAGAAGGAAACTACCTGAAAGAAAATTAAGTGGCTTTTCCAGTCACACAGTCACTAAGCATCTGGGATAAGATTTGGATCGAGGTTTTTGTGACTCCAGGCTTTCTGTTCTCTGCCTCCTATTGCCTCAGTTTCTCCATTGGGACATGTTTCCACATCTAGCGGTGGGTTTCTACACATAGGCCCCCAAATCCTTCTTAAGCCGAAATGAGGAAACAGATCCCCAGAGAGATTAGGTCACTTACTGAAGTCATGAAAGCAGCAAGTGACAGTCGGGATCTGAATTCAGCCTGGTTCCACATCCGTTCCTCCTCACACCGTGTGGTGTCTGTGAGCACCACAAAAGGCAGATAACAGACTTGGGGGGCAGGGGAAGGAAAGGGGATCCTCCTCTTGCATCCAGGAGCTGGGCTCACAAGCTTAACCCAAACCCTCTGATGGATCTCAAAGCCCAGGCCCAGGATCGGCTGCAGAAACACAGCCACGCAGGAGGATAACTGCAGACAAAGAGAGAGAGCGCTCTTCATTTAGGATTGGGGCCTCCCTTTTTTTCAAGCTGTTCTCATAATTAAATGATGATCCTCGTAATTCTTAATAGCAGGGCTTCTGACAGTGAAGAATGGCATTGTGCCCAAGGCTCGGAGGCTGGTTTGATTGATGGGGGAGCTGCCTGGCCCTTTCCTCCCCACCCGCGTCTTTCCCTAGTCACTGAGGGCTGTCTCTCTACCCCTTGCTTCCTCCTCCCTCCCTCTGGCCCCTTAATATTCCAGCTTGGGGGCAAAGAACACAGTTCTTTGGGTAGAATGGCACCCTGTTCGAGAGCTGGACTCGGAGGTCAGCCAGCCCACTTCTCTTGGTTTACAGATGAGGAAACTGAGTCTCCAAAAGTTCCTTGCTTTAGGTTACCTAGGTAACCTAGACAATCAGGATCCAGATCCCCTGGCCACATATGGAGGGTGCTTTCTGTGGCCTCATGCTGGAATGGCTCTGAAGCTGTGTTGGACATTTGATCTTTGCGGACCTCTCTATTATTTCCATTCTGACATTCATGCACCCCAGGGGCACTGAGGTCGCCCGGTGGATAGAACACTGGCCTTGGACCCATTCGTCTTTCTGAGGTCCATTCTGGCCTAGTGTATGATCCTGGGCACCCTGCTTGCCTCAGTTTCCTCATCTGTCAGATAAGCTGGAGAAGGAAAAGGAAACCAGTCTAGTGTCTTTGCCAAGAAATCTCCAACTGGGTCATAGAGAGTTGGGTGCCATGTGCAGAAATGTGTGTGGCCCTTTTTGTGGTGGCAAGAAACTGGAAACTGAGGGGATGTCCATCAGTGGGGAATGGTTGGATAAGTGATGGTACATGAATATTATGGAATATTATTGTTCGGTAAGAAATGACTAACAGGATGATTTCAGAAAGGCCTAGAGAGACTTGCAGGAACTGATGCTGAGTGAAATGAGCAGGACCAGGAGATTATTATACACGGTAATAACAAAATTATACAATGATCAATTCTGATGGACGTGGCTCTTCTCAACAATGAGATGACTCAAACCAGTTCCATTGTCCAGTAATGATGAGAGCCATCTACACTCAGAGAGAGGACCGTGGGAACTGAATGTGGAGTACAACATAGCATTCTCACTCTTTTTGTTGTTGTGTGCATTATGTTTTCTTTCTCTTTTTCCTCATTTTGATCTGATTTTTCTTGTGCAGCATGGTAATTGTGGAAATATGTATAGAAGAATTGCACATGTTTAACATATTTTGGGTTACTTGCCAAGTGGAGGAAGGGGCTAGGAAGAAAGGAGGGAAGAAATTAGGACACCAGGTTTTGTAGGGGTAAATGGTGAAAATTATCCATGTATATATTTTGAAAATGAAAAGCTATAATTAAAAAAAAAAAGAGTTGCATTCACCTGGAAAAGGCCTGGCCTGAAGCAGAGATCTCAGGGCTAGGAAGATGGTCAGAGGCAGCTTGGGAGACACTAGCTGAGCTCACGGCACTAGGCCCAGCCTGCTCCTATGGGTGATCCTGGATGATCTTTGGAAAGTGGCTGCCAATGAGAGAAGGCCATGAGGCCAGTGAAAGAGCAAATATCCTGATTTTAATTGTAAAAAGGGGCAGATGGCAAAGTTAGTGAATTGTAGACCAGGGATCATGACTTATAGTGTGTTGTAGCCCCCAAGGCATATTTCTGCTGGCCTTTATTTTATTTATTTTTCCAATAGTATTTAATTTTCCCAAATATATGTAAAAATAGTTTTCACCATTCATTTTTTATTAAAACATTTTATTTTCAAAATATATGCATAAATAATTTTTACCATTCACCCTTACAAAACCTTGGGATCTAAATTTTTTCTCCCTCCCTTCTCCCCATCCCCTCCCTTAGACGGCAAGTAATCCAATATATGTTAAACGTGTGCAATTCTTCTAGCCATATTTCCACAGTTTTCATGCAGGATAAGAAAAATCAGATCAAAAAGGGAAAAAATGAGAAAGAAAACAAAATGCAAGAAACAACAAAAAAGTGAAAATGCTGCGTTTGTGGTCCACATTCAGCCCCACAGCCCTCTCTCTGGGTGCAAATGGCTCTCTCCAGCTCAAAACTACTGGAACTGGTCCGAATCACTTCACTCAGTACTCATTTTTCCCCCTGCTCTTATTTCCCCCTCCCCAAGACAGCAAGCAATCTGATTCAAGTTAAATCCGTGCAGTTCTTTTAAACCAATTTCCATATTTGTCATGTTCTGCGGGCCTTTAGCACAGAACCCTAGAGAGGATTCTCTGAGAGGGGCCTTAGGAAATCAGTGGAAGTGACTTGTCCAGAGTCCACAGCAGCCCTTTCCCCAAGTGCATTCCTTGGGCCTTACTCTGTATGGGTGCCTCGTTTGGCTGTTCTCCCCCACCTGCCAAACTCCTGAAGAGATTTCTTGGTCTGTTCTCAGCTGGGACATCAACCCAGCGCTTCCAGAGCTTAAATAAATCCCGGGAGAGAAAGCTGCCTGGGGAGGGGATGAAGAGAAAAGAAATGTACTGCACATCTGGTGGGAGGCTGGCGCTGGTGGGTTAGGATGAGGGAGGGGAGGGCAGGGTATTATTGAAAAGGAGATCTGCTCCCCGCCTGTCCAGCGACCCTGCCTCTGAGAGTGGGAGCTGTGGGACTCATTTCTCTGAGACTCAGTTTCCTATCCTGTAAATCGAGGAAGTTGACCACTTCCTCTAAGGTCCTTCCCAGATCTCTGGTCACACTTCATGAGCTTGAGCCTCAGTTTCCTCTTCTGTCCAGTAAGGGGTGGGCCTGGCAGACCTCTGAATCTACCCTTCTGTACTTGCAACTTTCATTAAAAAAAAAAAAAAGCCTTCGTTTTCTAAACCTGGCAAATCCGGGGGCCTTGAGCCGCTGTCCCAGGGGATCGGCTTCTTTTTATTCACATCGCTGTTCCCGTCATCAGCGTCACTGCGTCGGTCCAGGCTCACACTCTGGGGCTTTCTGGCCCCAGCTGTACTCCCAGTCCATTTATTTTTAAATTGTGCTTTCATCTGCCACGGCCACGTGGGTCTCTAAGGAGATGCAGAAATCTCTTGGACTGTACAGATAATTCCTCGTCTTCCCAGATGACTTCTGCTTCTGTGCAAAGCTCTTCCCTTCCGCCATCTCTCTTCCCGTCTCACCTTTGCATCTGGCCGTGGATGGGCCTGGAGGAACGCTGCTCCTTTCTAAAGTGGAGGAAACTGAGGGACAGAGAAAGGCCTTCTAAGTCGGCATCCGGAGCCCAAGGTCCCGCCCATCCAGAACTCGGATGTTCTGAAGTATGAGAGCTGGAAGGGACTTTGGCACTAAATTAGTCCAACTCTGATCTTTGTTTAAAAACAACCTTTCATTGATACCTTGCGTATCCTTCCCTCTCCCTCCCCTACAGAGCCTCCTTTTTTATTTACTTGTTTATTTTAATGGTAGGTTTTTATTTCCAAAACCTATGCAAAGATAATTTTCAATTTTCACCCTTGGAAAGCGTTGGGTTCCAAATTTTTCCTCCTTCCCTCCTCCCCATCACCTCCCATAGACAGCAGGTATCCAATCTAGCTTAAACCTGTACAATTCTATCCACATTTCCACATTTATCATGTTGCACAAGAAAAATTAGATCAAAAAGGGAAAATGAGAAAGAAAAAAAAAGGCAAACAACAAAAAGGTGAAAAGACTATCCGTGATCCCGTTCAGCGCCCACTTTCTGGCACAGATGGCTTTCCCTCCCATCACAAGTCTGTGGGAATCGAGGGCCATCTTTTTTAGCAAAGAATAAGGCGGGGGAGCAGGTCAGCAAAGTCGTGTCCCCTCCCCTGAGGACAATCTGCGGCATTCGGGGCCATGGCCTCCTCTTCCCGGTCAAGGAAGGATCCCGGTTTCACAGCCAGGTCCGGCACTGGGAGCAGCCAGGTGACCCGGCTCCGTGAGGCACGAGGGACAGGATGAGGGGCTCCCCTAAGATCCTGGGGGGAAGAGTTAAGACTAAGGCCCATCCGCGAGCCCGCGGCGGCTTCTGCCGGTCAGTGCCTCCGTGGTCCAGCCCAGCCCGGTCCTGCGAGCTGGGTCTCCAGCCAGAAGCATTCTGGGTGCTTCCAAGCCATGAATGGAAGGGAAAGAATGACTGGGGAAGGAAAAAATCTGCCGTCTTGTCCAGTCTTGTTCACTGACTTTCCCTTTTTCTCCCATTTCTACCATGTGGTTTCCTGCATAACCTGCTATGGATGGACACCCCCCCCCATTCATCTGGCAGCCCTGCCCCCACTCCCGGCCCAGTGCGGATCAAGGGTCAGGGTGAGTCCGTGTGGAAGGACAGTCCCGGGCAGATACCCAAGCCCAGCATTTCCTTGTTTGATTTTGAGGAAGTTGTTTTAGACACCAGCCGGACTGCTCTGCTCCTGGCCGGGACCGAGAGGCTCCCGGCCGCCCGGGCACGGGGACCAGGGAAGATGATGGACTTCGTAAGGAGGCTTCTGGTGAGCCCCCTGCCCGTCAGGGACGGGATGCCCACGAGGGCCCCGGAGGAAGCGCCCGAGCTCCCCGGGCTGGGCTTGGCAGGCGGCCGGGCCCGGGCAGCTGTTTGCCTCCACGCAGTGTTGTGCTGGCACGTCAGCCTGGAGGGGGGAGGAGCCCGGGAAGGGGGTGTGTGAGAGTGTGTGAGAGTGTGAGTGTGAGAGTGTGAGTGTGTGTGAGTGTGTGTGTGTGTGTGTGTGTGTGTGTTAGCATGTCTAGTGTGCACATGTGTAGGGGCAGAGGGAGGGCCGGCGTCTGGAGGAGTGGGGGAGGCGAGCAGGTGCCTCACCGTGGCAGGAGCCGGGGTGGGGGGGCCCGGACTTGGAAGGGCCCCCTCCCCCACCCTGCGGCTTCCCCACACACCCCCCGGCTCTTGCCTTCAGGGTCACCGGGGTGCGGGGCTCAGGGAGCAGGGACCGAGCCCCGGCTCTGTCTCCGGCTGCTTGCCGGCCCCGCGGCTGCTTGGTCTCCCTGCGCCTCCATTTTTCTCTCTCTCAGTGGGTGCTGTCGGGGGTCTCGAGGCTCCTCCCCCGCGGGAGGAGATGCCCCTCCCCCGCTCACAGGGTTGGAAGGGGCAGGATCCGAACCCAGGCCTTCTGACTGCGGCCCACACATCCGCCGTCCCAGCCTTAGGGCTCGGGCCGAGGTCCTGCTAGCTCGGGGGGCAGTGCGGCGGAGGACGAGGAGAAAAGGCTGCGGCCCCTTGTGAGCGGGTGACAGACCAGTCATAAATCCGTCTGCCCCCCTCCTGGAGGCGGAGGGGGGACGGCCCAGGGAGGGAGGCTTGGTCCCAAGGTCCCAAGCCAGGGACTGGCCCACTGCCCACAGACTGGCTGGCCGAGTGAGCCTCGGGGCTTTAGCGGGGCGGGGAAGGCAGAGCGGTGTAATGGTTAGAGCCTAACGACTCAAATCGCCTTGTGACTGTTGCAGCTTCGCAGCCTCCGCCACTTCGGCTGCCTCATCTGTAAAATGGGGAGAAAAACGGTTTTCACTGGTTCTCATCGGCCGTTGTGAGACCCCGGTGGGGTAATGTGAATGCCGGGCAAACGTTAAAATGAGACAAATGTCAGCCCCTGTTAGGGTCATGAGACTGGTGGGGGACAGCCGTGCAATCAATTCATCAATCAATAGTCGTTTGTTTTTTAGGAGCAGTCAGGGCTGAGTGACTTGCCCAGTCAGTGTCTGAGCCCAGACCTCCCGACTTGGGCCGGCCTCTACCCAGCTGCCCTCAGTAATCATTTTTTAAGGCCTGGTCTCAAAGGCCGGAACGTCCCATCTCTGGGCAAGCCCCTCAGCCTCCCTGTGAGAGGGGAGTTGCTCACTGCACAGCTGGAGGGAGTTTCTCCCGGCGGGAGTTCCCTGTGTGCAGGTCTGAGTCTCCGGAAACAGCGGCTCTCCTCCCTCCTGTCAGACCAATATCCCCAAGCCAGGAGTCTGACCGGGCTGCTCCAAATCCTTCTGCGGCTCCACATAATGCAGATCCTTCATCGTGACGTGTCCGGTCTGGCTCAGGCAAGCCCTCTTAAACGGTCCCCTGGTTTTCCGGCTTTCCCCTCCCTGAATTTATTCGGTATTCACTTAACGTCTGCGCACAAGTTGTGGTCATCCCAGCAGCACGCAAGAGACTATTTCATTTTTGCCTAGTTCCTTGCACTACAATAGGCGCTTAATAAGTGTAGAATTGTATATTATTCTCTATGTCCCTTCTCTCCTCCGGCAAATGGATGGCTGTTTAGAGGAATAAGATGGTCTCCCCCTTTGCTCGCCATTCCTTTGTTCACACCGTTCCCTTCACCTGGAATGCCTTCCTTCCCTCTCTCCCTGTCAGAAGCTTATCCGTCCCCTCCAGGAGGGCCTCCGTGATTGCTGTTCCGCCGATTGATCTCTGCCTCCTCTGAGCGCCCACAACTACTCTCACCTCACCCCACTTTTATTATAGTAATTTGTATCGTGCTTTATCGCCCTACTTTACAAGGTCCAAAAGGGCAGGAGCTTTCTTGTTCACCTTTATAATCCCCTTGGGCCACCGTGCAGAGGAGGGGTTCCCCTTGAATGAGTGATCTTTGCGACCATTGAAGTATCTCAGGGATGGACCCCTAACTGGGGTTTGTAATATTCTTCTCTAAAATTAAAGTTCTCTGGGAGCAGGTTTCTTTGGGGGCTTCTGGGAGCAGCCTTTGTTTCAGCTCGGAGTGATCACCCCAAATGCAGCCAGGAGTTAAAGTCCAATTCCTTGATTTTCTTTTTCAAGTATTGTCTCCTTCCTTGGGCCCGGTTAGCTTTCTTAGAGGCCTCTCTCTCTCTCCTTGGTTCCAAGAACTCTTGCTGCTAGTCCTTTGCCTCTGCCAGCTTCGGCCTCTCTTCCTCCGAATCTCCAGCCAGCGCAAAGGTGGAAGATGGAATGAATCTGTCTCCTCCTCTGAGAGTGGGCTTGTGTCCTCTCTGGCTTCTGTATCTCGGGGACTGAATCCTGGTTGAGGCTCCTCCTTATATGTGCTCTCTTAAAAGTGTGAATCTTGTAGAACTCTAATAAGTACTAAGTGTATTAGTGAATTAGAGAACTGTTAAGTCCCATGCTAAATTAGATAATTATTGTCTCTTATCAATTCCAGTGTAAGAATCCTAATATCTCCCGCTTTCTTTTGATTTAGAACATAGGTGGTCATGACCTCCCTGACTTCTCAAGGAGGTCAGAACTCCCAAAAAGGAGGTGATCACGCCCTCCCTGACTGCTCAAAAAAGGAGTGAAAACACCATAAAAAGGAGGTGATCACACCCTTTGTGTGTGATAAAAATGGAGATGAAAACAGTAAAGAAATAGGAAATCAAATCAGATTAGGGGTTTCTGAAGGGGCTCGTTCTTAAAGCAGATATACAAAAATCCATCAATATGGGAGGTATTACACATAATTACATAAGTTACATAAGCACATAATAACATAGACTAGTAGTAGTAGTAGTAGTAGTAACAAATAACATGAATCAAAATGAGGATTTATACACGTCCATAAGTCCTAGAAATAGTCCAAAAGGAATCTATTGTCCATTACATCATGTGCCAGGAATCCAATAATTCCTACAAGCTTTGAAGTTCTGCAACAGTCTTTAGCAACAATTTTTCATCTCAAGGAATCCAAGGATTCCTATTGGTTTTCAAATCCTTGAAACAGTCTCATCTTGTGCTAGAAAATCCAGTGATTCCTGTAGATTTTGTACTTAAATCTTCTCCTTTGTTTCAAGGTTTTTCTCCTTTTTTGTCTCTCTCCAGGTGCTCGTTGCCACGCATCTGATTCCTTCTCCATCTGTAGGAATACAAGCAAACCCTTTCTCCCAACCAGTTAACCTATCTAGTCTCTTCTATTTACCACTTTCTAAATCTCTCCTCATCATCTTGGCAATTACATTGGAACTGTTTGGATACTGCCCTGTTGGGTTAAAAAGCCTGTATTTTCTCCAATTGTAATCCTGTTCTGCCATCTGATTGCTTTTCTATTGGTTGATCACCTAATCCCTTTCTGCCATGTGATTACTTTTCTATTGGTTGATCACCTAATCCCTTTCTGCCATGTGATTGCTTTTTGGCTGATCACATCACAGTCCTGACCTTCTAAAGATTCTCTGGGTGTAACCTCGGCTGCCATCATGCCCCACTTGCCTTTTGTAGGATATCTTGGGGCGGGGCTGGGCTCCACCTCTCGTTTCCCTGGGTCAATCTACAATCTGAGGCCCAGTGGAAGCCCTTGTGGCATTTTGGACATGGGGTTTTAGGTCTTCTCTCAGCCTGTCTTCTTATTCTATCTCCATATCTATACTGGGCTCTCAGATGTCCTAGTTTTCCACACTGAAAATATTGACGAGTTTCTCTAGAAGTCCCTTGCCAAGAGGGACCCTGTCTTCCCATGTTCATCATAGCCTGGCTATAAAAGGCATTTGTGCCCACTGTGGCACAGCGCCTTATGGTCTCCTCTAAAGGAGCATCTTTGTCTAGTCCCCATATAATTCTTCTGCAAACCTCATTGGCATTTTCCTTAGCCAGATGTCTGGTCATTTTTTCTGTAGCTGCATTTTCTCCAATGGTTCTTATTACAGCTGTTTGCAGATGTCCCACAAAATCAGCAAAAGATTCATTGGGACCTTGTTCTATTTTTGTGAGGGCTTCCCCTCCATCTTTCCCTGGGAGGGAACCCCACGCTTTTATAGCAGCAGCAGCAATTTGTTCATAAGCTGTTGTGGGATAATTAATCTGTTCTGAATTCTCTCCATACCGACCTTCACCTGCTAGTTGGTCAAAAGTGACTTGTACATTAACTCCTGTTTGCCTATTGCATCTGGCTTGAATCCTACATAATTCATGATACTCCAAAAGCCACAACAAGTTTTGTCCAGGTTCTAAACATGTCCTTGCTATGGATTTCCAATCACTGGGATTAAGATTTCATAAACCAAATTATCTAGAAACATCTTAACGGAAGATGATGTAGCCCCATAAAGAGTGCAACCCTTTTTCAAATCCTTAATTTTCACCTTTTTGGACCTGAAGAGTCAAGCTCTTCAATCACAGGGTATGCATGTATTAAATCAGATACATCCTGTTCTTCATTTTTTGCCTTAACCAATGCTTTTTGTAATCTTGTCATAGACTGATCCATAGGTGGTTGTATCACTGCCTCTCCCCCTCCTCCTTCTCCCTCCACCCATGAAGGGTTAATTGAGGGAGGTAGGTCAGGGGATGTGGAAGACCTAATTTCTCCTGCAGTGAAGTATCACACTCAAAATTGTACTCCATTCTTATCTGATTCTTCATCCTTTTCATGTAGTTTATTTAGATCCTCCCCCTCCTGCACTTTCTTATAACTTATATAATTTCCTAAAGCCAGTTGTATATATTAAATGTGTCTTTGGAAATTGAGTCAGGTCCATTTTCATTATAGAATTAACATAGTTGCTCTCCTACTAATTTCCACCAATTTGGATCCAATTCTTTTTCCTTAGAGAACCAAGATGATGTGTACTGTACAGTTTTTAAAAGATCAATGATCTGCTCCCAAGTTATAATTAAACCTTGATTTTTTATCAGTCTGACCAAGCCTTCAACACATTTTCCTTGAAGAGGAAAAGAAGGTTATTTTCTAAACATCTATCCTATTTTAGCTGAAATTCTGCTTTAGCTCTTTACCAAAGTTTCCTTGCTGTACTCACCCTACTGGGTCGAGGAGACTTTTCCACTGGATCAGGATCGTGCCTGTCCCATGTTCGGGCGCCAGAATGTAATATGCTTCTCTAAAATATAATGTTCTCTGGGAGCAGGTTTCTTGGGGGGCTTCTGGGAGCAGCCTTCGTTTCAGTTCAGAGTGATCACCCCAAATGCAGCCAACCGTTAAAGTCTAAATCCTTTCATTTCTCTTTCAAATATTGTCTCCTTCCTCGGGCCTGGTTAGCTTTCTAGAGGCCTATCTCTCCTTTGCCACTAGTCCTTTGCCTCTCCAGCTTCAGCCTCCAGCTCCCTCCGAGTCTCCAGCCAGCACAAAGGTAGAAGTTGGAATGACTCTGTCTCCGTCTCTGAGAGTGGGCTTGTCCTTTCTGGCTTCTGAATATCCCGGACTGAATCCTGGCTGAGGCTCCTCCTTATATGTGCTCTCTTAAAGGTGTGAATCTTGTGGAACTCTAATAAGTACATTAGTGAACTAGAGAACTGTTAAGTGCCATGCTAAATTAGATAAGTGACTTAGCACCTTGTGAGATTCCTAACAGGGGTTGATGGTTTCTGAGGTGTGAGCCCCAAACCTGCCACTCTGGGGGTGCCAGGGATGACAGATTGTCAACACCAAGGGGTCTTTAGCACCCAGCACTCTGCCGTCATGGTGTGGTGACATGACCCGACCTTGGACAGCTGACTGTTAACTTCATACCTCTGTGACCTCGGGAGGCTCAAGCCTCCTCCTTTCTCCCCTTCCCCATGTTAGCGTCTTTATGTATAAAATAAGAAGCAGACCAGACAGGCTTTCAGTTCCTTTTCAGTTGTAATGTTCTTTAATTCTATTAATCAACTTGATTCAAGCTGAGCCCCTCATTTTCTTCCCAAAACTGGGAGGAAAATAAAAATAATAATAATAATAAGTATAATAGTACCTAAAGTTTGCCATTTTATTCTCACAACAACCCTGAGAGGTATGTACTTTTGTATTCCCATTTAAGAGATGGGGAAACTGAGGCAATTTGAGTGACTTGCCCAGTATCACATAGCCAGCAAATGTCAGAGACAGGATTTGACCTTCCTAATTCCAAGCTCAGTGCTCTACTGAGACACTGCCAGAAAATGTGCTAATTTCTGGAAATACAAAGAAAGGCAAAACACTGGCCCTGCCCTAGGGGAGCTTTCCTTCTAATAAGGGATTGTTGTTGTTCTGAGGTCATATCAGTCATGTCTGACTCTTCCTGACCCCACTGGGGGTTTTCTTGGCAGACATACTGGAGCGTTTGCCATTTCCTTCTCCAGCTTCTTTTACAAATGGGGAAACTAAAGCAAACAGGATTAAGTGATTTGACCAGGATCACAAAGCTAGTAAATGTCTGAGGCTGGATTTGATCTTAGAAAGATGAGTTTTCCTGATTCCCAAGTAGGCGCTCTAGCCACTGCACCACCTGGCCACCCCAGTGGGGGACCAAACAAGATATATTTATATCTGTATATGTGTATATATATGTGTGTGTGTATATATATATTTATATTTATATCTATATATGTGTATATATTTATAGCTGTATATGTGTATATGTTTATATATTTATAAATGTATATATACATAAATTTATCTCTCTCTATATGTATGGAGAGAGAGAGACAGAGACAGAGAGAGACAGAAAGAGAGAAACATTAGGGTTAGTATTTACTTATTTTGATAAGCACATTCATTAAGAAATCTGTCCAACAAAGGACTCTGGGAAGTCTAAAGAGAAAGATAATTATTGTCCTTGGCAATCCATCAGCCAAGGCTTCCTGGAGGAGGTAGGCTCCAAATTAGGGATTTCATTTAAAAAATGAGAGAGAAGGAGTAATCGTGGTTTATGCTGCTCTTGTTCTGTGAAAATCGCTTTGCTCAGCGCAGCCCAGGAGGGAGGCAGTACAAGTTTTCCTTTTGCCCTGCAGAGGCCCAGAGGGGCTAATTAACCAGTCCGTGGTCTCCCAGCTGGGGAGCGTTTGGGACTCTGTCAGTGTTCCTGCCATTGCACACAGCCGGCGCTCTTCCAGTCCGGGCGGCAGGCCTCCTTGCTTTTCTCTGCAGAGGTCAGGTTTATCATCACCACCGGGTCTTCTGCCAAGCACAGAGGATGCGCTCAGTAAATATTTGATTGATTGATTCTGTCAGGAATATGCAGCTGCTTCATTTCGTTTGATTTTTTAATGGATGGGATTAACTTAAAAATGAATGGCTCAATTCCAAGGGGAATCCCCAGCCATTGTGGGTTCTTGAGCAGGCAAGCGACTGGATAACAGGAATGCTTTAGAAAATAGATCTGGCAATGGTGAGAGCTGTGTTTAGGATGAACCAAAGTGGGTAAAGAACAATCGATAAGCACTTATTAAGCACCTACTATATACCTGGTAAAATAAGCAGCCTGAGAACATTAGGCCTTACGAGCAGCTGAAATTTTCCCTGTGTGTTCTCACCTCCCTTCCCCATTAAAATATAAGTTCCTTTAAAGGAAGGACTGCTCTTACTTTTCAGTGCTTACTACAGTCCTTTACACTTAATAAACACTTTTTTTCTCATTTATTCCCTCATTTAAGCATTATGCAAAGCACTAAAGATGCAAAACCAAAAGTCCCTTGCCCTGTTTCTTTGAAAGAGACACTATGAGCGTTTATGCCCATGATAAAGTAAATGCAACGTGATTTAGGGAGAGAAAACACCAGGAATAAGGCAGGTGTAGGGGAGGGAAGAAGTAATGAGTATGAACCCTAAGGGGGGGTGGGCCCTGCTAGATTGAGGGCAGGGCCCAATTTCTGTTAGTGCTCAGCCGGCCGGTGATGTACAGTAAGCGGTTGTGGATCGAGAATGTCACTTATTAAAGCTTTCTCTGTTGTCTTCCCTCCCCGCCCACTTCCCCCCAATAGAGTGTAAACTCTCCGAAGGCTGGGATTGCGCCCTCAGGACGGGGTTTGATAACTGGTCGGGTCGGGTTGGTTGGAAGGAGCCCCCAAGAGAGACCAGAATTGGAGAGAAGGCCCTGTAGCAGGTGGATGCTGGGGAAGGGGCTCCAGAGGCAAGGCCCCGACCTTTCCCAGGAAGCCTCAGTGCAAGAAGCACGGGCTGTCCGCTTAACTCCAAGTATGGTCTCCCACCTCCAAGAATACACACCTTGGAGTGTTTCTCTGTCCCACTGAACCCTGCACTCAGTAAGAAAATGGCTCATCGGGATTAATGGCGTCATTTGTGTTCATCGAGCGATGTTAACGATGATTCATGTTACTAGAGCCATTTGCAAAGCACTTTTGATATTTTTAAACCCACCTTCTGACTGAGAAAGCTGGGCCAAGGACGCTGTCTAGGGTGCCGTGGCTTGTGTCCGCCATCATCTCTCTCCCTACGGGGTCTTCTGGCCCTTGAACAACCTTGTGTTTGCCTTTTGTATTTACTTTGGATAGATTTATTCTGCAGAGACTTAAATATTTGTAGGTTGCCTTCCCCACAGAATGTAGTCTCCTTGAAGACAAGAGTTACTTTTTTTGTCTTTCTATCCCTAGTACCTAGTACAGAGCCAGGCACATAGTAGGTTCTTAATAAATGCTTGTTTGATCTAGTCCAAGGTCTTCATTTTAAACCTGGCACATAGCAGGTGCTTATTAAATATGTGTTGGTTAGTCCAAGCTCTTCATTTTATACCTGGCACACAGTAGGTGTTTATTAAATACTTGTTGGTTAGTCCAAGCTCTTCATTTTATACTAACACATAGTAGGTGCTTAATAAATGCTTGTTTGATCTAGTCCAAGCTCTTCATTTTATACCTGGCACACAGTAGGTGCTTATTAAATACTTGTTGGTTAGTCCAAGCTCTTCATTTTATACTAACGCATAGTAGGTGCTTAATAAATGCTTGTTTGACCTAGTCCAAGCTCTTCATTTTATACCTGGCACATAGTAGGTGTTTATAAATACGTGTTGGTTAGTCCAAGCTCTTCATTTTATACTATCAGATAGTAGATGTTTAATAAATGTTTGTTGGTTGATTGATTTAGTTCAAGCTAGTCATTTTATACCTGGCATATAATAGGTGCTTAATAAATGCTTATGGATTGATTGATCTAGTCCAAGCTGTTCATTTTATACTGTCACATAGTAGGTGCTTAATAATGCTTATAGGTTAATTGTTTGATCTAGTCTAAGCCCCTCATTTTATCACAAGAATTGCTGATTAATCCAGTACTTTAAGTGGCTTTTACAAGGTCACCCAGATTGTAAATAGGATGGAAGAGACCTCTGAGACCATTGAGTTGCACCCCCTTATGTTACAGGTGAAGAACCTGGAATTGAAACGATTTACCCGAGGCCGTCCAGGTGCTGAGCTGGGATCAGAGCCCGGGTATTTTGGTTCTAAACTGACCTTCTCCCCTCTGCCCACTGTGGTGCCCCCAGCGCTCTGAGGCCCCGACGCGGACCCGTGGTCTCTGATGTTAAGCCAGGGTTCGTGTTCCCTCTGTCCGAAGCTGCGGTGTGGGCTCGGGAGCACGGGATGAGAAAGCCCCTGCTCTGAGCCCCTGACTGTCTCCCACGGGGGTGTGTCCGGTGCCATGACACCGGCTTAGCCACAAGCCACCTCGATGTCGCGGCTCCCCACCGTCTGCGTGGGCAGCCCAGGTCAGGGGCGTCCTGCCTTCTCGGGAGGCGAGAGGCCACGGGAGCTGAGACCCAGTGACGTGTCCTCCGTGAGGGGCTCAGTGGGGGACAGCCGAGCCTGCTCCCAGCAGGATTTCATGCGTCTCCCTCCTCAGTCCCCGTGTGATCCTCTTCGTTAAGAAGCCCCGGGATGTTACTGGTAACAAGACCTGGGACAGAAACACTCGGGGTCTGGGCCATCTTGAGCAGCTCCGTTTTCTCATCTATCAAAGCCGCCGGGTGACGGGAGCGTTGTGGGGCTTAAATGAAGTAGCCGGGTGCTATGGAGCTCTGAGATGTGATCATTCTCTCATTTAGCGTCTCCTGCAATCCTGCTTCCTCTTTGAAGCTTTAGATTTTTGTTGTCGGGTTGTTTCTGTCACTGAATGTAATGGGGGCAGCGAGATGGGCTGCGACGGATAAAGCTCGGGATCAGGAAGGCTCCTCATGAGTTCAAAGCTGTCCTCAGACACTTACTGATGCGGGCCCTGGGCAAGTCACTTCCCCCATTTGCCTCAGTTTCCCCGTCTGCAAAATGAGCTGGAGAAGGAAATGACAAATCATTCCAGTATTTTTGCCAAGGAAACTCCAAAATGGGTCACAAAGAGTCAGACATGGCTGGAAAATAAACAATAAATAGATAGATAATATCTCAGTATTATTGTATTTTGTATATAATATCTCAATAATATAACAATAAATAAATAGATAATGTTACATTTGAAAACTAAGTCAAGATGCATCCCACGGGGATCCTTATATACGGCTTAGAGAGCACTGGGCTTATTTTCATGGCCTCAGACTGTGTGACCCTGGACAAGTCACGTAACTCTGCCTCAGTTTCCACATCTGTAAGCCGAGCCGGAGAAGAAAAAGGCAAACCATTCTAGCATCACGGCCGGAGGTGGTCATGGAGAGCTGGACACCACTGAAAAATGACTGTCCTGCCCCACCTGCCCACTGGAGAAGGGCACTCACTCTGCTACCTCTTTTAAGAAAGTCTCCCCTCAGTTAGGAAGATCATCCCCTCCCTCGCCTGGTCTGGGAGCTCCACGAGGGCCCCTTCCTCTCCCTCCGGGGGGCATGTAAGAAATGGGCATTTGGATGGCTCGAAGGTCACTCCAAGCCCGGGTCCGGGCCCTCCCTCCCCAGGCTGGCTTCGCCCGGGTCCGGGCCCTCCCTCCCCGGCTGGCTTTGCCTGGGTCCGGGCCCTCGGGTCTGGGCCCTCCCTCCCCGGTCTGGCTTTGCCTGAGGGAAGGACAGGCCCCGATGCTCAAGGCTGGGGGGAAGCTGAGCAGGAACGCGGGCTCCCAGGCTGTGATTTTGTGTGTCAGGCTTGAGTTCTGGGCGATTATTTCATGGTTGACTTGTCAAGTTGTTAAAGTGGCGGTTGCAGGGAGGAACGCTGGCAGTGGGTCCCCTCCCGGGCGGCAGCGGCTGTTGCTAATAATAAGTTAGCTCCACCAGTGGGTTGCTGGGTTAGGTTCCTTTTGGAAAACCAGTCCGGCTCCCGACTTTCCCGGCCGCCGGCGGGGGGGGGCGGGGGGAGTGGACGCCCCCTCCTCACGCCTCAAGGAGATCTCTGGGACTCCTCATGGGGGGGTTCCCATGGGGCTCCCGCTGATCCAAGGGAATCTCCTGGGGGGGGAGAGGCCTTAGGATTTGGTCCGGGTCCCACCCCGAGCTGTCCCGCTTCCTCACTGTGCTTCTGGATGGAAAATGAGGCTCGTTCCTAAGGGAAAACAGTAACTGCCCGCGTGGAAAGCCGACTGAGTCACGGAGAAGTGGCCGCGGGCCCAGCCGGGCTGCCTTGTTAACTTTGGCACCGGGGATGCGGCCGTCTGCTGCCAGACCGTGGCCTTTGTGCATTTTGAGAGGCAGCCTGCCATGAGGGAGGGAACGAGTGCTGGGACAGGGAAGGGCTGGGCTGGAAATGGCCTCCGGTAGTGCCGTGTCCATCCGGGCTGACCCCTATCCATGAGCTCGCCCTGCCCACCGTGCCTGAGCGGTCAAAGCTCCGGGCTGTGAAAGGCCTTAGGAGTCCCTGGGTCCGCCCCATCCTTTCTGGGAAACTGGGCTCCCAGGTAGTGTCAGAGGTGAGCCTCGAACCCAGGCCCTTTGATTCAGAGGTCAGCGGTCTGCTCCCTTCCCTTTCCATCCCCCAGAAATCATTCTTTTAGCCACGTCTGACAGTAGAATGCAGGTTTCTAGAGGGCGTCACTTTTGTCTCTGTATCCTTAGCACCCAGCTCAGTGTCTTGCACATAGTGGGTATTTAATGAATGCTTATTGAGCCTCTGGTCACTGGAAGAGTTTAATCAATAGTTTGGCCCATTTGTTGAACCAAAGTACCTTCTTCACCTTGTACAAAATAGGCACTTAATAAATGCTTATTAAAAATTAATAAAATTTTATTGATTAATTGAACGATTGAGCCTCTGATTATTGAAAGAGCTTAATCAATGGTTTGGCCCATCCTTTGAGCCAAAGCCCCTTCTTCAGTTGCATATCATAGGTGCTTAATAAATGCTTATGGAAAAAAATTCTTTAATGCTTATTGATTGATTGAATGATTGAGCCTCTGATTATTGAAAGAACTTAATCAATGGTTTGGCCCATCCTTTGAGCCAAAGCCCTTTCTTTGGTTGCATATCATAGGTGCTTAATAAATGCTTATGGAAAAATTTTCTTTAATGCTTATTGATTGAATGAATGAATGAGCCTCTGATTATTGAAAGAACTTAATCAATGGTTTGGCCCATCCTTTGAACCAAAGCCCCTTCTTCAGTTGCATATCATAGGTGCTTAATAAATGCTTATGGAAAAAAATTCTTTAATGCTTATTCATTGATTGAATGATTGAGCCTCTGATTTATAGGAAGAGCTCTATGTCTTAGGCCATCTTTTAGGAGAGGGGACACATCACTATCTGGAGGGGAGGGGAGGCCAGACCTCTGGCTTGATTGTCCCCAGAGACCTCTCTTTCTCCATTTCCTTGCCCTCTTTTCCTGAGCATTACAAAGGTACCGCGTCTGGGATGTCTGGGACAATCTCTGGCATTCCTTGAAGGAGGGAAGAAGTTGGTTGGGGGCTTCCATCTGGACGGCCCCAAATGGTATATGACATCACTCCTCGGCCCCCAGCCCTCCTCTAGGTTTTAACCTTTGCCCGCGCTAGCTGTCCTAACACACAAGCTTTCCCCCGGCAGGTTGGACTAATGGACTTGGCTCCCTGAGACAGTCTGGAGCCTTGCTGCAGCCATCTGCCCCCAGAGGGATCGCGGCTCGGCCCAGGATGAGCTTGCCGTCCAGAGCTCTGGCCCCCTGGGACCTCCCCCTGCCCGGCTCCGGCTTAGCACTGGCCAGTATCCTCAAGTGTTTGTGTTTTTTCAGGAAGAATATTTTGGTCTTCAAGCCCAGTAAAGACAAAACCTAATTATCCTTTCTCATGTTTCAAATTAATTCCATCTCTGTCCGGCTTCTGCCGCTCTTCGCTCCCGGCGGGAGGAGAAAAGGTTTCTCGGACAGCCTCGCTGACCTCTCTGTCTCTCTCCCTTCTCTCCCCTCCCCTCTTTTGTCTTACAGTCTGCAGAGTTCTTCGAGATGCTGGAGAAAATGCAAGTAAGTGTCTCCGTCGTGGGCGCGTACCCCCGTGCCCCCCATTAGAATGCCAGCCCCTTGGGCCCAGAGGTGGCCTTTCTTTGTGTTTGTATTCCCATCACCTGGCACTGTTTTAAGCATCTGGTGAGTGATTGGTGAATACTTGATTGATGGGGACACTGGGCCCCAGAGCAGAGAGAATTTTGACAGTTGGACAGATACGCCAATACATGGAACCCACCAAATTGGGACGCTCACCAGAGTATCCCTGGTGGTGGATTATAGGACCTGGCAAAAAGAGAACTAGGTTTGTGCTGCTTTTAGCCCCATGATTGAGCACTTAAAAATATTTAATAGTATTTTCTTTTTCCAAATACATGTAAAGAGAGTTTGCAACTTTCATTTTTGTAAGACTTGATGTTCAAAATTTTTCTCCTTCCTTCCTTTCCCTCCCGTTCCCCAAAACAGCAAGTAATCTGATATAGATTAAATATGTACAATCCTTTTAAACAGATTTCCATGTTTGTTACGTTGTGCAAGAAAAATCAGACCAAGAGGGGAAAAAAACACAAGAAAGGGAAAAAAAAACAACCTCTCCCAGCCTCAGTTTCCTCATCTGTACAATAAGAAAAATCCCTCTCTTACACAGTTATGGGAATAAATGAGAGAAGGCATAAAATCTTTTGAAAACCTTCACGTCCCATATAAACACGTCTTGTAAGCATCTGAAATCACTTGGATTCCCTGGATCTTATTTCCCTCAACAATCAAATGAGGGCCTTGGTCTGAGCATCGGGTTTCCTAGCTCTAAAGAGATGACTTTGGGCCGTGGCGAAGCTTAGATTAGGAGCAAGGTCTAATTTCCAGGTTGGAAGCTAGGGGGAAAAAATTAACAATCTCTAACATTTACACAATGATTACTACGTGCCAGACACAAGGCAAAGTGCTTTACAATTATTCTCTCATTTGATCTTCGCAACACCCCTGGGAGGCAAATGCTATTATTATCCCCATTTTACAGATGAGGAAACCAAGGCAGATGGTGGTTAAGTGATGTACTCGGGATCACACAGCGAGGAAGTGTCAGAGGCCAAATTTGAACTTCCTGACTGCAGATCCAGCCCTCTATCCACATTTGATACATCCCTGCTCTTGAGTTTACAGCTCACTGGGGAGATAAGATTTAAGAACATGACTTTATTTTATTTATATTTAAGAACATCTCTGGAGAATGATATAGAAAACCATAAAAACAAATGATACTAACATGAGGATGGTGGTGGTAAAGGGAGGCAGTATAGCCTAGTGGATAGAGACCTGGGCTCAGAGGGGAAAGTCTTGAGTTCCAGTCCCATTTCTGGGACCCCGGGCAGAGCTCCAAGAAGAGACATTGTGCTGATTTGCATTATTCGAGGGAGTTCCTTCCAACAAGGAAACCATCGATCGGGTCCATTTTAGAGCTCTCTAAAGTTGGCAAAGATTTATTTCATCGGTTGCCCACAAGCGTCTGAGGCAGACGCTTCAGGAGGAATTATCCCCATTTTATGCTGAAGGAAGATGAGATTAAAGATCATCCCAGCGCTAGGTTCCATTGGGTCCTGTTCTTCTGGAGAACTGGACCGGCTTGGATGGGTCAGGACCGGCTTCGGGAGGGAGTTTGTCCCTGAGAGGAAGGGCCGGGTCAGTGCTGGCTCGGGGGGGCGGTGATACACCGCTGCCTTTGCCCTACCCAGAAGGTCTGAGGGACGATGATTAACCCAAGGCGAGGAGGACCAACTCCTTGTTTGCCGGCATGGGACGGCGGGTCTGGTGCTAGCTGGAGGGAGGAGGGCCACTGTGGGGAGGAAGGACTCCTCAACACGCTTTTCTGATGTCAGGAAGGGGCGGCCTTCCAATTGTTCTGTGGGTGAAGTGACTAGAGGGAGGCGTTTTACTCTACGTGCCTCAGTTTCCTCAGCTGTCAAATGAGGGGATGGACCCAGAAGACCTCCAAGGGTCTTTTAACTCTCAATCTATGATCCCATGGCCCTTGTTCCCCTCCTCTGGCTACTCTTCTCCTCACCCACACATACCTGCAGAGCCCCTGCCTGCCTCAATGAATGGAAGCTCAATGATGTCCCGTGTCACCGGGCAGTGAGTTACTGCCCCTCATCCTTGAGCCGCCCATTGAGCATCTCAGGCCTGGAGGACGTTGGGAAGGAGACAGAGAAAGACAAGGCATCCCCTTAGCCTCGAGGGCCTTCATCGGGCAGGAGGCCCCTACTGAACCACTACCAGGCAGGAGGGAAGCTGATGTTCTGGGAGGATTACAGAGGGACGGGGAGTCAGTGGGGCCTGGGAAGAGAAGGCTTCCTCCCCGGCTTCCAGCAGCCAGACTGGCAGGGAGAGCAGTGAGCATCCATTTGGGAATGTGCCACACCCACAACCTAAAGGTTAAAGTTTTGTTTGTTCTTTGTGATGGCAACTGAGCAAACACACTCCTGGATAAAAGGGCATTTATGGAAGGAATACCATGTACCAGTGCACTGCTGAGGACACATACAACAGCCAGGCCAGCCCTGCCCTCAAGGAGTTTACATTCCCCTGGGATGAGATACACACATGGGAGGGCGGCTTTTGGGGGAGGGTGACTTTTAGGGGAGGATGGCTTTTGGGGGAGGGTGACTTTTAGGGGAGGATGGCTTTTGGGGGAGGGTGGCTTTTGGGGGAGGGTGACTTTTAGGGGAGAGTGACTTTTAGGGGAGGGTGACTTTTGGGGGAGGGTGGCTTTTGGGGGAGGGTGACTTTTGGGGGAGGGCGACTTTTAGGAGAGGGTGGCTTTTGGGGGGTGGCTTTTAGGGGAGGGCAGCTTTTAGGGAAGGGTGGCTTTTGGGGGGGATGGTTTTTAGGGGGGATGACTTTTAGGGGAGGGCGACTTTTAGGGGAGGGCATTAGGGTCTGGGAAGACCCTGGAATGATGAGTGCAGTCAAATTGTGTCTGATTTTAGAAATAAAGATACTCTTAATTTTAGTAGCCCTCTCTGGTATCCAACATCAAGTTACAGGGAGAAAATGCTCGGGACCATTTTAAAAGTCTAGACCTTCTCTGGAGCAGCGAGGTGACACAAAGGGTAGAATACTGGGTTTGAAATCTTCCAGAGTTCAAAAATGGCCTCAGACACTTGAAACTCTGTGACTCTCAGTAAGATACTTGATCTTATTTACCTCAGTTTCCTCATCTGTAAAATGAGCTGGAAAAGTAAAGGGCAAAACCGTCCAAGACCTTTGCCAAGAAAATCTCAAATGGGGTGACCAGGAGTCAGACCCAAGTGAAACGACTGAGCAGCTAAAGATCTCGTCCATCTGCAGTGTTGGTCCCCTGTGGTGACCGGTGACGCTTATGAGAGTCTCACGTCCCTCATCGAAGAAAGATGTGGGGACATGGGGAGATACTCGGGACCCAGAGGACAGACGGACACATTTTAGAAATCTTTTCAGTGCAGGCTAAAAAAAGGGGCTGCTGATTGCTAATCATCACGAAATCCAACTAACCAGAGCCTCTTAATAATCTCTGAGCATCCCAGAAAATTGGGATCTTAGAGTAACTGAAAAATGGCCACCTTTCCACTTGCTGATTAGAGCTCTAGGAACATGAGAGCCTAGGTTTAAAGCTGAAAGGAACCTTGGATACCACTGAGCACACCCGCCTTGTTCTGCAGATGGGGAAAATGAGTCACGCAGGAATTAAGTGTATGAGGCAGGATTTGAATCCAAGTCTCCCTAATTCCAGTTATAGAGCCTTAGCTCATACCTGGATGGCAAGGAGAGAGAATTGGGGAGCAGGTTCCACACCTGGAACAAGGCCCCCTTGCACTGGGTCTGGCTCCCAAGTCCTGCCACGGCCCTGCAGAGCGGAGAGCAGGCGTCTCCTTGGGGCAGAGCCCCCGGAGTCTGGCTGCTTCCTGATTCTCTCCCATTGCTGCGGGGAGCGGGGGTGAGTGGGGGTGAGTGGGGCGGCCCCGATTGGACTCTGCTCCCCATGTCTCAGACCAAGAGAGGATTGATTTGGAACATTTTATTCTCAGGCTCGGGAACCCGAAGGAACCTTGGAATTCAGTTAGTCCCGTCCTCTTGCTTTATAGTGGTACAAGTTTAGGGGCAGAAAATGTTAAATTACCAGCTCCCTGAGAACAGGGATTTTCATTAAATTACAAGCTCTGGGCAGGAACTGTTTTCTGCTTTCCTTTATAACTTATAACCTACTGCGTGGCTCAGTGACTGACACATAGTAGGAATTTAATAAATATTTATTGATTGGTTAATCGATTTACCCACAATTACACAGGTAGTAATTTAGTAAGAAGGGGGATTGAACGCAAATCCCAAGGCGATGTCATAACATGAAATGGATGCTGACTTTGAAGCCTCCGTTATCTCATCAGTAAATGGGGTGATACAAAATCCTCCCAAGGTTGGGTATAGAAAGCTCTTTGTAAACCTTGAAGTTCTATACGAATTCACTCTGCACCTCAGTTTCTTCTTCTGTAAAAGACGGGGGCTGGATGAGATGACTTCCCTTCCCGGCTCCAGGAATATGAGCTATGGTTCTGTGACTTACTGATTTCTGAGGTTCCCCCATCCCACAAGCGCCCAGATTTTACAGAAAGGGACAGACTCGGAGCCTGCTTAGTTACAGACCACGCCGAGTCTGGGGCCATTTCTACCGTTCCCAATAGTCACCAAAGCTCAGCTCCACGATTCCCTGAGCTACTGGGTGAGCAAGCAGAAGTTCATTCTTTTTAATATGCAGAAAAGCTGATAATAACCCAAGCAGGGGTGCCTGGGAAAAACAATTCCCTCCATCTGCGGGATGCCTGATTTTCAAAGAGATCTCGTGTCCGTCAGCTCACTTGGATCCTACGTCAGCCTAGGACACAGGCGAGAAGGATTATTTATCCCTTTGTTACAGGGGCCGCAATAAGTGCGCAGGGGGAAGAATGCTGGGTTTGTAGCCAGAGGACCCAAGCTCAGATTCCGACTGGCATTTACTAACGGGTGACGTTGGACGAGACGCTGCACGTCCTGAAGGAAGGAGGGGCTGGGTGACTTCTAAGAGCCCATGGCTTGTCCAAGGTCATGCATCCCCAGCTAGTGACGGCTAGAATTCAGATCCAGCCGTCCCTCTCCTGGCCTCCAGCACCGTGCCTGGCCTAGTTGGGGCTGAAGTAATTGGTTTAAATTGATTCCATGGCCGTGGGTGCCCAAATAAAGATTCAGCCGCCAGAGGGAACATGGGGATGACTCTCCCCCTCCCCCCCTCCTCCAATGACAAAACTTTTCTTATTTTTACATTTCAAGAGTATTTTCCAAATCCATATAAAAACAGTTTTCAACATTAATTTTTGTAAAACATTGTATTCTAATTTTTTTCCTCTCTCCTTTATTTCCCCCTTCCCCAAGACAGCCAGCAATCTGATATAGGTTAAATATGTGCAATCCTTTTAAACATATTTCCATATTTGTTGTGTTGGGCAAGAAAAAAACCTTGAACAGAGCTTCTTTTTAAACAACGTGAATTATACTTTATTTATTTTAACTTTCATTTTTTTTAAATTTTGGATTTCCGGTGCTCTCTGTCCCTTCACTCACTTCCCCACCCTTTGAGAAGGTCAGCAATATGGTACCAATTATACGTGTGAAGTCATGCAAAACCCGCATCCATTTTAGCCATCAATAACAGACTTTGGGATGTTTTCTTTGTCATACCAGGGCATCAAGCTGGAGGAGCAGAAACCGGGACCCCAGAAAAACAAGGTGAGCGGGGGGCGGGGGCTTCCGGATGGCTCCATCAGGGCTGAGACTGGAGTCGGTGGAGGATGAGTTTCCTAAATGGGGCAGCAGCGGGGGGTGGGGGAAGTGTGCTAAGCAGGAGTGACACAGGAAGAGCCTTAGTGCCCTGACCAGTGCACAGTTGTCCTTCTCAAACCTGCCTGGCTCTAAGATTTTCACCGAGAGCCCTTTAAGTGACTGACCTTGTCAGTAGAGTATGGGATTGTGGGAAAATGTGGACTTGACACAACCAGAGACAAGTTGGAAACGGAGGCTGCAGCTCGTCCCATCTCCCTTCTCCTGGACCAGGGACCACCTTCCCTCCTGTCCCCACTTCTTGGTGCCCTCTGTCAGGCAACTCCCAGCTAGAGAGAGTGAATTCCCCTTTCTAGGGGTCAAAAGGCAGTGCCTGTGATCAGGAGTCAGCCCTTGCCTGGGAGGATCTGAGACTAATGAGCAGTTTTAGCAGCCTCCAATAAACTCCTCTGCAGGAGTCTGGTCCAGCTGGTATCTGGCAGGGTGGAGGATCTGCTCCTGCTCCAGGTTCCTGGGGAGAGGTGATCTCCACAGAGATAACTGCAACTCCCTCCCCACTTTGGAGTGCTCCTTGCATCTCCTCCCATCTGCCGATAAATGCCCATTCTCTAGGGCACAGAGTCAGCTCCACCTGCAGGAAGCTGGGGCAGTAACTGGTACAGTGGGCAGAGTCTTTGGCAGGGAATCAGGGTCTCAGTTCAAATCCAGCCTCAGAAAGGGATGGACAAGTCAATTAACTCTGTCTCAGTTTCCTCAACCGTAAAAGGAGAGTAATTTATCAGCAGGTACCTCCTAGGGTTGTTGTGAGAATCAAATAAGATAATAATTGTAAAGTACTTGGTACAGTATTGGGTATATAGTAAGCACTATATAAATGTTAGTTGTTATTATTATTTAACCCATAACATTGGGGAAAAAAGAAAATGTGGAAAATTGGGGGTCAGGACGCTCCCTTAGGCTTTTCAGGTAGCTCTCTACCCAGTAGTCTCTCATCAGATAACAAACACTGATGGATATGCTCCACTTCTGACCCACCCTAAGACAGGGCCTGGATTATTTTTGGCCTTTGCTTTTAGAATCCTCCTTTGCCAGGCCATGGATAATTGGAAAATTACAGTTATAAAAGAAAGAAGAAAAGAAAGAAAGAAGAAAAGAAAGAAAAAAGAAAGAAAGAAAGAAAGAAAGAAAGAAAGAAGAAAAGAAAGAAAGAAGAAAAGAAAGAAAGAAAGGAGAGAGGAGGGAGGGAGGAAGAAGGAAGGAAGGAAGGAAGAAGGAAGGAAGGAAGGAAGGAAGGAAGGAAGGAAGGAAGGAAGAAGGAAAGAAGAAAGAAGGAAATGAAAGAAAGAAGGAAATGAAAGAAAGAAAGAAAGAAGGAAGGAAGAAGGAAAGAAGGAAGGGAAGAAAGAAGGAAAGAAAGAAGGAAGGAAGGTATAGAGACAGAGAGAGAAAGGGAGAAAGAAAGGAAAAAAGGAAGAGAGAAAGGAAGGAACAAAGGAAGGAAGAGAGGAAGGAAGGAAGGAAAGAAAGGAGAGATGGAGATTGGGAGGGTAGGAGGAAAGAAGGGAGAAAGAAAGAAGAAAAGAAACCTACATTGTCAGCTCTTTGTTACGGCTGTTGGTTTAACTTCCCTGTTTTCTCTTGGAGAGGAAAGGCTCCCTGGGTTGAAAGGAGCTCTGTTCTGAAATGGTGTGATATGAAAATAAATAATATCAGTAAAACTCTTTAATCTTAAAAATAATTGTAGGCGTAAGGAGATCTTTCATGTAGCGTCAGGGGATAACGGCTTCTGCTCTGATTTGTCTTCCAGGACGACTACATCCCCTACCCCAGCATTGATGAGGTGAGTGTGAGCCTCTTTTCCCGCCAGACTCGAGGTTGTTCTATAGGGAATCATGGGGGGCCCTGGAAGGAGAGGGAGGTCACCCCCAGAAGGTTCTGGGCAGGGCGGTCTCCATGCCAAGTACTTCAGTCCTGTTTCCATCACTGACCTCCCCTGGGACCTTTGGCCGGTCACTTTCTGGACTTCAGTTTCTGTATTTGTAAAATGAGATTGGTGATCCAAACTTTGAATCTTTCTAAGGGTACCCTGGGTAGTTAAGCCCAGAGAGTGGAAAGGATAAGTAAGACCCCTCACTTTCTTCTGGCATAAATGCCCATCCCTGGTCTTTGGACAACCAAGGGCTGACCTGGGGCATTCTCTGCGCCTCAGTTTCCCCACCTGTAAAATGAGGCCTCTGAAGCCCTTTCAGCTCTTAGGCTCCTCAATCACTGAACGTCTCTGGGTCTCAGTGACCTTATCTGTAAAATGGGAGAATCAGACTAGGTGACACCTGAGACCCTTCAGACACCAAATCTATGAGACCTCCCAGACCTCTGGCCGTCCGTGGCTACTCCTGAGGCCTTCCTATGGCAGGAGGGCGTCTGAGGAAGCTAACATGGGGCGCCCTCATTGCTTCCAGATTGTGGAAAAAGGAGGCCCTTACCCGCTGGTCATCCTGCCCCAGTTCGGGGGCTACTGGATTGAAGACCCAGAAAACATCGGCACGCCAACGTCGTCGGACAGCAGCATCTTTGAGGAGGAGGAGGAGAACCTCAGCCCCGGCATGTTTGGCTACAGGCTGGAGTGCAAGGGAGAGGCGCGGGCGTACCGGAAGTACTTCCTAGGGAAGGTGAGCGGGAGAGGCCGGACCCCCAACCCCCAGTGGCCAGCTGCCTTCCAGCCCTCTTCCTGCTGCCTGCTTCTTGTTCTTCCCTCTCCTCTCAATCCCTTCTTCCTCCTTCTCCTCCTCCTCCTCTTCCTTTTCTTTTCTCCTTTTTTTCTTCCTCCTCTTCCTCTTTTCCTCTTCTTCTTCCTCCTTTTCTTTCTCCTTTTCCTCCTCCTTCTCCTCCTCCTCTCCTCTTTTCCCTCCTCTTCCTTCTCCTCATTCTCCTTCTTTTCTTCCTTTTTCCGCTTTCCTTCTCTGCCTCCTTTCTTACAAGTCCCCAAGATTATGGCTGATCAAAGGAGAGTCGCAGGAGCCGGCTCAAACTAGCTCCCAAGAGCTGGCTGTTAAATTTTCACTATGAGAAGTTACACTGGCCTTGGAAATCCCCAAAGGCTACAGATTGGATTTTGTTTTGTTGATCTAGATTTAAGATCAGATTTCTGCATTTCTACCTTTCCCCCACACACCCCGCCTCGGGGAGCTGGTTGTCAAACATTTACCACGTATCACAACCGGCGACACTCAGTGCTCGGGAGTAGTGACTCAGCCTTCATATAGAGACAGGGGTTCATGCTTATGTCTCTATCCCGGTGCTGGAACACATTATAGAGAAGTATCCCCATTGGATAGATCATGTAGGATGTAACAGCATCAGGAAAAAAAAAATCACGTAAAAGATAAATAAAAATAAATGGGGAAAGGGGAAAATCCTGTGTAAGACGGGGGGGGGGGGGGGGCTCAGGCTTCTAGCCTCCAGTCCCCCATCTCTGAGAGTCTGGGATTCCCCCTCGCATAAAACTTCAGAGCGTTGTTATTCAGCAGCAGAGCAATCGACATCCTCGCGGGCGCCCTTCTTTTACGAGCCTTTCCTTGCTTATTATGGTTGTCTCACCCTCAATAACACTCTGTGTGCAGATCATTTTATTTGTCCATCAAAGCAATACCCCACCTGGCGACACTTTGGTAGCTGTGGATTGCTCAGAAGTCATCGTTCAGGCTCACCTGCCCGTTCCAACTGCTTTCTACTTTTTTTTAATACAGAATATATTATTTACATGAAGTAATCATATATACAAATGTTAACCAAACTAGGAAAACTATTCTTTGTCTCAATAGTCATACTAAAAAAAACCCTGAAAAATATATTATTATATACAATCTATTATCTTGATACCAGATATTTTAAAATTTTGTCAAGGAAATGTTGTCTAGGCAAACAAAATAGAATTTAAATAAATTCCCGTCAGAATGAAAATTTAATTTAAAAATCTTTTTTAAGCACTAGCTATAGAATCAGATGCTTTTTTATTAAAAAAATAAACTTTTAGAAATTAGTGAGATTTAATCAAAGCAAGAAATTAAAACACTAAATTGTTACTTTTCCTCTCCAACACACACACACACACACACACACACACACACACACACACACAATTAGTGAGAAAGTTCTTGTCAACAGTACACCTTAAATTTGATCCAGTTCATTGAACATTTATTAAAACTTACTGTGTACAAAGCATTGTGCTGAGCATTGAGGAGACAAAAATGAAAAAGGACGTAGTTAAAGACAAACCAGCATAATTGAATGGATGGGGAGCATTGCCTGAGCTTCTTGGCTCATTCCTTTGAGGGCACTTGGCTCCTGCTGAGATTTTGGCAACTTGGGTGTGTAAATGAGGGATGAGCAGGCAGTCTGTCCTCACTCCGGGTTAACATATCTTCTCTGTTTCTAGGATCATTTAAACTTTTATTGTACTGGCAGTAGTCTGGGAAACTTGATTCTGTCCATCAAGTGTGAAGAGTCTGAAGGCATTGAGTACCTGCGGATCATCCTCAGGTGAGAGGGGGGCCTAGTTCTTGCACCAGGGCTCACTGAAAGGCACGTTCACTCTGAATCTGTCTTCCTGAGGTGAGGAAGACCCGACCGGCTCCATCCCTGGGCCGTCTCCAAGCTCTCCCGATCTAGCAGAGCCAGTCCCTTCCCCCCTTTTTCTGTAGCAGCCGGGGGTCTGTTATTCCCTTCAGTCTGAGATGAGGAAGACCGGACCGGCTCCGTCCCTGGGCCATCTCCATCCTTGGCCCGTCTCCAAGCTGTCCCAGTCCAGCAGAGCCAGCCCCCCTTTTTCTGTAGCAGCCAGGGGGTCTATTATTCCCTTCAGACTAGTTTCCAATCTGGGCTGATGAGTTTCATTCACTGAATTTGAACGTACAGAGCCACCAATGAGGTCATGGTCATGGCTTTCATGATCCTCATGAGGGAATCAGAGGAAAAAACAATTCTGCTGGCTTAACCTCAGACCACATTTCATCAATCAATCAATTAATCAATCAAATATTGATTGAGAGGCAGCATGATGTATTGGAGAGGGCCCAGTTCTTAAACATACAGGGCCTTGTAACTGAATGGCAGGTGGCAAAATTACGATTCCTTATCAGTAAATGTTTGATTTGTGGACCTCTATCCCCAGGTCATGTAGAAAATTTTGGAGTGATGAGGGATTGTGATGGAATAAGTTTAAGAAGCCCCGATCTAGGGCACTTACCCTGGAATCAGGAAAAGCTGGATTCAAATCTCATCCCAGACACTTTCTAGCTTTGTGCCTCCAATTTTTAACCGGTCTGCTCCTCAGTTTTCTCATCTGCACAAGAGCCGACGACCTCCTGCAGCTGTTAATTTATGAACCCACGAAACGCTTCCTGCTCACCAGGCGTCGAGCCTGGAGATTGTGGGACATTTGGGAGGCGGGGGTGTCCCTGAGCAGCGGGATGGCTTGGTGGGTAGAGTACAGGACTACGGTTTAAGGCCCGGTGGGCCTCTGACCTTTACTAGCAGGTCTAGTAAACCTAGGTTGTAGGCAAGTCACTTTAAGGTCTCTGAATCTGTGCCCTAGGGCACCAGCATGTGAATGATATTTATTGTTATCGGGAGCTTTCTCTGAAAGGGGTTCTGTTCCCTGTGACACTTTCCAAGCCCACGGGGCTCCTCCATCCTGCCTCGGTCCCAAGAAGGGACGTGGCTCTGAGGGAGTCATTAGCTTCTTGGGCCCAAGTTTCCTCAACTATGGAACGAGTATCGGGGCCCTGACGGTGTTCGAGGTCACTGCCAGCTCCCGAGCGACTGCCCTACGTGAGGACTGGCGTTGAGCTTCCACCAGTGGTCTGCCTGCGGCCCTGGGGGGGGGGGGTTGGCCCAGCCAAGATGCTGATGTGACCATCTCTACTCTCCTTGGTAGAACCCCCCCACAACAGGCCTCCAAGTCTGTAATAATTGCGTTTCAAGCAAAGCTGCCCATTGCTCCTCTAAGATCCATAAAGAGAATTTGATTTTACTTGTGTGAAGAGCACTTGGTCTCTAAATGGGTCCTTTGGTGGGAACTTCAGTCATAAAGAGAATAATCACCCCCTTCTTGCCCAATTTGTAGCGGAAGGAGCCGAGAGTCAGAACCCGTGTTCAGGTCCTGGCTCTGCCATTCTTTTAGATGACTCCGGATTCATCACTGTCTCTCTCTGGGGCCTCAGTTTCCCTATTAGTAGCTGAACTCCAAGTCTCCTGAGGCTCTTCCACTCACCACTGATCCTTTCCTGTCCAGGCTAGCACTCTCTGAGCAACAGAAAGCCCTTCAGATACCGGGTTTGCTCAAAAGCGGGGTACACCTGGATCCCCAGACTGGCCCAACAGATGGCTATGAGGGAAGTTGTTTGCCGTATGGAATGATTCATCCCACAGGGATTCTTTAAATAGCCTGCTCCCCAAAGCATTTATAGTAGGATTCATAGGATTATAAATCATAGATCTAGGGCTGAAAAGGACAACAAAGAACATGCAGTCTAATCCCTTCACTTTACAGATGAGGAAACTGAGGATATTCTGAGGCTAGATTTGAACTCAAGATGAGTTCCTGATTCCAAGCCCAGTGCTCTATCCACTGGACCACCTAGCTGACCCAAACCTAGGGTATGAAATCAGGGGCTCTCATTCCTCCCTGTGCGTCAGAACCAGCATCATTGCAGAGATCATTGTGTCTCACCGTGCAATCATCTTCCCTTAGGTCCAAAGTGAAAACCGTTCACGAGAGGATTCCCCTGGCAGGACTGAGCAAGCTACCCAGCATCCCCCAAATTGCAAAGGTAAAACAAAGCCTCTCTGGAAACCCTTAGCTGCTCTCGGTGGAGGGATCCCCATCAGAACTCGAGGGGTACAGGCTGCCACAGGCGCCGCCAAAATTCTGCCCAGAGTTCTGCTGATACCCGCTTCATGGTTGTGAGTGAGTAGCAAAACTCTAACTAGGATGGGACAATAAGGGCTTTGTTCCTGGACACCAGATTTGGAGATTTAAAGGGCACTGACAGAACTTTTGGCTCATTAGCAGCATTGAAACAAAAAAAATTAACTCCTAGAGAGTCAGAACACTTAGCTAAAATAGAAAACTGCTCATTGATAGGCTGGGTGCAGTGGTCCTAACCATTTTGGTGATATTTCTGTTCCCCCACTCTAAAAATCCTCCACAGGTAGATCTCACTGTGTACTACCAACTGTGCAATGAAATGGATTTCTTTCCCTGGTCTGCCCTACTTCTAGACCAGATCCTCCTCCAGCAGCGGGCTCACCACAGTGTCTCTGAGTCTCTGCTTCTCCCCCCAAATCCCCAAATAGATCACCATTTGTGTTCCTTGTCCAGGGACAAAAATCCCTGGTTATAGCTCTGATGAATGGACCTGGGACTACATAACTGGAAATTTCTCCAGCATTTCTTTTTTTCCATTCCGGACGCATAACCATAGGGTCAGGGTATACAGGGCAGCCTCTCTGCCTCCCCCTCCCCAATCCCTTCAGGCTGGTCCTGCTCTGTGGCCCTGCTTACAGCACATGTTTTGGGGACTATGATGGATTAGACCTTGTTGGAGAATTTGTCAAAGGGAAAATGGGAGCTGATGTACATCCTCACTGTTCCCCTGAGATCCGTGGCTCTCAGAGACCATCAGTGCCAGGACTGAAGTCCCATCAGAGGTATATGGGGTCTCAGATTCCCCATTTCTGAGCCCCGATGAAGAGGTTCTAGGCGATGTGGGGAGAGAGCCTGAATTAACTACGAAGGATGAGCTCAGCTCTAAGGAACGAGCCCATTGGTTGGGAGCACCACAGCGCTTCCCTAGATAACTGCACATTTCTCTCTTCTCATCTCCAGACAAGCTTCCCTCTCCTCCCTCCCACAGTCAGCCCCCTGCAGAATTTTCCAATGGGCCCTGTGGATTTCTACTGTTATTCTTCCTAAATAAGATCATCCAGGGAGCTGCTTGTTCAAAAATGGTGGCCATGGAGTGATCTAGGTTGTAAGAAAAGCAATTAAACAGCCATAGGTGTTAGGGAGGGAAAGACAGTAGGAGGGGAATAAAGGTTATATGAGTGGGTGGGCGGGTAGGAATAGAAGTCCTGGGATAGGGAATACCTAATGGCAAGTAATTCTGAAATCGGGAGACTTTTTTTTTCCTTTTCGATCTGCTTTTTCTTGTGCAGCATGATCATTGTGGGAATATGTATAGAAGAATTATACGTGTTTAACATATATTGGATTACTTGGGAAGAGGTGGGGAGGAAGGGAAGGAAAAAATTTGAAACACAAGGTTTTGCAAGGGTGAATATTGAAAATTATCTATGTGTGTGTTCTGAAAAATAAAAAGCTTTAAGAAAAAGAAAGAAATTGGGAGAGAGCTGCTTTTGCAGATCCTGGCATGATCATTTGGGGAAGGGCATGGTCTCTCTCAGAGAAAAAAAGGAATGGTGTATGCTTGCGCGAATGTGTGAAGGAGAAGACAAAGTCGGTTATTAAAGCACGAGCTTTTCTCTCTGCAGGCTTTCTGTGATGATGCCGTGGGACTGAAATTCAATCCCGTCCTGTACCCCAAGGTGAGAACACCCGAGACAACCCTCCCCTGCCCCGTGAAGCCCCATGGGAACTGTCTCCTCCTTCCTCCAGAACAGCATCCCCCAGAAAGAGTTCTGACGATCCAGGTTACTGCCACATACTGGCCAGGCTTTCTTCATCTCCTTCTTATTCATTGTGATTCCCCCCTTGATGGTGGCGAGGGGACCAGACTTGAAAGTTTGCGAGTCTTGGTACCTCCCAGTGAGGAAAGGCCATCCAGCCATCTGGGTCAGCACCTTGGGCACTGAGCTGGCTGCAGAGACACTGTCGGTACCATCCGAGCACAACTTGGGCCAAGAGCTTCCGAGTTCTGAGCCTGGCTCTTTATACCGCTCTCCCGTCCTTTACTGTTTGTTGTGATGGCCATTAAACATCACCTCGGTCCTCCTGCTGGTGCTGCTGCTGCTCTGTGATCAGCCCAGGCCCCAGGCCTCCATCCTGTCTGAATGGGCCACTTCCATGGGGGCCAGCACCAGAGGAAAATGGGCTCCCGCAGCTGGAAGGGGAGGGGTCCTTGTGATTAAGTGCTCTAGTGACCTCCCCCAGGGCCCCACGCTTTGCAGAGTATGTACAGAGCTTAGGATCACATGCAAATGAGTCGTCATTTTTCCTGTAGCTTTCTGAAGTTCATCATAGCAAAGAGTGATACTCAATTGGGAGCAAAAAAAAGTTTGAAACCTGTGACCTCCCAGGTAGTCCCACCTGCCTGGTGATGTAATCCCACCTGCCTACCTGTGCACAGCTTGCCAAGCAGGTGGGATTACCTGGGAGCTCCCAGAAAACCCCAAATCCCTCATCTTATAGAAGGGGAAACAGTCCCAAAAGGGGCCCAAGGTCACCTGCTGAGTTAGTGGCGGAAGCTCCTGGATTAGAACCAACTCCCAGGTCAGCGATCTTTCTGGGGTCCCGGCCATCTCCAGTGATCAGGTATCAGAAGAACAAAAAGACCAGCCCCCAATGGCCCGGATGGAAAAAGGCGAGGGCAGCATTGGCCTCCATGTCTTAAAGAAACTGCTTCTGGGAGGGGTTAGCAGTGGCCCCGCCCATCTCCCAACCTGTCCGCTGGATCGTTGCAGCGTTCCTTTTGTTGTTTTGTTTTGCAAGAGGATCGGCTTAGTGACTTGCCCAGGATCCCACAGCTAGTGTCGAGCGTCTGAGGCTGGATTTGAATTCAGAGCCTCCTGGCTCCAGGACTATCCACTGCAGCGCCACCTAGCAGCCCCTGTAGTATTTGTGCAAGAAAATGGAGTCCGGGAAGCGCTTTCAGGGGGCTGGTGCTGGCCGGGCTCTGGGCTCTCCATCTCCCCAGCTCTGGCCAATGAGCCCGAGGGCAGGGGCACAGGAGACAGCCGGTGGTTGCCTTAAGACACTTTGCCTCAATTCAGGTCTGGGGGAAAAACAACAATTCAAAAAGCCCAGACTCGCAAGCCTCAGCCCCAGGCCAAGCAGACCAGGCTCATTAGTCCGGCCAGGAATTGTCCCGGGGACAGACAGATAAAGAGATCTAGGGATGGATGGATAAATGAACACTGTAGAAGTTTACAAAAGAGGCTGTGGGTGCAAATCCTGCATCTGATGTTAGAATAAGTCCCCACCTCCCCGTGACTCAGTTTCCCCCTCTGTAAAATGAGAACGATGGATGAGGCGGCCTCCGTGGCCCCTTCTATTTTGAGAAATGTGATCTGACATAGAGTAATCAACTGCAGCTGGTTATTGAGCACTTACTGCCTGCCGGGAACTTTGCTAAGTGTTGAGGAAACAAAAATCTGTATCTACATCGGCTCCCTTGTGCCGGTTCCAGATCGTAGCTAGATTCGTCTCGTTCTTAGCTGGGAAGAGAGCTTGGGAAGCGAGCCAGCCCTGCCCCTTTTGGCCACATTAGAGCAGCTGCTGAGGTGTTCTTGCCCATCGGACCTCAGTTTCTCCACCTTATCTGGACCAGAGGATCCCTAGGGTCCCTTCCCACTCTATGGTCTAATGTTCCGTGATTCCTCGTTACACCCAACACGAGGATACTTGGAAACAGGGGCGTACAGCATAGTAAATAGAGGACTTGAACTAAAAGACCTAAATTCAAATCCTACTCCAGATCCTCACTAGTTGCATGGCCCTGGCCAAGTCCCCTGGCTTGTTGCCTCAGTTCTCTCCTCCCTGAAATGAAGGGATCGGCCTGACCACTACAGATCCTCACAGCCCTAAATGATCCTCCAATCTGGATCTGGAGAAACAGCCAAGACACTTGGGATCTCAGTGGCCAGTCCATCTAGGAACAGCACCTTTTCCTTATCCAGCCGTGTTCCCTTTCCTAGCACCCACAGGGTTCATTTCCCCCTTGTGGAACTTCCCTTCCACCCCCAGGACTTTGTTTCCTGCCTTCCCCACTGCGGTCACAGCACTGAGACCGACTCCTCTCCTCTCCTCTCCTCCAGGCTTCCCAAATGATTGTGTCCTACGATGAACACGAAGTCAACAATACGTTCAAATTTGGTGTTATTTATCAGAAAGCCCGCCAGGTAAGCTGGGAGGTATGGTTTAGTCAGCGCAAGCCGCGGGGCGGAGGGAGGGGGCGGGGCGGAGCTCTTTGTGTCAGGTCTAGCAAGTCAACAAGCATTCGTTATTGAGCCAGACACTATACCAGGTTCTGGAGGATAGAAGAAGGGCAAAAACGTGGTCCTGCCTCCAAAGGGCTCATATTCTACTGGGAGAGATAACGTGAAAATAACTGTTACACACACACACACACATACACACACCCCCAAGATATATACAGGTAATTTGGAGATCAGGTAAAGTGCCTCTAGGGAGAGAGCACTAGCCATGGCGGAGAAGGGACTGGGCAAAGACTCCTACAGAAGGTGGAATTTGAGCTAAGTTGGCAGGGAAAGCAGGGGATGGGACGGCATTCCTGGTGGGAGAACCGGCTGGTGCAAATGCCCAGAGTCAGGAAATGGCGGCTCATGTGTGAATTGCAGCATCCATCCTTTCCAGCTGGCCTTTCCAGGCTCAGTTCCCTCTCTTCTCTTCCATGCACATCATCTTCAAGCCAAACTGGCCGTCTGATAGCCCACTCTGTGCATTCCCAAATGGGTGATTTATGGATCTGAAATATGCTGCCTATTGGTCTCACCAGGGGAAAATTTTTCCCAGCAAAGCTCAGCTCCACTTCCTCCACGGGACCTTGGAGGGTCTGCTCCCACCCCATTTGTCATCATCTTTCTCAGATATCTCAAGGGTCCTTTTGTCTTGCCTTCTCTTTGTCCCCATCCCAGTCCCTGGTACCGTAACTGTTTGTGTCCTAGCCCCTCTGCTTAAACACTCTGAAATTGGAGACAAAGCCACCTTTCATCATAGAGGACTCTGGGATTGCACATTTAAGAGAGGAAGAGATCAGAAACCATCTTGTCTAGTCTCTCCTGAATTAGGTCAAAGATCTAGTAAGGAAGGGATCTCAGAAACCATCTTGTCCAGTCTCTCCTGAATTAGGTCAAAGATCTAGTAAGGAAGAGATCTCAGAAACCATCTTGCCCATTCTCTCCTGATTTAGGTCAAAGATCTAGTAAGGAAGAGATCTCAGAAACCATCTTGTCCAGTCTCTCCTGAATTAGGTCAAAGATCTAGTAAGGAAGGGATCTCAGAAACCATCTTGTCCAGTCTCTCCACTTTACAGATGAGGTAACTGAATTAAGGTCAAAGATCATGGAAAATAATCCTTGACTTAGGGTCAAGGATGTAGCAAGGAAGGGACCTCAGAGCCTAATGAAGCTGCTCCTTCCCCTTTTAGTAGCTAGAAAGTGACGTTGACCACGTTACATCGGCTCCTGGGAATTCTGCCAGCCCGCCTCAGTTTCCCTCACCTGGTTTGAACCAGAAGGTCACTTGGGCCCCTTCCCACTCTAAATTCTATAGTTCTGTAATTCTGTTCTTGCTTTCCCCATTACCCCCAACACAAGGATGCTTGGAAACAGAGGCAATATGGTATAAAGGATAGAGAACTCATAAAAAGTCCTTGGTCAAGAGGACTTGACCAAAGTCAGAGAAGGGATGCCAGAGGCAGGATCTGAATCCAGGTCCTTTGAGAACAGAGTCATTGCTTTTGTCCATGAGACCATGTCCAGCCTTAACAAGAACTGATTTCTTCAGCAGAGCCCGGGAGAGCCCGCCCCGCATTTTTGCTTCTCACACTCTCCTCCGGTAAAGGTCACATTTAAAGTCTGGCCAGGAGACCAAAAGGAGGCCGGCCTTTCTCAGCAAAGCTAAGAGTGCCGGCCCCAGCTGGGATCCTTCTAGGAGCCATTTAGCTTTAAATAGAGAAAACAATAGCTGTTCTCTGGTCCACTGGACGCCCTCACCCTGCTCAGCCATCTGACCGTGCTGGGGAAAGCCCGGACCTCCGGGAGGCTGGGATTCAGGGTGGGGAGGAGGCAGCCCCCTTACTCTAGCCCACACAAGCTCTTCCCCCCTTTGTGTGTCTCTCAGTTCTCTCCTCCCCTAGAATGAAGGGGTTGGACCGACCGCTAAAGGCCCTGGTAAAGTAGAGGAAATGCTGCCTCAGGAGCAGTTCTCCCAGAAGAGTTCTGTATTCAAATCCTGCTACTGCCATTTGTGGTCCTGTGACCACTGACAAGTGACTGATCCTCTCTGAGCCTCCAGTAAAATGGGGGTGATAGTAATAGCATCTATCTCCCGGGTTTGTCGTGAGTATCTGATGGGGCAAACCATAGCGATGGAAGAGTCATGGCTGGCTTTCCATCAGCCTGTAAGGTTTGCAAAGGGCTTCCCCTCCATGACCTCATGCAGGCAAGATGTGGCCCAGAGGGGACAGGAACCCAGACCTCCCTGATGTCCTCTCAGTGCCTCTCCTGACACAGGGACTGCGGGTCTAAAAACATCTCCCATGATTCATAGTGCTATTTACATACATATAGATCTTTTCCTTGGTGGATTATCAGCTCCTTGAGGGCAGGGACGGGGCCTTGTTCATCTTTTTCTTTCCTATAGTGTTTTTCATATAGCAGCTGGATTGCTATTCAATATTGTATTAGAAGTGCTAGCTTTGGCAGTAAGAGATTAAAGGAATCAGAGTAAATCATGAGAAAACCAAAGTATCACTCTTTGCAGGTGATATGATGGTGTATTTAGAGAACCCAAAGAAGCTACTAAAAAACTATTACATGTAATCCACAACTTTAGCAAAGTTGCAGGATACAAAATAAATTCACATAAATCATCAGTGTTCGTATACATCACTAACAAGCAACACAAGAGATACAAAGAGGAATTCCATTTAAAATAACGGCTGATAATATAAAATATGTGGGAATCTCTCTGCAAGGGAAAGTCAGGAACTATATGAGCAAAACTATAAAACACTTTTCACACAAATAAAGTCAGATCTAAGCAATTGGGAAACTATCAAGTGCTCTTGGATAGGTGGAGTGAATATAATGAAAATGATAATACTACCTAAACATATAGCAGGAGAAAGGAAGGAAGGAAGGAAGGGAGGAAGGAATGGACGAAGGGAAGGAGGAAGGGAGGGAAGGGAGGGAGGGAGGGAGGGAGGGATAGAGGAAAAGAAGGAGGGATAGAGGAAAAGAAGGAGGAGGAAGAGAAGACAAGTAGGAGGAAGGAAGGAAGAAAAGAAGGGGGAAGAGAGGGAGGGAGGGAAGGAAGTGGAGGAGAGAAGGGAAGGAAAAGAGTAAGGGCTTGGCCTAAATAGGAGATGATGGTCCATAGGATTAAGAGGCCCCATAATACCTCTCTTCTTCCTCAGTCCTTTCTGTCACAAATGCCCCGTCTCCCTTCTTGGAACAGCCTGACACAATGAGAAGAGCACTAAGCGTGGATTAAATTCTGCTCGGATCAAAATCAAACTTGAATTCTGACTCTACCATTTCTTTGAACAAGTCACTCAAATTCTCTGTTCCTCAGTTTCCTCATCTGTAGAATGACCACACTGGCCCCAGTGACCGCCCCCAGTCTCTTTTAGCCCTAGCTGTGGCCCCGTGCTCTCCTCCACACTGATTATTTTTCTGCCTGCCAGTAGGTGTTTATTTTTCTCAGCCAGATAATAGTTAATATCCTCATCTGAAGATTAGACCACAGGAGACATGTGTTCGCTTAAAAACACTCTAATTAAGCAAAGACTTTAGGATCTGAAAGCCCAATACAGATGAATCTTATAATTTAGTGAAGATTATTCAGGGAGGCTCTCTAATTATTTTCCCATATTGCATTTTTATTGGGCACAGCTCTGCTAATGCAAACTCCATAACGAAAGCGGTGATGTTCAGAAATACGCCAATGCCGATCTCATAAAGTGATTAGAATCCAATGTTCCAGCAGGGTTGTAATTATTTACCATTAACCAAACACCTCTGAGAGCAGGCAAGCGGGTGTTGTTCGTGTATCTGATGCTGTTGGGAAAAGAAACCAGAAGATAAAAGCCTTTTTAAAAAATATATGCAGATTGTTGCTTTGAAAACCAGCTGCCTAGGGAAATTCGACATGAGGATCTGCTATATTAAAGCTTTTACCGTTCTCTGTATAGAAGCATGACGCTCCTGAGCCACCAGGGACTTTTAGGACACAGATTTAATGTCATTTCCCCCAAAGTAGAATCGGATAACATGAAATCATCCACGTTTCCCCCAAGTCAAAGACTCATAGGAAGCGGTGTTGAAGGAGACCCCAGAGATCCCACCCTCTCACATTTTATGGAGAGTTTGAGCCACTTCTCCAGGGTCAATGATTCCAGGGTTCAGACTGAGCTTAGCCCGCCCTTTGGGTGCTTCTTGGAGGTGGGGAGAGAGTGGAAAGGGAGGTCTCAGGCCACAGGGCCGGCCCTGGAGAGACAGTGATGACCAAAGGAGTCACCGTGACCGGCTGTTCTCAGAATACCTGTAGTGTGATGGTGTCTCCTGGCAGACTCGAGTATTCTTAGAAGGCTGGACTGTATACCCCACCAGGAACCACGGTACATGAAAGAGGGTCTACTGAACCAACTTGGTTTAATTCATTTCAACTTTTTAAAGAACCAACTATAAGCCAGGCAGATTTCCCCGATGGGCGATGTCCACACCATGGAGGTGTTTCAGCATCATGGGCCAATAGTTGGAAGGAATCTCAAGCTGTCTCCTCCAAGTCTCACATTTTACAAATAAGGAAACTGAGGCTGGGAGCGGGTAGTCCAGCAGGAGCAGAGCTGGAATTTAAACCATGTCTTCTAATTCCAAATCCAGATCCTTACCATCAGCTAACGACCCTCATCCAAGCAGTGACCCTCATGTAAGAGCCAATCTTCACTGTGAAGAAAAAGCTAAATGCAACACTCTTTCTTTCTTTTTTTATAGTTTTTTTTTATTGACAGAACATCTGCATGGGTACTTTTTCAGCATTGACCCTTGCAAAGCCTTCTGTTCCAAATTATCCCTCCTCCCCCCCCCTCCCCTAGCTGATAGGTAGTTCCATACATGTTAAAGTATATGTTAAATACAATATATGCAACACTCTTTCAATGATCTCCCTCCTTCCCTCCTTCTCATGGTTGTGAGAAAAGTGTTCTGGAAACCTCGAAGGCTCTTAGGGATGGGCGTGATTGCTTGAGGTGGGAGGGAGACTAACACCCAGAGAACAATTTTCTTGTCTCCTTCCCATGGAAACAATCCTTTTCTCTTTTATGGGTTTCTTTTTCAGACGCTAGAGGAGGAGCTGTTTGGGAACAATGAAGAGAGCCCAGCCTTCAAAGAATTCTTGAGTCTGCTGGGAGATACCATCACACTACAGGATTTTAAAGGGTACATTTTATTTCATTCTTATTTATTTCCTTCGGTTTTATATCCCCTTCACTTCCCACTGATCCCTCCCCAGAGAGCTGTCCCAGGTAACGACAAATTTTAAAAAGAGGAAAAAAAGCATTTCAGTAAAATTAATCTGCATATATCGACCAAATCTGACAGCGTCCCCCCCATATGGTCCCCCACCTCTACAAAGAAAAAGAGAGACTCGATTTCTAATCTCTTCTTGGGACTCAGGCTCAGTCATTATAATCACAAAGAATTCATTTCTCTCCTCAACCTCTTTTTTGCTCTTTCCATTTAACTGTCATAGTCAAAGTATATGTTGTTTTCTTGATTCTGTGTACTTCAGTCTGTATTCATTCATATAACTCTTCCCATGTTTCTCTGAAGTCATCTCTTTTACTCTTTGTCAAAAATTAGTATTCCACAATGGGTTTAGCTGTGTCTTAGTACGTGGGTTTTGAGGCACAGATTTTAATAAAAAGGGATTGACATAGATTAGAACAAGTCAAGAGACCTTTCACATATACTTCAGTCTTTTTTTTTCAATTTATATATTTTTTATTATTATAGCTTTTTATTTATAAGACATACACTGGATAATTTTTCAGCATTGACCCTTGCAAAACTTTCTGTTCCAATTTTTCCCTTCCTTCCTCCCATCCCCTCCCCTAGATGGCAAGTAGACCATACATGTTAAATATGTTAAAGTATATATTATATGCAATAGATATATATAGTCTTTAAGAGAAAGTTTGGGCCCAAGGCTCCCTTACCCAATCCAGCCTTAGGGACTGATCTAGAATATCAATCAACCAAAAGCAATCAACAACAAAAAACCAAAATATCAATCAAACCAACCAAAACAGGATTGAATTTAAAACTAGAAGCCCCTATTATTCTTTGGCAAAGATTGGCTCCAGGGAGCACCCTGAGCTTGGTTGGTCTGGCTTATCGGCTTTCTGGATGGCACGTAACTCCTAAACCAACATTTGATCCAGCCCTCAAAGAGGCCGGCCAGCTTCCCCACTGTGGTTAAGGAATCAAACTAGAAAATAATCATTTTTTAAAAAATTTGTTGGTGGGATACACAGGAAACAACACTGGCCTTGGGATCAGGGGACCTGCGTTCAAGTCCCACCTGACACTTTGCCTGTGTGACCATAGGCAAGTCATTCCTCTTCCCTTCCCTAGGCCAAAGTTTTCTCATCTGTTCAATTGGAGAGGTGAGTTTAGGAGGCCTCAGTGATCCCTACCGGCTCTAGATCTTTGGAGAACACAAAATAGAAGATAACTTTAAAACTATTCAACAGAAATAAATAAATAAACAAAAACCCAGATAAATAAATAAAACCTATTTAATATGTAATAAATCCATGTATAAATATATCTAAAGATGTCTCAGGTATTATGCCTGTAATGAAATTTATATGTAAAATATAAAATCTTCAAACTTACAGAAGATGTACTTAGATCTTATTTCATCCAACTTCAGAAAAGGAAATAGAACTAGTGATAAATCAACTGTCAAATTCTGTCAAACTTCTTCTTTTTTTTTTTTTTGCTGAGGCAATTGGGGTTGTTACTTGCCCCCAATCAGGAAGTGCTGTCTGAAGCCGTATTTGAACTCAGGGCCTCCTGACTTCCAGGCTGCTGCTCTATCCACCGCACCCCCAGCTGCCCTCTTCAACCTTCTAATAAACAATTTATATTAATAATATACAAATTATTTTCAAAACTAGAAGATTTAAGAAAACATTTTTCCTACTCATGGTTTTATCAATCAATAAACATTTATTATTGCTGCCATGTGCCAGGCACTGTGTTCAGTGCTGGAGATTAAAGAGTCACAGGTAGTCCCTGCCCTCAAGGACTTTATGCTTCAATGGGGGAGACAATCTACAAACAATATGTGTAAAATAAGCTAAAACTATTATTTTGTGAAGGAGAAACTCTGTATAGAATCTTCCTCCATCGATATGTTCGGCAACCCCTGCTGTAACTCATAGGCTAAAAGAATAGTTGAGGTTCATTGATGATCAAACAATCTAGCACTGAGCACTTATTAAATGCCTACTGTATGCCAGCAATTTTTTTTTTAATGTCAGAGAATGGAATTTCCAGAGGAGAGGGGGAGGCCTTTGCATTTCCTGGGATCCCTCCCTGATATCAGGGTCCTCTCTGAGAACGAAGGACAAACAACAACAATAAGGTTGGCAGAGTCCCCCATGCGTTAATGAGTTAATGTGACCCACAGGACAACCCTAGGAGGGCGGGTGCTGCCCTTATCCCCATTTTACAGATGAGGAAACTGAGGCACCCAAAAGTTACTTCACAGAGCCAATAAGTGTCTGCAGAAGAATTCAAACTCAAGGCTTCTTGGTTCCAGAAAGAGGCGGGGGTGGGGGTGGGGGGGGCTCTCTGACGGATCTGCCCAGTCTCCGGGGCAGGTCCTTGGCTCTGCTTTTGGCAGGAAGTCTCCAAGTACCCGCATGTTCAGGCAGGCAGCTCTCCAGATGGGGAGACAGTATTGTATAGCTTTACCCTAAATCTTGAAAAAGGATTTTTGTATTTTTAACAGCTCGTTTGTTGCTAGAATTCCTGCAAGTCTGCTATGGTTCTGCTCCACAGCGCCTTCCCATCTGCTTTTCCCAGCTCAACGAATGCAGCCCTCTGTTCCTCTCCGCTTTCTCCTTCTTCGCTCCTCTTCTCCCATCCATTGGCCACAGCTCGTCTCCTCTCATGTGACCTCCCTCCCTTCCCCTCCTTTCCCTTCTCTCTTCCCTCTTCCGCCCTCAGCTCTTCCTTCTCTCGTCCCTTTCATCTCCTTTCCCCTCCCCTTGCTCTCTCTCCCCCTTCTCTTTACTCCGTCTTCTTCTCTTCCCTTACACGAAGCCCTAGACACTTAGTGTCAGGAAGTCAGGACTCACATGGATGGTCTGTTTTTTAAATCTTGTTGTACCCGTGAGGGTGACAGGAAACTAGTCGTTGCTGCTGTTGTTCAGTCATTTTTCAGTGGTGTCCCCATGGGGGGGCAAAGATCCTAGAGCGGTCCGCGGGCTCCTTCTCCAGCAAATCTTATGGATGAGGAAACTGAGGCAAACAGGGGGAAGTGACTTGCACACTACTACTAAGTGTCCGAGGCTGGATTTGCACTCGGGTCTTCCCGACTCCAACCCAGGATTCTGTCCCCTGTGCCACCGACCTGCCTCTCAAATAGGTTTTTGTGTTGTTGTGGATAAGTCACTTAATTTCTCTGTGCCTCAGTTTACTCAGCTTCAAAATGGAAGGTTAGGGTTGGGGGGTGTTGAATTTGATCTCTAAAGTTCACTCCAGTCCTAAAACCTAGGATCCAATAACCTTTCCCCTTCTAGCCTGTCTTATCTCCTTGTTTCTATCCCTGACTCTCCCTTCCTCCCCCCCCCCCCTCAGTGTAGTAAATAGGCTTAGAATCACGAAGCCCTGAGTTCAAATCCCAACTCAAAATTACTACATTTCCTTGTCTGTAAATTAAGAAGGTCCCTTTTTCCAAATTTATGATCCTGTAATCCTTACTTATTCCTTTTATTCTTTCTTTCTTTCCTTCCCCAAGTTCTCCTTTCTTCCATACTTCTCCTCTTTGGCCTTTCCTACTTATTCCTCTCTCCTCTCTCCCCCTTTGCTCTGTTTTTGCTCATCTTTCATCCCCTCTCCTCTCTGGATCCCCATTTCTTGCTTTCCTCTCCCTTTTTCTTCTCTTTACTTTTGACCCCAATTCTCCCTTTCCCTACCTCCTTTTTCCTCCTTCCCTCCCCCTTTCTCACTCTTCTCTCCTATCTCTTCTCCCCTTCTCTTCCCTTCACTTTTGACCCCAATTCTCCCTTTCCCTATCTTTTTTTTCCTCCCTCCTTCCCTCCCTCTCCTTCTCACTCTCCTATCTCTTCTCCCCTTCTCTTCCCTTCACTTTTGACCCCAATTCTCCTTTCCCCACCTCTTTTTTCCTCCCTCCTTCCCTCATTTTCTTCCTCTCTCCCACCTCCTCTCTTCTCATTCTGCCCCTTCCTTTTCTTGCCCCTTGCCCCTGCCCAGCCATGATCATAGGCACATCGATTTAAAAGTGGAAGAGACCATAGAAGCTGTCAGGTCCTTTCCATTTTATGCGGGCTGGGGCACAGAGGTGCGGTCATTTCCCAGGGAGCGCGCTGTGGATTCGCACCCGGGACTTCCCGCCCTCCCGCGCTCAGGGCCGCCCGCCGGGTGGTCTCCGGCGCTCACTCCTTGGCTCTCCCCCCCCTTCTGTCGGCAGTTTCCGAGGCGGCCTGGACGTGACCCACGGCCAGACCGGGCTGGAGTCGGTGTACACTGTGTTCCGGGACAGGGAGATCATGTTTCACGTCTCCACAAAGCTGCCGTTCACTGAAGGCGACGCCCAGCAGGTAACCCGGCCTGGGGAGGAGCATCCCGGGGGAGGGGCACTCCAGGTGAAGCTGGGTGCAAATGGGGCTTGGGGACCCACTGCTCTAGGAGGGAGGTCCGCCGGTCCCTGGTCTCGCTCCATTACGGAGCCCCATTTAGACGGTCCCTTGCACTGTCCAAAGTACTGCCCTGGCCCGGGTCCCCATAGAAGTGAACAGACTGGGGCACAGGAACAGAAGGTTCCCCCCGGATCACGGAGCCATAGATTGGGAGCTTTAAGGGACCTCGGGGGCTTCTCATCGGACTCCTTTTACACGGAGGAGACTGAGAGCCTTTAAAGGCTTCCCCAAAGCCACATGGATGGGACCAGTGGACCCCGACTGTGTCCAGAGTTCTCCCTCTGCCTCCAAAGGGCCAGAGTCCCTGGGACCTCGTCTCGTGCCCTGCTCCAGTGATCTGGAACACGGCCTTTGGGACCAAGTTTTTGCTATCTCATAGGGACGTTCCAATCTGTGTATAGAAAAGGTACATTGTGGCGCGGGGAGGTAGAGCCCCAGCCCTGAAGTCAGGAGGACCTGAGCTCAAATCTGTCTCAGTCACTTAACACTTCCTGGCTGTGTGACCCTGGGCAAGTCACTTAACCCCAGCTGCCTCGGGGGGAAAAGTGCATTGTGTAGGGTAAGCTTTAGCTTTAACAAATTTGCCAAATCATTGTGCCCTATTGTAAGTGGTTGTGAAATCAGTGGGTTTAGCATTTTCCTTACCTGGAGAAACTGAGGCACAATCTTTGCTTTCAAGACCCAGCGACCACCCCCCCACACGCACCATATGAGCAGCCTTTTCCAAAAGCCAGACAAAATTCTTCCTTGGGTTCCCCTGGCGAGATCCGGGCTCTGCCCTCCCAGGGGTGGGGACCGGGACTAACAGTTCCCTCCCACCCCCGGCCCGCAGCTCTTGGCTTTTGCTGCTTTGTCGGTCTCCGGGGGAGCCGCGGGCCTCTGCCCTGCCCCGGCGCCATTTGTCTGTGTGCCAGGGACGGCATTCCGGAGCAGAGAGCCCGGGGAGTGAGCACAGATGTAGAAACGCAGCCACAGTGCCAGCCTTCCTCTCGGGGAAAAACACACACACACAACCACCCAAAACTGGCACGAGAGGAAATGATTTGGCTCCGAAATCAATACTGAGTGTCCCCGAAACAAATGTGAGCATCAGTGTTCTTGCCTCCAAAGGGGCTTTCCATCAGGGGTTCACCAGCAGGGATTCACTCCTTATGGATCCTGACAGGAGGCGCCTACCTCCCCCAGCTCACACGAAGGCCCTCCCTCACTTTGTGTCTTTCGAGTCTTCTCCCATCATCCCTACCGGGGCCCTCCTCCGAGCCAGCACGGCCTTCTCTCTGTTCCCCGAAGGGGGCCTGGCTCACTGAATCCCTCCTCTGTTCCTTTCTATATTACTTCTGCCCGGCCCCACTTTTTCCCACCAATACTCTTGACTTCCTTCAAGGCCCAGGTAAGATCCGCTTCCTCCAGGAAGCTTCCCAGAGGACTCACTCTCTCTACTCCCATTCAGATCTGGTTTGGACCAAGTTCCCTTTTAGTCCCTGCAAACGTGGATGTTGCTTCTTTCATTTCCTCATATGGTTTCATGGGAGAAAATGTTCTGTTTTTTCCCCCAAACTGATCCCAAGCTCCACATGGGCAGGGCCAAGGACTTGTGTTCCCCCTGAGTCCCTAGTCTGGGACTTTCTGCACGGTTCCCACCTGGGACGGGGGCCCCCTCAGGGACCGTGTCTCTTCCCTTGGGGGACTTACCTTCTACTTTGAAAGCCCACATGGAGCTGAGCTGCCCCCGTTGGTGGAAGAGTCGGTGCAAAGTCACCTGTACTACATGTAGCCAACCCCCGACCTTGCTTTACCCCTATTCCCCCCGGACATCCGGCCGTTCTTCCCGCCTCCCTTCCCCCTCCTTGCCTTTCCCTTCGCTGCTACCATTGCTTTTGAGAAGGGTGTGACCAAACATGTCCCCCACCTGGCCAGAGCTCCCCTCTGAATGCTGTGCTCCCTCTTACAGCACAGGCTCATCGGAGACATCGACTGTCTCTCCTCTTTTGTACACGTATCCTCAGCACATGGTACATAGCAGACACTAAATAACTGCTCATTCACAGTGGGCGCTTAGTAACCACCTCCGGACACGTCCGAGCCATGTGACACTTAATTTCTCTGATCCTCAGTTTCCCCACCTGTAAAGTGAAGGGATTCGCCTCGATGAGCCCTGAGGTCCTTGTCAGTTCCAGATCTTTGATCCTAAGCTGCCCGTTAGTAACTACCTTGAGGACTTGCTTTTAATTTTCACGCTTCTGAAGATGGGAAAGAAATGTCCCCGGAGAAAGCCAGCTCTCTCTCCCCAGATCCCCCGGCTTACTGAGCCATGGGCTTCGAGCGCAGAGACACTAATTAAGGATTTCCCGGACCAGGGGGCCCCATTCGCCCCCAGTAATTGGTTCTGCAGGAGAGAAGTTGATGCACAATCAATAATGGTGTGACCCAGAGGAGCCCAAAGCACTGGGGACTTTTCTCATTAGACACAGGGAACAGTTCCGCTGACCAAAGTGTGCCACATCAAGGTTTCCAGACATTAAAGTGGGAATTGCTTACAATTTGATTAAATTTGACAAGTGTGTCTGGAGTGCTTGGGCCCGTTGCTGGGAAGGATACAAAGTTTAATGTAGGCGGCTAGGTGGCACAGTAACTAGAACCCTGGACCTGGAATCGAGGCCCAGAAACTGATATTTATCCTCTGAGATTTACCAGTGGTGTGACCCTAACCAAGTCACCTAACCTCGGTTCACCTCAGTTTCCTCAGCTGCAAAATGGGATAATAATAGCTTACCTTTGGGGCTGTTGTGAGGGAGGACGAGGGAGATTAACGTTGTAAGGAATTTAGCCCGGTGCTGCTGCATTTCTCCCCCTTTGGCTAAGAGATGGCTTTCGCCCTCGGGAAGCCTGTGGTTAATTTATAGGATCTTAGTTTTGAGCTGCGAAGCTCCTTGAGACCAGCTCCTTCAGCCCCCATATTTACAACTAAGGGACTAACTAGAGAGAGAAGTGATTTGCCTACAGTGTATGGGCTAAACTGGACCACAGATCCTTCCACGGAATAAAGAGATAAAGAAGTGCAAGGGCCCTCGTGTGGCCCAACCATCCTGCCCCGCCTGTGGTCCCTGAGAGCCAGGAGTAGGCTTGCCCACAGTCACTCAGGTGGTAGGATTTGAATCCAGATCCCTCTGACTGCCGCGAAAGCCCACTAGAACTAGACTGAATAAATGTTTGGTTCTTTCCTTTATTTTTCTTCCTGATTCATAATCACAGTCAAATACTCTTGCCTTCTTCTGCTCCAGCTGCAGAGAAAGAGACACATCGGGAACGACATCGTGGCCATCATCTTCCAAGAAGAAAACACTCCCTTCGTCCCCGACATGATCGCCTCCAACTTCCTGCACGCCTACATCGTGGTCCAAGCCGAGAACGCGGCTGGAGAGACCCCGTCCTACAAGGTAAAGGGGGTCGGACGGCCCTTGGCAGTTCTTGGGGTCCTCCTCCAGGCTTGGAGGTGCTCCTGCATTTTGGGGGGCAGAAAAGCCAAAACGAGACTTTGGGGGTGTCAGGGTGGGGAGGAGAGTCCATCCCAAGCAGCCTGGAGAAGGAGGGAAGGTCCGCCATTGTGGACGGAGGGGGAAGGCCGGGGGAGCTCAGTGGGGGGGGCGGGCTCTGCTGGGGACAGACGCAGCTCATCTTGCATGTTCGCTGCTGGGGCTCACAGGTAGGAAAGGCCTTCTCCGGACCTCCAGACGGCCTCAGTCCTGCCCCTGGGTCACTTCCCCGTGGGAAAGGTGGGCCCTTGCTTTTGCCTCTCAGGTGTACTTAGCCCAGGACCCCAGAAAGCCTGGAATAAATGCTTGTGGCCCCCTGGTCCCTGGGTCACAGACCCAGCTGGGAGCCCTGTGGTACTGCAGGCTGGAGGCCCGCTCTCTCCCACCCCCACCCCCAGCGCAGGGCCCGGGTGCCTGGTGGGGAAGCTGGGAGCCAGGCCAGAAATCCCATCCGCCGAGCTCGCCAGCCATTTCCTGTGGCCCGGCCCTGTGGTCTCTGGGCTCAGGGATGGAGAAGCCTGACCAGCTGCAGCTCCGCTGCCCCCTCCCCCTCCCTTCCCCTTGGCACTGCCCTAGGCTGGCGCCTCCCCTCCCCCGGCCCACCAGCCTCCTTGCATCTGTCCTACTTTGCAGGCCTGATAAGCTGGCTGGGAGCCAAGGCCGGGCACACGTCAGCAACAGCGGGAATGGGAAAGGGCAGGCTGTCTGATGGCAGCGGCAAAGCCCTCCCCCCTGCCCGGGAAAAAGCAAAAACGGGCATGAGGGAGAGATCTGGGGAAGGGAGACGGGGGGAGCGAGAGACAGATCCCACTTGGAGGTTCCGAGCTGGCAGAACCTTCAGGAAGGACAGGCGGCCGTGCCGGGCAGGGCCCGTGACATGTACCAGGCTCTCGCTTCTGCTGCTTCTTGCCTCTGCCCATCTGTGCCCAGTTAAGCTCAATTGGTGTTAACAAGGTCAAGGTCCTAGGGCCCAGCATGCTGTGGGCTGGCTTACTAAGTGCCAGGTGCCGGCCAGCCGGCGTGTCTGGTCTGCTCACGGAGTCTGGTCAGGTGGCTCCTGGGAGCCCCTTTTCTGAGCAAGGTGGTCAAATGCAATAAATAAATAAGCAAGTGAGTGAATGCATAAATAGCGACAGACAGACAGACAGACAGATAGAGTAAGGTTTGCAAAGCACTTTACAATTGTTACCTCACTTAATAACCCTGGAGTCTGGGGCTCTGATCATTGCCCATTTTTACAGATGGGGAAATCAAGTCAGCCAGAGGTTAAGGAAATTGCCCAGTGAGACACAGCTATGAGGCATCTGAGGCAGAATCTGAACTCTCCACCACCCCACGCCTAGCTGTGTCTGATGCAAATATAGTTACCAAATATATATAGTTATCAAAATAGTGGGGAGGGGGAACAATAAATCTACAGGTTAGTAATCTCTGGCCCCACGGGAGATCCCTGGCCTTTGAAGTCGGAAGGGATGTGGAATCCACCGACTCTCCTGCTAACTCTAGCTTTGTGAGCTCTCGCATCCTTTATTTTTCCCAGACTCCTCCTAACGTGTACCTTGAGAGTAAGGGGTCTGCCCTGTGTGCCTCCCTGGGCTGTTCTCCTGCCTGTGCGATAGTGTTTAGGCAAATTACCAAGTACTTCCCAACTATCCGGGTGCGTTTATTTGCTGAGCCTTGTCCACATCCAGAACACATCCGGCCTCCCGGCAATGCTGGGGACGGAGAGGGGATGGATGCTGGAACTCGGCCCACTACAAGAAGGCAAGTTCATTCTCCAGGGGTCAGGAGGATCGTCTCTGCATCCGGAGTGCAGCACAGCTTTGCACGGCTGATACATCGTTGTATCCTGGGAGGGAAAGAAAGACTTCTCCCTGTAGGAAGCCACGTTGCTCGGCAACGAGGCTGGAAGGGGAAGCTGGCCCTCGTTGCTTCCCAGTAGAGCAGAGGGGCTGCGTGCCCTCGGCCGCAAGCTTGGCTGAGAGCTGTCTCCAGCTGCCACGTGGGCTGACTGGCACCGCTCTGCTGGTTGGGCTCAGCAGCCTGTGGGCGTCCCTGGTGGCACCCGAGCAACCACACCCGCCTCCTGTTCCCTTTCCTCTCCTCCCCTGCCCATCTCTGGCTCTGTTTCTCACAGGTTTCAGTCACTGCTCGAGAAGACGTACCACTCTTCGGTCCCCCCCTGCCCAGCCCCCCGGTGTTCCAGAAGGTAACGTGCTTCCCACCTTCCATCCACCTCTGAACTGTGGCTTCTGGACCCCCGAGAAGCTCCGAGTGCTCCTGGCTCAAGCTCGAGTCTCATTCCCCATTAAGACCCAAGTCTGGGTGGCCCCTCCATGAGCAGAGGCTTCTCCCTCAATCCTCCACATCCCCTGCTCTTTATGAATGAAACCCAGTAAAGGATGCTTAGAGTGGGTACCTGGCAACTCAAAAGAACTACAACCCCATAGACACACATATATACACATACACATATATATATGCATGCATTTATCATACAAATACATGTGCACACACAGTGATATATGCACATACATATGTAGACATTATGCATATAATGTATATATAGAATTGTATGTAAAGAATGTACATAAAGAATTGAGGTGACATCATGTTATACATATGGTAGATATGTCATATGCAATACAGCCCCTGTATGACATGTAACATATAATGTATTGTCCCAATTCTTCATACAAAGCATTCTAACAGTTTTAGGACAGTTTTAAGTTAAGATTTTAAACTGTCCTAAGACTTTTGGGGCATTTTGAATATATTCATCTATATGTATATAAAAATGCATAAAATATATAAATCATCTCAATTATGGTTATATATACATATACATATCTGTGTGTGTATTAATTAAGAGAGTAAGAGAGAAATTAAGACTGGACCTATAATTTCCCTGATAATTCAGCATTTCTAAGTGAAGAAACTCCTACCATTTTTAAGTTATTTTAGTCTTAAAAAGTTGCCTAAAACAATAGGAGATTTTGTGATTAAATTAAATTAAGAGTTTAAATGTTTAGCAAAATAAATAAAAATACAACACGACATAGATGATGTGAGTTTGTGGTTTTCTAAGTCAATATGGCCCACTTGAGTTTGATGCCATTGGCATAAAGAACTTTAGGGGCCACATGTCCTGTCCAGGGTCATTCATTCAGTATGTGTCAAAGGCAAGTTTTGAGCGTGTCCCCAAGATTCACCGTCTGCCCGCGGGATCTAGGAGATAATCCTCATTTTCCCAAGGAGAGCTTGGACGAGACCCTTCTAGCTCCAGAACTAGGGCCTGGTATAGTGAATGGAGAGCGGGCCGTAAAATCCTGGTTTCTAGTCCTGATTCTGACACGTAGTGGCCCAGTGACCCTGGCCAAGACATTTAGCCGCTAAAATGGGCCCGTACTGTCAGACTCAGAAGCGGTTCCCCGTAGGCCCCACTGACTTGGAGAACCACAAATCACGTCATCGCAGTTGTATTATATTTCCATTTATTTTGTTAAATGTTTCCCAGTTACAGCTTGACCCGGCTCCAGCTGTAGTCAGGACTTTTGTGGGTCAGGAGTAGGATATCTCTCCTCTAGACAATTCTCCAAAAACCAGCAGTAAGGACAGAGACGGTTCCGGTCTGCCTCGGCAGAGAGAGTTTAGTCCCAGAGTGCTCCCTAAGGGGAGAGATCCCAAACGGACGTCCCTCTCAGGGGCACCAGCGGCCCCGCCCTGCTTAGAAAATGGAACCGTGGGGATTCTTCTGGGGCCCAAGGGTGGGCATGGGGCGGCTCCATGAGACCTTGGCTGCTTGGTTATCTCCAGCAGTGCCCCCTGGAGGTTTAAGTCCCCTAATGAATCTTCAGGCAGGTGACGCCTGGGTCTGATTCCTTCCTTCTCTCACAGAGCCCCGAGTTCCGGGAATTCCTGCTCACCAAACTCACCAACGCCGAGAACGCCTGCTGCAAGTCAGACAAGTTCGCGAAGCTGGAGGTGAGAGCCCCACTTAGCCTGGGACTCCGTGTGGCCCAGGAGAGCTCCGCCAGCTTGGGGTCAGGTCCCTCAGACACCTCCAGCTGCGGGAGCCCGGGCAAGCCCTGGCCCACTCCGAGCTTTATTATTAATTTTTAAAATAATTTTTAAATTAAAAAAAATTAATAATAATTAATTAATTATTAAATTTATTGTTTATTATTAAATAGCATGATAATGCACCTATCTACCCCAAAGGGCTGTTGTGGGGCTTACTAGGTATAGGACACAGTGCCATATCAGTGATGGGAATTCTGGGAGACCAGGGAGCCAGCCTAGCAATTAATGAGGCATCCCTGGTCCTGCTTCGGACACGTTCTGATCCATTTATATAACACTTTAAGAAAACTCCAAAGAGGGTCACAGAGTGACTGAGCAATGGAACTCTAGAATAGATGATCCCTCTCAGCCTCAGTTTCCTCATCTGTAAAATGAGATTCATAAATGGAATCTACTTCAATAAGGTGGTTTGAGCTAATATATATAAAGTGCTCTGTGAACCTTAAAGTGTTATATAAATGGCGGCTTTTACTAACAATTAAAAGTGTCCCAAAGTAGAAGGACCTGCCCCAGGAGCCATTTGGCTTCTGCTCCCTGCGGGTCGGTAAAGCCTGGATGAGCCCTTGTCCGGGCTCTCCTGTCAGGAGGTGAGGGGGATTCTGGCCAGGTCTAAGTCGGGCCTTCCATTTCTGGGGCTCCGTGAGAGGGGACAGTGAGAACACTGGGTATATATAACTTGTTTTTATTCTTTTAATGAGAACGAAAGGCAAGAGAAGTGGAGAAGAGAAGGCCGATACTTGTTGTTGAGCCTGGTTGCCCTGAGTGGGGAAGAGGGATCAGCCTTATTCTGCACAACCCCAAAGGGGCAGTAGAGAGAAGTTGCAGAGGAAGGGGAAGGGTGACGAGGGCTCCCCCTCATTGGGGACCCGTAAGCAGTAAGCCAGGTGACCACTCGTCCGGCCAGCTGTGGCAGGGATTCCTGCTTGGGCTCGGGTCCGCTATGATGGTTTCTGCCCCCGGGAGAGGTGGAAAATCAGATCCTCCTGACACAGCTCTCCCCACTCTGCTCTTTCAGGATCGGACCCGGGCAGCCCTGCTGGACAATCTCCACGATGAACTCCACACCCACACTCAGGCCATGCTGGGGCTGGGGCCCGAGGAGGACAAGTTTGAGAACGGGGGCCACGGGGGATTCCTGGAGTCTTTCAAGGTAAAGGAACTCGAGAACGGGGCTTTCCGGGGGACGAAGGGGACGAAGGGGAATGACCAAAAACCCGACTGAGGATGGTCAGTCTTCTCCAAACCCAGTCTTGGATCACTGCCGGGATTAGCCTGGTTAGCGAGGCAGCTGGTGTGTTACTATGGAGCGCTAGGCCTGAGACTGGGGGGAAGTGGTGGGAAGTGATTGGAGCAGAATACTTCCCAATCCGATTCACCGCCCCTTACTGAACCTGACTGTCCGAACAAAAATCCAGCAGGAATCTAGCAGCACGGTCCGTGTGTGTGGCACAGTACACGAGGCACCAGGGATAGAAAGCTAAAAATATAGCCCAGCCCGTGCTCAGGTGGCCGTGGAGGCAGACAGGAGGGGCTGGATGCTGGAGGTGTTGTTCAGGTGGAAAGGAGAGCACCTGACAACTTATGGGACAGGAAAAAGGCCGGCCCAAGTGACCAGGAGGATGGTGGTTCGCTGTACCCTTTCTCCTAGCTCAGAGCTCTGGCAGGAATCCATATTTAACCTGTGGAGGAGAGGCTGGGGAGGGGGAGTCAGCAAGACCAGAGGTTGCTTTGTCAGTCATTAAGCAAGTGTTTATAAGTAGTTCCCATGTTCTAGGTATTGTTAAGTACTGGGGTTACACAGAAATGTCCCTACCCCCAAGGAGCTTAGGTTCTGACAGAGGAGATCATTCTGGGGGCTGGCTCTCTCTCTGGTGGGGGAAGGTTTCTGGAAAAACCAATTTAGGGGGGTTCATCGACAGGGGATCGTATTCCTAATCTTTTTCTGTTGGTTCCTCCTTGGATAACATACCAGCCTACGCCAACCAGAGGGAAAAATTCTCCCACTCGATAGACTCTTGGTCAACAGAGAGTGTTGTTTCTTTGGTCCTCAGTCAGGACATATGGTCCCAATGTTGGCTGAGTGAAAAGCTCAGTAACAGAGAGATCAGGGAAGATCCAAAGAAGAGAAACAGGGAAGGAAATGGCGGACCTGGGATGAGACCCAGAATGAGACGGAGAAATGAGTGAATAGTTTGGATGAGAAATGGTCTGGAAATCTAGGAAAGAGAGAAATAGAAGCAGAGGGAGATTCCCAAAGCATCCTGAGGTCATCCCCCCACCTTCCTTGTTCAAGGAGGGCAGCCCATGAATTGTGCCTCCTGATTGGACCTTGAAACTGAGACCCAGGCAGGAAGAGTGACTTTGTCCAAGGAAGAATGGAGTCACTCTGGGGACGGGGGGAGGAAGAACTTGGAAATGGGGCCTCTAGAATAATTCTCATCATTTCAAAGTTACGGGGAGGGGAAGGGACTTGGCCAAGGCCACGCAGAGAGTTGGTGGCAGGGCTGGGATGAGCGCCCACATTGTCCAGGATCCATTCACTCATCTATTCATTTGAGAGGAGTTACTCCTGGATCTCCTGGAAGCCGTGGCTGTTCCACTGGTCTAAACCTGACACCTGCTGGCTGAAAGTAGAGCCGGCCGGCCTCGGTCCTCAGAGAATTCCCAATGGCTTCACGAGACAAGGGCACAGCATGGCGGAGGCAGCCAGATCTTTCCTTCCTCCTCTCCTTCCACTCTACCTCTGTGGAAATGGGACAAAGTCCCGATGGCTGAGTCTGAGTGGGGTGGGCCCGTAGGACCTTCCCCTTCTGGATTTAGTTAGTTTTTTGGTTTTGGGTTTTTTGTTTTTTTTACTAGGTGAAAGAGACCGTTTTTTGCCTGGATTTCTACTCAGCCTTAATCACTGATTGGGTATCGCCTTAGTCAAACTGAGACCTGTTAAAGCCTTTAGCTTTAAAAAGCCAAAGGCTCCCGTTGTATCCAGGGCCATCTCCAGTGGTTCTGACTTATATCTGGCCACTGGACCCAGAAGGCTCTGGAGGGGAAAGTGAGCAGGTGGCTTTGCCCAGCCCTCCCCCACTTAAATTCAGTTCTCTTTCATGTCTTGTCGTCACCTCTCTGATGTTATGGTCCTCTTCCAGAACGAAGCACAAACAACAGCAATAATAAATACAGAGGAGACAGTTAAGTGGTGCAGTGGATGGAGCCCCATCCCTGAAGTCAGGAGGACACGAGTTCAAATCCAGCCTCAGACACTTAACACTTTGTGGCTGTCTGACCCTGGACAGGTCACTTAACCCCAATTGCCTCAGCAAAAAAAAAAAAAAAAAAAAAAAGCAAAAAAACACAATAAGTGCAGAGTCTGGGCACTGGGGATGCAACAGTCCCTGCCTTCAGGGTGATTACATTCCATGGGGAAACAATGTGTAAAGCTAGAAGTCAAGACAAAAATATAAAGTAAATATAAAAGCACCACTGGGAAAAGCTTCCTAGAGAAAGGGGAGCTTTAGTGAATTTTGAGGAAAGTGCAAGATTCTGATAGTCAGAGATGTGTTCTAGGCTTGGGGCACAGTTGTATAAACTGAGATGAGAAATGAGAGAAAAGCCACGTACGAGGAGCTACGTGGAGGGCGGACTGGAATGTTTGTGGAGGTCGATGTGTAAAGAGGAAGGTCCACGCTTGGAAAATCTTTAAATATCTGACAGAAAGACGTGTGCTCTGCCCCATAGAGAGTGGGGTTTGGTAAGCAGGAGTGGCGTGGCCTTTAATTGCTGCTACTTTAATTAGGGTGGTTGTCATTGTGCCGGTGAGAGGTAACAAGGGCCTGGACGAGGCTCAGGGAGTGTGAGAGGAGAGAGAAATGGACATGAGAAATTTGGGGTTAGAATCCCGAAGATTTGGCAACCATTGGCTCTGGGCGGGGGGAGGTGCTGTGGAAGAGACTGACCAAACGAAGTCTTTGGAGTGGGGGGATCTGAGTGGCAAAGCGGGAGAGGCCCCCGTGAGAGCTGGGAAAAGTAGGGGGAGTGTGGGGGGAAAGGTAAGGAATCCTGTTTTGGACTTCTGAACCCTGGCGTCCAAATGGCCAGACAGTTGGTGACGGGGGACTGGAGGTCACTAGGAGAGACCAAGGCTGAGTGTAAAGATCTGAGGGTCAGATATGGAGTAAATGCTTTTTTATTTATTCCTCTGCACAGAGATAACTGAATCCATGGGAAATGAGCTTACTGAGATATAGGACAGAGACGGAGAGAAAGGGGTGGGAAGGGAAAGACAGGGAAGAAGGGAGAGAGAAGGAGGAAGGGGGGATGGGTGAGAGAGAGAGAGAGAGAGAGAGAGAGAGAGAGAGAGAGAGAGAGAGAGAGAGGAGAGGGCCCCAAACAGACATCCAGAGTTAGGGAGCAGGATGTGGCTGATGATCCAGTAAGGGGCCTGAAAAAAGGGAGAAAGGAATGGAGGAAACAGAAAATAACCCAGAGAGGAGAGAATACTTAGGAAAGGTGCTCCCCAGTATCCAGGGCTGCACGGAGGCCTGGAAGGATGGAGATGAGACAAGCCCTTTGGGAGAAGTGGTAACTTTGGGGAAGGTAGTTTCAGTTGACTGATGTCGGCAAAATAGCAAGGGGCTGAAAAATGAGAAGGGAGGAGAGGAAGTGGAGGTAATGTGGGTAGACAGGTCTGGAGGAGGTTAAAGATTTATCTGTAAAAAGGAGAAGAGCTATGGGAGGATGTGGCCATGAAGAAAAAAATTTAAGAATGAAGGAGATTTACTTATATTTCTAGAAGCAGGGAAGGGGATGAAGGAGAGTTTGTTATATTCTAGAAGCAGGGAAGGGGATGAAGGAGAGCTTATATTTCTAGAAGAAGGGAAGGGGATGAAGGAGAGCTTATATTTCTAGAAGGAAAGGGGATGAAAGAGATCTAGTTATAGTCTAGAAGATGGGGAGGGGAAGAAGATCTAGTTCTATTCTAAAAGGGAAGGAGTCCACCGAGAAAGAGGAATTGAAGATGAAAGAGATAAAGGTGATCGCAGGGGTCAGCTCCCAGAGGAGAGAGGCAGGGATGTGCACACAAAGGTACACACACATAAGGAGCTTGACCTTGGCAAGGAAGGGCCGCCTCTACATCCTTGCACACGGGAGACTAGAACAGGGCGTGGACTTGCTCGGTGGGTTGAATTCTCAGGCCAAGGAGGCCAAAACTGTGGGTTTGCTCCTCAAATTACAACATGTACAGAAAAAGTCACCAGGCTACCCCTCGTCGCTGGCTCCCCTACGCGTGGGCCTTGGTTTCTTCCAAAACGACAGGAACCTCCGTGCCTCAGTGGTGACCCACTGCAGTACTAGCAGGCTGGGACTTTATACTTCTGTGGAAGGACTCCAGAAATCCTAATGAAAGAAGCCTGGGCCAGCAATGAAAAGGAAGAATCGGGCGTCTGTCTCCTGTCTCTCTATCCCTTTTCTCCTTTCTTTTCTTTCTTCCTTTTTCTCTTTTTTTCTGGCCGCCAGCCTCAGTTTCTTTTCTGACTTGGACTCCCTACGAGAGCCTGGACTGTCGATACTGCACAGAAATATCCGATTGAGAATTGAAAAAACTCAGGCAAAATCACGTTACTAGTGAACAATTGTTGATTAAGTTTCAAGGCAGCCATGGCTTGGAACTGAGTTCGAGTTCCGACTCTGACTCTGAGCAAGGCCTTTGTCCCTCGGAGCTCCAGGCAGATTTCTCAGACTATAAACTGCAATGTGGATGCAGATCGGTCACCAGGAATTCCCCACAAAGAGGAAATCACAGATGCGTTCCAGTGTGCCAGACACTGGGCCGGGGTAGACAAGATAAACAATTTTGACTTCAAGGAACTTGTATTCTAGCAGGGAAGACAAGACAACACAAATACAAACAAATATGGCAGAGTATATATATATTTTCTTTTTATTTTTCCGAGGCAACTGGGGTTAAGTGACTTGCCCAGGGTCACACATTTAGGAAGTGTTAAGTGTCTAAGGCAGATTTGAACTCGGGTCCTCCTGACTTCAGGGCTGGTTCTCTATCCCTTGCTCCACCTAGCTGTCCCCAGAGTACATGTTATAAATATATATTTATACATCAGCATGTATAAATATATATGTAAATACAAGTGTGTGTGCAGTAAGTGCAAAATAATTGGGGGGATCTGGAGGGATCTTGAAAGACCTCATCGAGGTGGTGGCCCTTGAGCTCAGGAAGGGGCTCAGGTTGTGAAGAGGCAGAAGTGAGAAGGGGGGGGGGATAGAAAATGTGGAAGTGGGAGGTGGAAGGACAAGAAACAAGAAGTGAGCCCGTCTGGCTGGGACACAGAATTTATCATTTGAATTGTGTGTGTGTGTGTTTTTTTTTCTGCCACTGATTGCTTTTGTGATTTGACACCTTTGTGCCTCAGTTTCCTCACTTGTAAAATGAAAGGGCTGGATTAAGTGACCTAGAAGGTCCCTCCCAGATGTGAATCTGATTCTGAGGGGTTTTTTAACAGACTTTTGTGTGACACGGCTTAGGGCTTCAACATCCAAAGGACATTGCCATGGATGCAGCATCTGGGCTCCAGCTCCCTCCTCTGCCCTCCCCCCACAGCCCTTCTCGCTTTTGCCGAGTGTGTGGCTTATGTCATCTCTCAGCGAGGCAGCCAATGGGACACGGCCCTTTTAATGACATTTCGGGAGACTGTTGCTAAGAGACCTGGTTCTGTGGGGGAGGCGGCTCTCTGATGTGAAACTCCGGCGTGGTACCCGGGAGGAGGGCACATGGCCAGGGGAGGGGACTGGCTCTGACTGGGGAAGCCAGGCTGCGGAGAATGGGGGCTCTGTGAGTGACCCTACCCTCCCCCCCCTTAATCCGCTCAGTTGGCTGAAGCTAAAACACGAGGCAGGAGCCCGCTCCGTGATGGCTTTCTAGGAAGGGAGACTTTCTAAAAGCTGAAAGACCTTAGAGAAGGCGGAGTGTTTCAGGCTCCTGGTCAAGAAGATCCTTTGGGTCCAAAATCAACAACGAACCCCTTCTGTTCTGGCATTCAATGCCACCGATGGGGTACGTGGCCAGAGCTGGCGAGACCCCCTCGATGCGACAATAAGAGATCCGGTGGCCATGTGTGTTTGTCTGTGGGGTCCTAGCTCTAGTGCTGGAAGCCACCTCAGAGGCTATTTTACAGATGGGGAAACTGAGGCTAATTCACCCAGGTATCTCTACATCTCTGCACATAAGTATACCTACTTGTATATATGTGAACAAAGCAGTACTAACAATAGCTAGCTTTTATTTAACACTTGAAGGTTCGCAGAGTACCCAAATGAGTCATCTTATTGGATTCTCATAACAAGCCTATGATGTAGAGCTCTTATTATCTCCATTTTACAGATAAAGAAACTGAGGCCCAAAGAGATTAAACAAATTGTTCTAAATCCTAAGCTGGGAAGTGGATCTCGGGGACCCTAGTTTTGAGTCTGTCTTTCCCCTGTGTCACTTTGCTTCCCTGTAACTTCCGCCTCTTGGCTAGAAATTCTCCTCGTTTCTCCCGACACAAATAAAACACTTCTCTTTCACAAAGAGCCCTTCGGATATTTGGAGCCAGTTCTCACATTGCCGCCCAGCTCTTCTCTACTCTGCTTTTTTTTTTTTAACCTGTCCTCATTAACAGTGACTAACGTCCTTTCGCTGCAGCAGGATTGGACATTTAGAGCAAGGAGGAACCGTAGGGATCATCATTTTACAGATAAGAAACCGGAGCCCAGAAAAGGGAGGGATTTGCCCAAAGACTTCCCAGGTGGGAAGCTGCAGAACCAGCATTTGAACACAGGGCTTGTGATGCCACAATTTTTTTTGGATGGAATTTTTTAATAATCATATTTATGTATCACTTTAATATTTGTAATAGCTTGGCAAGTACCTAATTTTATCCTCACAAAACTCTAGAAGTAAGAGCTGTTACCATGACAAAACAGGCAGAATGCAGTTAAGTGATTTGTCCAGAATGATGCTGTCAGTAAGTACCTGGGCCTGGATTTAAGCTGGAGTCTTGATGATTCCAGGTCCGGTTCGCTGTCCCCTGCATTACTTTTCACAGGCTTGTGTAGAAAAGCCCACTCTTTACTAATAGACTCAAAACAAACCCAATCTTCACCGGTAGCACTTATTTTTAATAATCCATGTAGAGAGTTTTCAACATTGATTTTTGTAAAACTTTGTGTTCCAGATTTGTCTCCCTCCTTCCCATAATTCCTCCTTCCCCAAGACAAGTGAGCAATCTGACATAAGTTAAACATGCACAATCCTTTTAAACATCTTTCCATATTTGTCATGTTGTGCACAAAAAAAAAAAAAAAAAAAAAAAAAAAGGCCAAAAAGGAAAAATCACGAGAAAGGGGGAAAAAAAAGTAAACAAACAAACCACAAAGAAAGGTGAAAATGCTCTGCTTTGACATTCAGTCCCCGAAATTCTCTCTCTGGGTCAGATGGCTCCTTCCATCCCATGCATATTAGAATTGGCCTGAATCCCCTCCTTGTTGAAAAGAGCCAGGTCCATCACAGTTGATCATCACATGGTATTGTTGTGACTGTGTGCAATGCTCTTGTTTCTCACTTCCCTCAGCATCAGTTCACGTGAGTCTCTCCAGGCCTCTCTGAAATCCTCCTGCAGGTGGTTTCTTACAGAGCAATAATATTCCCTAACATTCATAGGGAACTTGTTCAGCCCTTCCCCAGCCAGTGGGCTTCCACTCAGCTTTCAGTTTCCTGCCACTACACAAAGAGCCTCAGCACTTATTAAGTGCCAACTATTTGCCAGGCACTCTGCTGAGGATCCAGTAACGAGTCCGGTCCTGCGGGGGAAACCAGAGAGAGTTATAACATGAGTAACGTGTGTCCAGGAGGTGGGCCCGGGTTTTACAGGAAGGGCAGCTTGGGGACAGTTGGGAAACAAGCCCCAGGGGCACCCGGATATGGTGGAAAGGAGATCGGGTCTGAGGACCGGAGCTCGGAACCTGGCTCTTCTGTGGGGCCTCTGAGATGTGGGGAAGCCACCGCCCCTCTGGGCTGCGGTTTTCCCACCGGTAAGTGGGGGGTCAGAGCGGGTCTCTGGGGTCCCGCCGGCCCAGATCTGTGGTTCTCAGAGCGGAGTCAGGCCCAGAAAGGCCGAGAGCCCGCTGTAGGCACGGCCCCACGCTCTGGAGTGTTTAGTGGGGCTCCTGCTCACCATTGATAGACAACGAGTTGTTAACGCTCCCCGGGCCTGCGGGGGACCCAGAGACAAGGTTCCCACTGGCAGGCGTCGGGCCTTGGCTCAGTCACATGGGAGTTTGCTCCACGGCCCCATACGGTGCGATGGGAGGCGGGGCTGGCGCCCAGGGGCCGGGCAGCTGCGCTAGAATCCAAGGGCGTCCTAGAGTGGTCCCGTACTCTTCCCTGCAGAGGGCCATCCGCGTGCGCAGCCACTCCATGGAGACCATGGTGGGGGGCCAGAAGAAGCACCAGAGCGGAGGCATCCCAGGCAGCCTCAGCGGGGGGATCACGCACAACAGCGTGGAAGTGACCAAAACCACGTTCTCGGTGAGTGCGGGAAGGGGCGGGGAGGCAGAGAAACAGAGAAGCAGGGGGGGGGGGGGGGGAGATAGAGAGAGAAAGGGAGGTGAGGCAGAGAAACAGAGAAGGGGGGAAACAGACAAAGAGAAGGGGGGAGGCAGAGAAACAGAGAAGGGGGGAGAGACAGAGAGAAAGGAGGGAGAGACAAGGAGAGGGGAGGGGGAAAGAGGAGGGAGAGACAGAGAGCAAGGGGGGAGAGAAAGAGAAAAGAGGGGGGAGAGACAGAGATACAGAGATAGAGAGAGGGAGGGAGGGATAGAAGGAAGGGGAGGAAGAGCCTTTGGCTAGGGGAGATCCCGCTGGGGCAGGGCCGCGTTTGCTGGAGTCTCGAGCCTGGGTTTTGGGGGGAGGGTGTTGGATCCTCCCCCCAGAAGCCACTGGCCCATCAGGTTTTCCCTTTGGGATTTCTCCGCAGCCTCCAGTGACGGCCGCCACAGCCAAGAACCAGTCTCGGAGTCCCATCAAGCGCAGGTCAGGGCTGTTCCCCCGCCTGCACACGGGTTCAGAAGGCCAGGCTGACAGCCGGACACGCTGGTAAGTCCCGGGGCTCATCCGGGCCCTCCTCCTGAGCCCCAAAGTGCCGGACCCGGTGGAGTGGGAGGGAGAGGGAGGGAGACAGCTCCTGCCGGCGGTTCTTGCTCTGGGTGGAGGCTGCCGGGAGCGAGATATGTTGGGAACAATGACATTGGCTGTGGATTCAGAGCCTGAGTTCAAATGCAGCTTCCGAGGTTTGCAATCTGACCCTGGACAAGTCCCAGGTTCCCTGCGTGGGTCCCTTAGGGTCTCCCCAAAGATCCAGGAGCATTTCGGTATCCCCGGCCCCTTGGGGAAGCTGATACCGCTTAGGTGCCCTTTCTCAGAAAAATGTTTTCAAGTGCATAAAATGAGATAAATAGGATTACAGAGGGAGCCAAAATAAATATAGTCTTAAAATATATCAAAATATAGAACACACAAAACATAAAACAAAATACAAAACACACACAACATAAAACACAAAATATAAAGCACAAAATATAAAACACAAAATATAAAACAAAATCTAAAACACACACAAAATATAAAACAAAATACAAAACACACAAAATATAAAACACAAAATACAAAACACAAAATATAAAGCACAAAATATAAAACACACAAAATATAAAACAAAATACAAAACACACACAAAACATAAAACAAAATACAAAACACACACAACATAAAACACAAAATATAAAGCACAAAATATAAAACACAAAATATAAAACAAAATACAAAACACACAAAATATAAAACACGCACGTTCACGGATCCCTGGTTAAGAGCCCCGCCACTGATGGCTAAGAGCTCCCTGTCTATGTCCCATGTCCAAGCCATGCACCTAAATGGTCTCCGGCCCCTCCCCCAGCCCAAAGTCAGCTATTCTTTGGCTGTGGGGATAGATCAGGTTGATCTACGTATAAAAAATTAGGACAAATGCCTCGTTTCCTTCTAAAAATATAGCAGCAGCCGGGGAGTCACAAGTCCCGGCTTGTGATTTATGAATCGCTGGCCTTGACTTAGGAGCTAAATGACTCGGAAGCGGGAAGACCTGAATTCAAATCCTGCCCTCGGGATTCTCTCACTTTTAGCTGTGACCTCGAACAGGTTGCTTTCCCTGCCTCTGTTTCCCCTTCTGTAAAATGGGGTTGTGATCATGAGTGCGAGAGTCCAATGAGACAAAGCGCGGGGCGTCCCTTGAGAGCCTCCAACTCCCCCGGGGAGATGCGGCCGCTCCTGCGGTTACCACGGGTTCCCTCCTTCCTCTCTCCTCAGCGACAGCATCTCGGGCACCCCCAAGACTCCCGACGGCGGCCATTCCTCTCAGGAAGTGAAATCGGAAACCTCGTCCAACCCCAGCTCCCCGGAAATCTGCCCCAACAAAGAGAAGTAAGGGGGAGGGGCGGGGGGGCGGGGAATGGGCGAGGGTCGTGCTGGAGCTGCCCGTGGGCTCTGCCCGCCGTGCCCGCGGCGGCTCTGAGCGCCCCCTCCTCCCTCCCCACCCCCCCCCAGGCCTTTCGTCAAGCTGAAGGAAAACGGGCGCTCCAGCATCTCCCGCTCCTCGTCCAGCACCAGCAGCTTCAGCAGCACGGCCGGCGAGAGCGAGGCCATGGAGGAATATGACATTGTGGTAGGCGGGACCACTGCCCGGAACCCCGGCCCGCCCCGCGACCCCTTCCAAGCGTGGGCCCTCACCCGCCAGTGCATCCGCAGGCTGGGAGGGCAAGCCCTGGGTTCTGGGGAAATGGTGGCAAAGGCCCCCACCTGAGTGATCTCACATTCTAGCTAGGGAGACAAAAACCAGTAAGCATTTATTAAATGCCTACTGTGTTCCAGGCATCGTGGGAGCAGAGCATACAAAAGTGAGCCGTTTCCTACCCTCGAGGGGCTTCCATTCTAAATAGAGGGATATTTATTCAATAGGCACTTACTCTGTGCTATGTGACAAAAGCCCCTGCCTACAAGGAGCTTGTATTCTGTTAGGGGGATAGAGCATGTTAAGCTAAGTAAGCAGAGCTGTATCCCTGCAGGACACGGCCACAGTGACCCCGGGGCTCCCACAATTAGAAGAATCAGGAGAGGCGCCTTAAAGGAAGAGGCCCCTGGGTTGAGCCTTGGGCGGGGCTCGAGGTCCCCAGTCAGGAAGACATCATGTTCCTGGGTTCAAATTCTACCTCTGGCTGTGTGATCCTGGATGAGTCACTTTACCCTGTTTGCCTCAGTTTTCTCATCTGTAAAATGAGCTGGAGAAGGAAATGGCCAACCATTCCAGTATTTTTGCCAAGAAAACTCCAAACGGGGTTATAAAAGAGCTGGACACCCCTAAAAACGATTGGATAACAAAGGACAACCTCATCTTATAGATGAGAAAACTGAGGCTCAGAGAAATTTAGTGGCTTCTCCAGGGTCACACAGTTTGTAAATGTCAGAAGTAAAATTTGAATCCAGGACATCTGAGTCTCAATCCATTATTCTTTTGTTTTCATGCTAGCCAATTAACAGGGGACTACCTAAAATGTTTCCTGTTGAGGCAGACAAGGGATTCGGCTGCTTTTTCTAGTTCAGTGAGAAGGGTTCTGGTTTGGAGTGGGAGGATCTGGGTTCAGATCTCACCTCCACCATCAGTAGGACATTGGACTCTTCGACTCGGTTTCCTCATTTACAAAAAGAAGATGAGACTGAGTGAGCCCCTGAAACTTGAAATCTGTGATTCTATGACCTTTGCTAAGGGTAAAAGCCATCAGTTTTGGTGGCTAGAGTGGTGGGCTTGAAGTAAAATCAATCCATCCACAAGCATTTATTAAGCCCCTGCTGTGTGCAGGGCACTGGGCTAGGTGCTAAGAACATAAGTACAAAGAATGAAACAATCCTGGCTCTCAGAAAGCTCCCATTTGATAGGAAGAGACCACAAGCACGCTTAAGTTCTCGGTCCCCTCTATAAGACTGTAAATTGTACTCGCGGGGCTGGCTGGAGTTTCCTTACCTGGGAATTCCTGCCCCATCCCCTGTTGTTACTATGAGTCTGGGGTTCTGCTCCCCTGGGATCTGCCTCTGTTTTGTTGGTGGCTGGGCAGGAGGTTGGCCAAAGCAGGCCGGAAAGGAGCGTGATGTCTCCGGGCCCATCGGGATGGGAATCTCCATCAGGATCATGTGGGGGGGGGGAAGGGGGCTGTCCCAGGGCTTGGGGGTAAAACGGAGAAAACCTTGGAGCCGTCCGTCCTCTTACCCCATCTCCCTCCCCCAGAGCAGCCAGCCCTCCACAGCTTCGCCCTTCAAGCAGGAAGTCTTTGTCTACAGCCCGTCCCTGAACAGCGAGAGCCCCAGCCTAGTAGCAGCAGCGACCCCAGTTATCATGAGCCGGAGTCCGACAGGTCAGTGATGTCCAGGACGGGGGGCTCGGGGCAGCCTGTGGAGGGAGCCCCTTCCCTGGGGCTGAGGTCATTGCTCTTGTCTGAAGGGGGCTTGGGTTTGAGCCCCAGTTCTGAGGCTGTGGGACTCTGTGAAACCTCTGGCTGGCTGTGGGACTCAGCTTCCCCGTGGCCCCCACTGTAACCCGGATGGACACTCCTCATGGAGCTCGGGCATAGGGAGGCTCAAGGGGAGAGGAAGGGCCTGGATGAATTGCGCAGAGGTAGGGTGGTTCAGTGGGTAGTCAGAGAACTTGGCTTTGCTTGGCAGCTAAATGGTGCCCTCATGCCCGGTGATGGACCTCGAGTCACATAGACCTGAATTCAATTCTGGCCTCAGACCCTTACTAACTGTGTGATCTGGGCAAGTCACTTCACCCTGTCTACCTCAGTTTCCTCATCTGTAAAACGGGTTGGAGACCAAAAGACCAAACCACTCCAGTGTCTCTGCCCACAAAACCCAAGTGGGGTCAGGAAAAGTTGCACGTGACTCAACAATCACCACCTTGGCCGAGTCAATTAACATCTCTGTGCCTGTAAGAGCAGAAGAGGGAAGGTGAATGGATCCCTTCCCTCCCTAAATCCCACCAGAGGATGTGGGACAAAATTGTTCATTTCCCTGGAACTCGGTTTCCTTTTCTGTAAAATGAGAACCTGGTCTAGCAAGTGTGCTATGAGGCAGCCTGAGGCTGCTGGAGCTCGAGATCTGAGCTGGGATAGGGCTCGTGCCAGTCAGGTGTCTAAGACTGGCAACAAAATCGAGCCGCCTAAGGAGGGGCAAACTCCCCCAGTCACATGGGAACAGGACAAAGCTCCCGTACCCATCAGCAGTGAGATTGGGCCCAGGAATCACCCGGACAATCCCAGCCTGGGAGAAATGGGAAGAGACGATGCAAAAACAAACAAAAAATAAAGACAGGCTTCATCTCAGGGCTCTGAGAAGCGTCCATCTCTAGATCTGTGATCCCATGACCTTAGCATCAGTCAAGATCTCCCATGTCGCCTTCCTCTTCCAGCTCTGACATCCCATGAGCACCTGAGATTTCAGGTGTGGGAGCCTGCAAGCAAGCAGCCCCAGCTCCTCCTTCCGCCCTGCACTTTGTGGTTGTCCATCAACAGGGCTGCCCAGTTTGGTTGGTTAGACCACAGGAACAGGGTGGTTGAGGTGGTAGCTTGGATTCCCACGTGCATCCGTGGTTTTTGTGCTGTCTCCCAGCCACAGATAGCATCCCCAGCCCCACCTAACCCTCCTCGATGTGAGCATCCTATCACAAAGAAGGAAGAAGGATGGGGAGAGCTCAGGGCAGGCATCCCGTTGCTAGGGAAACAGTGAAAGCAGATGACTTGATTGGCGGGCCAGGGGATGGTGTCATTGAATACAAAGAGCTTACATCATCCTAGGGACCAACAGCAAAAAAGCTTAATTTGCTTTAATTCAGCAAGCATTTGCTAAGTCTTAACTGCATGCAAGGCATGGAGGATACAGACAAAAACAGCAAAATAGGCTCTGTCCTCGATGGGGCTTTCTGTACGTAGTTCAGTAAACATATCCCACAGCATACTTCCTCTACAGAGTATTTCTCAGGCTCTTTAATCATGCCTTATTAACTGCTTGGCAAGAAATCATAGCCATAACCTGGTAATGGCCGGGATAATAGAGCTGAAAGACACCTCAGAGGCCTTTGAGTCCAGCCCATGGACCATTGCATATGAATCCATGCAACACGTCCGGTAGGGAGCATCCGTCCTTCGCATCCATCCATTCCAGCGAGTCGGAGAGCCGCCTCTCACAGCAAACATTTGTTCAGGGTTGAACGTGTGCCCGGCCAGGGAGTAGATCCTACTTGTGAGAGATGCCAGAAAGACACTTGGTGAGTTCCAGTCTAGCTAGGAAAAATCAGGGCAAGGGAGACAGTGGTACGGCATGAATCGGAACTGAATGCAACAAGGGATGAGTGTTGGGTGCTCTGCTCATCAGGGGAATTTTTGGCTGAGGCAACTGACCTGGGTCACGTGAGTGATTTTACTTCCTGAGTCGGTCATTTTTTCGAATCTTACTGAACCTTTTCCCACTGAAGACTAATGCTCCTAAGACAGATGCATTTTCTGCTCGGTATTATACATGGCAAGGGTCAGAAAATGTCTTAGTAGTGCTAGGGGGTCGACCAAGACTCAGAAACATTCAGAGAAATGAGTAACCTAAGGCTGCTAAGCTCTCAGTTTCCCTTTCTACTTACTTGAAGGACCCAAGTCTGTGAGTTGAGGGCTGATTCCCTGCCCCGGATGTGGGCAGACCAAGAGAAAAAGTCCATTGGCTCTCCCATGACCGACACTGAATGGGCCATGGATGGATACAGAACTATGGGCTACACACAAGTGAAGGGGGAAAAAAAGGAAATAAGCATTTATAGAGTGCTCACCTGAGCAGCTAGATGGTACAGTAGATAAAGCATCAGATCTGGAATCAGGAGGACATGAGTTCAAAATAGTGAGCCTCAGATACTCACTAATGGTGTAACTCTGGGCAAATCACTTCAGCCTGTGTGCCTCAGTTTCCTCATCTGTCAACTGAACTGGAGAAGGACATGGAAAACTGTTAGGATTCTTACAAGGTACTAAGTCAGTGGAATTGATAGAGACAATAATTATCTAATTTAGCATGATTCAGTATGAATGATCTGATCCTACAAAGAGATGTTATGGGCCAGAATTTGAAACAAGGTATTAAGTGGAATTGAGGAGACATTGGTTAAATCTAGTTTAGCATTGATTTAATCCTACAACAAATAATGGTTTCCCAGTGATATAATGATTGGTGTGTACTCAGTGTGGGATACTTAGTGAAGAGGAATTGTCAGGGCCAGAAATGACAAGCGCACTAGAAGCTTTCGGAAGCGTAGACAGATTTATTCTATCATCCACCTTTGTTGTGGCTGGAGCCTGAAGTACAAACCTTTGGATTTGGAGACATTTGGAGGAAGCTAGAGGCAGAAGCTGGCAGAGGCAAAGGACTAGTGGCAGGAACTCTCGAAACCAAGGAGAGAGGTAGGCCTCTAAGAAAGCTAACCCCAGGAAAAGAGACAAGACTTTGAAGGAAACAATAAAGGATTTGGACTTTAACTCCTTGCTGCATTTGGGGTAATTACTGAACTGAAAGGAAGGCTGCTCCCAGAAGCCCCCCAAGAAATCTGCTCCCAGAGAAGATTATATTTTAGAGAAGAATATTACATTTTGGTGCCTGAACGTGGGACCAAGAACCTTAATTTGTGACCCAGAAATTAGGATGAGTACAAAAAGGAAATTTTGTTAAAGGGCTAAAATAGTATTTCAGCTAAAATGGGATAGCCTTCTTTTCCAATTCAAGGAAAATGTTTATAGAGACCCTGGTCAGACTTATCAAAAGCCAAGGTCTGATTATAATTTAGGAGCAGATCATTGAACTTTTAGAAACTGTATAGTACACACCTCCTTGGTTCTCTATGGAAAAAGAATTGGATCTAGAGAAGTGGAAATTAGTAGGAGAGCAACTATGTCAATTCTAAAATGAAAATGGACCTGACTCAATTTCCAAAGACACACTTAATACTTAATTTAATACAACTGACTTTAGGAAATTATATAAGTTATAAGAAGAAAGAGCAGGAGGGGGAGGGTCAAAATAAATTAGGGAAAAGGATGAAGAATGAGATAAGAATGGAGTTAAGTACAAATTAGGTCATTCCCATCTCCTGACCTACCTCCCTCAATTAACTCTTCATGGGTGGAGGGAGAAGGAGGAGAGGGAGAGACAGTGACACAACCACCTATGAAGCAGCCTATGACAAGATTACAAAAAGCACTGGTTAAGGCAAAAAATGAAGGACAAGATGTATCTGATTTAATAAATACATACCCTGTGATTGAAGAGCTTGACTCTTCAGGTCAAAAAAGAAGATACACTCCTTTTGATCTGTAAAAAATTAAGGATTTGAAAAAAGGTTGCACTCTTTATGGGACTACAGCATTTTATGTTAAGATGTTACTAGATAATTTGGCTTATGAAATCTTAACCCTGAATGATTGGAAATCCATAGCAAGGACATGTTTAGAACCTGGACAAAACTTGTTGTGGCTTTCAGAATATCATGAATTACATAGGATTCAAGCCCAACGCAATAAGCAAATTGGAGTTAACATACAAATCACCTTTAACCAACTAGCAGGTGAAGGTCAGTATGCAGAGAATTCAGAACAGATTAATTACCCCATAAGAGCATATGAACAAATTGCTACTGCTGCTATAAAAGCTTGGGGCTGCCTCCCGGGAAAAGATGGAGGGGAAGCCTTCACAAAAATAGAGCAAGGTCCCAGTGAACCCTTTGCAGATTTTATGGGATGTCTGCAAACAACTGTCACAAGAATCGTTGGAGAAAATGCATCTTCAAGACTAATGATCAGACAGCTGGCTAAGGAAAATGCTAATGAAGTTTGCAGAAGAATTATTTGGGGACTACACAAAGATGCTCCTTTAGAGAAGATCATAAGGTGCTGTGCCACAGTGGGCACAAATGCTTATTATACTCAGACTATGACGAACATGGGAAGACAGGGTCCCTCTTGGCAAGGGACTGCTAGAGAAACTTGTCCATGCTTTCAGTGCGGAAAACTAGGACATCTGAGAGCCCAGGGTAGATATGGAGATAGAATGAAAAGACAGGCTGAGAGAAGACCTAAAACCCCATGTCCAAAATGCAACCGAGGCTTCCACTGGGCCTCAGAATGTAGATTGATCCAGAGAAATGAGAGGCGGAGCCCAGCTCCAAGATATCCTACAAAAGGCAGATGGGGCATGATGGCAGCCGAGGTTACACCCAGAGAGTCTTTAGAAGGTCAGGACTCTGATGTGATCAATCAGCCAAAAAACAATCACATGGCAGAAAGGGATTACCATCGGGGAGAATACAGACTTTTTTTTAAATAACTTTTTATTGATAGAACCCATGCCAGCGTAATTTTTTACAGCATTATCCCTTGCACTTACTTCTGTTCCGACTTTTCCCTTCCCTCCCTCCACCCCTTCCCCCAGATGGCAAGCAGTCCTTTACATGTTGAATAGGTTACAGTATATCCTAGATACAATATATGTGTGCAGAACCGAACAGTTCTCTTGTTGCACAGGGAGAATTGGATTCAGAAGGTAGAAATAACCTGGGAAGAAAAACAAAAATGCAAGCAGTTTATATTCATTTCCCAGTGTTCTTTCTTTAGGTGTAGCTGCTTCTGTCCATCCTTGATCAATTGAAACTGAATTAGCTCTCTTTATCGAAGAGATCCACTTCCATCAGAATACATCCTCATACAGTATCATTGTTGAGGTATATAATGATCTCCTGGTTCTGCTCATTTCACTTAGCATCAGTTCATGTAAGTCTCGCCAGTCCTCTCTGTAATCATCCTGCTGGTCATTCTTTACAGAACAATAATGAGACTACATGCTATTTAACCCAACAGAAGGGCAGGGTCCAGTGTGAGTAGCTCTAGTGTAATCACCAGGTGATGAGGAGAGATCCAGAAAGTAGCAAATGGAAGGGACCAGATAGGTTAACTGCTTAGGAGAAAGGGTTTGCTTGTATTTTTAAAGATGGAAAAGGAATCAAATGGCTGGAGAGAGACAGAAAAAGAGAAAAATCTGGAAACAAAGGAGAAGACCTAAGAACAAAATCTGCAGGAATCATTGTATTCTCTAACACAAACTGAGACTGTTGCAGGACTTGAAAACCAGCAGGAATCATTGGATTCATTAAGATGAAAAATTGTTGATGGGATGATTGCAGTACTTCAAAGCTTGCAGGCATTATTGGATTCCTGGCACATGAACTAATGGACAATGGATTCCTTTTGGACTATTTCTAGGACTTATGGATATGTATAATTCCTCATGTTGATTCATGTTATTTGTTATATCACTACTAGCCTGTGTTATGTTATTATGTGCTTATGTAATTATGTGTAATGTCTCCCATATTGATGGATTTATGTATACCTGTATCAAGTGAGCCCCTTCAGAAACCCACTAATCTGATTTGATTTCCCATTTCCTTTGGTGTTTTCATCTCCCTTCCTGAGATGTCAGGGAGGGCGTGATCGCCTCCTTTTTATGGTGTTTTCACCCCTTTTTTGAGTAGTCAGGGAAGGCGTGATCACCTTCTTTTGGGGGTTCTCATCTCCTTGAGAAGTCAGGGAGGTCATGACCACCTATGTTCTAAAAACAAAAGAAAGCGGGAGGTGTTATGGGCCAGTACTTGAACCAAGGTGCTAAGTAAGTGGAATTGAGGAGACAGTGGTTAAATCTAGTTTAGCATTGATTTAATCCTACAACAAATAATGGTTTCCTAGTGATATAATGATTGGTGTATACTTAATGTGGAATATATAAGGAAGAGCTGTCCGGGCCAGAAAGGACAAGCCCACTAGAAGCTCTCGGAGCCTCAGCCAGGATTCAGTCGAGCAGATTCAGAAGCCAGAGAAGGCAGCTTAAGCTCTCGGAACCAAGACTACAGAAGGCTTCCAGAAAACTAGCCGAGCCCACATGAAGGAGATAAGACTTTGAAGGAGACAATAAAGGATTTGGGGTGATACTGAACTGAAATTAAGCCTGCCTCCAGAAGCCCCTCAAGAAACCTGATCCCAGAGAACATTACATTTTAGAGAAGGACATTACAGCAAACCACTCTAATATTTTTGCCAAAAAAAGAAAAAAAAAACCAAATGGGGTCATAAAGAGTCAGATATGACTGAAAAATTACTAAATGCTATAGTATCCCTGCCAAGCAGTTTTTACAAATATTACTTTTCTCAATCTTGACAACACTGAAGATGCCATTATTGTCCCCATTTTACAGTTGGGGAAACTGTGGCAAATTGAAGTTAAGTAATTTGCTCAGTAAGAGAATGAGGTAGAATTTGAATTTAAGTCTTACTGCCTGACATCCCGTGTTCTATCCACTGTGTCATTTAGCTGCCTGTGCGTAAAAATGTAAAAGAAATATGAAGGCTCTGTGAGAATGTTTATGGGTGTTTTGCTGAGAAGCCAAAAACACATTAAAAAAAAAAGATGATGGTGACAAAGCAACAAATCTGTTCTCTGTCTCTGTCTCTTAACACCAAGCCCCCGTGAAGGCTCAGCTCAAGGGCAGCCTCCTACAAGAAGCCTTTCAGGATTCCCCTTTCACCTCTGTTTTATAGCTATTTCTCCATGAGCATATGCTCCTTGAGGCAGGAATGGCTTCATTTTTGCTTCCTATCCCCAGAGTCTCGTTGTTCCACCTTTTCAGTCACGTCCTACTCTCCATGATCCCATTTGCGGTTTTCTTGGCAGAGTGATTTGCCATTTCCTTCTCCAGCTCATTTTACAGATTAGGAAACTGAGGCAAACGGGATAAGTGACTTGCCCAGGGTCACACGCCTAGTCCATGTGGCCAGATTTGAACTGGGGAAGAAGAGTCTTCCTGATTCCAGGCTCTCTGGCCCTTAGTGCTTAATGAATGTTTGTTGACAGAAATGCCCTCCCTCCCCTAACTTTCCCCTGGCTGCTTCTCCTAGACTTGAAGAACAGGAACTCTCCGAGGTCCAACCTGAAGTTCCGCTTTGATAAGCTCAGCCACAGTTCCAGTTCCAGCACGGTATGGGAGAAGGCTCTGGGGCAGGGGGCCTTGGGGTGGGACCCGATGGGGGTCTGACTTGAGGGGTTCCTTTAGGCCCAGATTGCCTGAAACAACCAGTCACGGTTCATTCCTGTGACTCGTGAAGGCTTCGGGGTCATCAGAGCCCCCTGGGAAAACTCCCCCTTGATGGATCAGTTACGAGCCATCGCTGCGGTTGGGATAAAGCTAGTCGGGCTGAAAGGATTCTGTCTGAGAGGGAGATGGGGGGTGGAGGGCTAGGGGCGGGAAGAAGGGAGGGGAGTGGAGGCAAATTGTTCTTTCAAATCGGAGACATCCTGCTCTGGGGGAGGAGTCAGGGATGGCGCTGAGCACCAGCTGGAGGAGGAGGAAAGGGCTTGGAAGGCTGGGAGGAGGGAGGCCTCTACTGTCCAAACGGAGATCCTACAACCTTTCTACTACCAGTGAGTCTATTACTCTTGAGGAGCGAGTCCCCCATGGGTTAGACAGCCCCCCTCACAAATACACAGCACTCCTGTCCACATACAAAAGGCAAAACCAAGCTCCTGTTGTCTTCCAGAACAGGGATCACTGACTCCTACGGTGGGTCCACGGAGCCGATGGTTTTCTTGTTCAGTCACAGCAGTTGCCCCCATTTGGGGTTTTCCTATCAGTGAAACTAGAATATTTCCTTCTCTGGCCCATTTTACAGATGAGGAAACTGAGGCAAGCGGCGTGAAGGGACACAGCTAATATCTGAGCCCCATATGCTATCTATCCACTGAGCCATGTTAAAGTCTATAACATTTTTACATGCATAAAATAAAATACACAGGATTGCTGAAGAAACTGGCCACCTGGAATCGTTACTACAGTATTTTTACAAACTAGAATTCCTGGATTCCAGGTTGAGAGGGCCCAAACCTCGCTGTCAGGTAGTTGGTTAATGGCAGTTAGCACTTGTTCATCAATCTGAGTTCAAATCTTGCCTCAGATACTTGCATAGCAGGGTGATGTTGGGCAAGTCACTAAGTCTCTCTCCATTTCCACATCTGTAAACTGGAGATAATAATAGCATCTGCCTCTCGGGGTTATCATGACAACCAGATGAGATAACATGTACTCTAGAAAACCATTAAAAAAATGTTAACTATCATTATTCCACTGATATAGATGAAGATGTGATGGCTACACCTTGTGAGGACCCCTTGTAAAATTCCACTTGGTGCCTCTGACAGGCTACTTACTGCATTCTGTATTTATTTATCTATTTTATTTATATTTATACTTTTTTCTTTTTAAATTTATTTTATGTATTTTTTGCTGAGGCAATTGGGATTAAGTGACTTGCCGAGAGTCACACAGCCATGAAGTATTAAGCGTCAGAGGCCAGATTTGAACTCGGGTCCTCCTGACTTCAGGACTGGAGCTCTATCTGTATTTATTATCCTACCTTTGGCAGGCCATTTCCCTCAGTTTAAGTTTCCTCATCTTTAAAATGAGTGAGCTGGATTTAGTGATTCTAGATTCCTGATTCTATGACCCTGAAGTCTCATTGACTCTTATTTAGATGTTCAGCCCACAACCTATCAGTCTTGTTACATTTTAATCTGGTTCAGACTGAACTTGAGGGTATTGGAAAGTCTTTTTTTGCCACTAAATACTCAATTATTTCCCCTTAAATCAGAAAGATTTTAAGGTCTGTTTCCATCACTGCATAATGGAGAGCGAATAAGTGTAGCCAATAAGTGGAAGTTTTCCCTAGTTTGAGGCATCTTAATGGGCCGCCATTATTTTTGAGAGTTGATTACCCCGTGAAACACAACCCACGGGCCAGGGTCTCCCTTCCCTGCTCTTTCACTCAGAGAAACGTGTCAAGAACAGATCTCCTCTTGGGTTCCCCTTTGTCACTGCCCAGGGCCTGGCCCGTGATGAGTGATAAATGCTTTTTACTGTTAAATGATTGATTGATGATCATGTCAAGTCTTTGTTCTGATTCTGTCCTGGAGCAGGGTCACTAGTGGAAAAGAGAAGTCCTTCACTTGTCAAAGGTGAGTAGAAGGCTTGTCTCACTCGGACGGGTCCCCTTTTCTGTCCCGTTTCTAACCCTCGCACTGACTTTGCAAAGGCCGCTCAGAAGGAGCCAGCCAGCTCAGGGCTCCGTCAGCCTGGGAAGTTTGGACACAGGTTTTAGTGGGCAAGAATCCAAAGTGTCTCTTCCCTGAAAGCCTCAAGTTCGGAGCTAGGACAGGGAGTAGACTGCATTTGGGTACAAGAGGAGAGCGTTAATAAATGCTTATTCCATTGAAGTGAATTCCAATAATCTACTAGTCACATAGAATATAAGTTCCTTGAAGAAGGCGTCACTTTACTTTTGCCTCTATATCCTTAGCACATAGTAGGAATTCAATATTTGGGAAGGGACAAGGAAGGGAACACACTTTTATTTATAATTATTATTTTCATTAATTAATTATGTGCTAGGAACTATTAAACACTATAAATAGAGAGAGAGAGAGAGAGAGAGAGAGAGAGAGAGAGAGAGAGAGAGAGATATTCAATCATTCTCTCAATTGACAAGCACTTTTTAAACACCAACTATTTCCTTGGCACTTTGCTAAGCTCTAAGGATTCAAAACCCTCTGGCCCAGAGGAAACTTAGATTCTATGACTAATTGACTATTTGAATTAATCAAGTACTTACTAAGCTTGATTTTGAGTCTGAGACACATAGATAAAAATAAAAATGATCCCATGAATCATCCAACAAGCACCTACTGCGTACCAGACACTGGTACAAGGGGGGGGGGGGGTCCCGGAGAGGGAAAAGAGGCATGAAACCTTTTCTTTAGCACTTGACCAGCCTCTCTTCTGCCCCCAGCCTGTGCCCATCACCCACCCCTGTCTCTGAGACTCTCTTCTCCTCCGTCTCCCTCAGGGCGATCCTGCCTCAGTCCAGGGAGACGGCTCTTCTTCCACCGAGACCTTGGGAACATCTGCCCACTACACTACTCCCTGAAGCTGCTCCCGCGACCAGTGTCCCCTTGCCACCAGCTCTGAGCTGAGACCAGCCTCCCCCCCGGCGCCCTCCATAGCCCAACCTTCCCCGACGTTCCCGGGGGTGGCGTGCCTGGGGCGGGCCCACCTCCTGCCGCTCTGAGAGGAGGCTTCTTGTACATGTAGCACACACTGGACACGCTGCGGCCCAGCCCCCGGGCCCCTGCCCCTCGGTCTCTTTGTGGATTTGTCCTGTGCCCTCCCCGCGCCGCGGCTGGACCTCCCACTGCTGTGCCCTGTGCGCTCTCCTCAGAGGAGCGCGTTCCACAAAAGGTCTCTGTCCCCTGAGCTTCCCCCCTGTGCCCTCTGGTGCCCACCATGGTACATCTCCATCTGGTTCCGTCCTGTCTGTGCATGGCGGGCAGAGGCTGGGCCTCGGGTGCCCAGCCTGACTGGTCTCTGAGGAGCTGAGTTAGTAGTGGGTGCTCTGCCCGCAGGCAGGCTTCCTTCCCCCTTCCTTGAGCAGAAGTCCACATAAAGCACCAGGAAGGCCCAGGACTCACATTGGTCGGGCCCGACGTCCGTATTCCTTCCAGGGAGAGCCTCTGATGAGGGGTAAGAGGCTCCTTCGGATGCTCCTTTGGGAAGCAAGCTTGGGGAGGGTCGGAGGAAGACAGGAAAAGAGGGAGGTTGAAGCTAAAAAAGGGGGGATTTGAAAGTGAGTGGTCTTTTCTAGGCTCCTGGAAGTGATATCATCACATCTCAAATAAAGCGGCCCTGGGGTGGCTGGGGAAGATGGCCCTGGTGGGGATTTCCGTTCTCTTGCTCCCAGAAACCAAGCTTGGGAGGGTTCTGACAGAATGAGCAGCACCCTTGGGCCATGATTCTCCATCCCCATAGGCTTCCCAAAGCATTCATTTGTTAACTAGCATTTCTGAAGCACTGGCTGGGGGGGAATCTGCCCCTTCCTCCTCTCCCAGCTTCCCGGGGAAGCCTCCAAGCACCTCAAGCAGAGAAATGTGGATTCTTTGTGTGGCCAAAGTCAGATGTCTTTCCAGCCCTTTCCAGCTCTTTCCATTCAGAGCCGGGGTCCCTGTCCAAGGCTGCTGGAAGGGGACTCCCTCAGCTCTTCCCATCCTCCCCAGCTCTGCCGGGGAGCTCCTTGTAAGAAAGTCAGAGGCCAAATGCAGGGGCAAGGAGGGACTCGGAGAGATCACGGGGCGGTCATCAGTCGGCTCGGTCCAGGAGGAAGGGAGACTGTGCCAGTGCCGTGAGACTTGGGCCCAAAGGCAGGTTTGTGGCCATTTGGGGTCCACTCGTGGTCTGCCTCAGCATTTGACTCCCCCATCCCCCTTGCCCAGGCTGCAAGACCGAGAGCTGGAAATCATAGTGTAGATCCAAAGCTGGAAAGGGAACCTTGGTGACTATGGAGTCTCTTTTTTCTTTGCTGAGGCATTTGGGGCTAAGTGACTTGCCCAGGGTCACACAGCCAGGAAGTGTTAAGTCTGAGTCAGATTAGAACTCGGGTCCTCCGGGCTTTAGGGCCGGCACTCTACCCACGGTACCATCTAGCTGCCCCATATGTAGTATCCCTTTTTACAGATGAGGAAACTGAGGCCCACGGAAAGCAAAGGGACTTATTTAAAGTCACAGAGATGGTAAACCTCAGAAGTAGGATTTGAATCTATATCCATACTCCAGAGCCTGCCTTTCCATTACACCAGGGCTAAGGGCCTGCTTTTGCCTCTTAGAGATCTGGACCAAGGGGAACTCCCTGAGAAATATGGGCGGGAGATGGGCTTAAGGTTCCCCCATCAACTTAATCTTAGACTTTCCAAAACATTAGGGACAACAGCCAGCCCCACATGCCCTATTCTGTAGGAAATATCCCGATGTGCCATCATAGCCACGACGGGCTTTGTTCCCAGAGTGTGCCTAGGATCCCTTCCCCTTTTCCTGACCTGCACCACTAGCACGACTGACCTGTAGGATTCATCTCCATGGGCTTCTCACTCTGGGGGAGTTCCCCTGCCCAGCTGGAAGGGCACCAGGTCACAGCGGGTTATTTTGCTCTTCGTTTGTTCCCTTTAGTCCCAGGGGCTCCACTTCCCCATAGACCATCTTTATTCCTAAAGAGTGTTTTCTCTGATCATATTCAGTCTGTTCTCTCAACTTAGAAAGTAGAAGCTTTTCCTGAGGTTTGAAACAAACCAAAGTTTGGTGTGGGAGGCCCTCTGATTCAGGAAACTGCCCCAGGTTCCCTTGGTGCAGAAGAGGCTGCGTTTGTGATTTGATTTTAGTGTCAGAGAGGAATAACACCTTTGAAGAAGTGCAGCCTCATTGCTTTCGAGGAGACCCACCGTCTCTAAGTCTTGGCCGGAATTAACATTGCCTCTGCCTTTCAAAAGAATCGACAGGGCCTCGATTTAAACCAAACTTTCAAACAATTTCATGAGGAACAGAAGCTTCTAGTGACGGGGATCTTGGGACCCACGTGCCAGGGCCTCCAAGATCCTCCTTAACAAGGGTGTCCATCTCAGGAAGAGGTCTTAGACTGCTTTAATGAATAGATCAGAGGCTCTTAATTCCAATCAAACAATTCATACGCAACGGACATCTGGGCTGTTTTCCTTACCCAAGTTGAAGTGAACAGCTTTTCCTTTTCTTGAGCAACAGTAATTTCCTACTGATTTTTCCATGATAAGTTTTAGAACCCATTGATTTGGAATTTGTAACAATTCAATACTAGGCCGGAGTCCTTTTATATGTTGTTAGAAGGGAACTTCAAAGTTACTTGCTATGACTCTATCTTTTGAAAGATGAGGAAACTGAAGTTTTTTTTTTTTGTTTTGTTTTTACTCAAGACAACAATCTGAGCACTTTGCAGAAATAATTTGCTCAAGGTCACTTAGTGTCAGAGCTGGGACGATGACCCAGGCTTTCCCTCTCTCCAAGTCCTCTTTCCCCTTTCCCATGGTACCCACCTGAGATTTCCCTCTACACACTACCTATAAGGAGAGGAGTTGGTTTAAATAAATTTTTAGTCTAAATAAGATGGATCTTATAAAGAATCCTCTCAAAAGTTGACCTAGTCAGGTGCTCTGAAACATTTCTTTGGCAGCACCCATTTGTACATAAATAATGTGATTATTACGTGTGATTCTTATCTTTTTCTTCAAGCAGGTCAGTTAGGACTTGGCCACACTTTTCATTGTGTCTGTATGTCCTTAAAAGTCATAAGCAATGTTTAGTTGCAGAATATTCTGTATTTCTTTTCACTTGTCACTAATTCAGCCTGAGCCTTCTTCCCCTAATGCCGTCCTGTCCCCTCCCCAGGTTAGTCAAATGAGTAAATTTTGACTGTAGCTGCTCCCATCTGCCTGGAAGCAGCAGTGCCTTTAATCATGATTTGGGGTGATTGCTTTTTTAGGTCGCAATGTGTCTCCCACCTGTGGAGCCTCAGGCTCCATCTCCTCATCCCTCCCTGGCTGGCTCCAGGCCCCCCAGCCCACCTCCTGGCAGACAGTCGTCCATCCTCACCACTGTCCCCAGGAGTTGGAAGCTGGGGAGAGTAGAGCAGCAGCCTTGGAGTCCCATGTCCTTATGGTTGACTTCAGTAGCTTCTGAAATGGCCGCCCCCCACCTTGGGTCTGGCACCGAGACCCAGCATCCTGTAAATACTAACCCCGCCGGCTTAAAGTGTGAACACTATCTGCTCATCTGTGTCCCCGTGCCCAGGAGAAGGAAGAAAACAAGGTTAAGAACAAGGTTCTTCCTTGTCCCTCTGGATTTCAACTTTGTTTCCAGTATTGCAATCCAAGCTTGGCTTTTAAACCAAGACTTGATGGCTGAGTAACTCCTCCCGGTGGGGGCCCACATGCCAGGGTCCCCTGAGAACTTCTCTCAGAATCGCTCCTCCAGAATGAGCATTTCCTTCTCTGGGACTCGTGGCCTTTGGGGCTACTTTTGGGGTTTGCTGACATCAGGTATAAAGAGTGAAAAGGGAGCATGATCTGCTGGTTGTTCTTGCTCAGTTTTGCTCATTTAGATGGTTCCCATGAAGGATTGGAGAACCTGATTCTTCACCATTCCTGGTAAACCTTACTTAGATCAGCTGTTTCTGCTTGGAAGGTGACAAGACTCTTCTTTTGGAGGAGTGACTTTGTCACTATTTTAGAAGCCTTCAGAATTCTGGAAGTTAGAGGCTGTTGGAGCTGGCAGTAAATTGGAGACCATCCATCCTGCTCCTTCATCTTACACATGAGCTAAACCGAGGCCCAAAGACGCAAATTAATTTGCCCACGGTCACATCGTCTCCAAGATGAGACCAGATGCCAGGTTTCAGCTCTCACAATACAAGCTAACCACCACCGCTCTCCCATCCCCATTAGTTGGAGTGACTCACATGAACGTCCTACCAAGGTGAATAGTTGGACTCTCAAGGTTTGTTGCCTGAGTCAAGAATATGAAGGTCTGATTTTCTGAGGTAGCGTGGACCTTGGCCCCAGATGTGTACAGAGAAAGAGCTTAATCGATGGTTAGCTGAATGAGGCGGAATTGGAGGGAGAATCTGTTGATTTTCTCTAACAAAAATTCCTAGGACTTTGAACCCACCAAGAAACAAAAAGTCCGATGGCCTCTAGCTCTTACTCATTTTAGTCATTGAGGGTTATGCTAGCTCCCCAAGCCCAAATCTTTTGTAGGAGTCGGAACTGGGGCCAAAACTAAAGTAGCGTTTAAATACACCTCAGTTCTCTCTTGGCAGATAGCAAAGTAGTGTCTAAAGATGTCTGTTCTATCCCAGTGGTTCTCAAACTTTTATTCTCAGTATCTTTACACAATTAAAAATTACTTAGCTTCTGTCCAAAGAGTTTTGTTCATGTGGGTTATATTTATAGATTTTACCATAATAGAAATAAAAACTAATTTTGAATTTGAATTTCTGGACCTCCCTTGGAGAGCCCAGTCTATCCCTTACTACACCAGAATGAGCAGAATGAGAGGCTAGATTTTTACTAATCAATTTAGATGTTGCCCTAAAGCCCCTACAAAAACATTTATTTATTACATTCCTACCCCCAAGCCTAAGAATGGTGGAATTATGTTGGGGGGTTTTTGGGGGGAAGCGAGGCTCATAGAAATAGACCCTCAAATGATATAGACCAAAGGGATGAACATCCTCTAATTTCCTGGGGTGATGGTGAGTTAGTACTTGGAAAGCAGGGTTCCCAGGAACTTCTCCGGGAACAGAAGAGAGGTTACTGAGCATCCACAGCCAGTTCTGCACAGATTTTGTTTGTTCAAGCTCCAGTTCCATTCTTTTCTCTTCCAAATCCTGAGGAAGAGAAGTCAGCCTGTGAGGCTGGCCTTTTAAACCTTTGTGTATGTATGTCACTGGAATTCCCATCCTTCTGAGAGGAGAGCTGGGCCAGGCTACGGAAGTGTCGGTCGATGGGAGCAGAGTAGGTAGGAACAGAGGGCCTTGAGTGACAAGATGGCCCTAGAAGGAGGGTCTGGCTTCCTGCTTTGTGTCTAACTCCACTGGCGTATGGGCGAACTCCAGAGCAACCGACTTCTCATCCATTCCTTTCTTTGTGACGTTCCACTTTCCTGATTTTCTGCTAGAGTAAATAAACCTGGTCCTTTCCATTCCTCTCACTGATCTCCTAGCATGGTTAAAGACCCTTTTCTTTTTCATAAATGTCGTTTTGTGACGCTTTCCTAAGTGCAGCGATGTTCACTGTGAAGAGAGTTCTTGAGAGCAATGAAAATCTCAGAGCCACATTCAGCTCTGACCGTGGTGGTGATTATCATGTTTCTTTTTCCTTTGTAGAGCGGAGAGGTGCTTTGTAAGTCCGATTGCCTATGCCCTGTAAATAGTGTACATTTAATTTATTGCTACGGTAACACGGTATATTGGTTAATGTATAAAACAAATTCTAAAAGGTTCACAAATGTATATTTTGTTGCTTAAATGTGTCTTTGCAGAAATTCACAATAAATAACATATTTTGTGTCCATCAGTGTATGAGTTTCTTTGGGTGGGACCTCAGCTTTGAACCTCCTGACCCAGCTTATCCGGACCTTCTGGAGTTCTTTGAAAATTCAAGACTCTCAAAAAAAATCGGAACAGAAACGAGTGTCAATATAAAGTAATTATTAAATAAAAAATTAAAAAAAAAAAAAGAAAATTCAAGACTCTCACTGCCTACAAGCAGCCCTCTCCGATGAAAATTCAGCTCTTTCCCATTTCTTTTTTTAGCTTTTTTTTATCTATATGTGTAGAAAGTTTTCAATATTAACCCTTGCAAAACCTTGTGTTCCAAATTTTTTCTCCTTCTCTTAGACAGCAAATAATTCAATATATGTTAAACCCGTACAATTCTGCACAAATTTCCACAATTATGTTGCGCAAGAAAAATCAGCTCAAAAAGGGAAAAAATGAGAAAGAAAATAAAATGTAAGCAAACAAAACAAAAAAATGAAAATACAATGTTGTGATCCACACTTAGTCCCCCCCACAATTCTCTCTCTGGGTGTAGATGGCTCACTCCATCACAAGACCATTGGAAGTGGCCTGAATCACCTCGCCATTATAAAGAGCCATGGCCATCAATATTGATCATCACATAGTCTTGTGGTTGCTGTTTCACATTAATTTCCAAGTCAGCTTCTCTCAGCTCAGCTCTGGGATTTAAATCCAGGTACAATCCCCAGATGCTGACGGGTGCTACTGGTGCTCAACAAAAAGCAAAAAAGCACTTTACATAAGCAGTTTCAGTGTTAATAATTTCTCCTGTTACAACAAACTCATTGAGAACAAGAACTGTTTCATTTTACCCTTGGCCCCGCTCCACCCCCCAATCACCTGGCATAGTACCCAGCACATAGTAGGTACTTAAGAAGTGTCTGTTGGTTATAATAATAATTAGCATTTATATAGCACTTACTATGTGCCAGGCACTGGACTAGGCCTTTTATAATGATCATCTCACTTTGAGGCTTGCAAGAACTCTGGGAGAGAACAGCTAAGTGATGAGCTTATAAGCTATAAGTGATGGAGCTATAAGGATAGAGCTCCAGCCCTGAAGTCAAGAGGACCTGAATTCAAATCCAACCTCAGATACTTAATACTTCCTAGCTGTGTGACCCTGAGCAAATCACTTAACCCCAAATTGCCTCAGTACAAAAAAAAAAAAATTAGCAAGAGGCACTCATGAACTACAAAATACAATGAAAATGACTTTAATAACTGAAGGTTAAAAGCTGGGGGTGCTTTTAGATAAATATATAAATAAGAAATATAAATATAATATAAATTATATAAATATAAAAAGATATAGAATATACCTCCCTTTCCTCAGTCTCAAAATCAGGAACAAAAGAAAGGAAGAGACCTGTCAGCATTTGGAGCTTAGGAAAATTTGGGACAACTTTTCCCATCCTCAAGATAATAACTATGGGTCAATCTTCTGGAGTGGCCCCAGAAGCCCCTGCCACCACCACTCTGATCCCAGCTTCCATCCCACGTGGCCTCCAGCCTCCTCAGCATCCTGGTCAATCTCCTCTAGGGCCAGCAGCATCTTATCAGTAGTCCTGGAACTGGACAGAACACACCAAAAGTAATCCGAGTAAGGGTCAAGGTTCAGAGCCTCACTTAGAATGTTGTGATTGTGTACGGTAGAGTGTGTGAGTTAGTTCAACTATGTCTTTTGTGTTTTTCCCTGGCAAAGATATTGGAGTGATTGGTCATTTCCTTCTCCAGCTCTTTTGACAAATGAGGAAACTGAGGCAAATAGAGTGAAGTGATTTGCCCAGGGTCACACAGACAGTAAATGTCTGAGACAGAATTTGAACCCAGGTCCTCTTGACTGCAGCTCTATCCAGTGCTGCCTGCTGCCCTCTCACTAGAATAGAGCATTTTAAACTCTTGGAGTTAGAAGACATCCCAAGTCCTCTTCATTTCTCTAGGTCTCAGTTTCTCGATCTGTAAGAAGAAGGAATTTGCTTTGGTGGCCAGACCCTCTCAACATCTTTGAGCCTCAGTTTCCTTATCTGAAAATTAAGAGGGTCTACTACGATAACCCAGAAGGTCCCTTAAGTCTCTAAACCCATGATCCTCGGGTCTCAGTGCATTGCCAAGTGTTATACAGTCAGAGGAGTCCAGGTGGTGCCTTGGGGCACAGAGCACAGGCTTGAGTCAGAAAGACCCGAGTTCCAGGCCTTCCTTAGACATAAGCTTAGATAATACTTGTTAAGCGCTGTGCTAGCTACTATTTATAAATGCTTATTGACCATGAGCCTATGAGCCTGTCCAAACCGAGCAATATTCCCTCACCACAACCTTGGAAGAGAGGTGCTTTTATGATCCCCATTTCACAGATGGGGAAACTAAGGGATTTGCCCAGGATCACACAACTAAGTCTGTCAAACCGAGTAATATTCTCTCATTTCATCCGCACAACCACCTGGGGAGAGAAGTGCTATTATGATCCCTGTTTTACAACTGTGGAAACTAACGCAAACAGGAGGAGTTACTTACACAGGATCACATTGCTAGTACTAGTCTCCAGGACCCACACTCTCTCTGTTCTAGGTGCCAAAGATCCAGGAACTTCTCTGCAAGACTCTGCCCCAATCTAATGGGCTCTCATTTTCCCATCCATTTCCCTCAATATCCCCCTCTTCTGCCTCAGTCTCTCCATAGTCCCACGCCCCTAATATAACATTTATATAGCATTTACTATGTGCCAGGCCCTGGAGTAAACACTTTACAACTTATCTCGTTTGATTTTCACAACATGGAGACTTAGGCCTATTATTATCCCCAGTTTACAGATGACAAAACTGAGGCAGACGGTGGTGAGGTGAGTGTTGCATAGCCAGGAAGACTGAATTTGAACTTAGGTTTTCCTGACTCCAGACCCAGTGCTCTGCCCATTGTACCACCTGTTCCTGTTATCAGCCACGTTGGATGAAAAGCCCCAGCATGAATCTGGCTTTCAGAGATAAAACCCGGGAGGGACAGGAGATGCTCACTAGAGTCAAAGTGGAGATCTCTGGCAGGAGAGATTCAGACTTTAGACCAGAAAGTCCAATTCCAAAGAAAAGTTTGGGTTTGTCGGGGGCATCTCTGCCCTTTGGTTTTGGTTCCTGGGGCAAACCCCCAGCTAGGCTGAAAAGCTTTGTAGATAAGAGAGCTCGGGGCTTAAGAGAACAAGCAAAAGGCTTTAGGTTTTATTTGCTTCGAGACGGGGAGAAGGCAAAGGTTTGATTTTTCTGGGAGAGTTTAACTGACACCACCGATTATTCTCCTGAAAAAGAGCTAATCCCAGAGCCAAAGGCTTCAGCAAAACTCACACATGCTCCCCAGCCATGCACCCAGCGGGTCTGTGCCCCACAGGCAAGGGGAACTGGGAGGCAGAAATGATGTCTTCAGCCCCATACCCCAGACTGACTCCATCTGCACTGGCCCGGGCTCTCCTCTCTCCCCTAATACTTCTGTTTTATTAGTCTTCCCCTTTCTTTTCCCCCTTCCCCCCACTTCCCTGTGAGGAAGGGCTCTCCTCTCTCCCCTAATACTTCTGTTTTCTCTTCTGTTAGTCTTCCCCTTTCTTTTCCCCCTTCCCCCCACTTCCCTATGAGGAAGGGCTCTCCTCTCTCCCCTAATACTTCTGTTTTATTAGTCTTCCCCTTTCTTTTTCCCCTTTCCCCCCACTTCCCCATAAGGAAGGGCTCTCCTCTCTCCCCTAATGCTTCTGTTTTCTCTTCTGTTAGTCTTTTACTTTCTTTTCCCCCTTCCTCCCACTTCCCTATGAGGAAGGGCTCTCCTCTCTCTCCTAATACTTCTGTTTTCTCTTCTGTTAGTCTTCCCCTTTCTTTCCCCCCATTTCCCTATAAGGAAGGGCTCTCCTCTCTCCCCTAAAACTTCTCTTCCGTTAGTTTTTCCCTTTCTTTTCCCCCTTTCCCCCACTTCCCTGTGAGGAAGGGCTCTCCTCTCTCCCCTAATACTTCTGTTTTATTAGTCTTCCCCTTTCTTTTCCCCCTTCCCCCCACTTCCCTGTGAGGAAGGGTTCTCCTCTCTCCCCTAATACTTCTGTTTTCTCTTCTGTTAGTCTTCCCCTTTCTTTTCCCCCTTCCCCCCACTTCCCCATAAGGAAGGGCTCTCCTCTCTCCCCTAATACTTCTGTTTTCTCTTCTGTTAGTCTTTTACTTTCTTTTCCCCCTTCCTCCCACTTCCCCATAAGGAAGGGCTCTCCTCTCTCCCCTAATACTTCTGTTTTCTCTTCTGTTAGTCTTTTACTTTCTTTTCCCCCTTCCTCCCACTTCCCTATGAGGAAGGGCTCTCCTCTCTCTCCTAATACTTCTGTTTTCTCTTCTGTTAGTCTTCCCCTTTATTTCCTCCCATTTCCCTATAAGGAAGGGCTCTCCTCTCTCCCCTAAAACTTCTGTTTTATTAGTCTTCCCCTTTCTTTTCCCCCTTCCCCCCCATTTCCCTATAAGGAAGGGCTTTCCTCTCTCTGACCACCCTGATATTGTATGATCAGCTGCATTGTTTTCCATTATAAACAAGCTGCAGAAATCCATCTTTTATTTGGTTGAATACAGAGAGAGCAAAAACTATCAGGGCCGGGCCTGGAGGTCAAAAATAGCCCCAACATCCTAGTATTCCCTTAGCTGCACGTCCATATGTACACATTCCTGATCAGACTAGCTCCCGGTGTCTGTTGACCCCTGTGATGACGTGTGTGTGTGTATGTCTCAGATTCATGGGCAAAATATTTCACTATCACTTTTTTATTATGCAGTTTCATTAAATCCCTTTTGCTTTAAACTTCTGTGTCTTCCGGCCGAGTGTTAGAGGTCACCACATCAGTGGGGACTCTTGAGCAGGTATGTATAGATTCATAGAGTATCTTGAGCTGCCTTTGGGGCAGCCCCTCCAAGGAGGATGGAATATAGTCTATGGAAAAATATATCTGGAAAGAAGACCCTCGTTTCACAGGGCAGAGGAAGACTTTACTGGGCAATGATGCACGTGAGCCTCAGATCTCTGGCCATCATCTCCTCTCTTACGTTCTTGCGTTGTAGGAGATAAGTGTCTGTTGAGTTGTCCTTTCTGGTCGGGCTGTGGCCAGAATGCCCAAAGAGGACCAGACTGCAGGCCCCATGGGAACGTCCACAGCAAAAAACCACTTTATGGCACATCTAACCCCAGAAGCCCCAGACCTCCCCAGAAACCGGCCCCACGCACAAACCCACTCAGGTGATCCCCGGACCAATGATAAAGCTGCCTCTCCTGCCGACGTCCTACCGCTGGTAAAAGAAAAAATTGCAGCTCTATTCGGCCATTGCCAGTCAATCAATGTATTAGGCCCCTGCTTCGTGCCAGGTACCGTGCTAATGCTGGGAAGATAAAAGACAATCTCTGCCTTTGCCTTTACCTGAGCATTTCCCTCACATGAGAGATGGGAAGGGGAGAAGAAGATGCTTTCTGCATCTCGACAGATGCTGGTGAATTTTTTTGTTTTGGTTTTGTTTTGTTGAGGCAATTGAGGTTAAGGGACTTGCCCAGGGTCACACAGTCAGGAAGTGTTAAATGTCTGAGGCCACATTTGAACTCAGGTCCTCTTGACTTCAGGGCTGGTGCTCTACCCATTGCACCACCTAACTGCCCCCAGTGCTGGTATATTTTCTATCCCAAATGCGCACTTGGCTATCCCAAACCCTGTCCCCCTGGCAAAGGAACCAAGAGGTGACCTCGCTGGGTGTGGAAAAGGAAGCTGGAATGGAATCCCAGCAGTGCTACTATAGATGACATCTGGGTCGAGGTTTTTCAAAACACTTTATTTTATTTGATTCTCACAACGCCCTTTGAGGTAAGTATTACAATACTGGTATTATTTCCATTTTACAGATGAGAAAATTGAGGCTCAGAGAAATTCAATGACTTGCTCAGTATCAGACAGCACATCGATCTCTAAGATGGAATTTGAACACAGTTCTTATAATTGCCCCTTTGGGGCTCTCTTGACAATTCCCCTACACTGTAGGGAAGGATGCAGACCCTCTTGTAAGAAGCTCTGACAGGGGAGGAGGTGGCTTGTTTTGTGTATCTATGTGCTTTCTTGAATCCTCAGTTACCAAAAATTAAAAGGGGATTAGAGCACAAATTCTATCAGAGAAAATAACAATTTTAGGTGACAACCTTAAAAGGAGCAGTTGAAGCCTTGGAAATAATGTTATGAGTGGAAGCTTTGGTAATCTCGTCATGAGATGCAGAATGGGCTGAGAAGCTAGAAGATGGGAGGAGGAAGGACCCAGAGCCAAGTGGAACAAATGGTAGGGGGCTCACTGACTGGTCTGAGGTAGGTCGCGGAGATGATCTGCGAGTGACCAACATCATATCAATGTTTCATGATGTCAGCATGAGGTCCTATTAATCACATAGCTGGATTACACTGAATTTGTTCACATGAAAAGTGAATGAATTAGTTAAAAAGCTTTTTTAAAGCACTTCCTATGTGTCAAGCACTGGTGATAAAAATGGAAAGCCCTCTGTAGATAGAAAGGCCTGGGAGTCCAAAGACCACTGAAGGAGGGAGGATGACAAGGGTCCTTAAGCTAAATTAGTAGGTCAGATAACAATATTAAGGACAGATAAAGATCAAAACTGGCCCAAGAAGAACACAATTGCGGGATGGGAAAACGTTTTATAGATTGTAACTAAAGATTTGCTCAATGAATATTGACTTGGTTGTCCCTACCAAGAAGGATCCTAAACAAGAGGTAACCCTTTATCTAGTGCTTTATGTATATTATCTGTTCCTTACAACAATCTTGTGAGATACTCAGGTCACAGGTTTTATCGTCCCCACTTTATAAATGAGGAAATTGGCTCACAAAGGTCTAGCAATTTGCCTGTTGTCACGTAATAGAAGATGGAGCTAGAACCTATGTCTTGTCAGGGCCTTTCTAGTGTATTGCTCAAGCCTTACACCATATAAACTGGATGGCACTGGATGGCTCTCAATCACTGACTTCCAAAGGTCTCTCTCTCCTTTCCCCAACATCTGCTTCAAATTCCTAGTATGGTTTTCTCTGCAATAAGACAAACAAAAGATTGTGAGAGTCCTGCAGTCCTCCTCCAAGATCCCATTAAGAAGGCAATAGAAATTAGATAAAGGTCTCACCTTGTTTATACTTCTCACTAAAAAAAAAAAGGATAAGAAAAGAATTAGATTGAATATTCCTCCTTGGAGGCTGGGACTGTTTGTTTCTTGTCTTTGTAGTCATGTCCTGTCTCCTTTATATAAATGTATCCCAAGGCTCAGTCTTGGACCCTCTCCTATTCTCTCTCTACACTCTCTACCTGAGATCAACAGTTCCCATGGATTTAACCATCATTTCTATGCAGACAACTCCCAGTTCTAGATATTCAGTGCTCATCTTTCTGCTGAACTCCAGGATGAGATTTCTGACTGCTTACTGGATATTTCTACCCCAATTTCAGCATGTCTGAAATAGAATTCATTATCTTTTCCTCTAAATACATCCCTGACTTGATGGAATTCTTGATTTTAGTTTCTCCCTCACTCATCACAGCTAATCAAAGTCCCATGCTTTACAGGTTCTATTTTTTCAGTCTCTTATCTGTCTCCTTGACTGTACTGACCCCCAAACCATGCAGATCCAGGCCTTCATTCCCTCCTACCTGGATGATTGCATAGTCCTCCCAGTTTCAATCCATGAACCTAGAATCTTCCTCTCAATTTTAGTTCTTATACCTAATATTTCCCCACTTCAATCCATCCTTCCCACAGCTACCAAAGTGATGCTCTCCCTTTTGCTTCCCTATTCTTCCTTTTACCTCTTAAAACTCTGCTCCTGTCAAAGCTCAACTCAAGAGCTACTTCTCCCAAAAGACTTTCCCCAAATTGTTAACATTCCCCTTCCCAAATCATCAGGCACTCCTTTTGCATATATCTTTCCTTCCTTCTCCCAATAGAATGTAAGCTCAAGAACAGGGTCTGTTTGCTTTTGTGTTTGTATGGTGTGCCTACCATAGAGTTTGTTTGTTGATTGACTGACTGATGGATTGAGACTAAGATTTTCTGGGAATCTGAACTTTTATTTTCCCCCAAGGTCCCCAGATATTTCATCCATGGGAGATTGTTAATCAAGGATAGGATAAGATTGGAGTATAGACCATCCGGTAGGCCATGCAATTCTGGATGGAACTGGATTGAAGAGCAGCCCTCCTCGTAGCAGGGGCGATGGGTGTTGCTGATTTCCCTCCTTTTTTCTCCCAGAGCACCCCAAAAAACAAACACTGCCCTTTACCTTGCTTCAGGTACTTCAAAAGCACCACAAGAAGAAGCATTAGGACTGCGAGGATGAACAGGAACAGCCACAAACCGTACCCAAACTTTTCTGCAGAGAGATCGGGACAGCCCAATGAACAGCTGGCCTGGAGCCTGATCAAGACCAGCCCCCATCCCCACTCATTGGAGGAGTCCCTTTCATGTTAAAAAGGGCTGGCTGAGAAAACTGGAGGAGAGGAATTTGGGGAATAGTTCCCAGAGGAGAAAAGGGGAGGCACAAAGAGGTCACTGGCCTTGCCCCTATTTGAGAGTTTCCCTTGGAGGTTTTCACTTCTTTGGGCAAATAGAGGGGTCAGTGGTTAGGGAACTGGATCTGGAGTCAAGAAAGTCTCAAGTTCAAATCCTGCCTTGTAGGGACAAGCTGTGTGGTGTTGGGCAAGTCATTTCATCTGTCAGTTTCTTCATTTGTAAAATAGGAAGTTTGGGCTCAATGGCCTCTGAGGTCCCTTCCAACTATATTCCAAATATATATATATTATATAAAGTAGAAGACTATGGAATATAAGATCGGGAAGGGACCTGAAAGACCATTCACTCTGTGTGTGTGAAGGAACTGGAAACTGAGTCCAGGAACAGCTAAATATGTTATGGGATATGAATGTAATGTTCTGTGAGAAATGATGAGCATGCTGATTTCAGAAAAGTCTGGGAGACTCATAGGAACTGATGCTGAGTGAAGTGAGCAGAACCAGGAGAACATTGTACAGTTACAAGAAGATTATACGATGATCAACTGTAAGGAACTTAGTCAGGCTCAGAAATGCAGTGATTCAATTCAAATTAGGCTTGGGATGGAAAATGCCATCCACATCCAGAGAGAGAACTATGGAGACTGAATGTGCATCTAAACTTAGTATTGTCACCTTTTTTATTATATTTGTTTGCTTGTCCTTTTTTTTTTTTTCTTTTTCCTTTTGATCTGACTTTTCTTATGCAGCATGACAAATATGGAAATATGTTTAGAAGAATTGCACCTATCTAACCCATATTGAATTGCTTTCTGCTTAAGGGAGGGGCAGAAGAGGGAGAAAAATTTGGAATGTAAAGTTTTGCAAAGGTGAATGTTAAAAACTCTTCACATGTATTTGGAAAAATAAAAACCTATTAAAATGAATGTTGAAAACTTCTTTACATGTAATTGGAACAAATGAATGAGAGAGAGAGAGAGAGAAGGAAGAAAGGAAAGAAGGAAGGAAGGAAGGAGGGAGGGAGGGAAGAAAAAAAGAAGGAAAGGAGGGAAGGAGGGAAGAAAAGAAGGAAAGGAAGAAGGGAGGGAGGGAGGGAGGGAGGGAGGCCTTGGGTAGAATTCCCAAAGAGAAGCTTTCAGATTCATTTGAAATCCAGGAATTCTCCAGCTACTATGTTCTGATATTTCATTTCTTTCCCCAATAAAAAGCTGGGGAAGCCCCAGTCCACCTGTTTGCCGGCTTGATGGTGGGGGAGCCGGGGCTGAAGCGAGCTACCCCCTCTTGTCAAACAGGTGGCCCTGGGGACGGCAGGGCGGGGCTGACCACGTACCTGTCACCAAGATGGTGATGCTTTTCCTGATGGGGAACCGCAGGCCCTGGTGCTCCACCCGGCAGGTGTAGCGGACGCCATCATCGCGGCGCGAGGCCTTCAGGAGGAAGTAGCTGGAAATGCTGTAGGTTCCGTCGCCGCTCTGCCGATGATTGCCGAAGAGAACATTTTTCACCACCTCTGGGAGCATGCGCCCTTCCAGAGGCTCTCGAAGCCACTGGGTGTGAGCCTCCAGCGGGTAGTAGCGGCTGACCTCGCACACCAGCTTCTGCTCCTGTCCTTCCTCCAAGGTCAGAACTTGGCTCTGGGGGCTGAGCGTCACTTTGGGGGGCTCTGGGGAGAGAGAAAGATGGAGCCTTGGGCACCAGGGAAGGGAGGAGGAGTGCTCCTGGAGACTGGCGCTGCTGAGGGCACCACGGGGCGGGCAGGGGGAAGGATGGGAGCTATTTGTTAACAGGGATAGTGGACGGAACTGGGCTCAGAGTGACCGGGGGACCCTGGACAATCAGCAGTGGCCCACGCCACTAACCTCTAAACTAAGATTCTGAGCAATTGGCCATTTCCGTTGGTAGAGGAGCTTCCCAACCAGGACTAAATCTCTCCCTCTCTTGCTCTCTGTCTCTGTCTCTCTCTGTCTCTGTCTCTCTCTGTCTCTGTCTCTCTTTCTCTCTCTCTCTCTGTCTCTGTCTCTGTGTCTCTCTCTCTCTGTCTCTCTTTCTCTCTCTCTGTCTCTATCTCTCTCTGTCTCTGTCTCTCTCCGAACCCCCGCCCCCCCATACTCCCATATAGAAACTACTATCAGTCCCTCTATTCAAATGGAAGCTTCTTGAGGCAGGCTCTGTTTCTTTCTTTTTCTTTGCTGAGACAATAGGGGTTAAGTGACTTGTTCAGGGTCCCACAGCCAGGAAGTGTTAAGGGTCTAAGGTCACATTTGAACCCAGATCCTCCTGACTTCGGGCCGGTGCTCCATCCACTGCGCCACCCAGCTGCCCCCCTCAGACTCTGTTTCACTGTTGTTACTGCTTCCCTGGATCCTAACACTGAGGCTGGAACCTCCTTTCTGCATCCCTGGCACTTAGGACCCGGCACATAAGAGGTACTTAATAAATGCTTGTTAACTGGCATCCAGGAGGCACTTAATAGATGCTTATCAGCTGACTTGCTCCGCCTCCAGAACCCTAAGAACGCTGGGAAGGTCTCCCGGGCAGCCCGGGCCAGTCTGCGCTCAGAGGCAGCGGCAGGAAGTGGGCGGGGCGCCCTAGGCCATGGGGAGCCACAGAGCGCAGGCCGCCCACGTGGGCTATCCGGGTGCAGGGCGTGTGTCGGGGCGCGGGGGTCAGACAAGACGCTTCCATTTTTAACTGCGGTATATAAGAAACGCTTGGGGTTCTAGGCGGTCAGGCGGCTACGAGAGACCGCGGCTGCGCACTTGTTAACAAGGGAGGCGCCTGATCCTCGGTGGGCCATCCTCGCGGCCGGGTCTCCGCGCCTCCTGTACACTGGGGGTGACGGCGGGGCTGGGACCAGGATGGGATCCCCTGCGGCGCCCCCTCCCGGGCCTGGGGCGGAGAACAGGGAGTTACCCACAACAGCCACTTCGCAGGGGAGCTCCAGGCGGAGCCCGGCGGCGCTGGCCGAGCAGACGTAGTTGCCCGCGTCCTTGACCGCCACGTTGGCGAGCCGGATGGAAGCGTTTCCCCGGGGAATCTCGGCCGGGAAGGCCTCGGCCTGCTTGTGGAGGTGGGTCAGCCGGCCCTGTTTCCCGGAGTACGTCAGCAGCTCCCGACGCTGCCCCCCCTTCTGCTGCAGCACCCACGACACGTCCACGGCCTCGAGGGCGTGGTCCACGGAGAATCCGCAGGCCAGGAAGACGGTCTCCTGTGGCCGCACCTGGACTCGGGGGTCCTTGGTGTGAAGGGAGAACACTCCTGGGGGCAGAGGCACAGAGGCGGCAGTGGGAGGGGGCAGGGGGGGGGGAGTCAGTGAGAGTGACAGGTGGGGGAAGGGCGCGGGGACGAGCCTCTGGAGCCGAGGAGGTCATTGTCAGGGGTCAGAGGCGGCATCGGGGCTGCTGGCCAGGGTCGGGATGGGCTCCCGCCCCCCTCCCCCAGGTACCCACCTGAAAGCGGCGCCGGCCCGGGGCCCTGGGCGGGCTGGAAGCAGAAGGTGCTGATTCTGAAGCGGCCGCCCGTGTGGGTCACGGTCACCACGTACCAGGTGGGCAGCTGGGCCTGGCGCCGAGGGAGGCCCGGCCACAGGATCTGCATGTTGTGGGTGAAATAGCGGGTCATGGTGCACTCCAGCTGGTCCGGGGCCTCATCCACGTGGGGGAGAAGGACGCCTGCCCTGTCTGCAAAGGCAGGGGAAGGGTCAGAGAGGGAGCAGCTGGGGGGGGGGGGCAGCCAGAGAGGGAGCAGCCCCGTCCTCCTCCACACTCACTGGCTCAAGTTGCATTTCTTCCTTCCAGCTACCTTGAATGGCCTTCTATGGGTGGAGGAGAGGGGTGTATTGGATACAGAGCTGTCTCAGCCCCAGGTTCACATCCCACAGGGACTCAGCCCATCCGGGCTACTTTGAGCAAGTCCCCCAACCCCTCCGTGTTCCACTCGGCTCTCACAGATTATGCTTGCAGAGCAGCTGGGGACCTGTGGGGGATGGACTATAGATCCCGGGGGTTCCCTCTGTCTTGAGCCGGCCCCAAAATGCGAACAGAAGCAGACCCCGTTCTCCCTCAGTCACCGAGCACTTACTGGGTGGGAGCCCCTGGGGCCTGGACCCCCTGGGAAGAATGCCAGTCTGCTTCCTTCCCCAGCACTCAGCATGGAGAGGGAGAGGTGCGGCTGCTCTCGGAGACGGGACCGCCCAGTGTCACCCAGCCAGGTAGCAGAGGCAAAACGTGCACCCAGGGCTCCGGCTTCCTGCTTAGTGCTGCTCATACCTCTTTCCCTCCCAGAGCGGCCATCAGGGCCCCCTCTCAGACATCTCTATTCTGACGGGCTCACCGGTACTTAGATGGACCAACACTCCCCCACACATACACACACAAACACACTTGTGTCTGTCTCTCTCCCCCTCCTCTATTTGTCTCTATTTCTCTGTGTTTGTGTCTCTTTCTGTCTTTCTCTGTCTCTCTCTTCTTGTCCCTCTTTCTCTTTCTCTCTGCTTCTATCTCTGTTTCTCTGTCTTGGTCTCTCTCACTGTCTGTCTGTCTCTTTTCCAGCCCTCATCATGGCAGGGACATAGGGAACCCTTAATGGAAATCCCCCTCCCTCCATTTCCCTGTCGTGGCCAAGAGGCGCTTACCCTGCAGGAGGAAGGTGGCGCTGCCCGCCTGGTGGGGCAGGGTCTGGCTCTCGGAACTGCTCAGCACCAGCTGGATATGTTGCCGCTGAAGGCCTAGATCTCCCTCGAGGGTCTTGGAGGGAACCGGGGGCACCTCCAAGATGCAGGGCAGCTGGCGGACCTTGCCCAGCTTCATGCCAGCCTCCACCGGCTGCCAGCCTGGAATCCATAACAGCCCTAGGATAATAAGAGTCGGTAGGAGAAGGTGACCTCTGTGCCCCTGAGACTTGCTGGTTGGAGATACACAAGCCCTTAGGTCTTTTGAACAATTATGGATCAGAGTAGCCGACCACTTCCAGGGCTGATAGTCTGTGCTTCTATTATACTGAAGGTGACTCCTGCCAATGAGCTCAGGGTCTGGGCTCAGCCCCACCTCAATCGATGGATCAATAATCATGCATGAAGCATTTACCATGTGGCAGAGTAGTAGATGAAGCCATAGTGCAGAGCACTGGGCTCAGAGCACATCTCGACAAGTTCAAATCCAGCCTCGGGCAATAACTAGCTGTGTGACCCCGGGCAAGTCACTTTACCATGTTTGCCTCAGTTTCCTCTTCTGTCAAATGAGCTGGAGAAGGAAATGGCAAAACTCCTTCAGTATCTTTGCCAATGAAACCCCAAATGGCTCGCAAAGAGTGGGAAATAATCAACAACAATAAGCGTGCCAGGCGGTGCTAGGGTTACAAATACAGAAGAGAAACAGTAACTACCCTCAAGGAGCTTCCATTCTCCTGGGGAAAAGCACAGGCACATATAAGAGAACACACAAAAAAGGGAAAATGTGTCCTGATGGGCCCTTTCATAGCAGATGTCCCTTAGGAGGAAATTCCCCAAGTTATGCAGATCAGTGCCTCCAACCTTAGCTCTTGGGGCAGCTCTCCAGCAGCCATCCCACGCTGCCTCTCATATGTAGAAATAATAATATGTAGAATAATATATGCAATTTAATTTTTATATAATACAATATAGTTTTATTTATTATTATTTTTGCTTAATTTTAATTTTTTATTTATATTTATTATTTATTTTTATTTATTTATTAAATAAATAGCCGGATGGGCTGTGTCCACAGTGGGATTTAAATCTGGGGCTGACTCAGCTCTGTATTCAATATGCACATTGCCTCCACTCATAGAAGGCCATTCAAGGTAGTTGGAAGGAAAGAAATGGAACTTGAGCAAGTGAGTGTGGAGGAGGACGAGGCTGCTCCCTCCCTGGGTTAGTCCCAATATAAATAATAAATAAATAAAATATTTATTATTTTATTTATATTTATATATATATAACATATTTGTTATATATATATAAATATAAATAAAATAATAAATACAATGTATATATGTGTATATATATACACAATGTGTATACAGTGTGTATATATACTGTTTTTGTTCAATTAAATTGTATATTGTATATACATACATACATATATATATACACAGAGAGAGAAACAGGGAAACAGAGACAGAGAAACAGAGACAGAGAAAAAAGAAAGAGACAGAGAGACTGAGAAATAGAGAAACAGAAACAGAAACACACATACACACACACACACACCCAGAGTTAGAGAGAGAGAAAAAGACAGAGACAGAGAAACAGAGAGAAACATACACACACAGAGAGACAGAGAATGAGAGAGAGAGAGAATTTAATTGAACAAAATCAGCCTTTGGTTGGCACTAGCCGCTGGAGGGGAGCCCATCTTTTGTAGGCGCTGGGGTTTGGGTCAGCACTGTAGGAAGCTGGGGGAGCTAAGGGGGACCCGTGAGGAGAAAGGGGGACAGCCTGGGCAAAGGCAGGAGGTGGGAGAGGGGACACTTTGGGGAGCAACAGCAAGAAAGCAGTCTGGCCGGATTGAGGAGTACGTAAATGATCCTGGGTTTCCCTTTCTTCCTTCTGTCGCCTTCTAGGAGGAAGTGGGAAGAAGCAACCCTTTGGAGTCTGTCGGTGGCTAGGTGGTCAAAGTGTCCCACCCCCTCCCCACTGGCGGGATTTATGGAAGCCGGGGGGAGACTCCAGGGAAAAAAAGTCCCTGAGAGCCCTCCCCCAGCCCTCCCCTCAGAGGCTTCCTAGTCCGTTCTCAGGTCGGGGCCAGCTCCCCAGCCGGGGCAATGGGGGAGGGGCTGGGGCAGGGAGCACCCCAGGGAGCCCTCTCTGAGAGCACCCTGGGCCTTCCCCTCCCCGAGCCCCTTCCCTGGACATTGGGAGCCACTAGGGCAAAGGGAGCAGCGTTCTTGCCTCTAGGCAGAAGGCAGGATGGCCATACCTGCCAGTTGCTCCCTAGCGCAAGGTGAGCCGGCCGGCTCCTCAGGGAGGCAGAGAAGGGTCGGAACTCACCCGGGCTGAGCAGGAACAGGACCAGCATTGCTCTTCCCGCCATTCCCCACGACCTCTCGGGGCTCTCCGTCCCCTCCCTCCTCACTACTCCCCAGTTCCCCAGTTCCCCAGCTCCACTCACTCTCGGACTCACTTTCAGTTTCATTTACTTCAGTCAGAAGAGGACAAGTCGAGACTGCTCAGAACCCAGTAACTCCTCCTCTATCTCCCCACTTTGCTCCCCTCTCCCTGCCTGAAGCAGGGCAGGGAGGGGAAAGGGGCACAAGAGAAGGAAGGGGCCAAGAATCGGGTCCCTGTTCTTAGATCCGGAGTTTTTTCCCAGAAGGATTTTAGGGCATCGGTGAACTTAGTATGAGAAAACAAAATTATTTCATTAACTTCTACCTGAAAATGAGCATTTTCTCCGATTGTTCGGGACCGTCATTCTGAGGAGGCTTTACCTGACTGCCAAAGGGATCCAGGACACAACAGAAAAAGGGATAAAGAGTTCTTGTTTTAGGGGATGGGCCAGAGCAGGGGAGGAAGGAAAAACAGGCAGCTTGGTACCAATCCTCAAGTCCGATCCCAGGAATCACTGAGAATCAGCCTCCCAGCCCCCTGGGACTGGAGGACCCCCAGCTTACCCTTCTTGCCTGCATTAAGCCCTTGTCTGGAACATGAAGTGCCTCCTATAAAGTGGTCCAGTCTGGAAAGACTAGAATGAAGTTGTGAAATGACATGGAATATACCCTTGGGTCTGGGGCTCCCCTGTGGTGACCTTCCACTCCTCAACTGGGTCTGGAACCCAGGGAAATCATAAAGGACAGAAAAGGACCCACGTGCAAAAATGTTTATAGCAGCTCTTTTTGTGGTAGCAAAGAATTGGAAAAAGTAGATGCCCATCAATTGGGGAATGGCTAAAAAAAATTGTGGCACACAAAGGTAATGCAATATTGTTGTTCTATAAAAATATGATGAACAAGCCAATTTTAGAAAGGCCTGGGAAGATTTACATGAACTGATGCTGAGCGAAACAAGCAGAGCCAGGAACACACTGTATGCAATAACAGCAAGAGTGTGCAATCAGCAATGAAAGGTTCTTCTCAGTATTTCAGGGATCCAAAACAATCCCAATAGACTTTGGACAGAAAATGCCAACTGCAACCAGAGAAAAAACTAAGGAGACTGAATGTAAATCGACACATGCTAGGCTCGTTTCTCTTTTCTGTTTTTTCACCTCTCCCATGGTTTTTCCTTTTTGCTCTGATTTTTCTCTCCCAACATGATTCATAAAGCAATATGTATTCCTCTCAGATTGGCTAAGATGACAGGAAAAGATGACAAATGTTGGAGGGGATGTGGAAAAACTGGGACATTGCTGCATTGTTGGTGGATCCAACCATTCTGGAGAGCAGTTTGGAACTATGCACAAAGGACTATCAAACTGTGCATACCCTTTGGTCCAGCAGTCTCTCTAGTGGACTTTAATACTAAAGAAATCTTAAAGGAGGGTGCAAGAATGTTTGTGGCAGCCATTTTTGTAGTGGGAAGAAATTGGAAACTGAGTGTCTGCCCATCAGTAGGAGAATGGCTGAATAAATTGTATATGAATGTAATGGAATATTATTGTTCTATAAGAAATGATCAGCAGGATGATGTCAGAGTGGCCTGGAGAGACTGACATGAACTGATGCTAAGTGAAATGAGCAGAACCAGGAGATCATTACATGGCAACAAGACTATACAATGATCAATTCTGATGGATGTGGCTCTTCTCAACAATGAGACAATTCAGGCCAGTTCCAATGATCTTATGATGAAGAGAGCCATCTACACCCAGAGAGAAGTCTGTGGAAATTGAATGTGGATCACAACATAATATTTTCACGCTTTTTGTTGTGGTTTACATGAATTTTATTTTTTTTCTCTTTTTTTTTTCCTTTTTGATCTGATTTTCCTTGTACAGAAAGATAATTGTACAAATATGTATACCGACATTGGATTTACATATATTTTTACCATGTTTAACATATATTGGATTACTTGCCATCTAGGGGAGGGGATGAAGGGAAGGGGGGGAATTGGAACACAAGGTTTTGTAAGTAAAAAATTATCCTTGCATATGTTTTGAAAATAAAAAACTTCAATAAATAAATAACTTTTTAAAAATTCTTGATAACTTAAAAAAATAAAAAATAAAGCAATGTGTGTTAAAAATAAACTTATTGAAAATCAAAAAATGAAATCTTTGCTATTATTATAATAATGATTTAGTGAGAAATAATTCATATTTGTAAAGCATTTAGTCAGTGCCTCTTCCCTCTTTTTCTACCATTATCAAGCAGGAAGAATAACCCTTGCCCCATCTTCCTTCTACAATCAAAGGATCTGATTCAGAACTGAAAAATAAAATGCTTCTAAGGCAAGGTGAAGAATTTCATTCATTATGGCACTCCAGGGGGTGAGGGAACCACTGAGCTGCTTAAAAAGGGGAGAAACGATCCAGAAATCAGGCCTGTGGGTGTTGAAATAAATGAGAGTCAAGGAAAAAAGAAAAGGAGGGAAAGAAGAAGAAAGAATGAAGAAAGAAAGAAAGTTGAGGAAGGAAGGCAGGAGAGAGGGACGTAAGAGGAAGCAAGAGAAGGAGGGAGGCAGGTAGGAAGGAAGGCAGGAAGGATGAGGAAGGCAGGCAGGCAGGCAGGAAGGAAGGAAGCACAAAATGAAGGCTATCTAATTCTAATGATGAAGCTTCATCCTAAAGAAGAAATCCCCTCCCCCCTTTCTTCAGGGAAGGGGCTGGAAGTGGATTTGACCATCTTGGTCAATGTGTTCCCATCCATTTTTTTCTTCTTTACTCTTGGTTACAAAGGGTAGTTCTCTGGGGGAAGGGAGATGAAGGTGTCAAGAACACAAAGGACAGCAATCAGTTTTTATGAAAGAAAAATCCATTGCAGAAGGGCCAAGACAGCCTGCTGCCTTGGCCCCAAGGCTGTCCCCTATCTGCAGTGTCCCATGGAGGAGAGCTGGCTCTTGGCTGTAGCCCTGCTGCTGACCTGGCGTGTGACCTTGGGACAACTGGTTACTGGGAAGCCACAGACTCTCCTGCTTTGGAAAACTCAAAGAATGGGAGAGCAGGATTTTCTTTAAGAAAAAGAAGGGACAATGGCTGCTCAGCCCGCCGTCCCAGAAAGCCCTGGGCAGTCCCTGTGCAGCCCCTTCCAGGACCTCTCCAGGATGAGGGCAGCAGAATTCTAGTCAGGGAACCAGACCCTTCCTCCACATGCATCGCTGAGAAAAAGGGGATTCTGTGTTTCTCTGAGGCCCAGGAAATCAGGCAGTGTTGTAGCTGCAAAATGAGCACATTCCCAGAGTGCTCCCCTGTCAACCGCTCCCATGGGGTTCTTGGTCAGGGACACCTGGGACTCCTCCTGGCCTGGAGGAAGCTGGCTCCGCTGGGTCTTCCAGCCTCACTGGGTCACCTTGGCACGCTGTCCCTGAGACAAAGTCCTTGGGCCACCGCCTTGCCTCCATTCGCAGATGGCAGCGTAGTCGCACATGCGGCACTTCCACGCCTCCTTCGCGGTCACTCCCTGGGGCTCCCTGAGTCCTGTCCAGTACTCGAGGTGGTGTCGAAGCTTGTCCCTCACCTGCAGGGAAAAACCGAGGGAGGTGAGACGTAGGTGGCCCCGGGTCTGTGCGGTCCCCAGGATCCTAATTACAGAAGGTGCTATCGAGGCTGTCTAGTCCAGCTCCCTGCCCCCATTTTACATAGGAGGAAACTGAGTCCCAGAAACACTCGATAATTTGGCCAATGTCACACTGGCAGTACATCAGAGACAAGTTCCCATTCTGGAATGGCTGGTGAAGGGGAAACTTCCCTTTCTATAACAAGAGACAAAAAGAAAAAGGAGAGAAACAGAGATAGACAGAGAGACAGGAGCTTTGGAACCAGGAAAGTCTGTATTCAAATCAGGACTGACAGAATCTGCTTGAGTGACCGTTTAGCCTGACCGGGACCCAGACAAACCTTTAAAGCAACATGTTATAGGCAGGTTCTCAACAGGCGTCTATGGAGGGAATCTTCCCCACCAGGAATTCCCAAGACAAATATAATCACACATCTGAAGCTGCCCAATCAATTGTTTTCTCTTCCTGGTAGAGAAATGGTACAGAATGTTGCATGCACAGTCAGAAAGAGTCCCCACATCAGTCGGTTTTAACTATCTTCCTCTGTTAAAAAAAAAAAAAAGGGAGGAAGATTATTCGGGGAGGTTCCTTAATCAGGAGTAATAACAAAAAACCAAAAGGGATTCACAAAACTTGTTTTTTTTTTTTTTGTTGTTTGTTTTTAAAGAAGGGGAAGGAAGAGAAACATGGACTAGCATAATAGTCTCTACCTTCTTTTAATTCTGAAAGTACAGAGACCAGTCTGCACAATTTGCTATGAAATTATATGCCACATGCCATTCTGTGGGCATGGGTTTGTCTCCCCGGATAATGAATGGGTAGCTTGAGGGTCTGAGTGGAAAACTTGGATTCAGGAAGACCTCAGTATCAATGCTCATTCACTTACTGACTGGGGGATCTTGGGCTAGTAACATTGGCTCTCCGAGCCTTAGTTTTCCCATCTGTAAGATACGGATGGTGAATCATCAGAGAAGCAAGTGCTTCACAAACCTTATTTTCTTCCCTTTGTTTCCCTTTCTTTCTCCCCTACTGCACCCAGAATCCAACACAGAAGAGAGCAAGAAAGGGAAAAGGACCCACATGTGCAAAAATGTTTGTGGCAGCCCTCTTGGCAGTGGCTGCCCATCATGGCTGAATAAATTATGGTATATGAATGTTATGGGATATTATTGTTCCATAAGAAACAATCAGCAGGATGATTTTAGAGGGGCCTGGAGAGACTTTCGTGAACTGATGCTAAATGGATATGGAAGACTGTATGTGTGATCAGATTTAGTCAACATTTTAGCCTTGGTGATCTGCCTTTAGTCTTTCTTCTTTGTTACAAAGGATGCTCAATGCAGAGGAGAAGAGGGAAGGATATATTTGGAAATAAAAATGATGCAAAAATAAGATAATAATTTTAAAAATATTTTTTAGCTTGAATTGAGTTTAGTTTTTCTACAATTAATCAAGAAGCAGTTATTAAGCACCTATTGTGTTCCATGCACTGTACAATGTGCTGGGGTTCCAAAACATAGAATGAAACAGACCCCATTCTCAAGGATCTTCTATTCTATCAGAGGAGACAATATGTATATCAAACAGTTGATGAATCAACCAGCATTTATTAAATACCTATGGTGTCAGGTACTCTACAAGGCAATGGGGATACTAATACAAAGAATGAAACAACCCCTACTCTATCAGGAGAGGCAACATATACTTCAATCAATCAATAACTCAACAAGCATTTATTAAGTACCCACTATGTGCCAGGTTCTATGCTAAATACATGGGGTACCAAAAAAAAAAGGAAAAACCTATAAGAATATACAGAAGGAATATGAAATAAATATAAGGTAATTAGGCCAGCAACTACAGGAATCAGGGAAGGCTTCATGAAGAAGGTGGTCCTTGAGGTGAATTTTGGAGGAAGTGAAGAGGAAGAGATGAGGAAGGGAAGATATGGCCAGTGCAGAGGTAAGAGATGGAGTGCTATGTATTAATAAGAGGCTGATCCCCTTGCTGATCCCTCACACATTCCCAATCTTTGGACACCCCATTCCGCCTTTCCCCTCTGCTATCCTGTCTAACCTCAGTGGACTTTTAATTATCCTATCTCAGTTCAGAGGGTTCAGGTCCCTATGGTGACTGCAGCTGAGGGAGATCTGGGGAGAGTAAGGAATGGGCCCGGCCCAACTCGGACGGTACCAGAGCTGCTGCTCTCCACCCAGCTCCACTCCTGCTCACCTGCTTCTCCTCACAGACAACCATCTCTGTGCCCAACACGGTGCTGGTCTCCTGATGGCTGTACTCTATCTTCAGAGAGTCAATGACCGGAAGGTCGGACAGCGTCAACGACAAGAAAGTCAGCTCCAGGAGATCTCCGAAGGATTTCACACGGAAGCCCCCCTGCCGGGCGTGGCTCTGCACCTGGCGCCCCAGCAGCAGCTCTGGGGAAAGCTTCATGTGGTGAACCAGGCTGGCAGACGTCACCTTTCCCTGCACCATGGCATCGAAGATGCATTTATAGAGGCTGACCTAAGGAAGAGAAGGCATGGTGAAGGTAAACAACCAGACTCAACCCCCAAACCCCGTTGGGTAATTATCAGCACTGAACGGCTCCAGGTTAACACCGGAAAACTTTTTATCCTAAACAGATCACTTACCATTTCCAAAGTTCCTTAAATGCTGCTACATTGAATTAAAAACATTTTGAGCCTCAGTTTCCCAATCTGTAAAATAAGTATAACAAATATCCCCTACCTTACAAGGTTGCTGTGAGGGAGAGATCTTTTGTCAATTCAATTCAAACTGGGCATTTATTTAAGCACCTACCATGTGCCAAAGACTGCGGATACAAAGTCAAAAGACCAGCAGCTCCTGCCCTCAAGCAGCTTAGTCTGCTTGGACGATAAAACATGGACACAGATAAGAAAATATACTATATATCCCAAGTAAATGTAAAGTCATCTCTCAAAGGAGGAAAGAGCTAACAACTGGGGAGAAGGAGGGAGAAGGCGTGGGTGCAGAAAGGAAATAAGAAAACATCTGAAAGAGGTGGTACCTCAACCACAAGTTGGGCTTTGAATGGAAGCTTGAGATCCTAAGAGGCAAAGATGGAAAGGAAGGCATTCCAAATATAGGGGAACAATTTTTTACGCCAGAAACAGCAAAGGGACTGGTTGTTGGAAAAGAGAATGCATAAGGGAGAATAATGTGAAATAAGGGCTGGATAGAAAGGGTTTGGGGTCAGGTCAGCTGACACTTACTAGCTGGGTGACCTCGGGCAAGTCACTTGAGCTCTATGTGCCTCAGTTTCCTCATCTGTAAAATGAGCTGGCAAACCACTTTCTTTGCCAGGAAAACCCCAAATGGGACCACAAAGAGTGAGACATGATTGAAACGACTGAACAACAAGAATATAAAGTAAATCTGGGAAGGCAGGCTGGCGTCAGACCTTGAGGGGCTTTAAATATTAAACAGAGGAGTTTGTATTTTATTTCAGAGATGGACTTGAGATTCTTCGCCAAGAGAGTGACCTGTGCTTTAGAAAGATTATTTTGGGAGCAGTGAAGCCATCGATGAATATGAATCATTATCATGAACAAAGACTAAAAGCCTATTTTCCCCTCTAGGAGGGAGTCAGAGCAGAATGACCAAAGTCAGCTTTGAAATGTCTCTTTTAGCTGCCATTCTAATCTAGGTTATCATTAACTCAGTGTGCTTAGGACACCCTTTGGAAACCCCTAATGACTTGACTGATGGATTCTGGCTGTGCTCTCTAGCTGGCTTCCCACTCTGGACTAATCCAACAAATGTCCAAACCGGAGCCTTCTCCATTATCCTAATCTATATCTGGCCACTAGGCCCAGATGGCTCCGGAGAAAAAAAATAAAATGTTAAGAACATCAAGAAGGAAGGACAAACAACAGCCATACATTGGCCATCCTCTGACCTGGTACCCTCGGACAGACCCATCAAGTCTACAGACCAAACCCTGGGTACTTAACCCATTCATTCAGCTCTGGAACTCCCACCCAAGCACCCGTGCTGTCTTGACTGATGAGTGCTTCCCTTGGCCCACAATGTCATCCTTCAATTTACAATTACCTTCTTGCTGTTAGTTCTGCTGAGGTGGGCTTACTAAATTTCTGTCTACTTCCCTTTCCTACTTTCCCTGTCCAACTCTTACGCAACTGCCAAGTCAGTACTGCCATTGCAACACCCCTCCTCCAGAAGTCTGGTTTTCCCCATTAGAATTTAAACTTCCTGAGGACAGGGACTGCTTTCTTATTGGTATCCCCCTCAGGTATAACATTATATTCTTAGGGTATTATAGACATTCTGCAAGTGACCTTAATTTTTTTTTACTTAGTTTTTTTTAAAAATTGTTTTCTTTGTTTCTGGCTATCCATGTATATTAACTTTTAAAATACATATTTCATCATAAATCATATTGGGAGAGAAAAATCAGAACGAAACAGGAAAAACCACGAGAGAAAAAAAACAGGGAAAAAAGTGAATATATCACATATTGATTTACATTCAATCTCCATAGTTCTCTTTCTGGATGCAGATGGTGTTTTCCATCATAAAGTTCATTGGGATTGCCTCAGATCACTGAACTGCTGAGAAGAATCAAGACCTTCATAGTTGATCACAGCCTGACCTTAGTTTTATGTATCATTTCCCCAAATTACAGGATCAAATCTTGGACAAAAGAAGAGTTCTGCCTTTTTTCTTTTTGTATCTCCAACATATAGTGTTGGGGACATCATCAATACTTAGCAAATGTTTTTTTTTTTTTTTTTTTCATTCCCTCCATTCATTCATTCACAGTAAATTTCATTCTAGACTCTCATTTTCATTAAGTTTGTTTCTTGGGGTAGCTAGGTGGGGTGCAATAGTTGGAGCATTTGCCAGCTCATTTTACAGATGAGGAAACTGAGGCACATAGAGCTCAATCAGAAAGATCTGGTTCAAATATGGCCTCAGAAACTTACTAGCTCTGTGTGACCTGGGCAACCCACTTAACCCTGATTGCCTCTGTTTCTTCATTTTATAGACTTGTATCTTATCTACAATGAAATGTTTTTTCCATTGCCATTCTTTGGGTCTTCTTGGATTGCCTAATTCATTTATATTCAAAGTTTTGACCAAAGTTTGTTTTCTTCCCTTTCCTTCTTATATATTGATTTTTAATTTTTGGTATTATTGGGTTAGGGACTGATTTTTATTCCCTTCCTTCCTTTGAGGCTATTATTTGCTTCCACTGATTTTTAATCTCTTTCCTTCTTTTGAGGCTGTTATTTGTCCACACAGATTTTATCTTATTCTCCCATAGTATTCATTCTTGTTGAGAGTTTAAAGAAAAGACTCTCCCTAGACTCTGGACTGGGTGGGGGCCATCTCCTACACTAGCCTCATCCTTATCTCCTATTTTCCCACTCCCTAAACCAAACATTTCTCCCAGTGATTCTTTCCACCAGATAAAGATCTACACATGTGAGGGTCATAAGGTTTAGTCCACAAAAGAGTCATTCAGCTTTTCCCCCCTCATCTCCTCCCAATTCTTTAAGTTGTCTTTGATGCTTCTCCTTTGTTCTTCCTTTTAACTTACAACTCAAGTTGTTTAAATAATCTATAAAGATAAGATTTGGCAATTTAGCCTTTTCTTGATAAGTTCACATCCATCTTTCTGCTGTGGTGGAGTTGTTTTGTGGTGATCTAACTTGGGAATTTGGGGGTAGATACTGGAGTGGTCTGCCATTTCCTTCTTCAGTTCATTTTACAGATGAGGAAACTGAGACAGAGTTAAGTGACTTGCCCAGGGTCACACAGCTAGTATGCATCAGAGGCTGGATTTGAACTCAGGAAGATTCTTGCTTGGCACTTTATGCATTACAGCGCCCTCTAGCTGCCCTTCTATTTTTCTAGTGTTTGCCTTTTTTAGACTATTTGCAAACCAAATATGAAATTCATTTTAGTGGGTGGGTTTTTCCTTATTTTAAGAATGCCTCAATTGTGTCTCTTTTGTTAACTTTCATTCTTCAGCTTTGAAGAAGTTATTTTGGTTCCTTTGCCTTTAGAGTTTCTCCAAGACTCCAAAATAAACCTGCGTGATTCAAATCTAGGTTCCTTTGCAGCTCTAGCTCTTTCTTGGCTACTTATAAAATAAGTTGTTTTTTGAGTGAATGATGAATGAAAAAGCATTTACAAATTCCCTATTATGCATCTGTCATAGGTACAAATATATGCAAATATAACACAAATGTGCAAATATAGAAAATGCAAATATAAGTAAACAATTTTTGCCTTTGAGGAATTCATATTCTAATAAGAGAAAACAATGCAGAAAAGGCAGGAGAAAAGGGAGAACATAACCAATTGGAAGGATTGGCAGGGGTTGAGTACTAGCATGTAGGACTCAGGATCCCCAAGACAGAATCTAAGTTCCAAAGGAGGGGTAGGAAGAGGATGGGCAGAACTCAGGCAACAGGGTTTGGAAATAACTGGGAACTGGAATTATGACATTTCGCTATTATATAAGGAGATTTCATGTCTAGAGTACATATGTATAAATTAGATTATATATAGTTAGATATATATGTATTCTCGGGAAATATACAAACCGACAGTGTATAGATACACTTATACAAATAGTGAATATATATACATAGAGGATATAAATATAGTATATGTATAACTATATATTCTAAAAAAATTCTACAATATAGTTAAATATATACTTTTGTTTATGTTATATATGTTATCTTATAGTTACATATTATTATATTATACATCGTTAAATATATAGTACATATTATAGTACATATGTGCATATATATACACACACATATACACACATATATACTGTGTACACATTTATATGTTCTGCCACACACACCTGGAAACGGTCTTTCTCCTTCTGAGCCTCCAATGGCATCATGGGTCGCTTGCGAGTTTTCAACTCAGCCAGTTCCAGTTCCCCCTTTGAAGTGTAATGTAACTCATCGATCACCCCAACCAGGAACACCCCTTCTATTTCCCCAAAGACTGGGAACTCCCGGATTGTCCCACCTGTCAGAGAACAGAACGTAACATCACTCCCAGGTAATCCATTCATTTCCCCATCCCCCCACTCTGGTTTGAGGCTTCCCTGCTTCCAAACAGAGATCAACCCCCCCCCCCCGAAAAAAAAAAAAAGACAGAGGGAAGTATCCTTAGAGTCCAATGCCTCATCATATAAGTAGCATTCCCTGTTTTCTTCTAAATAATAATTTGGAAACATGGGACAAAAGTAGGGATGGTTTCTTGGAGTTGGGGCAGGGGGAGAATTTCTATAGTGAAAAGGTAAGTAGCCATCAATTGAAGAATGGTTAAACAAATTAGGATGGAATGGAACACAATAATGAAATGGAACAGAATATGAAGAATACAGAAAAGCAGAGGGAAGCTTCAACTTTTGGTACTATGCCAGATACATATCAGGGGTTTATAAATGCGTTTTCATTCATCACTCATTCAAAAACAACTTATTTTGCAAGTATCCAGGAGAAAGAACTAGAGCTATAAAGAACCCAGATTTGAATCATTCAATTTTGGAGTCTCGGAGAAATTCTAAAGGCAAAGGAACCAAAATAACTTCTGCAAAGCTGAGAATAATCATCAACACAAAGAAATGAACATTTAACAAAAGAGACATAGTTGAGGCATTCTTAAAATAAGGAAAAACCCACATATGAACTGATACAAATTAAATAGGGAGAACCAGGAAAGCAAAATATCAATAACTATGATCATGTAAATAGAAAGAACAATCATTTTTTAAAAATTGAAACTGAATGTTGTGTAGTTACACTGTCTCATTGGGGCAAAGTATTAATTAATTTTGCTCAACTGGCTCTTATCCCCCCTCTTTGTTATTATTTGTTTCATGGGATGGCTTTCAGGTGAGGAAAAGGAAGGGATATTTTTGGAAATGAAAGTGATATAAAGCACCCTTACTACCTAAATCAATACAATTTTAATAAAACAAGAGAAAAGACAGACGGGGCCTCAGTAGGTACCTTCCAATCACAAGTAACAATCCAAAGGCCTTAGCATCTTCATTAAGTGATCTATTTCTCATTATTGGAGAAAATAATGACTAAATTGAGAAAATAAATTTCTTATTCCCTTTGACCTGCCCTAGGGTCCCACTCCTGGGTTAAACACTCCCAATGGGTTCAATGACAGAAAGAAAGGATCCATTCATATCAAAATATTCTAGCAGCATTATTTGTATGTATATGCATGTATACATATACATATATATGAAATTTACTGCAAATATTTTTCCCAGTTACCTGCTTTTTTTCTCATTTTATCTGTATTGATTTGATTTGTGAAAAACTTCTTACTTTAATGCAATCAAAATTGTCCATTTCTTTTCTGAAATCTTCTCTATTTCTCCTTTGGTTACATATACCTTCCCTATCCATAGAGGGAGAAGATCGCTCCCATTTCTATGTAGATCTGTAAGACTTCCTGAATTTAGGTACAAAAGCACAGAGTACGAGGAGTCAGTGACATCTTGGGTTTCACATATGTTCCTAACTAGTGTCCACCTTGGTAAATTTGGAGGCAGGGTAGCAATGCCTAATTAAATCAATTCTGAATGCTTGCCTATTGGAGCAAACTAGGTGACACAAGGGATAGAGCTCTAGGTTTGAGGTCAGGAAGATCTGAGTTAAAATCCAGCCTCAGATACTAATTGTGTGACTCTAGATAAGTCATTTAACCTCCGTCTACCTCAGTTTTCTCATCTGTAAAATGGGAATAATAATAGCATCTATTTCCCAAGGTTGTGGTGGAGCTCAATGAGGTTATAATTGTAAAGGGCTTGGAACAAAGCAGGCACTGTATAAATGTTAACTACTGCTGTATCATCATTATTATTATTTTCTTTATTATTACTGAAGAGTTTTCCCATACAATTCTTTTCTAGTAAATGTTAGATTCTTCAAGTGTCTACCTCAGTCCCCACCCCAAATCTGACCCACTGGAATGGTCTGAGTTATGCCTGGGCCAGAACAGCTGTGTTCCATAGTACTTCCTCTGCAAAAGAAGGAGCGGGGAGGGAGGGTTCATCTTATTGCTTTAGGGGAGGGGCAGTCATTAAAATTACAAAGCATTCAGTTTCATTTTTTATTTTATTTTTTTGCTCTTTGCATGTACAACCTTGTAGTGGGCAGGTTAATGCCCTTCCTGGTTCTGCTCACTTTGCTCTGCATCAGCTCATTTATGTTTTTCTATTTCTCTCAGAATTCTTCATATTCAGTCTGTTTTTTTTCCTAGCCCATAGATAGAGCTTTAGCAGCTGAAACCAATGCAGCCTAGTCAAAGAAGGGCCGTCCTTCATCTATAGACTCGCTGGCCCCTTCCCGCTCTGATCTGCATTCCCACAGCCCCTCACCTGCTTGCAGGGTGGGTATCATAGAGAGAATGTTCAGCAGCTTCACTGCCCACGTGTCTTCCTTAGTGGAGGTGTGGATGCTTACAAGGTCATGGAGCTCCAGCTCTGAAAGGAGAATCGGGTTAGTGCTGGTTCTGTCCCTCTCTCCTCACAGCAGGAGCCTTACCCCAAACACCTGCTGTCTCTATCTCTCAGTGGCTCTCTGTTTCTCCCTCTCTCTGTCCTTCTCTGGGTCTGTCTCTGTGTCCCCGTCTCTCTCTCTCTCTATGTGTGTCTCTATCTCTCTTTCTCTGTGTGTGTATGTCCCCATCTCTGTGTGTGTCCCCCCATCTCTCTCTGTGGCCTCGTCTCTCTGCATTTCTGTTTCTCTGTGTTCCCATCTCTCTCTGTGTCTGTGTGTGTGTGTGTCTCTGTCTCTGTGTCTATCTGTGTCTTTCTCTCTGCATCCCTGTTTCTCTCTGTTCCCATCTCTCTTTGTGTGTCTCTCTGTGTTTATCTGTGTCTCTGTCTCTCTCTGTGTGTGTCTCTGTCTCTGTGTCTATCTGTGTCTTTCTCTCTGCATCCTTGTTTCTCTGTGTTCCCATCTCTCTCTGTGTGTCTCTGTCTCTGTGTTTATTTCTCTGTATCTCTCTCTTTCTCAGAATGATTACGTTTCCCAGACTTGAGAATGGGAGAAGGTTCAGGAGCCTCTGAATAGACTTGGGAGAGATGAAGCTGAAAAGCCACAGTCTCCACAGAAAAGGCCCCTCCATGGGGCAGAGAGAGTTTATGCAGTCAGGGCCATCCCAGATGGGGTGAGGGCAGTCATTTTCCAGTTGTGTCTGACTTTTTGTGACCCCATCTGGGGCTTTCTTGGCAGAGATCCTGGAGCAGTTGGCCATTCCCTTCTTCAGTTCATTTTACAGATGAGGAAACTGAGGCAAACAGAGTGAAGTAACCTGCCCAGGGTCATCCATCTAGGAAGTATCTGAGGCTGGATTTGAATTTAGGATGCTGAGTCTTCCTGACTCTAGACCTGGGGCTTGTGCACTGTGATGCCCCTAAAGGCCTAGGATGAGGACACTCTAAGTGTATTTTTGCCAAAGACCCAGAAGACCCTTCTTGTTGGCCACGCCCTTCACACGTCACACCCCAAGGCATCATCACTCAGTTCTGCTGTGAACAGAGAGACCTTTTCTGCCTATAGAATACTTCATCATCCAGGAAATGAAGGGTCTGGAATTCTAGAAGCTAGATGATTCAATGGATATAGTGCTGGACCTGAGTTCAAATCCAGTCTCAAACAAGTACTAGCTGTGTGATACTTCACCCTGTCTGCCTCAGTTTCTGCTTCTGTGAAATAGGAATAACAGGGGTTTGTAAGGATCAAATAAAATAATATTTGCAAAGTACTTTACAAACTCTAAATAAATGCTGCTGAATGGGGCAGCTAAATGGAACAGTGAATAGGACACCAGCCTGAAGTCAGGAGGACCTGAGTTCAAATCTGACCTCAGACACGTAACACTTCCTGGTTGTGTGACCCTGGGCAAGTCACTTAACCCCAACTGCCTCAGGGGGGGAAAAGAAAAAAAAATGCTAGTGATCTACTGTAATAATACAGGGTGTCCCAAAAGTCTTGGTGCAGTTTAAAAGCTTAAAACTGCACTAAGATTTTTGAGACACCTTGTATTATAAAGCTGAATGTGATAGAGTTCTGCTCAAAGAAGGGATAAATGCCTCTGGGTCATTTTCTACCTTCTCAGAAATGAATGGGTTTCTTGAGAAGGAATCTGGACCTTGAAAGTTGTCCTGAGTGACATGGAGACATTCAATGGCCAGAGAAGAGGACTATTGTTAAGCTCCATGACTTCCTGTCCACTCATGTTGCCTAAGACCTCTGCAGTGAGCCTTATCTAGAACCTTCCTTCCATGCTAACATCATCCAGCTCCTTGTGGTACCTGAGGGAGGCTGCTGGCGGTTCTCTGCCTGTGACATCATAAGGAGATAACCAATCAGAAACACCTGACCCGACTCTGGCCCTGGCCCTTTTTGCATTTCTGAGCTGGTCTGATGCTGGCAGAGACCTCAGTGTCCCAGCCTAGACAGCATGACATCAGCACAGTAAGCTCGGAGGATGGGCCATCCATTGAAGGTGGCCCCCCACGGGCCCATCATTCACCACCTTCCTTCTCTGGCCATTGCCTGAGGGCCATCACACTGCACCAACCCCCTCCTGGGTGACTCCTGCCTCTGGTCACCTCTTATTGGCCTCATTTGAAATCCAATATACTCCTATAATCTAAATTATTGCTCTTAATATGACTGGCCAGTCTTTAAAAATCTCTAACATTCAAAAGTAGGTACAATAAACTGGGTCAAAGGATGGTGACTCAGTCTCCTTGGGCCTCAGTTTCCTCCTCTGTAAAATGAAGTGGCAGGACTAAGGTGACCTCTAAGGTCCCTCCCAGCCAGTTTTAAGACTATAATCTTCTTACATAAGGGACAGCCAACTTTCAAAAGCCTAGAACATAATATTACAGTAGCATATATATAATATATATATATATATATACACACACACATACATACACACATATACTTATATACACAATAATATATATTTATATATACATATATAAATTTATATTTACATTTATGTTTTATATATAACATATATTTTATATGCATGTTTATTTAATTTATAGATACTTATTTATATTTATATATAATCTATATTTACATATATATCTTATATATAAACATATTTATATATATTTACTTATTTATACTTTATATGTAAATATATATTTACAATATAATAATGTGTACAAAGTAACATCAAAATCACCTGAACTATGATGATTTGGAAGGTTGCTAAGGCTCTCAAGAGGCAGGATCAATTTTATAAGCAGTAACCACAAGATGCAAGAGGCAAGATACCTGGATCCCATGTCAACAGTGACGTGTTCTCTCAATGTGGAAAAGAAGACTTGGGTTCAAGTCCCATCTCCCATTGCTTACTACTTATGAGCCATTAGGCAAGTCACTCATCACCTCAATGAAGCTCAGATTCTCCACTGCAGACAGCTAGGGGTAGACAGGCATTCTGAGGTATCCTTGTTTAATCTCTCTCTACCTCAGTTTCCTCATTCATGAAATGAGAATCATAATAGCACTCACCTCATAAGGGTAAGGACCAAGAGATATAATTTATGTAAAGGGGTTAAAGCTTAAAGCACAATATAAATGCTGGCTTTTATGGCAATCACTATAATTATCTATAAAATTAGAGGATTGGATTGACTGGCCTCTGAGTTTCCTTCCAGCTCCAGAACCACGGCCCACTTTTAGGGCCAAATTCTGGGTTTTACTGGAGGCCGGGGTCAGAGGGCAGCATTACAGTTCCTGTGGCTCCCTTTCTTACCTCTGGCCAGGTGGATACTGGATCCGGCATCCAGCACAGCAGCCTTTTCCACCGACTGGAAACCTGGGAGCTCCTTCCTGTACACCATCTGCTGCTCACACCAGCTCTGTGTGGACAGGTCAGTGACCCACAAGTACCTGAGCTGGAACCTCTCCATTGGTGTTGGGACATCTGCCTCTCGCTTCCGTTTCCCCGGCCCTGGGAGTCAGCTTGCTTTCTGGGGTTCCCCAAAGAGCTGCCAGATTGGTTTCCAAGTTCTTCAATATCTCTGAAAATAGACAATGCTGAGCTTTCAGCCATATGGGGTTAGGTGGCACAGTGGAAAGAGCTGTAAGTCAGGAAGCCCTGGATTCAAATTTGGATTTAGAAATTTAGCTGTATTTTTATGTGTTTCAATTTCTTCCTCTGTGAAATGGGGCCAAGAATAGCACTTGAATCTCAAAGCTGTTTTAAGAATCAAAGGAGATAATATCTATAAAGTGCTTAGCACATGGTAGGTATTTAAAAAATACTTCCTCCTTTCCCAAATACCCAAGCTTCCTGGCACCATTCCCAGCTTCAAAGCATGGTGTAACTTAATATTCAATGCTGGGCTGAGAGTCTGGAAAATATGGGTGCCATTCTGACTCTAATATTTGTTATGGACAAGTCACTTAATTGAGCCTCAGTTTCCTTCTTTGTAAAATGGTGATAACTGTTTTTTTCACAGCATGACAAATATGGAAATATGTTTAGAAGAACTGCACATATTTAACCTATATCGGATTGCTTACTGTCTTGGAGAGAGAGGAGAAAAGGAGAAAAATTCGGAATACAAGGTTTTGCAAAGGTGAATGTTGAAAGCTATTTTTACATGTATTTGGACAAATAAAATACTATTTTTTTAAATGTCCAAAAGAATGGTGGTAGAAATACTTGCACTATTAACCTAAAGAGGTTGTTGTGAGAAAAGTACTTGTTAAGTAGGTGTTGGAAGAGACACTCAAATATTTGTTGACCTCTAACCCACAGAGAATGTGATCAGTAATACCCAATCCTCAAAACAGCATTCCCAACAAACTGTCATCTAAATTTGATTTGAAGACTTCCAGGGATGGGGAACTCATTACTTATCATGGCAGTCCATTATACTTTTAAATAGTTCTCACCACTGGGAAGTTTTTCAGATAATGAATCTGAAATCTGGCTTTTTGCAATTTTCCCTCATTGTGATAAATTTTCTTCTCTGGGCCCAGGCAAACTAATTCTATTCTCTCTTGTGCATGACAGTCCTTCAAATATCACTAAACAATGGTCATATCTATTTTAAGGGTTTTGAACCTTTTCTGTGTCATGTACACCCTTGGCAGTCTGGGTAAGCCTATGGGCCCCTTCTCAGAAGGATTACAAAGGAAACCAATTCCTGTATGTGCAAGAATGTTTATGGCAGCCCTTTTTGTAGTGGCCAGAAACTGGAAACTAAGTGGATGCCCATCAATTAGAGAATGGCTGGATAAATTGTGGTATATGAATAACATGGAATATTATTGTTCTGTAAGAAATGACCAATAGGATGATTTCAGAAAGGCCTGGGGAGACTGACAGGAACTGATGTTGAGTGAAATGAGCAGAATCAGGAGATCATTATACACTTCAACAACAATACTATATGATGATCAATTCTGATGGACAGGGCGCTCAACAACAATGAAATGAACCAAATCAGTTCCAATAGAGCAGTAATGAACTGAACCAGCTACAACCAGTGAAAGAACTCTGGGATATGACTATGAACCATTACAAAGAATTCCCTCCCAATCTTTCTATTTTGTCCACCTGCATTTTTGATTTCCTTCGCAGGCTAATTGTACACTATTTCAAAGTCTGATTTTTTTTTGCAGCAAAATAACTGTTTGGACATGTATACATATATTGTATTTAACTTATACATCAACATATTTAACATGTATTGGTCAACTGCCATCTGGGGGAGGGGGTGGGGGAAGGAGGGGAAAAGTTGGAACAAAAGGTTTTGCAATTGTCAATGTTGAAAAATTACCCATGCATATATATCTTGTAAATAAAAAGCTATAATATAATAAAAATAAAAACAAGTTCACAGAACTGAGGTTACTAACAAGTAGCCTAGATTTTATAGAATTCCCCGATCTATCCTTTTTAGAAAACCAGGTTAGTGGAACATGCTCTGTTTGTTGTTGATGAAGCCATGCTGGTTCTTCCTGAAAACCAGTTCTTTGTCTTAAGGGTTCACAAATCTTATTCTTTTGTCAAGACCAACCAAGCCAAATTCATTGGACTATAGAGTAGACAATCTACCTTTCTCTCTTTTTTTCCAAACCAAGACATCTATTTATTTCCCATTCTGAAACCACAACTCTTCTGATTCCCCCATAACTTTAGTTGTTTTGTCTTATATTCAAATTAATTTTTAAAAAGAAGATCTGTCTTCTCTCCCTCCAACCTCTGTGAAGACCGAGTTAGCACCCTGGATACCTTAGAATCAGCTGGAGTCAAGATAAGCAAAAGTCCTTGTTCTTTATTCTTGGTCTTTAGGGATAGAAGTGAATTGGATGGGCGCAGGATCTCCATGACCTCTCCTCTTCATCTCTTGAGCAAAATGTGACTCTGGCTAGTCTTACTCCACAATTGGAATCCCTCCTACAATTCTCTGTATACACCAATTATCGAGTCAGCACAGAATAGTGGGAAGGGCCATTTTCCAAGCATATGCTAATAGAGTATTGTCCAATCCGAATCCCTTGTACGACCTCAGTGCATCAACTCAAGAGTTTCAGCCCTTTACAAACCTCTGCCCTCCAAAATTAGAAAGAAAGAAAAACAAAACTCCAATTACAAACATATAGAGCCAGCCAAAACAAACTCAACTGGCCATATCCAAAAAATATCTCTATCTGCACTGAATCCATCAGGAGGTGGGTGGGCTATTTCATCTTCAATCTGGCATTGTGGCTGCTTTTTGTGACAGAGTTCCTAAGTCTTTTAAAGTGGATTGTCTTTACAAGGTTGCTGCTACTAGTTACAAGGTTGCTGCTACTGGTTACAAGGTTGCTATTACTGGTTACAAGATTACTGTTACTGTTACAAGATTGCTAAACTGTTCTCCTGGTTCTGCTCACTTCACTTTGCATCAATTTACACAGGTCTTCCCCAGGGGTTTCTGGAACCAACCCCTTTGTCATTTCTTATAGCACAATAGTAGTCATGATCAGACACTATACCCAATAAGTCATTCCCCATTTGATGGGCATCCCCTCAATTTCTAATTCTTTGTCAACACAAAGAGTATTGCTATAAATATATACATATATATATATACATACACACATATAGATACATATTATATATATGTATGTGTGTGTGTATATATCTTTTTCCTCTGTATTTGAACTTTTGTGGATGTAGGCCTAATAAAGCCACTACTTAAAAAAAAAAAAAGTTTTATTAATGTTTTTGCTTTTATGTTACATTCATGTCTAAATATATCTTTTCTGCCTTCTCTCCCCAGAAAGTCTTACCTAGGAACAAGATTAAACACCAGTTCCTTTGAGCCGGAAGGGATCTGCATATTTTACAGATGCAGAAATCGAAGTCAAAAGAAATGAATGCGATTTGCTCAAGATCACGCAGGAAGTAGCAAGTAGCAGAATTTCATTCTGAACTCAAGAGACCTCTGATTGAAAATCCAAGAACCCAGCAAAATCCACCAAGGTATAGCCTTTTCACATTTCACACTTGTAGCTCCCCACCACTTAAAGGAGTCCCCGCTATTTTTAAGGGATGGGCATTTTCCACTTCTTTCAGGAACCTGATGACTTGAAGCCACTGAGGGTCAGAGTAAGCCCTATTCTCTTACCTTCCATGTGTATAGAGACAGAAGGAGAGAGAAGCAGGAGCAAAGGAGAAAGACTGAGGACAGAGATAGGGAGGGAGGGAAGGAGGGAGAAAAGGAGGAAAGGAAAGAGGGAGGGAGAGACAGAGATAGAAACAGAGAGAAATGGGGGCGGGAGAAGAATGATGGAGGTGGGGATAGAGGAGGGTAGGAGAGGATCATATAGGAGGAGGGAGACAGGCGGAGAGAAACAGACAGACAGATGGACACAGAGACAGGTGGGGAGCGCGAGCTCGAGGATCGCTTCGAAGCCCCTGTTCTTCGCCTGCCTCTCAGATTAGCGCATCCTCTGGCCCGAAGGGCTGCAGGTGAGTGGGTAGCGGGTCCGCTCCCTCCAGGTGAGGGATGCACTCGCCTCCCCGGCCCCCGGGGCTTTGAAGCCTCGCTCCCTCCTCCCTTCCCGCTCCGATCGCTCCCGCATCACCTCTCACCTTAGCTCCGAAAAGTCGGGGAACTCCGAGTCGCTCAAATCCGCAAAATCGGCGTCCTCGGCGGCCCCGGACTCCCGCCCAGGCCCGGCCATGGCCCTGCTCCAGCTGCGGAAGGGGCGGGCAGAGCCCGGCCCCGCCTCCTGGCCCTGCAGCCTCCGCTGGGGAACCCCTCCTCTCGCGTCATCCATCCTTCCCCGCCCTCCTCCTGGGCCAGTTGCATCCCACTATCTGCCCCTTGCTAGGCGGGCGCCGGACCTCCTCCGGGAACTTGGAGCCCTCAAGGTCGCAGGTTTAAATCCTCACATCAAGACAAAGCAACAAGCGTTCTTCTCTGTTGTTGCAAATTTATAATAGCTTTTTTATTTTTCCAAATACAAGCAAAAATAGCTTTCAACATCCACCCTTGCAAAACCTTGTGTTCCAAATTTTTCTTCCTCCCTCCCCTCCACCCCCTTCCCCTAAACGGCAAGAAATCCTATCTAGGTTAAACATGTGTGATTCTTCTAAACATATTTCCATATTAGTAATGCTGTGCGAGAAAAATCAGGTCAAAAGGAAAAACAAGAGAAAAAACAAAAAAACAAAAACAAGCAAACAACAACAAAAGTGAGAATACTCTGCTTTGATCCACATTCAGTCTCCAAAGTTAGTCCTCTCTGGATCCGGATGGCTCTCTCCATCACAAGCCTATTGGAATTACCTTGAATCATCTCATTGTTGAAAAGAGCCAAGTCCATCACAAAAAGAAGCATTTATTAAGTGTCTGTACTATGCCAGGCTCTATGTTGGGAACTCAAAGACAGATAAAGCCCAATCATACACACAAGAAACTTACTGTCTGAAGCTTTATATCTGAGTGGCTTAGTCGGACCCTTCCCCTGGAAATGGTCTCTTCAAACTACCTCTAGAATAGTATCTATCTTCCAAGTACTTATTTCCCAAAGTGGTTGTAAGGACCAAATGCAGTAATGAGTTTGATGGGCTTATATATATGTCAATTAGGATTTATCAAGCTGTAGGGAAAGTGAGGAATCCCAATAAGTCTCAGGCATGCCTTTGTGTAAATTTATTTGCTGAAAACTTTGGAAGGCTTCCTTAACATCTAATAAATCTCAGGAGGTATTGGGAGGACTGGCCATCTTCCTGGAGCCTTGGTTAATGAACATCCTTAATGGTAGACCTGTGTTTGCCCTGAAAACCTGGCTAGTTCCTGGAGTAAAGATAGTCCTTCTAAAGGAATAAAAATAAATATTATTTTAATGAACCTCTTTGTACCTGAGGGGGGCTGTTCTATCTCAAGAATTATATATCAAATGAGAATATCTGGTGCAACTTTCTTTGTTCTCAGTCTATTAAAAATCCCTTAGAGGAAAGGGACTTTGAGAATTCAATTAGGAAGTTGGTACCCCTTGCCTAACACTCACCAGTGTCCCACTTGAGACTCTGGATTGCTGTAACTCAGGCTCTCCCAGCTGTTGGAATCCAAGTTGGAGCTTCCTTGAAGTGGTGAAAAAATACGTTGTATGTATCTGTTATCTGTTTGTTTCTTATTTTGTCTTGGTGATCACTATGTCTGTTAATTGCGTATTACTTTTATGCTGTTTCCTCTTTTTTCTTATTTCTTGTTTAAATCAAGTATCTGAGAAGAAAAACTTCTGTTTTTCACCTTTTTTAGTCTGTGCCTGTGAATGTGAATTGCAAACCTAGATTAATCCTGCACAAGTCTCTTCCCCTACTTGGCTAATACACCCAGCACTTCAGTGCACCCCATCTCCCTGCTCCTTTCTCTTCCTACTCTTCTACATCCCATCTTTCTTACACTCCACAGTTTCTCTCAGCCCCAAGGTCTAGTCTCCTCCTTCTGGAAAGTTCAAGATTCTTGAGGCCCTAGTCTTCTTTTGCTTCACCCAGCTCTATTTTGGAAATTGTCCCATGGTCCATTCCCACCTATCCATAGGCTAGGACTTCAGTTCCGTGGGGAGGTTCCTTGAGATATTTAGTGACCAATAAGCCCAGAGGCCTCTTCCCTCTGGCTCCCACTAAAGAAAACTGAAGGATCTCAGTTTCCCAAAGCCAATACCCTTTTCTTTCTTGAAATGCCTCCCCTAACCCCTGCTGTCAATTCACAGGATGTCAGAACTGGAAGGGTTATCTTCCAGACCATCTTGGCATCCAACCTTCTCATTTTACAGAGAAGAAAACTGAGGACCAGGTTTGTGACTTTCCCCCGTGCCTTAGAACCACTCATCTCAGGCAAGTGGCTTCATGTGTGTTTGGTGAAGTGCTACAGTGTTAAGAAAAAGACGTTCCATGTGAGTGCAAGCAAAAAAGCTGGATACTCTGACCACAGAATTAGTGTTTTACCTTGGCAAGTCACTTAAGCCCCTTGACTTTCAGCTTCCTCCTCTGTAAAATGGGGGTGAGGTGAGTAGGGGAAGTAATAGGATGGATTACATGACCTTTAAGATTTCTTCAAGCCTACGATTCCATGAATAGTTAACACTTGATATACATTTGAGATGCAGGAAAAATTTAATTTCAAAAATAATAACTTTAATAATAACTTTAAAATTTCAAAACACAAAAATATAAAACTTGATCTTGGGTCTGGAGAATTATCTTGGTACATGAAAGATATTAAGTATTCTGGAAAAAATTGTGATCCTTCCCATGTGGACAAAGAAAGCCTTGTTTGCTTACTACCTATATGATCTTACAAAAAATATTTAATTTCTCCTCCCCTCAGTTTCTTCATCTGTAAAAAAGGGGAATGATAGATGGTCTCTAAGTTCCTTCCTTCCAACTCAAGATCAATGAATCTTGCTAGATCTCAGGGGATACCAAGACTAATATGAAACAGTCCTTGTCCTTAAGCAGCTTATATTCCAGGAAGAGGAATACAGAAGACATTCTTCTACATGAATGAACTGGAGTCTAATCAATGAGCATGCTTCTCCCTGATGCTGCTCACATGAATGCCTTCTAATCTTACTACATTCTTTCCCATATCATCTTATAGATCTCCCAGAGAAGACCTACATATTGAAGGGCTCCCACCTACATAGATATGGATGATACAGAAAATTTTGAAAATGGAAGGAACTGGATCTCAGATACTTGTGTAACTGTGAAGATCCAAGATCATAATGCCCCAAGTCCAGCTTCCTTTTCTTCAAGGAAATATTGAAAAATAGAACTATTTCAGTCTGACGTCCTTTCATATTCACTTGATTGAAACAGCCTTCTCGATATTTAAATTCCAGAGAGGCAAAAACCTGCCCTGAAATTTTCTATATTCATCCTTAACAAAGGCTTAACTAGTTTCTAAAGAGAAACTTACTCAAAGCTCAGCGAGGACCTCAGACTTCCTAGCACCTGGAATTCTCCTCCTCATCTTCATCTCAGGGAACTCAATTCCCCTGTGATCTAGAAGTCTTTCCTAGTTCTCCTTAATTTTAGTGCCTTCCCTTTGACTTAAAGCCTCCTCCTCTTTCCCAATTTATCTGGCAAATATCTAGTTTATACATAGTTGTTCATATATGGTCTTCTCCATTAGATTGGCGGCTTCATGCAGGCAGATACTGTCTTTTGCCTCTCTTTGTATCCTCTGTATTTAGCACAGTGGCTGGGATCCAACTGGCCCTTAATGAATAATGCCTGTAGATTGAATTACTGATTAGGAGCATAAATATTTTTTGATTTAGCCAATCAGCAGAAGTTCCTCTTTCTCTAGTCTTGCATGGTTTAAAATGGTTTCAGGAAAATTATTCTCTCAGCATTTTAAGCTATTAGTGTTCTACTTAAACAAATTTAAAAAACCAAATTGAACTTTGCATCTTTGCTTTATCTCTGTGAAATTTTGTCTTTATTTCACTCTTATTTCAAAATGTAAGTCAAAATGGCTTGGAAAGAGATTTTTTTTTTAAATGAGAGATAGGCAAAACAGGAATTCTACCCATTTGGCTCTTTCTATATCCTTCCTCTTCTTTCTCTCTCCCCCTTTCTTCCCTTCTGTCTTTATCTCTTCTCTTCCATATCCCCACTATGTCTTCTCTTTTTCTCCTCCATCTGTATCCCTCTTTCTTTCTCTCACCTTTCCTCTTCTTCCCCTCTCCCTTTCTCTCTTCTGTCTCTCTCCTCATTGTGTATCCCTCTTTTCCCTCCTCCCTTCCTTCCTCTTTTCTCTTTCTGTCTCTCTCACTTATATTTCTCCATCTCTGCTTCTTTCTTTCTCTGTCTCTTCTCCTCCCCTTCACCATCACATCTTCTTCTGCTTCTTTTCCTGCTTCTGCTTCTTCTCTCTGCTTTTCCCTCTTTCCCTTTCACTTTTTCTGTCTCTTTGTCTCTTCACTCTTCTCTCACCTCATTCCCCCCTTACAATGAACTAAGTACAATCAGTAAAACTTTATGCTTCTGCTTTGAACTCCATCCAGCCAGGTTATTCACCCACTGTCAGAGATGCTGATCTCCCCATGTGCTGCATCATTCTCCACACCAGATCTGAAACCTGAATTTCTACACCAGATCTTCTGGAATCTAGGCCCCAGATCCTGGGGAAGTCAGTCAGTCATTCAACAGTCAGTCAATGACCATATATATGTGTGTGTGTGTATATATATATACTCATTTTGGGAGCTCCCAACTCAGTTGTGTGACTGCCAACTTAGCCTGTTCTATCTACTGGCTAACTCTAGCTGCTACACCATGCTTTAGCCATCCATCCAGGTTACCTTGTTGTATAATCAGGCCCATCAACTATGGAGCCAGAGAAAAGACAGGAGAAAGCACTTCTCTCTCTTCTTCAGAGAGATGGGGAGTGGGTTGAATGTAGAGTATGGCATCTTAGGTCAAACTTTTCTATAAGTTGGTTGGTTTTACTGAACTGCTCTCTCTCTCTCTGTCTCTCTGTCTCTCTCTCTCTCTGTTTTTTTAAAGGCCTTATAAGGCTCTGGGAGAATTAGAAGAAAGAATACATTGGGAAATGTAGATGATGTAAAAAGCAAAGATTTCCATAATAATATTGTGGTTTTTTTTTTTAATGATGACATAAACATAGTGCAGTTTCACACTAAGACTTTTGGGACACCCTCTAGTTTTGTATACCCTAAGACTTTTCCAGGGCTTGAATCTCCTTTCCCACTTGGTTGCACCTCACCACCAGGTCCTTGGAACCTCAATATTGGGATCACCTCATCATCCTGTAAGACCTCAGCAAGCTTATTTAGAACTTTATTTCACCACTGATTGGAGGATGAGGTCATGAATTCCAAATCTCCTTTTTTTTTTTTTTTTTTTTTTGAGGCACTGGGGATGAAATGACATTGCTAGTAAATATCTTGGGCACATGATGACTCCAGGGCCCTGCAAACATCCTTTTAAGCAGAAAGCAGACATCTCCTTCTTCACCCGGCTGTACTATGTTGGGACTTCTAGGACTTCTTTACTATCTGGTAGATTTTCCTCTTCCTCCCCTTTTCCACTGTGTATTAGCTTCCCCACTAAAGGAGAAACGCCTTGAGGGCTGAGAGTTTTGGTACCTGTATTCCCAGTAGTAGTAGGAACTTACTGATTATTGATTGATTGGGAAATATCCAATAGTGATATCATTGCTTCGAAGGGAATTCACTGATGGCTTTCCCGTACAATCCCAAATCGTTTCAGTGTTCCCAGCTCCACCAACAGCCGAGGGCTGCAGTCCTGCATCCTTGACCTTCCTGGCACACGCTAGGGTGCCTTTGGCACCGACCAGCTTGCCCCGCTGGCTAGACTTTCGATTTTCAGGATTTTATTAACTATATGTTAATAGTGATTAGTTAACTAGGCTGCTCTTTGGGGGCCTGACGCAAGGCTCCCTGGAGGGAGGGCATCGGAAACCAGGCTTTTTGACTTTTGGGGGGTATTCTGGACCCTTTGAGCAATCAGAGGAATAGTTTTAAATTCATTAAATAAAACACAAGGGATTATAACGAAGACTTATTATATTCAAATAAACTTGTCAAGATATATTTTGAAAGCCCGGAGAATAATCTCTAACCTTAGTGAAATGCTGCCCAGAAGAGTTCAGCCCGGGAGAAGCAGGTCAAAGGAGAAGAGCCCCGCCCACGAGGCGGGAGAGGGAGAGGGAGGAGGAAGAGGAGGAGGAAACGTCCCGCCCTTGACCCACGGCGCCTGCGGCCCCACAGCGGGTCACATGTGCGGAGAGGTATGCGGAGGCCGAGGGGGCGGAGTCCTGACCGGGCGGGGGGGCGGGGGAGGAGGGAAGCAGTAGCCTCCCGTGATGCCCCGCGCCGGGAAGGGGCCGGAACTCCGGGGCGGGCGGCTTGTTGACAATATGGCGGCTGCGGTGGCGGCTGTGGCGGCCACCCGGGCAGCGGGAGGCGGTGGCGGCGCCGGCGGCGCCGGGAGGAAGGAGCCTCTCTCGGGTTAGTTGGGCAGGCCGCTGCGGGAGCCGCCGGCGCTCGCTCCGGCGGGGGGACCGGTCACTGAATGAGGGGAGCCGGGGCTGCCCCGCGCGAGTCCCCCCGCGCCCTCCGCCCCGACCCGGGCCCCGCCATGGCCTTCTTCCGGCGGAAAGGTAGGCGACGGGGCCGGGGCGGGGAGCGGGGCCGGGTCCCCGGCTCCGGGAGCGGGGCGGACTCCCGCACTGTTCTGCGCCGGGCCCGGCCGGGCTCGGGAGTGCGGGAGCGCGCGCCGGCCCCCAGCTGGGCTGACCCCGGTCTTGCACTTGATTCTTGGAGCCTCCAGGGCCCCTAGCGCTCGGAAATCCCCGAGCAGGAGCGCGGGCAGCGAGCGGCCCTCGCGCCCGTCCAGCCTTTCTCCCGGGGAGGAAGCTGGGGGCAGGCCGCCCGTCCAAGGTCGCCCCGAAGCGTTTGCCTGCCCATGGGTGCGCTCCGAGAAAGCCCACTAGTGACCTTCGCGCAGCGCCCGGCACACAGTAGGCGCTTACCAAGTGCTTCTTGCTCTCGGCTCCGGCCGAGAGGAAGATGCTTCTCCTCCAAGGAAGGTCTTCTGGTCGGTGCTCAGGGAAGCCGAGCCTTCCTTCACGAAGCCTCTGTGCATTGAACTTTGTTATAAATCATTAAAAGAGGCTTGGATGCTGACCGGCTTCGGGCGCGGGGCTCCACTTATCCCCTACCCCCGAAATCCCGGGTATCTCTAGGAATATTTCAGCTCCACCTCTGACCCGAGTGCGGGCAGTACTTTTTATCCTTAAGCGGGTCAGTTGAAAATCCAAAACTACACATCAGTCCTGGTTATCACTCAGAAATAAAGAATTCCTTCAGATCTGGTCAAGTCAGTCTGGGCGTTTTGATGCTGTGTTGGCGGTTGCTGGTGGTGCGAGTGACAGCTTTGTGCTAGGTCAGGAATGATCAGAGCAACATCGATCCCGGGAGGGAGGAGGAGTTCGGTTATTTTAGGGATGAGAGCACTTGTGGGTGCTCACACCAATGAGACACACTTAAGTGTAGTAAGGAAACGTGCCTCAGTTTTGTTCTTTTGTCAGTTTCTTGGTCCATTGAGTAGTAGTCATCTTATCAGTTCTATGAATATTCTGCTCCCCATCTAAGACCCTCTTTATCTCATCTGAACTGTTGTCAATGGCTCTGAATTGGACTCTTGACTTCTATTTTCTGTCCTCCATTCCACACTCTGCACAGCTGCTAAAATAATCTTCCTAAAACCAAAGGTCTGTCCTGATAACTCCCTTGTTTGAGAACCTCCGGTGGTTTCTTATTACCTCAAGGATAAAACACAGACTCATTAGCTGTACATTTACAGCCCTTCACCATCTGGCCCCAGCCTACTTTTTCAGGGTTATTTTTCATGTTCCCCTATCCCCTTTTCAAGCTTCAGTCCAGCCAAATGGCCAACACTTACTGTTCCTTGAGTTCACCCTCTCTATTACTTCCTGCCTTAACACCGCTCATCTCCCATTCCCCCCAAGCACTCTTCTTTTTTCTGCCTCTTTAGACCCCAGGACCCTTCCAGCCACAACTTATTTGCTTCCTCTTCTGGGAAGCCATTGCCTATGCCTTTAGCTGTTTCTCTCCCCCAGATTTTCATGTAAACTCATCTTGTGTGTTGGGGCTGTTTTTCATCTTGTTTCTTTTATATTCTAAGTACCTAGAATGGTTTTGTTGGACACGTGACTAAGAAAACATAGTAGGATTAAAAATGAGGTACAATTTGATTGAGCTGTGTGGATTTCCTTTATTTTTTTAATTATAGCTTTTTATTTTTAAAATATATACAAAGTTTTCAACTTTTACTTTTGCAAAACCTTATGTTCCAAAAAATTTTTCCCTCCCTTTTCCCTATCCCTTCCTCTAGAAGCGAGTAATCCGATATATGGTAAACATGTGTAATTCTCACTTTTTTATTAGCGGAAATAGCCTTTTACCAAAAGTTTGCAATTTGTACAAATCTATCTGGCTACTTTTATTAGCAACAATCTCAGTGCCTTGTGTTTATATAGGGTTTTTATTCTTTTTCATAAATGCTTTCATATATTTCCTTTGATTTTTGCAGGTACCCTGTGAAGGGAGGGTGTCAAGATGGCATTATCCCAATTTAACAGTTATGAAAGCTGAGGTACCAGACTTGCACATTGCCAGATCAGAAGTTAGAATTCAGATGACTTTTAATTTAGTCATCTTTCTGTTGAAAATGTCAGCAGGTTTTATTGCTTAATGTCTTTTTAAAGGCAAAGCCATATTTAATGTGTGTTTTAAAGTGAAGTCAGGTCATCATGTTTAAACATATTAATTGCCCATATCTGAAGCAAAAATGACAAAATGTTATCAGAGGGAAATTCTGGGAAGTTATTTTTTGTTTTTGCTCAAGCTTTATATCATGTCATAAAATATGGGCAGGCCTTATGTTCACAAGTGAAAAGATGCAAATGCTGAGGTTTCTTATGTGGTCTATTATTGTTGCTTAGAAATAAAGTAGTAAAATGGGTTTGAAATTTGTTTCATGACTTAAAATAGAATTTAATCTTTTTTTAACTCACAATGAAACTTGCCTATATTTTTTATTTTACAAAGTAATTAATTTGCATTGTCTTTTTTCATTTTGTTATTTTAGAAGGTTGTTTTTTTTAAATATAGACTTAATATGATATGTGTGTTCTAATTCTGTTTTTATCTACTCCACTTAGTTACAAGGCTTTCTACACTTAGTTGTCATTTTTCACTTTTTTAAAAATTACTCAGTTGCTATTATATCCTACTACAAGTTATTCAGTCATTCCCAGATGAGTTAGGTGATTTTTAGCTTTTAATTTTTGCTATTGTAAAGCTGCTATGAATATTTTTGTACAGGTAGGTCTTTACCTTTTAATAATATCCCTAGAACAACATCCCTAATATTGGGATCTTTGGCTCAAAAGATTGTTAGTCTACAAGATTTTTAGTTGAGGTTCTAGTTGCAGCTAAATGTAAGTAGTGGCAACATAATTAGTATTCATATTTCTCTTTTAATCAAACACTTCCCCTAGAAAAGTTTGACTCTTAGTAGTATTAGGAACAAATGGAAGTGGGGAACCAGGCTTTAAAAGAAATTGACAAACATAGTGGTTTAAATATTTAAATATTAAATACTTTAAATATTAAAGACCAAATGGTTGTAATCTACTGTTATTAATATTTCTACAATAACAAAACTAGAGAGTAGTGACCGAGGTTTTTTTTTTTTTTTTTGTCTCCATATAGAAAATAACTGAATGATTCTAGTTTCTTTATACATTAATGATATTCTCATATTGTCTTTGGAAGAAAGGCATTTGTATCCTAAAGTTTTTGTTTCAATTTACAAACTATATTTTCAAGTTTTAAAGGGTGTCTGGTTTAGGAAATTTCTTCCAAAGAAATGTAAACCATTGTACAAAAAGCGGAATTGCTCATTCTTTTTCTATTTTTGCTTTCTGGAAATAGCTGATAAGTATTTCAGACAGTGTAGTGTTAGTTGTATAAATGTGGAGGCCTTGATACCTGCTAGGTAGTTGTTAAAAATTTAAGATATTCTTTCTTGCTTTGCAATGTAAAAATTTCATTTTAAAGACAGATCTTATTCTATTTATGGTTTTGGAAGATTTCCCAGGTCAATTGTTCATGAATGATCTGATTGTAGTATTTTGAATTAAGTCAAAGATGATTGCACTGGATGCATTTTACATTTTGTTGGTGGAAGAAGGCAAGAGGACCAAGAAAAGAAAAACTTTTCTTAAAATTCTTCTATCCTGCATAGAGGGGTGAGGGGTGTGTGTGTGTGTGTGTGTGTGTGTGTGTGTGTGTTTTCAAAAAAAGTGTAGAATTTAATAGTAATTTTTGTAATTGTGCAGAATGAATTCTATTTTATGTTGAATCATATGAAAGTAAGGTAATGTATAAAGGAAATGAAGAAACATTATACCTGAAATTTATTTTCTGTTCTGTGTATAGTATGCACACAAGAAAGCTAGAAAACAGTTTGTCTTTTAGGCATTGTTTTGTCCAACCAAATCCAGGAAATGGTTGGAATTAAATATTGGCCAGAGTTGAGACTGCAGTTTTGAATTTGTCTGCATCGTTGCTCATTTAGAAATTGTGCTGTAAGTAGATCTTTGAGTAAATTAATTCATTTAAACAGTTACATGAAGTTGCTTTCTAAGATTTGTTTGTTAATGTTCACTTCCTGTGTACTAGAAAAAGCTATATTATGAAAATTAAACTTTTATTATAAAATCTATAAATAGATTTTCTTTAATTCCGAGAATCATACCCATTGTTTGACAACTCATTTAGTCATGGTATGTATTCAACCTTTGGCTGCTAAGGAATGTAATTGTGAGTACAAATAAGGTTTAAATGTCAAAGCCAAATGAGAATAAAGTAGAGTTGTGACATTTGTTGCACTTTTTGAATCTTTTAATGTTTTATTTTAAGTCAAATGAGTCGATTTTGTTTAGATGCCTTAATTCACTTAATACTGGGGAAGCTTTTGATAGCTGGCCATGCCCAGTGCAGTTAGAATTATATTGGCTTTTACTTTGCTTTTAACACAAGAACATATCCCAAATAGGGAAATTAAGAGTTCACTCCGCCTTAAGACACTGTAGTGAATGAATCCTTGAGGAAATAGTAATTGATATCTGGGCTCTGCAACTGTGCTGATTTTTGATGCTGCGATCCTGAGCAAGCAGAAGAGAAAACATACTACAGATTTCTCATCTTTGGCCTTCTGTTGGTCAGGGTTTCTGGTAGCTTTAAACATTTTGGCATAGGAATGGTATGTCCATGGTCTTGTGTTGGTAATGACTTGGTGTGATGGGTTTTAAAACAAAGTTTGCCATAGCTTTAAAAAAAAAATTCCATCCCATAAAAGCAAGATTCATGAATAAGAACCAATGAGAGGGTGTGCAAACAAACTGAAAAACGAAACAAAACTACAGTAACAGACAAAACATTTTTAAAACGCTGAAAGTGAGCCTAACAACACAGAAACAGGGCTTTCCCAGGATGGTTCATGGAAGTGGGTCCTTGTCTGAGATCCAGTTGCCCCTCTCACGTCCCAGGGTGTGGATATCAGTGCTCTCAAGCTTCTCCATCTTGAGTTTGTTTTGGGAGAGTTCCAGTCCCTCACCTCCTTGAAGTACAGAATGATATGGAAGAAGAGGAGGATGACCAGGGGCTCAGGCTTGTTCACTCTGGCTCTACTATTACCACATAGATTTGGGTAGTGGTTAAAATCTGGTTGTAAAAATAGGGTTGATAATCCCTGTCTTGGCTTTCTCATATAGGGTTATTGTGAGAATAGAAGGAAGATATATAGAAAAGCACTTTTAAAATTGTAAGATACTGTCTTTGTCCCAAGGGTACTTGATATCTCTGTTACCTCAGTGATGTGGATATACTTTTATAGTCCTAGTACTATTGTTTACCTTTGACTTTTAGTTGCGTGTGTAGATTTTGTTTTTGTGTGTGTGTGTTTTTATTTTTTAATGCTTAAGCACCAAATAACAGCTCTTTTCTACTGTGTCCTAGCCCCCCGCCCCCCACCCTTTTTTTTAAGAGCTTTTGGAGTATGATTTAAAGAGGTGGTAAATTTTGACTAGAGGATGAGGGAGGGAGATTTATTTTATCCTATTGTATTCTAATAGGCTTCAGCCTTCCAGTCAAACTACCATCTTGTAAAATTCCTATTTAGGATGTTATAATTTTAATTTCTCTGTAACAGGATGTAGTGATGAAATTGAGATTAAACTACTAAATTGGTCTCTATATTGTCTCCCAGCTAATAAGTATTTGAGGGTCTCTTATGTACTGAGCAGTGTGCTAAATACTATAGAGAGGGACCCTATACCAAGATAAGTTGAAATGGGTTCATGATTTAGACATAAAGATTTATACTGTAAGCAAATTAGAAGAACAAAGGCTAGTCTATCTCTCAGATCTCTGGAGAAGAAATGAATTTGTGATCAATGAAGAATTAGAGTACATTATAGAATGCAAAATGGATAGTTTTGATTATATTGATTAAAAAGTTTTTGTACAAAACAAAACTAATGCAAATAAGATTAAAAAGGAAGCAGTAAATTGAGAAAAAAATTATATCCAAAGGTTCTGATAACAGGCCACATTTCTAAAATATATAGAGAATTGACTCAGATTTATAATACAAGCCTTTCTCCAGTTGATAGTCAAATGGACCCAAGATTAGAAAGGTTTTGGGGAGAAGAATGGCCTGGGCAAAGCCAGTTCATCATTTCTGGGAGGTGGTAAGCAAATTCTTTTGTTTAAAGCTGAGAGAAGAAATGTTAGAAAATAAGAATGCTTGTGGTTGAATTGTTACCCGGGATCCAGGTCCTGATGGCCAGCCAAAGGGGATTGGGTTAATAGGTTGTAGCAGGCCCTAGGCCCTTCTCTTACAGAGCAATGATGTCATGAAAGTGGTGCTTCAAATAATTGGTGTTGGTAAAGGGGATGTTTGAGAGTCGGGCTTTCAGCTCCATGAGGATGGAGAACATGTTTTACTTTTTCATGTGACTACCAAGAGGGTTCTATCTGCTTTAGTGCCTTATACTCACAGGTGTGCTGGGTTTGGCTCTAACTTGATATGAGCATCTCCAAAAGCATTGAGCAGTAAAAATCACAGAGCTTCTGGGAAAGCAGGATTAGGGTATCATATCATTAGTGGCATATTAAAGCTAAGAACAGTAACATCTTGTTATATATGTTAAATACTTAAAAACATAAAAAAAAATACACTAAACACTAAAGCCACTCCTTCCCCACACTGGGCTTCTAAAGTGCATTAGGCAGGCCTAATGAAAGAGGGATGAGGCAGTCTAGATTAATACTAATCTTACAGCCCCAGAATATATACAATAAATATGATACTTCATATTTTTGTTTGTTTTGTTATATTTTTATTACTTGTTTTTATTAAAGCTTTTTATTTACAGAACATATGCATGGGTAATTATTAAACATTGACCTTTGCAAAGCCTTCTGTTCCAAATTACCCTCTTCTTCCCCTCACCCCATCCCAAGATGGCAGGTAGTCCAATACATGTTAAATATGTTAAAATATGTTAAATCCAATATATATACATATTTATACAGTTATCTTGCTGTACAAGAAAAATTGGATCGAAAAGGGGAAAAAAGGGGAAAGAAAACAAAATGCAGTCAAACAACAGAAAGAGTGAGTGAGAATGCTATGTTGTGGTCCACACTCAGCTTCCACGGTCCTCTCTTTGGGTATAGATGGCTCTCTTCATCACTGAACAAGTAGAACTGGCCTCAATCATCTCATTGTTGAAGAGAGTCACGCCCATCAGAATTGATCATTGTATAATCTTGTTACCGTGTACAATGTTCTCTTGGTTCTCACTTCATTTAGCTTCTGTTCATGTAGTTCTCTCCAGGCCTCTGAAATCATTCTGCTGGTCATTTCTTACAGAACAATAATATCCCATAACACTTATAAACCATAATTTATTCAGCCATTCTCCAACTGATGGGCAGCCACTCACTTTTCAGTTTCTTGCCACTACAAAAAGGGCTGTGGCGCTTTATTTTGACAAAAAACCTGAAGCTTGCTTATATAAGTGGGCTTCTGAAGGGTTGCAGTTCAGGAGTTACTGTGAAGTGGGACAGTGATCTTTAAGGAAGAAATTGCAAAGAAACAAACTTGAATTTAAAGTTACGAACAAAAATATTCCTTGATATGCCAGTCACAATGGAACAAATTTAGTTTTTGAAACGCTTTATGGGCAAATTGACTGCATTTGTTGAGTAGATGGAGGCAAAGAAACTAGGAGAGTGCTATAAGTATCCAGGTACTATAATGAGGACTCCAGATGTTGGTTATAGACATACGAAAGAATAGGTGACTTGGGAAAATACATAAGCCTTTAAATACTATAGTGATTTGGATAGAGTGACTGTAATGAATTCTGGCTCTTATTCCTCTCTGAAGTAATATTGTTGTATTCAGGGGATGTTGCCTTCTGTGATGGATTCATCACCAAGCTTTGACATCTTCTTTCTTCTCTCTTCCTCATTAAAACATTCAGAAAGACACCATAGCAAAACTGTGATCACAGGATTTATTTTTAAGTACTCTTACTATTAATGGAAAGGTTTGAGCAATTCATTTCCTTCGCCAGCTTAACCTATATTTAAATAGTTCATCTTTTGAACCTTAAATGTAATTAATATAGTAATTTTTAAAAAATGGTATCTATCCACTTATATTTCATCCCTTGAGTATTTATATCTCATTTATATGTGCACATATTGTCCACTGTTCCCCACACCCCAAGAAGAATATAGGTTTTTAAGGACAGGGAATGTTTGTGTTCCCTAGTATCTGGCATATAGATGTTAAATGCTTATTGGTTGATTTATATCATTGGAATATTTTTGGCCGCAACCTTTTCCCTCAAATTTCAGTTTTTTAATTTTATTGACTCAACTCTTATTAAGTGCCTATTTTGTTCAAAATACTGGCCTAGGCAGAGAGATACAAGATTTAAAAAATGATAATGTCCTGCTCTTAAGAACCTTGGATTCTTTTGGTAGGATATGACATGTATATGTGTGTATATTTGTGTATACAAGTAGAGTAACAGCCATTAGGTATGGAAAGAAGAGAGTTGAATTTGTCTGATAGTCCTGACTCCATTAAACTATGTGTTTAACTTTGGACAGATCATTTTTTGAACCTCTGTCTTGAGCCATAAAATTAGGAGATTGGACTGGATGATGTCTAAGGTTTTTTCTAGTTCAAAATACACTATTCTATAGTTGACCTTTGTATGTATTTATTTTATGTATATGGGAATGATTTAGGCCAAATTAAGTGTTTGCCCTAATTAACTTTTTTGTAGTAGATCACATGTATTTGTGAGCTTAAACCTGTTTTGATATTCACTACTCCATGTATGTCTAATTTCATTTAAGAATAGGCAAGGCCCCAAATTTTTCACTGTGGCTAACATGATTATGAGTCTCTCCTAATTTGGGCTGGTTCCTTAACAATATACAGACTATCACCAAAAGTACTTACTTCTTCATGGCCTGTATATTTATTTTCTTTCCGACTAAGATGTGTATGCTGCTTTGGGGAATTGTCATGAGTTTTTTAATATGCTGTATAGCATGTGGCAGGAGCTAATATTTGTATTTCATTTCTTTAATATGAATACTGGTCAGTTCTCAGAATGTTGGACTTTGTTGTTCAGTTATTTCAGTCATGTCCGCTCTTCCTGACCCCATTTGGGGTTTTCTGGACAAAAATGACTTGTGATTTCCTTTTTCAGCTCATTTTACAGATGAGAAAACTGAGGTAGACAGGATTAAGAAAGGGACTTGACCAGGATCACACAGCTAGTAAGTGTTTGAAGCCAGATTTGAACTCAGGTCTGCTGCTCTAGAAGCTGTTTGTATTAGATGGCCTGTCAGTTTTTTCTTGCTCCAAATCTGTTATGCTGAAAAGGCTTCAAGCACAGTCCATAAACCAGGACATGCCCGCTAAAACACGGAAGGGCTGGCTGGTTGATGTTAAATTTTTAGTTGTGATAACCCACTAACAAATGTAACTGTACAGGGACCCCCAAACCTGGAGAGGTAGAGAGTAGGATTTGTATTCTGCAGGGCATGAAAGAGGAACCCAAAAATGGACAGAAGGCGCCAAGAGCAGCTGTCTTTGGACAGTCTTTAGTCAGCCCACATATGCTATTGATAGCTTTGTGATGTCAGAGGAACAAGAGAGAGATCGCCCTTTAGCGTTTTGGATGAACTCCCTATATTGAAATTGTGGTAGGACCTAGATAGGCATGAATGCATTGTATAACCTGCAACCTCTTGTAGTATTTATTCTCAGAAATTAGGTCTGTTATAAAAAATGTTTGCAGGTTGGTTTTTCTGGGAGCTCAGGCTGGTCTTCCCTTCTTTCTGTCAGTGCTGTACCCAGAGTTAACCAAACCAGAATATCTGGCTTTGATCATTTGGACACTCAGTTCCCATGTAAATGGCCATATCAGCACCTCTTTCCAGACTCTGCTTTTCCTTCTCACTATCACTCCCGAAGTTCAGCTGTCTGTTGCTCTTATACAATTGTCCATCTGTCCTCCTGATCCAGCCTTGCCCAGCTTGCCACTTTGCTGGTCACTACTCCTACCTTGCCTGACCTGTTCACAGCAGCAGCAGGCAGTCACTCACCAGGAACCTGGTAGTCAGATACCTTTCCCTTTGTTGGAAGGAATCTTAGCCCCTTGTTGGGAAGCTAGAAAGAAAAATTGGGGCTAGGAAGAGTGAGGATATAGATTCATGTTTTTGATTTCGCTACTTCTGGTTTAAAATTTTGACGTGTAATCCATATATCTGCCCAGGAATGATATTTTCCTTTCCAGAGCTATTTCTGTTTATGGGAGGGCCATGAGGGTGAGTGTATGTGTATATGTATACTGTGTGTTTATATTACTCTATGTGTGTGTTTATATTATTTTCTAGCCATCCTAGGAAGAGAGGGTTTTATTTTCAGATGTTTGAAACGCTTGTTGTCTGTTCTATCAAACATTGCTGGTAGTCACAGAACTGTGCTCTTGGTCTGTTCATGCTATCAGACTTTAATGACTTGATCTTTAAATAGTTGAATCGGTAAATTAAAATGACATTGCTGTTCCCCTGTTTGTTTTACATAGAGATTTTATGTAAAGTGATTTTATAGAGAGGGAAAGATGTCATGACTTGGCTCTCCCAGAGTGAAAGGGCCTAACTCTAGAGTTGATGTGCTCTCTGCTGCTAGACAACAATGTTACATGTAAGAATGTTGTAAAGAGAATTCTTGGTTTTGTGGGTAGGTTGGATTCGATTAGATGGCCTCTTAGGTTTCTGCCAGCTTTTGGGATTCTGTAAATCTATGTAATTCTAGATGAATGAACCCATGGAGATCATATCTTTTTCTTCCTTCCTTTCTTTTTTTCCCCTCTTTCCTCTCTCAATGTCATTTTTTTTCTTTCTCTTTCATTTTATTAAAGTGCCTTCTAAATGCCAGGAATACAATTTTTAAAAATAGTCTCTTGCTCTCAAGGAGCTTGCAATATTTATTTTTTAAAATTTTTTAAGGAGCTTGCCATTTAATAGGAAAACACCACTTGAAAGGGTATGGGTAGAGGCCAGAAAGCTCCTAGGGCAAATTGGAAACAGTTAGTAAAGCTCCAGAGTAGTATAGAAAGTGGGAGGAGAAGGGAGAGAGAGACAGAGACAGAGTCACAGAGATAGACAGTGTGTGTAAGTGAATATAAATATAGGATAAAGAGTCAGAGGATTTCATCTCCAGATCTCATCTCATCTTGTCTTTTTTTCTTCTCTCTCTCTTTTTTCTCTCTGAAGTAACTTATAAAACTTGAAACTTCATAGCAAAAATAGGGATGGAATCCTGAAGTAATTATGCATGACTTTTTGTATTTGAAAATTAAAAGCTCCATTGATTTGAAACGACATAAACAATAGACAATCCATTTAGTTGCCAAAGTCCAGCGTTTGAATTCTGTTTTTTTACTTCAGCTTTTGATAATGACTTTTTTTTTCCCTAATAGTAAAAGGCAAAGAACAAGACAAGGCCACAGATGTAAAGGCAATTAAAGGTAAGTTCAATGAAGTTTCATTGTATTAAAAAATTTATGTTACTCGTTGGCTACATAGAACATTTTTCACCTTGTGTAATTGCACCATACAAATCAATTTATCTTTTTTAAAAAATAAATTGCTCACTCTTTTTGTGGTGGCAAAAAAATTGGAGAATGTATAGATGCCCATCAGTTGGAGAATGGCTGAATAAGTTATGGTATATGAAGGTAATGGATTAGTTTTGTTCTATAAAAATTGATGAATAGGCTGATTTTAGACAGGCCTGGAAGATTTACATGAACTGATGCTGAGTGAAACACGCAGAACCAGGAAAACATAGTATACAGCAACAAGACAATATGATCAACTTTGATCAATTTGATTCTTCTCAGCATTCAGTAATTCAAGGCAATCCCAATAAACTTTGGATGGAAAATGTCATCTGCATCCAGAGAGAGGCTATGGAAACTTACTGTAGGGAAAAGCATATAATTTTCACTTTTTTTTTTTTTTTTTTTTTTCCTTCTTCTTCTTTTTTTCTTCTTTTTTTTTTCCTTCTCATGGGTTTTCCCTTTTGTTCAGTTTTCTCTCCCACCATGAATCATCTGGGAATGTTTAAAAAAAAAAAAAAAGAATGTATATGTATAACCTAAAAAAATTAAAATAATTTTTTAAAAAATGAATTGCTAACTTTTGTTTATATGTATTAGTTTGATTTCCATTATCTGTCCCTCTCCCTTCCTCTCCAGAGAACCATCCCTTGTAACAAAGAATACCACAGAAAAAGGAAGTAAAAGAATTGAGCAAAACTCAGCAGCTAGTCATGGTTCAAGTTTGACAGTTTGTGAAATGTTTCCTGGGACAGGCTTGGTTATAATTAGAGACTGTTGTGGAGTTACTATTCTGTTTACCTCTCCCTGGCAGTTCATCGTGGTCTGCCCATGCCTCTGAAGTTTTCATAGTCCTCATTTCACATGGTGCAGTAATAGTCCATAGTTTAACTATGTGCCAGTGGACATTCATCTACTTTGTTATCAATTCTTTATTAATGCAAAAGGTACTGCAATGAATATTTTGGCATATATGGGATCTTTCACCTACTAAAGGGAGGGAGGGCCAAGAACAATATACTTAACAGTGGGATTTCTGATTAGGGTTTTAATCATTCTTCACAAAATTCCAGTTTGCTTTCCAGAATAGTTGGACCCTTCCATCAACAGTATATTGGTGTGCTTATATTCCCTTAGATATTGATTATTTTCATCTTTTGTCATCCTTCCTTAATTTGGTGAGCTTGAGGTTAAATTTTAGAGGTGTTTTGGCTTAAAAAAGCTCACTTTTCAAAGAGCTAAGATTTTATTATTGTGTATAATTAGTGATGATACCAATAGAAGTCCTAAATAATGATTGATTATTTTCTGAGGCCAAAAACCTTAGGTAACCATTCTTCTGAGGATAACTTTTTTTGAGTTTAGCTAGATGGTGACAGACCTACTCGAACTTATAGCCTTTTCCATTTGGATGTGGAGAAAACAAAATTACCTCCATCCTAACAGTAGCATCTAAGTAGGACTTTTATGGAGAAATATTATGTTTAACCTTTATTATTTTCAACTTAAACTAGCATTGAAAAGTTCATTTAGAACTCCCTATTTGACAAAGATTTCTGGGAAATCTGGAAAGCATTTGGACAGAAACTTGCATAGACTAGTTTCTATGTTTAAAGCAACTAGGTCTGGAATCAGAAAGACCCGAGTTCAGACTAGCCTCATGCACTTAACCCTAATGGCCTGGTTTCCTTAGGCTTGGTTTCCTTGTCTGTAAAATGAGCTAGAGAAAGAAATGGCAAACATTCCAGAATCTTTGCCAAGAAAATTCCAAATGGGGTCATGAAGAGTCGGACAGGACTGAAGCAACTGAAGAACAATAGTGTAGACCAACGTCTCCCATCATATACCATGATAAAGCACAGTGGGTCTCCAACTTAGACATAGAGGGTGATATCATAAGCAAATTAGGGGAACAGAATTTCTTACCAGTCAGATATATGGATAAAGGGGGAAATTTATGGCAAAACTCCATACAGCTTTATGGGAAGTAAAATAGTTAATATTGATTACATGAGATTAAAAAGAAAGGGCAGGGAATAGAGCATTGGCCCTGGGGTCAGGAGGATCAGAGTTCAAATCTGGCCTTAGACATTTGTTAGCTTTGTGACTCTGGGTCAATCACTTAATCTCAATCGCTCCAAAAAATAAAATAAAATAAATTTAAAAGGTTTTGGACAAACAAATCCAATGTAATCAAGATTAGAAGAAAAGTGCGTATGTGTGTGTGGCAGGGAAAGGGAAGGGTGGTTTATACCAAATTTCTGATAAAGGCCTCATTCTCCAATTGAAACATTGTCAAAAATATAAACAACTTGTTTTCAGAAGAAGAAATTAAAACTATCTACAGAGAAATGCAAATTTAAATAGCTCTAAGGAAAGACCTTATACCTATCAGATTGGCTAACATAACAGATAAGGAAAAGGATGAATGCTGGAAGGGATGTGGAAAAGTAGGTACACTAAATGCACCACTGGTAGAGTTGTGAACTGGTCTAGCTATTATGAAAGACAATTTGAAACTATACCCAAAGGACTATAAAACTGCATTCCCTTTGACTCAGCAATACTGCTAAGTCTATAAAAGGAAAAGAGTCTCTATGTATAAAAATTTAAAGCACCTCTTTGTGATGGCAACAAATTGAAAATTGAGAAATACCTATCAATTTATGAATAGCTGAACAAGTCATGGTATATTATTTTGTCAAAATTGTAATGTGCTGTAAGAAATGATGAGCAAAATGGTTTCAGAAAAATCTGGAAAGGTTTATATCAGCTGATGCAAAGTGAAGGGAGTAGAACCAGGAAAACATTATACATGGTAATAGCAATATTATATGATCAGCTGGGAATGGTTTGTCTTGGATCATTGTATAATTGAGAAAAGCTAATTATGAAGGATTCATGAGAAATGGTGTCCTCCTGCAGAGAAAGAACTGATGGAATTTGAATGAAGATCAAAGTATACTTTTTTACCTTTTTAATTTTTCTTGAGCTTTTTTTGATCTGTTTTCTTTTGCCACATGGTTAATATGGAAATATTTTGCATGATTGTACAGTAATGAGCTGCATAAAATTGTCTTTTCAAGAAGAGGGGAGGAGAGGAGCAGATTTGAAATTCAACTTTAAGGAATATTAAAATCTGTTTTTATATATAATTGGGAAAATAAAATATAAAAATTTAAAAATAAAAAGTACATTTAATTTAAAACTAATCGGTTCAAATAACTTAAATTACTTACAGTTTATCCTATATAAATTTTGTCTGTACATTGTGGTTTGCATGTTATGTCTTTCATTAGATTGTGAACTCTTTGAGAGTAAAACCTTTTTTGCCCTTCTTTGCATTAGAATGCCCAGCACAGAATAAATAGGTACTTATTAAATGCTTATTGACCAGCAGGTCTTTTGTTATGTGAGATGGCACTTTGGGAAAGGGAGGCATGCTGAGGAAAACTATGGTGATATTTAAACAGAAAGAAAAACTACCACAAAAACTCCCTGAGAAATAGATAAGCAAAAAGGCACCTATTGTATGCCAAATGCTGTTAGGGGCCGGGCCTTTATCTCCAGCTTATATTCTAGTGGGGGAGGTAACAAGTACTTATAAAAAGAAATGCCGCATAAACAAAAAGTTAATAGATAAAATATATTCAGAGTTGTTTGGGAAGAACAGTGCTAGGGAGGGATCATGAGGGGCTTCCTGTCAAAGAAGGTACTTAAGCTGTAGAGTCTCTGAATGGCGAGAAAAGGTGAGAAATGAGGGCAAAAAGGCAGGATTGAGTGGATCAGGGAGGTGGGGGAGAAGTCCAGGCAAACAAATCAGGAGGGACCTGAGTTGGGCCCCCAGACTCCTCCAGAGTCATCAGAGCTCTGGAACAAGAAGGCCCAGTGCTGGAGGATAGGGGGCCTTCAGCACAGGGTGGGATTTTGGAAGGGGGAGAGAGAAGGTTTAGGATGAGGAATGGGAGGTCGTTAGTGATGAAGGGCTGGGGCTTCTAAGACTAAGGCCGAACATGGACATGCGCGTGTCTATCCATGGAGTCATCATTACATAGATGGCGATTGAACTGTTGGGGTCTGGTGGGACCGTGCACAAGTGACAAGAAGAGGGCTACCAGGATGGGGCCGGTGCCATCCCCTGCTGCCCAGCACTTGTCTCTGTTCTTCACACACTCCTCTCCCATCTCTGCTTTTACACTGGCCATCTCTCCTGTCTGGAGTCTTCACCTTGGGTTCATAAAAATCCTTTTTTTTTTTTTTTTTTAAACACAAAACCTTATAACAGCTTATAATCTCCCCCCTTCCCCAATTACCTTATATTTAACTATTATAGTGTATTTCCTTTTTTTTTTTTTTTTAATTCTTATACATGTACTTATCTCCTTTCATAGGATGTAAGCTCCATGAAAGCATGGGCTATTTAATTTTTTTGTATTCCCAAAATCAAATTGCTTGGCACAAAGCAGAAACAAATGTTTATTGATTGATATCCAAAATTAGCATTACTTGTAATGGAGAAGCATTTTCTTTCCTAACAAGCATAGATAAAGCAAAGATCCATCTCCCCCAAAAAAGCCCAACTAATTTGATTTTGTTCTAAAAATGCTAGATAAGGGAAATAAAGGCATTGTCAAAAGAGACAAAATAGTTCCTATTTGCAGGTGACATAATAATTTTCTTAGCTTGAAACCACAGAAATTTATAACACAATCTATGAGCTATACAGTTAATAACCTCTGTTCTTCCCCCCCAAAAAAAAAATCACCTCTGCAGGTGATTGTGTACTTCATGCAGCATCTGACGATGAGATGCAACAGAATGTGGATCGATTTTCTGCTCACTTTGTCCTGGCAACACCAAAAAAGCAGGTTTTCCACCAGCTAATAACACACCATCCGTACGTGAAACCAGTAGTCACAGTATGGGGGGAAATTTGAATGCTGTGGATAAATCCAGTTACTTTGGCAGGGGACTTTGCAGGGATATCCACGTAAATGGTGAAATTGATGCGCCCATTGCCAGAGCCAGCTCATGTTGGGGAGTCTCTGAAGGAAAGTGTGGGAACAAACTGCTCTTGGCAATCTCACCCCTGGCGGTCTCCGGAGCCGTAGTGCCGAGCTCATCAAATGCCGTGATCCTCTTGGTCTTATCAGAGCCTTAGAACTTTCCCCCTTAGTCTTAGGAAGATTCTGAAATCACCAGCAAGGGAGCATGGCAGACACCGAGGCTCCGCTCCAGAGAGCATCTCTGGCTGGCACATGGTTCAAATGCCAGACAGTTGTGGCCTAAAAGCCTATTTTACAGAGAATTCACCTAAGGCAGGCAGAATCACACTGGCGTGTGGAAATGAGAGGCCATCCCCATTGCAAATGCTCCTTTACAGATGCTGGAGTCCGTGTGCAGCCAGTAGGGTCGTATTGGACAGATTGCCTACAGATGAGCACAGTGAGGATATTGGTCTTCCAGAACAGAGATGAGCAGCCAGGAGGCAAGGCCCTCCAGATTAGGGGAAGGCCTGGGTTGCTCCGAGTGCTTGAGAAGGTGTGGTTCTAGGGTGGGACCACAAATGTGGGCTGGGAAGCCATCAGTGCTCCAGGTGATGCTTGGAGCCCCGAGAATGAACAGCGAACAAGAAGGCGGGAACCCTCCAGGACTAGAGGGGACAGGCAGGATCGAGATGGGGGGACTGGAAGGCCGGCATGGGCTCCCCATGGAGAGGTGAAAAGACTGTAAAACTGCTTTTCATCTTCATTATCTCCCATCTTGCATTTGAAGAGAAAACTTTCTCATTCTCCCTGATTCAGAAGTGTGGTCATTCTTCTTAGCCTATTCTTCTGCATAGTCACCAGTGAATCTTCAAAGGATCTGAAATTTTTTCTAGCTTTCATTTGCTTTAGCTTGAGGGAGAAAAGTGAGTTTAATAAAGTTGGCACCTTGAAAATTACCTGTAGCAAATACACAGAAAGTCTGGGTGCACACTTATTATTTAACCCCGATTTTTGGTTGTCGGCTAGCTGTTTGTAGACTGGTAATGTAGTTACTGGAGCAACTGGTGACACCATGGATAAGGCTCCAGGCCTACAGTCAGAAAGACATCTCCCTGAGTTCAAATCTGATCTCAGATACTTACTAGCTGTGTGACCCAGGGCATCATTTCACCCTGATGGTCTCATTTTCCTCATCTGTCAAATGAGCTGTAGAAGGAAATAGCAAACCACTCCAGTATCTTTGCCAAGAAAACCCTAACACAGTTAGACATAGCTGAAAATTTAATAAATTCAGTTAGCCTTGGGGATTTTCTTTACCATGAATGTAAAGAGCACAAAAATTCAACTTTGCTGGCTTAATGGTGATGGGAGAGAGGAATGCAAATGTACATATTGTTTAAATCCATGTTCAAATTCATTGGTCTCTGGACAGGGAAAAGAAAAATGGCCTGTTACATATGTTATAAGGTCCAAGTAGTATTATAACCGATATTCTTAGTACATTGGAGCAAGAGAGGAATAGGATTGACATTGGTCCTGCAACCTTTAAAGAGCTTTTGTTTATGTGAGTTATATCTATCAGCATTTATCACTTTTGAAATTAAAATCTATATTATTATGGAAATAATTTGACTTTTAAGATTCTCTGAAAGAGTCCACTGGGATCCCTAGTTATACTTTGAGACCTATTGGATAGAGCTCTTCTATGTGAGAAACTGCCTTTGTCAGTGATTGACACTTTCTCTGTATATTAAAAGTTTTAGAAAGTTGCCTGTGGTCCAGAGAGATTAAGTCAATTGCCCAGGGTCACACAGCCAGAGTGGGTCAGATATTCAACATGAAGCAGATCTTCCTGATTCAGAAGCTGGCTGTGTGTAGCCTTTTGTTCTTAAAATGTGTGACAATTTAAAAATCAGTGTTTAAAATATTCCTAGAAAACAAAGAGTTGTATACTTAATTTTTAAATTAGTAAAATGGCTATACTCTCTTAGGAGTTAATAAGCTTGTAGATGTTCAAATCAAAGGTTTTCTGGTAAACATTTTTTTCTTTCTTTTTTAATTACAGCTGCACTACCAGTACATTCCCCACAAAAGAGCCCTAGAAATCATGCCTTATTGGAGGCTGCCGGACCAAGCCATGTGGCAATCAATGCCATTTCTGCCAATATGGACTCTTTTTCAAGTAGCAGGACAGCTGCTCTTAAAAAACAGCCTAGTCACATGGAAGCTGCTCATTTTGGTGACCTCGGTAAGTTGATAAAGGATTTTTTTAGATTGCTCCGATATTTCAGAACACTTAGGAAACTATTTGGAAGACTATTTGTGTCAGAGTATCATCTACAAATGTGATAGGTAAGACAGTGCACTGGTTCTGCATCAGAGATGGTGTTAACAGGATGTCAGCTGAGTTAAGTAAAAAATGCAGCTCTTCTAGTCTTTCAGGTAACCTAATGAGCCAGCAGATGTTTGTGGCCATCTGTTTTAAATAAAAAGATGAATCATAGACTCACTTATAATTTCTTTGTTGTAGCCACGGTCAGGTGGGACTTGGCAGATAGAATTTCCAGCAGCAGCTTAGTTTCTTAGGATGTGATATCCAGTTTTCAAGAGAATATCAGGAAAAACTTGAGATTTAATGATCTAATATGAGAAGAATCAACACTTTCTGAAATGTTTGCTACTGGAGACAAGAAATGTCTTTAATGCTAAAGGGAGGTGAATTGGATTTTTAAAAATGTTTTATTGAAATATTTTGTATTCAAATCAGTTTCCCACTTCCTACCCCTACTCCTGAGTGAATCTTTCCTTGTGACAAAGAAAACAAGTAAAAACGTCTGACAAGTGTACTCTGCTGTGTCCCAGGAAACCTGCACTTGTCTGCCATAAAAGGGGGGGGGGGGCCGTGCTGTTTTATTTTTCTCCTTCAGGACCTTTTCTAACCAGCTGGTCCATTGCTCCAAGGTTGTCTTGTAGAATGCTTTGCGACTCTTCTCGTAGTTCCAGGGGGCACTTTCTGATGTTGATCTCTTGTCACATTACTGCCTTCTGTCTTTGTTTGGCTGAGGAACTAGAGCGTTCTTCAGTTACTCCATATCCTTTTTTTATGGGACAGATATTCCTAAGGATTAGGGATGGCCACAAAGGAGGGAAGGGAGCAGAAAATTTGTAAGTTAGCTCTAATCTCTAGGGACAAGAATACAATGTTGGAGTTTGAGAATTGACTGTATTAGAAATTTAGACAAAGTCTGTTGTGCTAATCTTGAGGCTTATCATGTGATCTCATTTTCCAGGAGCAGAATAATGAGGATTAGCCAACTAACAAGGAGCCTTTTAGATAAAAATATTGAATGCATTTATGGATCACTTGTTCTTTTCTTTCCCCTCTGATGACTAAAAACTGTTTTCTATGGTGCTCTCATTTTTTTTTTATTTTACAGCCAATTAAACCATGTATTCTTTTTCTAGCTATTTTGAGTTGTGTATACATTTTATTGCAGATAGCCGATGCTTGTCTTATTAAAGGTGTCCAGTCTCTTAATCTTAAATTATCCAGTTTTTCTGGCTAATTTTTTTGCTGCTTTGTCTTTTAGGCAGATCTTGTTTGGACTATCAGACTCAAGAGACCAAATCAAGTCTTTCGAAGACCCTTGAACAAGTCCTGCAGGACAGTATTGCCCTTCCGTATTTTATTCAGTTTATGGAACTTCGGAGAATGGAACATTTAGTGAAATTCTGGTTAGAAGCTGAAAGTTTCCGTTCTACAACCTGGTCCCGCATAAGAGCACACAGTCTGAATACAGTTAAACAGAGCTCCTTGGCAGAACCTCTCTCTCCTTCATCTAAAAGGCATGAAACGACAGTCTCTTTTCCATCTGAGTTTCTTGACCAGAGGTTGGAGAGTTCTAGCACAGTCCAGCTGCTCATGACCCACTCAAAAGGAACAGAGATGAATAATAGAACTAGCAATGCTCAGAATCACTCGCTGCCTTCCCAGGATAGAGATAATGTTCGTTCTCTCCATCTTGAAATGTCCAAGGAAGTGACTCAAGTTTCTATGGAATATCAAGACTCTTCCAGACTTACGGGATCAAATAGAAATAGTCCTTCTTCTACTCTAAAGGAATTATCAGGAAAACTAATGAGAAGTAAGTAGGTAATGTGTTGGCTTTACCTTCCTTTTTCATCCCAATCAGGATTGAGGCTGGAGGAAGAGGAGGACTGGCATGGGCCTTACCTCATCCCAGACTATGCACATCATGGCCTCCAACCTCTCCACAGGGATTAGGGGACCTAGGAGGATCTTCAGAGTGATTCCTGTCACCTGAGGGGCAGAGTAGCCTAATGGAAGCCTGCCCACAGGGGGGAAGCCTTGTTTGACTTCAGTAGTTGAATAAATTTATGTAATGTCTCTACACGATCTTATTGTGAGGTAGTCAGGCAAGGCACTCCCTGTTTTGTGGAGGCCAGAGAAAGGGGGTTGACCAAGGCCACCCTAGGAGTTGAAGCTGGCATCTGGCTTCACTGCCACTGCTCTTTCCATTGCACTTCATCTGCCTCTTCTTCCCCCAATTATCTTACTCTTTCTCAGGATTGTGAGAGGGGTCTCATTCATTATCTTCACAACACTTGGTTAATACACTTAGTCTTTTAAAGAAATTTTACATACTTTGGTGGTTTCATATAATACAGCAAGAGCAATTTGGAATTTTATTTGAGTGATTAAAAGGAGAACCAGTTAAGATTTTAAATCAGAAAGACGCAGTTTTTCAAAAGAAATATAAGTGAATGAGTGGATTTGAGTAAGAGCATTCTCTGATTGTCAGACCATATCACTGAAAGTCATCGCATCCTCGAGGGGGAGCAGAGGCCATGGAGCCTGCAGATGAGGAAGCTGAGGGGGTCATAGAGAAATTAAGGGGCTTGCCAGGAGTCGTCGTCAGTATCTGAAGTCACATTTGAACCCAGACCTTCCTCGATGGCAGGCTGCCTCTGACTGTCACTCCTAGAATCTCTTTCATGTTGAAAATTCTTTGATTCTAAGAACGTTGGGGAAATTTTATTTTAACTGCTCATGTTACTCTGGTAGACTTTGCATTAAGTGTAAAGTGATAAGTAGCATAGAAATGTTCCCCAATACCCCTCAGCTCTCTGTTCTGTAAAATCTGTTGGCCAGTCCCAAGGGCCAGATGTAAAATCTTTTTGTATTGGCCATAAATGCCTCAGTGGAGCCCAGATGGAAACTCTTTTTTCACCTATAATTCCTATCTGACCTTGTCAACTTCAGGTTGTGTTGCGGGAAAAGATCTCTTTGGACAAACTGGAGAAATACCTTCCTTGTTCCATTTGTTTAGATGCCCTTCATGGAGCACAGATCTTCTCTTGTGTCTTTGTAATTTTCAGCTGAAAGAAGGGTATTGGAGGAGTATGGCAGGGCTGGAAGGCCTGCTCAGCTGCTGCATTAATTGACGAAAGCTGCCCGTGGAAATGGAGAGCTCCACGAGTGGGGCTGCAGAGCTCCTAGGGTTAGAGTTCCTTTTCCATAACTTCCTTCAGGAACCCCGTTGGGGAGCGGACAACTCGAAGTTTGGCTGTTTTAGGTTCAGCTGGAACCTCATTTCGTGCAGGCGTGGAGCAGACGTGCCACAAGTGGTTTTCCTTTCAGTGACAATTTTGGATGGAACTCAGAGCAGATGGCTTCTGAGGCAGGAGAGTAGGCCACGGGTCAGACCTAAGAAGGTCTAATCCTGCTGATAGGGCTACCTGGCGGGCTGGGGATGTTCCCTGCAGTGTCTCATGAGCCTTCAGGCGGCCTCTTGGAGTGGCAGCATGGTAGGTAGAGTGCTGAGCCTGGAGCCACGAGGTTTTTGCCAGCTATGTGACCCTGGCCAAGTCACTTAACCCTTTTGCCTCAGTTTCCTCATCTGTGAAATAAGCTGGCAAGCTGCTGCAGGGTTTTGGTCACAAAAAGTGGACATGAATAAATGACCAAACAGCAAAAGGCCCTGTTTAATTACCATCTTTCTCACTTTATCTCTGACACGTATGCAGATCTGTGTAGAAATAAAGACAATTGTATTCTTCCCAAGAATGAGGAAAACATAAGACATTCCCAGCCCTCCTTTTCACTCAGAATAAAGGTCACCATGGGCTGATAGATAAGAACTAGTGTGTGCGCTCAGTATCCCTCCAACAAGCAAGGTTTTGCTGTATTGGAGTTGTTAGAACTGGTGGGATATATTATGGAAAGCTCTCAATGATGTTACTCCTAGCCAGCTCACTGCCCGTGAGCCAGGCAGGGCAGTGTCCTCATCCCCATTTGACAAGAGTTTTGTCTGGTATGACACGGCAGGACTTGAATCCAGGATTTTTTGGCCAGCCTTTGAGAGGCTGAATCAGCATTCTCTGACTACATTTATCTTGAACTATTCCCCTTCCCCCCACATGCCTCATGATTTGTACCTTCCAAAAACGTATGTTCCCTAATGTTTTAGGGAAGCTTGGTTCGTGTTTAGGGACCATGGGTGCTGAAAAGAAATTTGATGTGATTTGATTTTGTTTTGGTTTTGGTTTTCAAGGCATTCAGAAATAAGTGACTTGCCCAGAGTCAAACAACCCTCACTCGTGTTAAGTGTCTGAGGTCACATTTGAACTCAGGTCAGAAGGACCCCAGAGCCAATGCTCTATCAACTGCATTCTAGCTGCCCCTACAAAAGAATTTATTTAATGATTTTTTATCAAATAAAGTTATTACAAACTTTAAATTAGAGAAGATGTGGACTGTAACATGTCTAAGATGTGGACTGGACCTGTGAGTTCACTGACACAGAAAACTCCCAAGTGAGGACCTTCCCTCCACTAATAGAGATCAGTACCTCTCAGATAGAAAGGAAGCCCTCTAGGCCGTAGACTGACTTAGAAAAGCACGAATGAACATTACCTATATTCTGTTTTTTTAAAAACATTTCTTCAACATTTACAATTACCTTTTGATCTGGATTTGCCTGATGAGCTTGTAGCTCAGGCAATGGGTTTGGCCCCTCTGACATGGGGCACTGGCCATCACATGGCCAGTATATAATCAGTAAGATTCAAACCTTGTCCTTTTTGTTTGGAGGCCAGCTCTCTCCTCTCTGCTGCAGTGCCTCTGTATTACACAATTCCCAAAGTTTTTGTTTTGGGATTGAATGCTTAGAGCTTTTCTGAAACAATTTATAACTTCAGGCTTATTTTATTATGTTCCTTTTAATGGAAATAGGTTTATTCTGAACTAAAGAGCAGATAACTAAATGAAATCTCTTCTGAGCAGTTTCTGGTTTTTTGGATTGAGGTTTGTTGCACTTAAAGAGGAAGGAAGAGGAGCTGAAAGTTAAAATGCAGAAACCTAGACCACTTGATTTTAATGTCCTCAGATTCTTGCAGTGAACTTCCCTTTCTGGCAGCTTCCTCTAAAAGGCATCTTTTTAGTTAAAGTAAAAAATTTGACATTGAAGCATTTTCTTTCGTGTTCCTTCCTTCTCCCCCCCTTCCCCCGAATCTGCCTCGTCTTGAATTTTTGTTTTGTAATATGGAAGTGAAAAAGCATCTGTGCCACTTTAAGTAATTCTCAAGTCACCAAATATGATAGATGAAAATTTGAACTTTGGGGATCCATATGTCTGCCTACAAACCGTACCCTAGCTCTCCTCAGCCCTTGGCAGCCTCTGCCCCCAAAGAGGATGGGACTGGCTGCTGTTGGCTTCTCCTGTCATTCTGATGAGCCCCTCTGGCTGCTGCTCTTCTCTGGGGTCAGCGTTTGGTCAGCATTTCATCTTGGAGTTCTGTGTCCAAGGCTACTCCAATGCCAGGGCCCCTTCAGGTCCTCTTTGGGATCTCATTGGTCAGCGTGCTCATGCTCGGCCTCCAGGGCTTGTCTGTGAGTAAGAATCATCTCCAGACCTTTATCCCCAGTTTTTGGCCGCTTTGGAAGGGCCGTCAGCAGCGTCCTCCTGGCCACAGCTTTACCAGCCCTGGTGGGGGACTGGCCCCTTCTCCAGGGCCCAGCAGAGTCCGGAGGAGACGACTGGGGGCCGGCCCTCTCTGCCTCCTCCCCCTGGGCACGGCTTTCTGAATGAGCCTGTGCAGGATCCGGGCCCCACTGTGCTAGGCGCTCACATGGGATGGGCTGGAAGGAGAAAGACGAACCCCAACAACAGACACGCGTCCCCCGCGGATAATCCGGCCCGCTCCAGAACGAGCAGAGCAGGAGTAACGGGGGTTGTGCAGCAGGTCAGGCGCTGGGGGCGTTCAGCCAGTGCCTGCCCAGGAAGCCGCTGCGATGTCTAAAGCCACCATCTTGTTTTTCTCCCCAGGTATAGAACGCGATGCAGTGAGTACTTTTACCAAATATATATCTCCAGATGCTGCTAAACCGATCCCCATAACAGAGGCGATGAGAAATGACATCGTAGGTAAGGCCATTTCAGTGTTCCCAGCCTAGGGTCAGAAGCCCAAAGGAATCTCAGACAGGGGGCGCTGTGTCGTCTCTGCTTGTTCTGTTCTCCGGCCCGTCAGGTGCCTCACATGGAACACCCATTTTTCTTAGCCTGCATCCACAAGGTAGCCATGCATCCCCCCTCCAAGTGTTCTGATTGGGGGGTCCCAGGTGTTGTTTTGAAAAGTCAGTCTCAAAGCTGTGCCCGGTGCAGTCGGGGGCCCAACTTCTTGCCATCGTGCAGCCTCGGGCCACTGGCTCTGAAGGTTGCAGCAGGCCCTGGGGTGGGGGTTGGGGGGGAGGTCACCTGTCAGCACCCCCAGCATCGGCAACGGGGTGCTTGGTGCAGCTGGAGGCTGCTGGGAAGGGTTATTTCTGTCTAGTCCATTGTTTGGGACACAAAAGGCTTTGTCTCATAGAAATAATAGTACAAGTGAAGCAGGTTTCTGAGTTCACCTCCTAAGGCCTGCCGGCTGTGGCCTGGGCCGGGGCCTGCTCCTGCTCTGCTCCTGCTCTGCTCCTGCTCTGCTCCTGCTCCTGCTCCTGCTCCTGCTCCTGCTCCGGTTCCTAGCTCTCTGCTCCTTTGCGCCTCCTGGTGGAGGGTGGAGGTGGTGCTAGCTGGACACTTCCCATGAGAGTGGAGGAGGACTCAGGGATGGGAGGGAGGATCTTTGCGGCTGGTAGATCAGAGAGACTCTGGGTCTGCTGTGAATTTCAGAAGGGTAGTGATTGAAAAAGACAGATGGATGCTCCTAGCAGAGGGAAGAGCTGAAGTGCTCCTTCCTGTCCACTCTCTCCTCGTCTCCCACATCTCCAGGGCTGAGCACAGAGCCTTCATGCTCTCTTCATTCACACATATCTCAAGGCTCCCCTTCATCTTCATTTTGACTAGAATTTACTTGTATAAAGGACGTCCAAGTGAAAGGGGGACCCTCTTAGGTGATCATTCTGGGAATACATACATTGCTCTGAGAGATACTTTATATTGAATCTGCCTCTTACTTTATAAATGTGTTAACAGAATTGCTTCATGTTAAGTACAGAACAGGCATCCATTAACATGAGCATTGGACATTATGTTAGGGCACTATATCCTGTGTTTCCTTTGTGGAAATTGGCTATTTTGAACTTTTCTTCCTGTAAGAATTTGGTAGCTACGGCTTTTTCTTCTTCCCTTGCATTCCCTTTCTCCAGGTCAGGACTGTACCTGACTAAAGAGAATTATTTATCTTCAGCCCAGACCCTAAAGTAGGAAACATTGGTGACTGCTTCAAAAGACAGAAGCTTGGCCTATGTAGGATGGGCTGGGACTGCTCCTCTTGGCTCACTTGGTAGCCCAAACCCTCTGGCATCCATAGAGCAAAAGTTTAAACCCCATCCCCACCAAATGTCATCATCGGGGAAGATTAGAATTTATTCATTATCCTAACGGGTTTTAGTTTTTATAGAAAGAGTAGTTTATATAGTGATGTGGTGTAGGAACAGGGATCATTAAAAAAAGAAACTAATTTTATCTCTCAGTTTATCCCACATTTTAATTTAAGATGACTGAATGAATTAAATCAGTCAGTCAGTGAACATTTATTAAACTCCTCCTATCTGCCAGTTACTGTGCTTATTTATAACTTGGGCTTCCCTGAAGTTAAGTTATTTACTATCTCTTTTACAGCAAAGATTTGCGGGGAGGATGGACAGGTGGATCCCAACTGTTTTATTATGGCACAGTCCATAGTATTTCATGCAATGGAACAAGAGTAAGTTAACTTGGAGGTTTGCAACATTTTGGATACTTGGGGGTTCGGTTTTATGCTGTATGTTGTTACGCAGTACAGTGCAGTGCGATGGCGATGCAGAGATCCTACAAGAAAAATAATTGCAGCTCCATGTAGCTTGACAGTGACTCTTAGCATGGGTTCCTATAAAAGAGAAACATATAAATATTAATTAATTTGCACTTGTATGTTCATTTTTCATTTATAATTTGCTTGATCTTTTTTTTTCTACCTGAGTTTAAAACACTAATTTTCAATTCTAACAGTTCAAGTGTTTGTGACTAGAATAGTCAACTAGCTTCTTCATTAAATGGTAAAAGGCTAAGAATGGATTCCTCAATTCTCCATTATTTTTTCTCCTGTGCTTATTTAATCTGCTCCCTAATATCTACTCATGTTTTAAAAAAAGAAAAAAGACAGGAAAACCCCATAATTTGGGGGGAATTGTCTTCAGAGCCTGCATGTGCCATGATCAATGATGACAATAGTGTAGGTTGTTCCTGATTAAACTGTACTTGGTTGTGGTTCCTTCAGATTTTTTCCATTTTGTCATGTTCAGGCACTTTAGTGAGTTTTTGCGAAGTCACCATTTCTGTAAATACCAGATTGAAGTGCTGACCAGTGGAACTGTTTACCTGGCTGACATTCTCTTCTGTGAATCAGCCCTGTTTTATTTCTCAGAGGTAAAATCTATATTTCTTTTCACCCTTTTGTAGCATTTGTGTCCCTAAATCCATCCATATTAAGGCATTTCCTATAGAAAAGAATGTGAAAGGTAGAATGAATTAAATGAAAATATTTTCTCTTCCAGATATATATTCCATTTAATGGAGTGAATATTCAAAAAGTTTAATGGTTAAATGAAAGAGAAAACAAGTTAAATGTAAAATTATTAAAATAGCCACTAGAATATTGGAGAATACTCTGAACCAGATTTTTAGCTTTTCATCAAATCTGATGATACTCATTTGGAGGTAGAGTCTCAGCTCTAATTTAATAGTTGGGTGACCCATAGGTATGGATGAAGTCTCCTTCCCCATCAGTAAAATGAGGAAGCACCGTAGTTATGGTTGTTGTTTTAGAGATATCTCATAAACATGCTCTGTCATCGCTAGGTCTCATGAAATAGTATTTGCAGACTAAACAACAGAGAAAATTTGTTAGTAAATACTCTTTCATGCTACCATTCTTTTAATTTTAGCTTATTGAGCAATTTCAGTGCCATGTGAAGCATTACTAGAAGCAGCGAGTAAGTGAACTTTGGTGGGGCATTTTTACTGGACAGCTCTCAGATGGCTTTAGCAAAGGACACATTTTACTCATCCAAGTCTAACAAGTAGTGCAAGCCAAGATAGCACATCTTCCAAAGGAATGGCTTTCAAAGAGCAAACTTTGGTTCTGTCTTCAGCTGCATTGGTAACATGCACCGTCTGTAGCACGCGGCTAGCTGGCTGTGTTCTTTATTACTTCAACTGCTGCAAGTTTAAGCCTGGAGCATTTATTCAGACTGCTGTGGCAATGTGTAATAATGAAAATGGTTGTGTGTAAAGGATTTTTTCTATCATCTTCCTTATGTGTTTCTAGCAAAGAATTAAAATGTTTAATTTTGTTTATGTAATGAAAGTGGAACCAGCAGGTTTAATCTTGCTTCTAGTATGATGGATATAGATCCTTTGTAAATGAGAATATGATCATTTTCAGCCTGAGATGCCGTCTGTCCGTAACTGCACTGAATGTATCTTGCTTGTTGACTGCAAGATCATGTAATATAACGAATGTCTCTGGAAGGGTGGGCTAGCAGTAGTAAGAGAAGCCTTTTTTTTTTTTTTTTTTTTTACTAACTTTATTATATTTTTATTTTTCAGTACATGGAGAAAGAAGATGCAGTGAATATCTTACAGTTTTGGTTAGCAGCTGATAACTTCCAGTCCCAGCTTGCCGCCAAAAAAGGCCAGTACGATGGTCAGGAAGCACAGAACGATGCCATGATTTTATATGACAAGTGAGTTGGATTGGTTCACAATTCCTCCTGACCTTAGGGATGGTTGTGTTCAAAAAAGTGAACTTCTAGCAAAGCCTGCTTTTTCATTGGTATCTATCCAGCTGAAAGGTTTGTTCCCACAGAAAAAGTCCTGAGTCAAGAGTTGAAAGCTTTTAGTAATGGAAATGTTGGTGATGTGCCCAACTCTACAGAATCTGGTACCATTGCTCTTCTCATCAGCAGAATGGCCAAGTTTTGTATTAAATTGTATGGCTGTAGCACCACCTTGGGACAGCGTTCCTTAGAGTACTAGTAGGTGGCAGAATGAGGCCCTCTGGAAATATGTGAGGTTCTCCAGTGGAAAGACTGCAGATAGTTGACATTTATAATCACAGAATGAATCAATTAGAGCATGATTAATAGATGAATTAGGATGAGATCCACTTGTGCTTACAGTTTTTAGGCATAAATGTTTCTGAGTTATCTGCAGGAGCAAGAACCAGATTTTCCCCTTTTTTGTTCCCATCTGACTAAAACCAAACAGTAGTTTTAGCAACACTGGAGACTTTGGACCCTGCTGAAGGCAGGCTTCTTCCTTCCATTGCAGACATGTAGTAAGATGCCCCATTTTCTCATTGACATCCTATTGAACAAGTATTTATGTGCTTTCTATGTTCCAGACTACTAAACTCTGGAGATAAAAATAAAACATTTTCTCTGTTCTCAAGGAACTTATATTCTAATGGGAAGATAATGTGCAAAACATTAGTCCTATGACATATATATATATATATATATATATATATATATATATATATATATATATATATATATATCATTATTCATATGACATATAGCACATTACTTACCTTCTCAATGAAGGGGAGAAAGGGAAGGAAAGAATTTGAAGCTCAGAATTAAAAAAAACAAATGTTAAAAAATTGTTTTTACATGAAATTGGAAAAAATAAACTATGTTTTAAAAATTATGCTTATAAGAGTTGTACAGTATAAATGGAAAGTATCTCAGAAGGAAAGCACTAATTTCAAAGGGACCAAGAAAGACCTCTCTTTGAAGGGGGAATTTGAGATGAAACTTGGAGGAGGCTAGGCAGGGCATTCTAGGCACAGGGGGAATAGTCAGTGAACAGGCCAGGAGGCCAGAGAAGGTACAACATGGAGGCCAGCCTCAGTGGCCCCTAGAGTATGTAGAGGAGGAGTCCAGTGCAATATGAATGGAAAGAAGGGCCCGGATTGTGGAGGAAAAAAAGCCAAAAATAAAGACAGACCAGGCATTTGATATTGATCTGGGAGATTGAATTGGGGTGGAGAAGATGACTTGAGACAAGTGCATCCATTTGCAGACCATTGACATAATCCAGGTGGGAGGTAATTAGAATCTGCACATAGGGCAGCAGCAGCAGGCAGAGGTCTGGCCTGCACATGCACCAATGAGACATAGGGGCACCTGAGGAAAACTGGGACTTTACAACCCCTGCTGAGCCAATCCCTGTTCTTTTTTTTTTTTGTTTTTTAATAGCTTTTTCTTTATAAGACATATGCATGGGTAATCTTTCAACATTGACCCTTGCAAAACCTTCTGTTCCAAATTTTCCCCTTCTTCCCGTTACCCCCAAATGGCAGGTAGTCCAATATATGTTAGATATGTTAAAATATATGTTAAATGCAATATATGTATACATATTTAAACAGTTATCTTGCTGCACAAGAAAAATCAGATCTACAAAGAAAAAATACCTAGAAGGAAAACAAAATGCAAGCAAACAATAACAGAAAGAGGGAAAATGCTATGTTGTGGTCCACACTCGGCTCCCATAGTTCTCCCTCTGTCTGTAGATGGCTCTCTTCATCATTGAACAAGTAGCACTGGATTTAATCATGCCATTGTTGAAGAGAGCCACGTCCACCATAATTGATCGTCGTATAGTCTTATTGTTGCTGTGTATAATGATCTCCTTGTTCTGCTCACTTCACTCAGCATCAGTTCATGTAAGTCTCTCCAGGCCTCTCTGAAATCATCCTGCTGATCATTTCTTATAGAACAATAATATTCCATAACATTCATATACCACAATTTATTCAGCCATTCTACAACTGATGGGCATCCACTTACTTTCCAGTTTCTTGCCACTACAAAGAGGGCTGCCACAAACATTCCTGTGCATGAGGATCCCTTTCCCTCCTTTAAAATCTCTTTGAGATATAAGCCCAGTAGAAACACTGTTGGGTCAAAGGGTATGCACAGTTTGATAACTTTTTGAGCATAGTTCCAAATTGCTTTCTAGAATGGCCCAGTTTTCCCACATCCCCTTCAATATTTGTCATTATCTTTTCCTGTCATTCTAGCCAATCTGACAAGTATGTAGTGGTATCTCAGAATTGTCTTAATTTGCATTTATCTGATCAATAATGATTTGGAGCATCTTTTCATAGGAGTAGAAATAATTTCAGTTTCTTCATCTGAAAATTTGTTTATAATATCATTTTTTATGTCTAGATCATGAACCCATTTCGACCTTACCTTGGTGTACGGTGTTAAGTGTGGGTCAATGCCTAGTTTCTGCCATACTAATTTCCAATTTTCCCAGCAGTTTTTATCAGATAGTGAATTCTTATCCCAAAAGCCGGGGTCTTTGGGGTTGTCAGACACTAGATTGATATAGTCATTGACTGTTTTGTCCTGTGATCCTAACCTATTCCACTGATCAGCTACTCTTTTTCTTAGCCAGTACCAGATGGTTTTGGTGACTGCTGCTTTATAATATAGTTTTAATCTGGTATAGCTAGGCCATCTTCGTTTGCTTTTTTTTTTTTTTCCATTAATTCCTTTGAAATTCTTGACTTTTTGTTCTTCCAGATGAATTTTGTTATTTTTTTCTAGGTCAGTAAAATAGTTTCTTTGAGAGTTTGATTGGTATAGCACTAAATAAGCAGATTAGTTTAAGGAGTATTGTCATCTTTATTATATTTCCCGGACCTATCCACAAAGCACTTGATATTTTTCCAATTGCTTACATCTGACTTTATTTGTGTGGAAAGTGTTTTGTAGTTTTATTTATATAGTTCCTGACTTTCCCTTGGCAGAGAGATTCCCAAATATTTTATCCTATCAACAGTTATTTTAAATGTAATCCCTGGTTTTAACAAGGAATAGAGAGTATGTACTGAATAGAGTTTGGCTTTTTGACAGCTCTGTGTGCCTGGAAAAAGGACGTTTGTGACTCAGCGACTGCTGAGTCCTTAGAAGTCACTTGCCTTGGACCTCCCAGCTCGTTCAGAGTTCTGTTTCCCACCACTGCCCCTCCACGGCGTTGGGCTCTTCAGTTAAGGGGGATCTCTCCCTCAGTAGCTCTAGTGACATGTTTGATTGCTCCTGTTGACTTGTTTGTATCTTAGCCCCCACATTTAAAGAGGGAGCCACGCTTCCCCCGTATCCTACTCCTTCTTTGGCTGTTAGAAGGGCCGCCATGCTCCCCACCACCTGGGTCGGGGGCATCATGCTGAGCTCTAACTCCCAGCTCCAGCTTCCTTATCCAGTCAGCTGCAAAGTGGTTGGCTCTGCTTCTGAATCATCCCTTCTTCAGCCACCAAGTCGCTGCCCTCCTGGAGCTCTGTCATGTCTCCCCTTGGTAATTCAGCTCAGCAGCCTTTCCTTTTTTTTTTTTAATAACTTTTTATCGACAGAACTCATGCCAGGGTAATTTTTTACAGCATTATCCCTTGCACTCACTTCTGTTCCGATTTTTCCCCTCCCTCCCTTCACCCCCTCCCCCAGATGCAAGCAGTCCTTTACATGTTGAATAGGTTACAGTATATCCTGGATACAATATATTTGTGCAGAACCAAACAGTTCTCTTGTTGCACAGGGAGAATTGGATTCAGAAGGTAGAAATAACCCGGGAAGAAAAACAAAAATGCAAGCAGTTTATATTCATTTCCCAGTGTTCTTTCTTTGGGTGTAGCTGCTTCTGTCCATCCTTGATCAATTGAATCAGCAGCCTTTCCAAAGCCTGGATCTGATGATACCATTCCCTTATGAGAAGCTTTCCATCGTGTCTCATTGCCTATTGGGGAAGAGCAGCTGGAGAAATGACAGTCTATCTCGATAGAGGAAGGGCCCACATCCCCTTCCATGAGTCCTTGAAACCCAGTTGCTGTAGGGAACTGGTGCCAGATTAGTCCTGGAGTATGGAGAAGACCCTAGAAGGATTCTTTGGAAAGGGCTAAGAGGGGCTGGCTTGGTTTTTCCGAGTGCTTGGCCAGAACACAGCCCTGCCCGTGGGAAGCCTTCATGGCTGGCCTCCCTGCCTCATCCCTTCCTTCTCCTGGGTAGGGAAGCAGAACTGCTGAGAAGCCCCAGGAACACATCCTCAGGACCGCCTGGGTCTGCACGCCTCTCATGCGGAGGACTTCGTTTCAAGTTAAAGCGATGAGGAGAATGAGAATGACTTCTGGAGTCAGCATCATGGTTTACAAAGCTCTTTTCTGACCATGAGGTGAGGGTGTGGTTTGTACCAAGATTATCACCCCAGTTTTACAGATCAGGAAATTGAGGTTCAGAACAGTTAAATGACTTTTCCTTGGTCAAAAGCATCTGAGCTGAGACTTGTTCCAGGAGTTCTGAGTCTAGGTTGAGGGCTTTGGATGAGGCCTGTATGTCCTTCCAGATTTGCATCAAAGTTGTACTAGAACTTATTTCTAACATATATAGAGAATTGACTCAAATTTATAAGAATACAAGCCACTCCCTGTTTGATAAATAACCAAAGAATATGAACAATTTTTAGACAAATTAGAGCCATTTCTAGTCATATGAAAAAAACTCTAAATCATTGTTGATGAGAGGAGTGCAAATTAAGACAACTCTGAGGTACCACTATATACCTCTCAGATTGGCAAAGGTGACAGGAAAAGATAATGATGAATGTTGGAGGGGATGCGGGAAAACTGGGACATTGATGCATTGTTGGAGAAGTTGTGAACTGATCCAACCATTCTGGAGAGCAATTTGGAATTATACCCAAAGGGTTTTCAAATTGTGCATACCCTTTGATCCAGCAGTGTCTCTACTGGGTTTGTATCCTAAAGAGATCAGAAAAGAAGGGAAAGGACCTTCATGTGCAAAATTGTCTATAGAAGCTCTTTTTGTAGTGGCAAGAAACTGGAAACTGAGTGGATGCCCATCAGCTGGAGAATGGTTGAATAAATTATGGTATATGAATGTTATGGAATATTATTATTTTATAAGAAACAATCAGCTGGAAGATTTCAGAGGCCTGGAGAGCCTTACATGAACTGATGCTGAGTGAAATGAGCAGAATCAGGAGATTGTTGTAAACAGCAACAACAAGATTATATGATGACCAATTCTGATGGGTGTGGTTCTCTTCAACAATGAGGTGATTGAGGTCAACTCCAGTTGTCTTGTGATAAAGAGAGCCGATCACCCAGCTGTAATATTTTCAGCTTTTTTTGTTGTTGTTTGCTTTTTTTTTCCTCATTTTTTTTCCTTTTTGGTTAGATTTTTCTTGTGCAACATGACAAATATGGAAATAGGTTTAGAAGAATTGCACATATTTAAATCTATAATGGATTACTTGTTGTCTAGTGGAGGACAGATAAGGGAGGCAAGGGTGAATGTTGAAAGCGATCTTTGCATATATTTGGAAAAATAAAAAGCTATTATTTTTTTTAAATGTTTTCAATAAAGTTGTACCAGGCATGCAAGGCACCAGAGTACCTGGATTTGCTAAAAGCTGAGGGAAATCAAACAGGAGGAGACAGCTGAGAGAGAGGAGAGCATTGTCATTGCCATGCAGACAGTGTCCTTGTTGGTCCATTGCGGGCCTTTGAACCCATGTTTGCTGTTTCTTATTTGGAATTTTTGCCTGTGCCACCATGACCTGTCTTTCTTGTTTTCTTGCCATAGATACTTCTCCCTTCAAGCTACACATCCTCTTGGATTTGATGACTTTGTAAGATTAGAAATTGAATCCAACATCTGCAGGGAAGGAGGGCCACTCCCGAGCTGTTTCACTACTCCATTGCGTCAGGCCTGGACGACCATGGAGAAGGTAACCAACCCAGAGTTTCAGGACTGGTGTTCAGCTCAACTTCCCTTCTTTCTGCTTGTTCATTAAAAAAAAAATGCTTGTGCTTTGTTGTAGGTTTTTTTACCTGGCTTCCTGTCCAGCAATCTTTATTATAAATACTTGAACGACCTTATCCATTCAGTACGAGGAGATGAATTTCCAGGAGGGAATATTGCACTGACAATTGCTGGCTCTGGGGGCCCTCCTGATCAGGAGACTCATTCAAGCAATGATGGTTCTGCTCAGGTACAAACTGATCTTTTTCTAGAAATAAGAGTTTATACATGTTAAAATAAAAAATCCCAAACCTTTAATCAGAGTTTCTAATGAACTCTTTATACCTTGGATCACTTTTGAGGGAGAGGTAAACAGATCTTTTAAGTCTACATATAATTTAAATGAAGTATTCAAGGGTTATCAGTACAATAACACATTGATTACCCCAGAAGGGATCTTATTTCTTATTTATGTTTAGCCTTTCTTTGTAACACCATTAAAATCATAAAAAATCCTGCATTTGTTCAAATTAAGGATCAGTCTAGCCATTGTTCTCTGACACTGCAATTTTGTGGAAGAGAGTGATCGTTACCTTCATGATATCATCCTAATGTTCCTTGAATAGCTAGTTATAAAATAGTTTTAATGCAGACAACTGTGATTGGGATTAACTAGAAATTTTAAATGACTATTTTAAAAAATATTTTATTTTTTCAAAATTACATGTAATTTTTAGCATTCATTTTTTTTTAAATTTTGAGTTCCAAATTCTCTCTCTTCCCACCCTCTCATTGAGAAGGCAAGTAGTTTTATATAGATCACACATGTGCAGTTAAATGACTACAATTTTGACTTAAAATACTATCTTGTACAGAGAGAGCACTTTGTGGTTTTAGAACTGTTTTCACATGAGTTACTTATCTATCTAGTCAGAAAACATTTATCAAGCATTTATCTACTAAGTGCTTTCTTTAGGGCAAGGATATAGACGTGAATAAAAAGTGTCTGTCTTCTAGTAGAGGAGGTGAGACAGATAACTAAATTCCTATTGAAAGAATGTGACAAGATGTCACTTTGCTTTTAGAGGGCAGAGGAGGAAAAATGCTTCTGGTAGAGGAGGTAGCAGGTGAGCTTGGCGCTGGAGGAAGGGTAGGAATTGAAATTAGAATCAGAAAGGTGGAGCAGCAGACACTCTGGGAACATTGAATAGTCCATCTTGGCAGGAGCACTGGCTCCCCGTAGAGAATAGTTGGCTGTCAGGCTGGAAAGATGTCTTTAATGCTAAGAAAAAGAATTTGGATTTTATTTGTACGTGATAAGGAAGCATAAAGTTTTTGAACCCAATGTGATATGATTAGATTGGTGATGTAGAAAGATTACATGATAATAATGGGGCATGAATCAAAGAGGGGAGAATCTGGAGACAGCCAGCCCAGTTGAAATGGTATAGGGAGAATAATGACAGTTTGGATTAAGTGGGTGAGAGAAGATAATGAGCTTTAGGGTTAAAGGGAAAAGCAAATGGTTTGTCTTTAAGGTTAGCCAGCCAATGGGTCATAGCATTGTGGCTCCAACCTCCCTCGCACCCTCCTACCTAAAGGCCAGCTCTTTTTTAGACTGGGTCTGAGAACAGGATGGACCAGCTGTTACTACAGCTCTGGGAAGAGTAGCAGTAATAATACTCTTTGATGAAGGAATGCCGGCCCTTGGGATTTGATAACCTAGGTACTTTTCATTTTCTGGGTATAAAAGAGGGCCAGATAAAACTCTGTTGAAGAAAATATACCCAATGTCCCCAACTTTAGCCTTTTGGACTGGCTCATTCTCAGTTTTTACTCTTCACCTTGTCGAGCTGATTGATCATTTTAGTTAAACTATACAGAAATGAGAAGTATTGCCAGCAGGGCTCATAAAGTAATGTAGCCTGATGGATTCATTTAGGTCCTCCTAAGATTTATGGGCTATAAAATATTGCAAATGGCTTCTTAACCTTGGGCTTTGAGGTTAAACAGTGAAAATAAATAATGTTTCCCATGAGTACTTTGCAGCTATTAGCTTGAATTACAAAGCCCAGCCTCGGTCAGATTTGACTCTGATTATCTTCTGGCTGTAGGAAGTCACTGAAGCCAGTGTTTCCATTTCAGTCAGGAGACAGTCCAGTTTTATTCAGGACTAGTCCCTAGGATCGGTTTCCTCTTTTCTTTGATGGCTTCGTTTCCATCTCCTAAGTAAATGTACAGCATCGATGTTCCTTTGTTTCCTGGGCTATTTCTTGGGCATTTCATCTCTGTGAGCTGTTTCCAGCTGGCTACTTATTAGCTAGCGAGGCTGTGTGCCTGGTGGAATCTCTTTGGAGCAGAGGCCTGCTTTTAAAAGTCATTGTGGTTGCTAGAAGAAAATAGATCCTTTAATCTTGGTCATTGACTCAGAGGTTCAGTGCTTTGACACTTAGTAGAGATGGAGTTCAAACCAGTCTGGTGCAAAAGGGCTCTGTGGACTGAGACTGGAGGCTCTGCCTTGTTTCAGGCCTGGATGTTAATTGGGCTGAGGAGGTAGCAAGAACAGGGTGAGCTCACATAAAACTCAACTTGCCTGAAATGGGATTGGGCCTCGTTTCTTCTCTGAATCCTTCTGTGGACTTTTCACACCAGAAAAACCTAGTTTTGTATTTGAGGTCTTAATGAACTACTTGGGGAATACTTAATACCTAGCCTCACTTGTTTCTGTGGAAAAGGCTGTGGCAGAGAATGACCAGACTGTATGAACATGAAGTAATAATATGGCATTATCAAGGAAACCCAGCATTTTCTTTTCCTGTAGAAATTGCTTTCTACATTTATTGGCTAAAAGATCCCTTCCCCCCCAAATGGTGGGAGAGGGAATCTGAATAAATGTCCAAAAAAAACTGCAGCTATTAAATAGTTAATGAAGTTATTTGAGTAGAGTCAGAGGAAATTAGAATTAATGTAATCTATCCTTTGGGCAGCTAGGTGGTAGCCCTGGGCCTGCCATCAGGAAGACCTGAATTCAAATCTGCTCTCCGACACTTCCTAGCAGTGTGACCCATGGCAAGTCATTTCACCCTGTTTGCCTCAGTTTCCTCATCTGTAAAATGAGCAGACCACTCTGGTATCTCTTGATAACTGTAAACTAAAAAATGATTGTACATCAAACTGCTTGGGTGATAAATCCTTGGGGTTTGCATTCCTCTATCAATTTGAGGAGTGTATTTCATCTTTAATACACTAGTAAAGCATCGACTATTTGCTTTTGCTTTCCTTTTCTGGTCTTTAATTTCAGTGATTTTCTTGGTGGAATCATATTTTTACATAAATTTATATTCAAATTCTATCTGCTTCATATTAAACACTATTCCATAAAAAGTTTCCTCTTTTTTTGTATTCTTTATATTTGTCATTTTTGATAATACCATATTATTACTTCATGTTCATACAAAAGGGCTTTTTCCAAGTTTTGTTTTTATTTTTTATTACAAATAATATTGGAGTATATTTGTACAAATAGGTTTTTTTATTCTTACAGTAGCTTTCTTAGGCTTGCTTAGTCCTAGTAGTTTGGGACCATTGGGTCAAAAACATAAAAAGTTTGGTGGTTCTGACTGTGTTTTATCATATTTCTTTCCAGAAAGATTATTCCATTTTACAATTAGCTTTACCAGTAGAATGGACCTGTTTTTATATAGCCCAAACAACACTGACTTTTAACTGTTTAATTTTCTTTCCCAATTTGATGGTTATAATGTGTCTGGATTTTTAAAGTAAATTTTCATTTCCTGGATTACTAGATAAGTGTGAATAATTTTTCAAGCAATTATTGAGCATTGGTGTTGACTACTTAGCCATTGGAAATGGATCCTTGATCTTACAAATTTGTGTCATCATGAAGATTTTGGATGTCCAATTTTTATCCAAAAACAAATTGCCCAACTGTTTTTCTTTTTTTTATATTCTGGATTTATTGATTTGTAGTGTTTTGCAAACATTAAGTTACCTTGGGATATGTGGTGGATTATCTCTTGCATGGCTGGGAAACTTTGTCCCTGTGATATCAACTTGGAATAACTAGCCCTGATAATATAGGAAGTAATTATCAGTAATATAATCTGTGTGATTCAAAAAAATCTGAGTGGATTTGTTTCCTCCATTTGGCATTAATATGTGGAATTTCTGTTGTAGTTCAATGTGAAGAAGGCCAATGTTAAAATCCTGAAAAATTTTGATGAAGCAATAATTGTAGATGCTGCAAGTCTGGATCCTGAATCTTTATATCAACGGACATATGCAGGGTAAAGTGAGCTTGTGGCAGACTTTTACCATTGTCGTTAGTTTACATCTACTTAATACTATTAAATTTGCTTATATTGAAGAATCCCAAATATACATGAGATGCAGATCTTTGATAATCATTGATCCAGATATATAAAGATTTTTTTGTAAAGGCAAAAAGTCTGAATCAGCACTATAGCTATATAACTAAACTTACCACATTATTCTTCTCTACTTAGGAAATTAGTTGCATAATTTTATCCTTAAATAATAGATATGACTTGGACATTAAAATTCTTCATAACATAGCCCCTCATTAGACTTAAATTCATTTTTTTTTCTTTTGTGAAACAACATCCACAGGTCTATCATACCCCACCCAAAATACTCTATGAATCCAGTATAGTGTGTAACCCTTTAAAAAGGAAGATTATTCTCCCTTCTGACCACTGCTACCATCCTACATAGCATTAAAAAAGAGATTCCTTTGTAGTTAGTTATGTCGAGTAGAATTTTTTGGAAGAATTGAAAATCCTTAAAAATTACACAGAATTGTACAAAACCTTTTACTGATTTGATTAATAAAAAGTTTTCTTATCTAACCCAGGCTGAAAGCGCAAAGACCAGTTATGGGCCTAATCCCACTAGTAATGTGTATTTGACCTGCTCTATCTCTGTTCTGAGCAGAGTCAGGACACTTCCCAAGGTGTCCTGATGGCCTCCTGCTCTGGGACTCACCTCATTAGTGTTAACTCTCAATCAGCTTAGCCGCTGAAGCTCCGAGTGATCAGTGTCTAAGAGAAGGAGTTACTGGTGTGCACCCACCTCATCATTTCTGCTTCCAGCCTTTTCAACACTGGGGCAATGAGAATTTGGTAGTGGATGGAGTTAAATGAAAGAACTTCGGAACTATAATTGAGCATGTCCATTTTTCATAAGTTCTTGGATATTTTTTTAAAGTTCTTTATAATAGTCATTTAGCAAATAGGGGCTCAAAAGAATTAATATTTCACCAGAGATGTGACTTCAATTTTTTTAGAAATAAATTCACTCACCTATAGCCTCATTTCCACATGTTTTATTATGTAAAATATAGGACTAGACATAGAGGTTTCAGTGTTCCTTAGCTGTAGAATAATGGGATCAAAATATAGAGATGTCTAAAGTGCTATGCACCTGATACTAGTGTCCTCCTGAAGTGTGTGAAAAAGGGCATTTCCATTGTTGGAAATTTGTAAGTAGCAGTTTGTTAAATGGTAGTCCCAAATTCTGTTTTGTGCTGATTAAACAAGCCCACTTTAACTGAAATAAGACTGCTCCAAGTAGGCCACATAGTTGCCACTTTTTCCAACAGTTATATAAAGTTGAATATTAATAAAATTTTCCCCATGAAAATTAAAGTTGACTCTTAGCAGTTTGTCATTTCCGCTTTCTCTTCTTCTCAGGAAGATGACCTTTGGAAGAGTCAGTGACCTAGGGCAGTTCATCCGGGAATCTGAGCCTGAGCCTGATGTAAAGAAATCCAGAGGTCTGTGGTATTCTTTACACTTGACTGAATCTTCCTTTGTAATAGTATAATGACAGTCATCAAGGTAATTTCAGCTACAAAAACTAAAATTGGTTTTATAAAGTAAACTTTTATTGCGTTACTCAACTTGTGTCTGGCATGTACTCCACAAAATTATTAGGCCATTAACTTAGAAATTTGAAAGAATACAGTCTGCCTTCCAACTTTCATGAGGGTAATGTTCTCCAAAAAACAATATAGAAGTAAAAAAAAAAAAAAAAACACACAAAATGCTGATACATTGAACGTGTGGGAATTTGGGAATTAGGTTCCAACACCCACCAAAATTTTACTAATCCTTCACTAAAGATTTCTGAAATAATACATTTTTCTGCATATAATTCTTTATAATTGAAACATTAATTCTGTTTTTCCTAACAGTAATTGTGAAATTATGCATAAAATGTAGTATTCAAAATAACATTGATAATATACAAAACATTTTTTTCGTTAGTAGTTCCCTAGAATTCTGTGATCTTTTGTGCTAACATCTCTATTTAAAAACAAAATAAAACACTGATTTCAGATAATATTCCTTTTTCATAACATATGGAATCTATGACACTAGAAATAATTTTTTTCCTTTTGTGAATATAACAGATTATTGATTTGTTTGTTAACACTAAGCTTAGGCCATCAGTGACTGTAGACATTCTACCAAGAAGTTGATCTAATACTTATTTTCTCACTAAGGTGCATCTTGACTTTGGATGCTTGGACTTAGAGCCTAGAGGACGTGCACAAAATACCTCTCATTTTTTTCTCTGCTACACATAGTTGTAAAGGTGCACAGTTGCCAGTGCAAAAGTTAAAAGGTTACTAATAAAAATCACATAAATGCTTGAAGTTGTGAAAATTAAACACATGAATGTTAAGGATTGACTATATTTTTAAGCAATCTAAACTTTATTAAGTACAGTCATTTTTGTAACTTTCCCATGAACTAAATTTAATTGAAATCTCTTTTAAAATATTCGAGATGTGGAAACTTTGTTCAATCACTATTTTGTTTCAGGACAGTACTCTAAACGAAAGTTAGACTTTAAAGGTCTCTTGAGATGATGTAATGTACCACAATCATGTAAAAACATTCAGTAATCAGTGAACAAATGAGAACTCTCAAATAGTTAAAATGAAACAAAGATCTCACTATGTTCAGTTAATAAAAGCTAAGTTGGGTAAATATCACTCTGATTTTATTCAAGAATTGAATGCCAAGTGCTTTTTGCTTCCTACACATCTTAGAAACTGACTTGAGTTTCACAGTATTTGGTTTTACTGATAAATAAAGATATCAGAAAGCCAATGTGCAGCATTAAAGGGATAATTAAAAACTTTTTAAGTTGTAATTTGACTGACTTGCTTCAAATAAAGAGATTAATTTATGTGGATTCAAAAATAGAAGAAAGTAATAAGTTCATTTTTGCAAAGGCTGAAGAGTAAGTGTAGCAGTTAACCTGTTAAGATTAATAATTAAGATAAGGGAAGGATCCATGGGTAAGGGGAGGGTAAGTAATAGCAAGGCGAGCTAAGAGGCAAAATTAAAGTGGAAAAGTTAGCAGGGATAGGAAATAAGAGATACACACAAACATAGCAAAGAGCAGGAGTAGAATTTATTAGGAGAAAAAAAGTAGGGCTAGTAGTCATTGATCTTAAACAAAGTGAGCCTTAAAGATTTAAACAAGAAAGAAGTCTACATTAGATGTCAGCTGTATTAATGCATATCTATGCATGTATAAATGCATTGGTGTTTGTTGGTATATGTATATGTGTATATAGACGTATGTGTGAGTGTTGGTGGATGTGCAAGTATATATTTACACATATATATTTATACATACACATATATATGTAAGTCTACCTGTGCTTAACTGTAGAGTGCTTGCTAGAGACAGGAGGGAAGGTGAATGTGGAAAAAAAGAATAAACTAAAAAGTGCACAGCAGAGAGCAAAAGAATAAACCATAAGAAAGCAAAGAAAAGATGGACAGTCATGAACATAATCTCTTCTGTTATTTTATATTCTTGAAATGGAAATTTATTGTTACATGTGTTGAATCCTTCCTGATCTTCTGCTAGGCACATGATAATGTTTTGGTTTTTTAAATTTTCCTTTTCTTTTTTTTTTTCTATTTTGTTTTTTCTTATTTTGTATTTAGTTTTCAGTAATAAATATAAAAAACAAAAATAAAGTAATAATCGCTCAGCAAAACATTCATTAAACACCTGCTGTTACCTGACACTTTCACAAGGCACTGGGGATACAAGTATACAAAATGCCATCCATCTTCCTTACAATGACCTCATTCTAATAGTGATAACAGGTATATAAAATGTAAAGTGTATAAACAAATAAATACATACAAAAATCAAGATGTATTCAAATTAGACAGTACAAGTTAGACAGTTTAAGAGGGAGGGCACTAACTAGACCCTTGAGATCTAGATATCAAGAATGAAACTGTTCCTGTTCACAAGATTGCATTCTGTGGCAAGAGACAAGTACATACTTAAGTATAAGCAGAATAAATGCAAATTAACTCCAGCATGGTTTGGGAGAGGGAACACTGGCAATGTGGTACAAGATGGGCTTGAGTCAAGTCTTGGAGGAAAGGAGAATTCTGTGAGGTGAGGGTGGGGAAACATGGCCTCTGGCTATGGGGCAGACCAGACAAAGGCAGGGAAGCTGGAGCTGCAGCATCTTATGTGAAGAGCAGAGGAAAGGCCAGGCTGGCTAGTAAGAGTCCAGAAGAGGGATGTGGCCCAGGGGAGCTCCAAAACGTGGAATGAGCTTGATTGTGGGGGAGATTCCGGAGCTAAAACAGAGGCATTTGTTTTTTGGTCCAGGAGGCCATAGGGAGGCATTGGAGTTGATGGCGTAGCGGAGTCCCACGGTTAGACCTGCCGCAGCCTGTAGGAGAGACCAGTATTGGGAACCTTGAGCCAGGAAGGCCATTTAAGCAGCTGTTGCTTGGGTGAACCAAGGGGGTTAGGGAAGCCGTGCAAGTGGAGAAGAAGGAGGTAGATGGGAGAGATGTTGTGACCCTGCACAAGCTCTGGCAGCCAATGAGGGGATAAGGGACTCCAGGAGCCGGGAAAGTTGGCTGTGCTTTGCCCGGATTGAGGAATTCTGGGACAGAGACGAGGTCACTTGTGCATGATGTCTGGGGCATGTAGGTTAAAATGTTCCATAGGCCGTGGTGCATCCCTGAAGTTCAGGAGAGAGGGAGCTATCTCAGTCTGTAGCTGTAGATGGCCATGAACTTGTGTCATCTGCCTAGAGATAGGTAAGTCTGTGGGAGCTGGTGAGGTGACTGCCTTTGGCTTTGGAGAAGGACGGCTGTCTGCTTCAATGCTTTTTATTTTTTACATGGAGTAACATTCGTGGGAATGTTGGAGCGGCATAAGCAAAATGGGATGCAGTGGGCTCAGGAGACAGTTAACTTGTCACCAGCATTAAGCTGTCAGATTGTCTGAGGCTACTCGAGGGCCGTCGCTCCCTCTGGGATCAGCTGGATGGGAGTTCCACAGGGTCTCTACTAGCTGATCTGAGTCCTTCTGGCACAGACTTAAGGGAAATCCACAAATGTAGGCAGCACGTACCTTTTGGGTTTGGTTTTTTGCTTTGTTTTGGGTTTTGGGGGCCTTAGTCATGACTTGGGATAATGCTGTTTTATCTCTTTACTTCTAAGAGAGGGTGCCCCAGGGGCAAAGTGGACTCAGGGTTTTTGGACCCATTTCATAGGAGTTTTTCTATGTTTGTCATAAGACACTTACCAAGAAAGAATATAGAGGGAAAAGAGCAGGGCCCCAAAGCTACAGCATTTTTGCATAACTGAAAAGACCTAGTCAGATTCTGAGTTTTATATTCTGTCTTCTGTCTCTCCAAATTAAAGGTTTATTTTTCAGAAAAAAAAAATTTTTTTAATCAGTGGTTGTGTGCTGATTCTCTAGTCTTAGGAAGAAGTTAAAAAATAAAAACATTTTGTTATATCTTACCTTAGATGTGGGGTTTAATTTAAAGAAAAGTTCAGATACTTCATGAATTTGTGAAAGCAGATCCAGAAAATTATAATCAATTTGGGGGCTTTTGTGTTTTTTTGTTCTATGTAGGATCCATGTTTTCACAAGCTATGAAGAAATGGGTGCAGGGAAACACTGATGAGGTAACTTTTTTTTCCCCAAGGATAGATAGCTGGTTATAAATATCATTTCCTCTGAGTAGATGCCATTCATTTCCCCTCTTACTTTAGCTCCCTTTAAATGTCACTGCCAAGATTTCAGCCCTTTTGTAAAATCAAAGGGTTCCCCTTGTCCAGGATGCAGTGAGGAAGAGTGGTACTTTTGTGACCCCTTCATCTCCTTTTCAGTTGCTATATTCAATCCAGCTGAAGATAATTTGGTGGCCGGAGGGTAACTGTTAATGCTCTGTCACCAACTTGATATCTTATTCTTCAACCGTAAGAAACAGTCTTGCCTACCTGCTGGATAAAAGCACCAGAACTGAGCTCATATGAGGCCTTGGAGGTGTTGGGGGGAAATGGCTTCTCAGACTCCCTAGTGGCAGTCCAACTGACCTGATGGTGACTCAGAATTTGCTCTTAGCTCTCTAAGCGGGTTCTGAGAATAAAGAACTCACTCAGGAGAATTTTTTGTCTTTACAAAACACCCCAGAATTGTTCCTTATTCAGTTCTGGATTGATCATTTCTCAGAGGAAGGGCATATCCTTTTAACCTGCTGAGCTCAGAGTAACAGCCTAACTTCTCTCCTAACTCTGACTGGGTGGTGCCCCGGCCGCAGCCCCAGAGAATTTGGGCTTGGGGACTAGTTCTTTAAGCCCCGGCCTTTGGCTTACCCATGTAGGGGGCTGGCAGCCTTGGACCCCCACAGAGGGCCCTGGGACCATAGTCAGGACGTTACCTAGAACACTCTGCCCGAAGCGGGCTTACGTGAGAGAACCAGAACCAGTCAATGAGTGGCTCAAGTGTTGTGTTAAATACTGTCACAGGCCCAAGAAGAGATGGCTTGGAAGATCGCCAAGATGATCGTCAATGATGTCATGCAGCAGGCGCAGTACGATGTGCCCTTGGAGAAGTCGACCAAGGTAAGACCCATGTTGTCCAGCTGGTCACAACAGCACGGCCTCGTTCAGTCCATTAATCAAGCAGCATTTATTAAGTTCCTACTGTGTGCCAGGTATTATTGATACTAATACCAAGGATGAAATTGTTTCTATCCTTCGGTGGCGTCCATTTGGACCTGAGAGATACAGATCATCGCTTACTACTCCCCCCATCCCCTCACTGTTGCCTTGTTTGGCTTTTCTGTCGGGCTCCCATCCATCCCTGCCTTTGCACTCAGCGACCATCCTGGTTCTGGCCCTTATTCCTTCCTCTTTGTACTGCTATTCAGTGTCCTCCCTTCTCACTCCTGCCTCTTTAAAGTCCCTAATAGAGACATACTAGTTGCTTAATAATTTTTTTTTAATGATATTGACTAGCGATAGAGCAGGGAAGTGGAGAAAGACTCTGTAGGGCTCAGCAACTGAGAGGCTTTGGGGAGGGAAAGAGAGCTAAGAATTGAGAGTGATGCTAAGATTGTAAAACTGGGTGAATGGAACAATGGTGCCATAAGCAAAAATCGGAATTTAGGAAGACTTTGGATTGAAAGATAATGAATTCCAGTAAGTATCCCAAAATAGGAAAATGCCATAAAAAGCCTTTTTTTATATATAAAACTTAAAAGAATAAAAGATTTAAATATTGCAAACCATGGAAGCCACCCTACCAGTAAGTTTCGATTCTTTTTGCCAAACAAAGAGGCATTCTTTCGCAGCTAGGGCTCCACTGGTTTTGAAGACAAGATCATTTGCAAAACATTATGGAGATTGTGAATTCTGTTGCCTCACAAAGTAGCAGGGGACTGCATCTGAAATCAAACTCAGCCAGACCTTCCCAAGAAAATTTGTAGATGAAACTAATAGGAAAACTATAAAATGAAGCATCTGCAGTTGATTCTTGGGCAACTTGATCTCTGTAATGATGGTAGTGGGACAGTCACAATTATCGTCTGTCTTATCAGTGCCTCCAACACATGGTTAGCCAGTAGTATTTGTACAAAGGATGGAACAGAACACAGAGGTCCCTTCTACCCCTCAGAACAGATGGGGACCACTTTGTTATACCTATAGCATCTTTACAAGTGTCTGGGCATAAATCGAGGCAAAAACACAAAGTTGGCTTCCTCAATGACTTCGTTTAACCAGTCAGATCTTTACATAACTGAAAGAGATTTGTAGGGAATATGAATACATACACACACACACACACACACACACAAATATATGTATGTTTGCTTATTTATTTTAAGCCTGTGTGACAAACACTGTTGTAAGTGCTGGGTATACAGAGATAAAAGAATAGCCTACATCAAGGAATATATAATCGATAGGGGGAGGTAGCATATCCATAAATCAGCATTTATGAATTATTTGCAAAATAAACAAAGCAGTGGGGTGAGGGAGGGAGAAGGCACTAGTAATTGGGATGACCCCAAAAATGTTTGTATAGGGATCTGCTGAGCCTTAATGTCCCTTGAGAATAAAACATAGGAGATAATCTCTTAAGACATTTACTAATATCATGGAAGACATTTTAGTCAGAGTACTATAAGTAGAGTATTTTACTTATTGATGGTAATATTCTTTAAATGTTCTTATTTGTAGGTAATTTATAAGTCATGATAATTTATTTTGCACCACACTCTAAATTGTTGCAGCTTTTCAGTGAAAATACATAGTAATAGGATGGAAAGTGGAGTAACTATTCATACTACATAAGTTAATTGGATGAAAAATACAACTAGCCCAGTCTAAGACATGCATATTGATGGATAATTATCAGTTGAGTTAGTCTGTTACTATATAGACAAAGGCGCACTCCAGAGAGGCACCTTAGAACTATTTCATTTTGGTCTTTGTGATTTGCAGTGTTTCTAAGTGCTTTACAAGTGCTAGTTGGTTGGTTGATTTTTTTAAAGAATGTGGCTGCAAAAATAAATAAATAAATGAATGAATAAATGAATAAATAAACAAACAAATAAATAAATAAAATAAATAAAATAAATAAAATAAAAAAAAAAAGAATGTGGCTGCAAATCAAGAAACATCTGATGCGTGAGGCATCAGAAGAGCTTGAATTCTAAGTGGCCCAAAGGACAGTTAGAAAGTGCGTGGTGAGCTTCAGCTGCCTCCGTCTGTTCTCAGCGGTATCAGAGACCCCGAGGGTCTCTGGCTGCAGAGTGAGGCAGGCCAAGGCTTGGGGGACGTTGGTCGAGGACCCCCAGCCTCTCCTTGCACACAAAAGTAAAAGGACTGAGGCTGCTGCGTCACAAGTGGGCTCTTTGTCAAGCATGAGACAGAGGCAAAAAGAGCCCAGGCCAGAAGGCATGAGAGGGCCGAGAAGAGCACAGGGGACACACAAAGACACCTGAGGGCAGTGGGCAGGAAAGGTGGAGCTCCAGCGGCCGTGAGCCTCGCTGACAGCGCTGTGCTCTCATTGTTCCATCTATCCAGTGGCTGGATGGAATCTGCTTTCTGTTGAAATAAATTTCTGAATAAAGTTCTCTGAGGATATTTGGAGAAAGTTCAAACCCAGTTTTTACCTCAGACCTCCAGCGAAGCCAAGAGGACCCTCTGAGAGGGGGCCGGTGCGCTAACCCTCAGGTTAAGCCTTAAGACCCAGGAGCCTTGCTGACCAAAGCGGTGAGTGAGTTAGACCCCCAATAGGAGTCAGACCGTTAGGTTGGGAAGTCGCTGGGAGAAGGCAGGTTCTGCTTAGATGCTTTGAAAGGACAAGATGGTCCCCCTGGGTGATTGCCCAAGCAGTAGCTGGAAAGACCCAGAGAAAGAACTCAACCCAGATTGAGCCCCAACCCCCTCAGCCTCCCTCTGGTCTTTGGAGCAGGACCCGGTTTTTCTGCTTTTCTGCATCGAGCCCTCATTGGGAGCCGTTTCTGAGCATCTTTACATGACGGTGGGAGTGGATTCCCCCCAGAACCCACAGTTCCATGTGCAGGGTGGGCTGCCCTCCTTGGGAGGCAGCCTTTGCTGAGTTGGTTTTTAGCTACACAGCTCCAGCTATCCATGCCACGGGAGGGAAAGGAGATAAATATAGGCCTAAGATAAAAATAGAGGCCTACTTTTTGTGGTTCTGCCTCGCGTTACGCTGACAGCACTGCGTTTAGTTGGGAGAAATGGAAAGGTCATGCAGAAAAGGCAGATTTGGAGAAGGAAAATTGGAGTCTTGCATTTTCACTGTAGGATGTCCCTGTAAATCCTGTTCCCTGCACCCTCTTCAGAGCCCGGCCTTGCGTTCTGGCTGGCCTGTCCAGGTGTCTGGTGACCTCTTGGGGCTTAGTCCTTCCAGGGCCAGCTCCTGACCCTGGGCCCGTCTCTCCTCAGTGGACAGGGCAGTTTGAAGTTTGGTTCTGCAAGGGCCAGCCTCTTGGACAGAATGCTTGGCTGGCTTCTGCAGAGCAGGCCGGGCTCTTCTTTCCCTGGCAGCACGGGCCGCTCTAGCTGGTACTGCTCTCAGGCCCCAGCCTCACAGACAGAGTAAACACTCAGGCTAAGCTTCCTCCGGGTTAAGTTTGTCTTTGTTTTCTTTTCCAGCTATGATTTTAGAGATGAGATCCAGGAAATCTGCTTTTGAAGATAAGTGAACTTTTTTCCTTTGGTTGGATTCTTCTTTAACACAGCCAATGAAAACAAGCACTGTATTTTATCACTGATACCGCCGTCATTTCCTAAGGAAGGATTGGGAGCCATCCAAGGCCCCCCACCTCAGTGCGGAGTCCCATCCAGAAGTCTGCCCGTCACTGCACGTATAGCACACATAGGGAAGAGTCGAAGAGACCGACGGGGGTCTGTATGTTGTTGCCAGAAGAATGTGATTGATGGACTTCACTGCAGCAAGAAGCCATTTTTGAGAGATTGTTAGACTCTCGGGAATAGTCTTGGTCCACTCACACTAGCAAGTGTGGAGGCAAGCTTAGCACTAGTTCTATTGCTAATGTTACTTATAGTAATAATCACACATTCTGAAGACTGCAGAGCGAGTATCTAAAAAGATTCTGCCCTGTCCTAAAATGTTCTTTGGGAAGGCATGTGGGCTAAGAGCTCTGTCGGTTTGCTTTCCTTACCAAAACTAGGTGAGTATTAATTACAAACTAAATGTATTTCCTTCCTTTGCAGAAGCATTAATTTTGAAGGAAAGGAATAGGCCATGAGTAAAGTGACTACACTCTCCTTGCCTTTGGTAGAGGTATATAATTTTTGTGTTTTTACTAGCTTCTGAGATGCAAAATATATAAAAACCAGTGTCTCACTGGTATAACTCTGTGTTGCTAACACAAGGCCGAAGGTGCAATTAAGAATGCCATGTGTGAGCATCGACGTCTCCCTGCTCTCCCTGGACTCTGCTCTCTACTTACTACTCCTTGTCCAGAAATACATGTAGAAGAAGCAGCATATTTAAAAATACCAATTGGTTTATTGATTATATCATAATGACTCACTCCAGGTTTTCATCTTGTGCTCTCCTTATAAATTAGAATGTTTGCTCCCAAATAGGACTTTTTTTTTGAAGAAGAAGAAGAAGAAAAATTTTTAAAATATTAATCAGTTCTGTTTGGCAGTTATTCCCATCTCCTGCTTCTGCTGGTAGTTTAGAATTTGGCCATTTATAACCTTTGTTCCTTTCCTTGTCATTAAGACAATAAGCAGATTCTCCCATGTTTCTGCTTGGAACCCTGAAGCAATTCTGCAGGGCAGCACAGCATTTGGTTATCACTCCATTATGTTTTTGCCCATATTTCCTTGTAAGATGTTTTTGTTTTGATGGGATGGGGAAGGTTTTTTTTTTTTCCCTTTACTGCTTTTTTGTCAAGGGACTTGGGGGAAAAAAATCACTTTATAAAGATTATCAATCATCTCCGTTTTTGAGAGTCTTTGAATGAATACAGAATGTTATTCCATTGCAATATTTGATTGTATAGAGGCACACTGTGTATTATCAACAAGAAGAAACAGAAAGGCTGTGTATAGGTTTTTGGTACTATGTACCACCTCTATTACTCCTGATGCCCAAGTATTCATGTACCTAAACCATATTCTATTTAATTGTGTTTGATTTAAAATATATATAAATATCTATAAAATATATTAAAAGTCGTGTCCATTTTCTGCTTGGAGGGGCTTTTATGGCCTTTTCAATCTATATGTTGAAACTTCTGAATGTTTTCATTTAACTTTTTTTTTTAAGTATTCATTAGAACTAGTACGTTTGTATGAATATGAGTCATTATTGGCCATGACCTTTGTGTGAATTTTTAGCCACTCTGATTTCCCTGGGTGCAGGTGGTATGTTTGAGCCGGTTTGGTTTGGCAGATACTGGTTTTTTCATTTTTAGCCCATTTGAGATTTCTTTTAGTCTTCATAGAAAAACTATATAAAGAACATAAAATCAAATGAGGTTTGGGATGGATCTCATTCTCCTACATATTTTGGCACGATTATTTGCATGAGAACAGCCTAGTTACTTCAGTTTAGTCAACTTCAGTTAAAAGTTGAGTCCATTTTTCTTCATGTTTATCAGGAGATGTCCATTCCACAGAAAGCTACTTTTTCCCCACATAGCATAGTAAATTGCAAGAGGGCCAGAATGGGAGTTTGGAAGTTAGAGTTAGGATCCAGGCTCTGCCTCTTAACTGACTGCAGTACTATGGACAAATCCTGTCGCGGCAGAGTCTCTACCAGCTCGTCTGCAAAATGAGCAGGGTAGGCTGGCCAGTTCAGGAAATGGCATAGAATTCAGACCTAGTGAATAAAGATGAAATTATTGAAGAGCATTTATTGTTGATAATTTGTGGGATGAGTTATCTATATCAATGGGAAGATTTGAATAGACCCTTTTAAAGAAATACATTCAAACCAGTAGTCAATAGTGATTCACCTGGGAATCTGTCACACCTGCTTTAATAAATAGAAGAGTATTTTTAATTAGCATTGTTTATATGTCACTCCTGCTGAGTGAGTCACAGAATCCTAGCCCACTAAACTTTGGAACCATCATTGGAGAAGAGTAGAATAAATACCCATAGATGGGTGTCAGCTTGCTGAAGGCTATATAACTTATACAGCCAGATTAAAACCCTTATTTCCTGACTTGGTTCCAAACTTTTTCCTCTTTTGCCTTTGAAAGCAGTGTGTTCTCTTAAGCAAACGTTCTTCAAGGAGTTCTTTTCATTCACACTTATTTTTTCTTTATTTTGTTTGTTTTAATTAGTCAAGAAGTATCTCATTCTCTCATCCCTAGTTAAGAGCATGAGATAAAAAACAACCTATCACAAAGGATGTCTATAGCCAAAGCAGTGTTCTTCATTATCCATATCCTAAAAATGTTTGTCTCATCCTGGGTCCTTCGTCTCTCTGTGTTGCATTATTAGTCCTCTGGAGTCTTAGTTGGTCATCTTGCAGATTAACAATGTGATGGTATTCCATCGCATTGGTGTGCCATCACTTAATTCCTCCATTCCTCAGTTTTATGGACCTTCTCTCAGTTTCTCATTCTTTGCCATCTCAAAAAGAACTTAACATATTTTTGTAGATCCTGATACCTTTGCTTAGGACTCATCCCTCTCTTAGTCTACTTTTTCTTTAATTTTCCTTCCCCTTTCTCCTTTTTTCCTTCTGTTTTCCTATACAATGAGGTGGATTTTTTTCTCAGTAGTATTTATTTTTTCCAAATATATGTAAAGATAGTTTTCAACATTCATTTTTTTATAAGACTTTGTATTCCAAATTTTTCTTCCTCCTCTTACTTCCTCCCTCCCCAAGACAGCAAGCAATCTGATATAGGTTAAATATGTGTAATTCTTTTAAACATATTTCCATATTTGTCATGCTATACAAGAAAAATCAGACCAAAAGGGAAAAAACTATGAGAAAGAAAAAAACATATTAAAAAGGTGAAAATACTTTGATCCACATTCAGTCTCCATAGTTCTCTTTCTCTGGATACGGATGGCTCTTTCCATCCCAAGTCTATTGGAATTGTCTTGAATCACCACATTGTTGAGAAGAGCCAAATCCATCACAGTTAATCATCACATGATCCTCCTAGTATCTTTCTCTTCTCCTTTCTTTCCATTCTTCAGATCATCAAGACAGAACTATTCCTATAACTTGTCAAATTAGGCTCTCTCTCTGTGAACCTGATGATGATGATGGGTTTAGAGAAGAAACACGTGTCATCTCCCCCTGTTGGAATGAAAATGATGTATCCTTTTTTGGTCCTTTATCATTGTTCATTCACGTTTACTTTTTGTGTTTCTCTTCTGTATTTCACATCTGTGTTTGAACTTCTGAATTTCTAAGTAAGTAGTGCTGGTCTTTTTATCAGGAATGCTTGAAAGTTCTTCATTTCATCAATGATCCATTTTTTCCTTTGTCAGTTTTACTTATTCTTAATTGTAAGTCCATTTCCATTGCCTTCTGAAATACCATATTCCAAGTTCTCTGCTCCAGATCTTGAATTCTTTTTTTTTTTTTTTTTTTTGGGGGGGGGGAATGGGGTGGGGGAGGGGGCGTTGCTTGCAAGTATTTTGAAATTTCTTTCAAGAGGGGATGGTGAGTTCTTTCCACTTTATTCTCTTATTCTAAGGTCTTGGCAGTTTTCTTTAAAATTTCTTGAAATAGGATGTTTAGGCTCTTTTTTTGGTCATGGCTTTAAGGCAATCCAGTGATTCTTATGTTACCTCTCTTTGATCTTTTTTCAGTCACTTGTTTTTTATAAGAGAGACTTTACATTTTCTTTTGGGGTTTCCCACCCCCCTCAACCTTTTGACTTGATTTTAATATTTCTTATTGCCTATTAGGGCCATTCTAATTTTCAGAGAGTTTCTTCCAAAGTTGTTAATTCCTGTTCCAGTACTTTCTTTCATAGCTCTCATTTATTTCCCAATTTATTTCTCAAACTCTCTCATTCCAATTATAAAAAGATTTTTAAATTCTTCATTTCTTCCAGGAATTCTAGTTGAGTTTGTGTTTTTCTCTGAGGCTTTGCTCGTAGATGTTTTGAAATCCTCCTCTTCTTTCGCATTTGTGTCTTTGAGTGTCCTCCACCCTGATAATTCATTATAGTGTGGCCCTTTTTTTTGTTTACTCATTCTTCCAGTCTGCTTCCTTACTTCATATTCAGTATTAGTGTCAGGCTCTACAGCAATTTTGGAGGAAAGGTCTGGACTGGTATTTTTGCTGTTAAGAATTCTTGAGATATTGTGTGTTGTCTTATCCAGGGGATCTCCAGGACAGGCTAGGAACTTGCAAGCTTTCTGTACCTTCTAAGGGGTGTGATCCAGGGCAAAGTTTGATTGCTGCCCCCAGTCTGAGCTCTGCATGTTCTTGACTTGGGTTTAGGTCTGCACAAGTGTAGAGCTCTGTTAAACCCTCACCCCTATTAACTCACAGGAAAGCTCTGTGGCATAATCACCAGCTCCTCCTAGGTCTGGGTTTCCTCTGCAGATGATGGGGCTGGACTCTGGGCCATACTGATCCTGCTGCTGCTGCACGCTTCTGGTCCGTTACCCAGGGCTTCTATATATAGGGTCCCTTCTTACGCTGCCCTCCATTTCTGACCCAGCATTGGGTCATGAGTGATGTGTTAAGTTGGCACTTCTCCCCATAGCAGTTCCCTGGTAGGGATCAGGGAATGTACCAGTGGGAGTCTGGGGCCTCCTCTTGTTCTGGTGCAGAGCTCTCCGATTGCCAGAGCACCCCATGCTCCCACCCCCCCATCAGTTCCAGTGTCTGCTGAACCAGGCCAGATAAAAGATGCACTGTGTCACTTTCTCTGTCGAGATTCAGCCTGGGGCATTTTATAAATCTGTTTGGAGGCATTGTGGATGGGAGCTCAGCTATACTCCTTCCTTCTATTTCTGTCTTGTAGAGTGAACACACTTAAAGGACAAATAGAAAACTTCTAAATGACCTTCATGAATTTCCCCACCACTAAATTCCTAATCCCTAAGGATAGTGGAAAGGTTAAGTTCATTATAATTCCTGTCAGAATTCCCACATGACTTAAACTGACGCTATAAGAGCCACTTAAAAATGTAATGATAGAGGACAGATAAAATAGGTCATTATTTCTTCCAGCTATATGAAAATGATTATTTCTATTTACGCCATAAGCCTTACCCTAAAGCATATTCACAACAACCTTCAGGAAACATTTCAGAAACTAATTCAGATGAGGGTTTCATGTCCAAAGTGTATCATGTCATGCAAATATAGAAATGCTGACAAAGTAATAGAATAGTATTGGGGTAGGGGAGAGGAGGAGTTCATACATAAGTTTTATTTCCTGGAGATTTATGTAAGTTTCGAACTGCAAAAGAAATTGAACCAACTAAAATCACTTATAAACCCATTCTTATAGAAAATTTGTCTTTTTATTTTTATCTGGTTTGCAAAATAAAATGGGAGATGACTATTTGTACTACAGAAATTTTCTTGTTTTCAGGCTCATGCATGGGTTACAGTATTGAACTTGACAAGACACTATCCCCTAGCTGTGTAACCATATGGGGATAAAAGACATTCCCTTTACTATATTTGGCTTCCCATCTATAAAATTGATAATCCCTGTCATCAGTGTAGTTTTCTGAGTAGGAGGAGTCAACTGAGGTTTTTTCAAAGGACTTTGCAAATTGTAGAGTTAGTTCTTTATGGGCTTGTCACCATTCCTTAGAAAAGAATTCCTAGAACATTAAGTTTCCAGTTCCTTTAGTGATACAACATACACAATCCAGAACAGACTCAAGTTTTCAAGAACCTGCCTTTCACCTAAAACAAGATGTACCTGCGTGTCTGTGTGTTTGTGATGTCTTGACTTGTTGAGTGTATGAAAAGTAGAATTGGTCATTAGAACTGGATCCCCGAATTTCAATTATAAACTGTTTTGCATTTGGCTAGCCATTAATTTATGTAGTGAAATCATGCTAATTTCCTATAATTGGAGAAATGATTTTCTGATTGATGAAAAATTAGTTCTTCAAGAGATAGAAATTATTCTGTTCCCTATCTGCTGATAAAATATGATTTCCTATTCAGATCACTGCATTCATGGGGTGTTTTATGTGCATAAGAAGCATTAGGCTTTGCTCCAGGCATACATTGAATTTTGGACATAGTCCCTGTCCTGAAGAGCTTGCAGCTTGTAGATAGAGTCTGATATTCTACTTCATCTTTTTTTTTTTTTTTTTAGGGAAATTATATAGTATTTTTCCCGCTAGTTTATATATAGTCAAGAAAATTTTTAGCATTCATTTTACAAGATTTTGAGTTCCAAATGTTTCTCCTTTCCTTCTTTCCCCTCTTCCAAAGATGGTAGATATTTTGATATAGTTTATCAAAACAGAAAAAAAAAGAAAGAATAAAGGGAAACATAGGCTTTGAGCTTGTCTTAGCTAGTGTGTTGCTGAGAAGAGCTGAGTCAGTCGTAGTTGATCATCTCACAATACTGTTGACATATCCCTGCCTCATCTAAGTGTGGGACCAAAGCCATGATATTTGTCATGGCACGTGCTCAGAAGTAGGAGAATACCTGGAGTTCCGGAAGATGTCTTTGTGACATGGTTCGTAAAGGTCCTGTATGCTCACTAGTGTGCTCTAAGACCACCAGGCCATCCCCAGGCTCCCCACTCCACGTGGTCTGTGCAGTTTGTATTTAGCAGCACTGACATAGAGTGTCCGTTGTTCGGCATCTCCTGCAAGAAAGGTTACTAAGTTTTTCAGGCGAGTCTGACCTCAGCTGATTGTGCAACTCCAAGGAGCACATGATTGCAGGCCAGAGCTGGTTCTGCCTTCCTTGGGCCGATGCTCCTCTTAGGAAAAATGAGTGAATCTCTGTATAGGATGTTAGGAAGGTCATAGGCCGAGTGCTGGAGATGTGAAAGGACTGGAGACAATGCTGTATCAGGATTGGATGAAGGAGCCAAGGCGGAAAGAGAACCTGAGCACATGATAAGAACCTTGGAGCGTTTGAAGGACTAGAATTGGGGAAAGAAGGACCAGCCTGGTTCTTCTTAGTCTGAAGCAGTCAGGTTAGGCCCTGGAGCTGCCAAGAAAAGCAAGTCTGTCCCTGCCCTCAAGCAACTCACATTCTGCTAGGAGAAACCACATCTAAATAACTAGGGACCCTCTGGAAGTATGGAGAGAAAGTAGGTGGAAGATCCCAGAGCTGAGCAAGCTGCTAAGAGGTCAGTGTGGGTTTTGCCTAAGGCAGAAATGTCTTTCATGAGTCGGGCGTAAGGTGGGCTGCTTTGGGCAGAAAGCAGTTATCCTAGAAGAGCTTCTGGCTTAAGCAAGAGAGGCCCAAACCTCTGATGTCCCTTCATGCAAATCCCTGAGAATCTGGGACAAAAGCTCCAAGAGACCCAGCACAACCCAGGTTACCTGGAGGGCTCTCCTGGATATATGGCTGCATGGTTCGTTCTCTCAGCAGCTTTTCTTATGATAAAACTGCAGGACCCTCTCTCCACTTCCCACCAAGGACATTGGAAACAGTAAGCTTGTGCCACATAGCACCCTGTCTCCTCCCAATCCGAGGGTTTTCTGTAAGATTCTAACGTAAGGAACGTCTCATCTAGAATGTCCTCATTTTCTCATTTTTATCTACTTCTAATACTTGAAAACAGTTGGTGCCTTAAAAAATGCTTATAGAAGTAAATCATTAACCAGATCTGTAAACCTCTACTGTGTGCACAGGGTATCTTGGCTATGTAACAGCTGTGCCATGGTTCTCACCATGCCATGGGGCCTATGGGCTAACAGAAACATTAAAGAAAAGTTGTATGTATTTTGTACCAAGTATTTATCCTCATTATAGGGCCTTAAAAGGATGGAAAACGGAAGGTTTGTAGTATCAAGGACCTTTGTGACCTTGGAGGGGGTAGGAAGGGTGAGTATGGAATAGATGGAAAAACACAAGTTTGAACTCATAAAATACACGTCCTTTTCTGTGACAACAGGAAGCAAAGCTAGTCCTAGTAACTGAAGGTTCCAAAGGGCAGTAATGGGCAAGGCCTGCAAGGTCCTCCTTAGCGGACTCGGTAAGGGTCTGCTGGGCAGTGGGAGATGGAAGAACAGGAACAAGCCTTTCCAAGGAGCTCGGGGTCTGATGGAGGAAGCCTGTTGTCGATCCTGGGTTCGAATCTGCTGAGACACTGGTTATATAGTGTTATTTCCCCATTACGCCTCAGTTCTCTCATCTGTGAAGTGAGAGGTTTGCCTTTGATGACTTCTCAGGCCCTTCCAGCCCTACATGTGATCCTAGGACCCAGTGAATAAGTGAGTTTGGTACTTTCAGGCAGAAGAGCATCAGGAGGATTCTAAAAGGCCAGAACCAAGATGTTCCAGGCATGGGGAGGGACCGTATAAAGTCATGGAAGCCAGAGAGAGGAAACCAGCTGATAGACCAACCTCACAAGACAATCTCTAGTCGATGGATTTTTTTTCCTACTTGCTGTGTTAGGGAGAAGCACAAAGAGATTTTTCATGCAAACCTAACTTGCTTCCACATTGCTTCTTTTATGCAGAAAAGCAACAATCAAAAATGCTTATTCTGTTCTTCGCCATACTAACAAGAAGAGGAAAACATGGAAGAGGGAAAAGACAAATACATTGGAATAAAACATGCTTTAGTCGATCAGCAGGCAAATTTAAGTTGTGCTAAGTGCGGGGAAACTAAAAAGAGGCAAGAGAGCCTTTGCCTTCATAGAGCTTATGGTTGAATGGGTAGCATGAAAACAAATATGCACAAAGCAAGAGTAGAACATGAATGACTGGGAAAGCACTGGAATGAAGAGGTGTCAGGGAGTGCTTCCCTGTAGAAGGCAGGATGTAAGCTGGGATTTAAAGGAAACCAGGGAGGTCAGCAGTTGGATGGAGGAGGAAGAGGGAGAAAATAGCCTGAGCTGAGAGTTAGGACAGTCTGATGTCACTAGATTCAAGAGGACTGGCCGGAGAAGGGAGATGTGAGAAGACTGGAGAGTAGAAGGGGGTGGATTTAAAGGGCTTTTAAAATTTTTTTATATTTGATCCCAGAGGCATTGAGATATAAATGTAGACAATTCTAGTTAAGAAACAAAGCTATTTGAATAGGATATAGAAAACTTTTCATGGATAAGCATCGTTATTTCTTGTTTTCTCAGGAAAGGATAGTCCTGTTAAGATGATAGTTAAACTCTATGGGAAGGGGAACCATATGCAAAGACCAGTTGGAGCCAGATTATGGAGGACTCTCCCAGAGACAGGAGGAAGTCAATGACCAAGGGAGCAGCAGGAGGCCTGGGCCTTCATAGTGTCACTGGTGGAGGATGGTGAGAGGAGGCCCTGGAGGAGGTTAGGAGTGTCCAAGGAGAGAGGCCCTGCCTGCCCTCCCAGAACATCCTGCCCAAAGCCCTGATAGCTCAGGGAGGGTGCGTTGGGTGGCAGGGAAGCTCAGTGAAGCTGCCTGCCTTCGTGGCCCTGGGACAGCCCCACTAAGCCTGGCAGCTCGAGATTTTGTGGGAGATGGGGGTCGCCTTTGGGCCTGCGGGGTCTCAGACATCTGCAGTCATCGGGCCGTTAGAAGTCCACCTTGGAGCGTTTGTGCTGCGCTATGCAGCATACATGTGTACGTAGGAAAGAAGAAAAGAAGCAATTATTAAGTACCTACTTAATATGTGTCAGGAACTCTGCAAGCACTTGACAAATCATCTCATTTAATTCTCGGCAACCTCCCATTTTGCAGCTGAAACTGAGCCAGGCAAGAATTATTAGGAGGCAGCATTTTTATTCCAGGCACTGTGCTATGCACTTGACAGTTATTATCTCCTTTGATCCAACAGCCCTACAAGGTAGGTGCCGTTATTATTCTTAATTTATAGATGGGGAAACTGGTCCGGGACTTGTCTGAAGCCACATTTGAACTCGGGCCCTCCTGACTTGTGCTGGTCTATCTACTGAACCCCAAAGTTGTTTCACACGTGTGAGAAAGGAGAAGGAAGAGAATGGGGAGCAAGGATCCTGACCTTGGCTAATGGCTCGGGCCGCCCGGTACAGGATTGTTGGCTTCTGTTTTATTGAGAACCTAAAATAGACAATGCAGTTTAATAGGTTTGGGGGTTTTTAAGATAAACTTTTTCTTCTGGCTCTTAATCTTCCAGAGATCCAGCAATGGCGCCTTTGAGAAGCTCACTAGGGTTGGTCAAAGGATCTGCGAGAATCCTCCCTTCTCCATTTGGTTCCCTATGGGGACATGGCTAAGTTAGTAAACCTCTCCTGACCTCCCTTGTGCTCTTCTGGAAACTGTTGGAGGTCCCTTCTAGCTCTAGCATTCCATGACTCAGATGCTAACTCTGGCTTGTTTTCTACTGTTATCCATATTGGGAGGAGGAGAGAGTCACTCTGACCTGATGTGGTCAGGGAAGATTGACATCTGGAGGAAAACACAGTTTCATGCTTCTCAAACCAGAAATTTCCCGACCTGGGATCCATGATTTTTTTTTTTTTTTTTTAAGAAAAAGTTTTGGTAATTTCAGTGTGATTGATTTCCTTTGAAATCTAATGCATTTTTTAAAAAGCCATGATGGAGAAAAGAGGCTTCAGCTGGCTGCCAAAGGGGTCCATAGCATGGGAAAAAATAGGAAGGACCATTAGTCTGAGAATGGTCTAATCAGCCAAAAGCCTCGCTTCTGAACCCACTGTGGGCGATCCCCGCCGCCCCCCCTTCCCAGCGGACTCTGGTGGAGACTTCCAGCCCTGGAACCGGGCGTCGGATATTGTGGGCGTCTTGCAGAAAGCGGTCCAGTTTGCGCCACGTGCTCCCTCTGAGGAAAACCAACATTCCCGGGAGCAGTCTCCAAGGAGTTGGTCTGGTTTTTGTTAAATAAGGACGTTATTTATAGAAGAAAGGTAATTTATTTTTACCTATCCTGTGGGAAAGTTCTTTCTTCCCAGAAAGAACCCCCCCCCCCTCCCAGAGCAGACCAGCACCTGTGCTGCAGCTTAGGCTTCCACTTGCCCGGGTTTGCCAGGAGCTGGGCCTCCGTGTCAGGGCTTCCAAAGTCACGTGTTCGGGTTCGGTTCTGAACGGGGGCGGGTCCGTGGGGGGGAGATGCTCAAGGACCCGGATGGGGGCTGGTTAAAGGACTAGGGCTGCTCGAGCTGGAGAAGAGGAGATTCGGGGAACTTCGCCGTCCTCCTTGGGTACCTTTCCCTGGCCTTTGGGCTTTGCTCCTTCAGCTGGGGAAGCCAGCAAACTCATTTTTGGTGCATTTTGACGACCGCGTCTCCGTATGATCGGTTCCCTTTGTTGTAGTCCTGGGCGTTAACTTTTTAACCGAGAAGGGTCGGTAACAAGGCATTTCGGCCCTGCAGACTGGAGCTGCCCGAGCCACGGTTGCTCTGGCGGCAGGAAGGATTCCCCCGATTAGGCGGGAGGTGGAAGGGGTGGTCCCCGGAGGAAGCTGTTTCAGCAGCCGCTTCCAAGGGAGGCCCGTCACGTGTGCCGCGGCCTTCACCTCCGTTACAAGAGGTGATGTCACCACCTGCGCCCGCAGGGCTCTGGGAAGGTCCGAGCAGCTCTGGCCGGTGCCCGCCTTCGCCTTCAGCCGGTGCTGTTCTGGCCGTTGGCCAGCAGGGGGCGCGGGAGCCCCACGGCCCCTCCCCCGTTACCGAAGGCACTGCCGGTGTACCCCGGGAACCCGGGCCATTTGAAGCAAGGATTTGGGAGGGAAAGCCGAGGCCCGGAGAATCACAGTGTTGGGGGGCGGGGCTCCCGAGCGCATCTTCCCCTGCTACACATCAGAAAGCTGAGACCCCTTACCCCGAGGGCAGAGGGGGATTTGAACCCGCGGTCTCCAAGTCCGAGGCTGACCTTCTTCCCTCCGGGGCGGGCTTCATGGATAACAATGGACACTAACGAGATCGCCTCGTTTCACAGAGCGGGTGGGAGGCAAGACCTGATTTGAGCACCGTGGGTAGTAACGAGAGCCGCCGTTTATGCGCTTACTGAGGCCCGGGCTTGTGTGAGCGCTTTGTGATCGCGGCTTTGCTCCTCCCCCAGCCCTGGAAGCAGGCGCTCTCCGGACCCCGCTCTGCGGATAAGGAACCGGTGCTGTGAGCAGCTCACGCGGCTAGTAAGGGCCTATGGCTGGTCTTCCCTCCAGGCTGCCAGAGTCCAAGCCCCGCCCCCTAACCATCGCATCACTTAGCGCCGTGTGACGTATGTCACAAAAGGCCAGGGAGTTACCAAAAAGCAATTGGGGTTCGGGGACTTGCCCAGGGTCACACAGCCAGGAAGTGTCAAGTGTCTGAGGCCAGATCTGCTCTCTCCACTGCGCCACCCAGTGCCCTGCAGTTACCAAAAATCAAACAAAAACATGGACCCTAATTGAGGCTCTATTTGGGGAAAAGATGAAATTAATGCTCAGTGAGATAATGTGTGGTTTCATGATGAATAAATGTCAAATCTCATCAACAGTGCTACACAACATGACAAATATGGAAAAAGTGATCATATATCAGATTGTTGTCTTGGGGGAGGGGGAGATAATAGAGGGAGGGAGAAGAATTGGGGACACAAAGTTACAAAAATGAATTTTCAAAACTATATGTGTACTGGGAAAAATAAAATACTCTCAAACTAGAAAAAAATGAGTAAACTCAGTGCCAGCAGCACTGATTGCAGCAAAAGGAACCTTCAGGCATGTCGAGTTATTTAATACAGAAAGTTATATTTATTGCATGTCGATAAAATTTGTTATTTTACTTGGTACCAAGTAATTCATACACCACCGTGCTGTGCACTTCCAAGTTGACAGTTGGGCAAATATTTACTAAGCACTCGCATGCAGGACTCTGTGCACTACTCATTAACCCAATCCTTGCTGGCAGGAGACTTGCCTTGAAAGTGTTCTTAGACTAGGATCCACTATTTATTAAAAATGATAAATCGGGGGAAATTTCATATCTCTAGAGGCCTATTTGTATAAAATAGAGAAAGAGAAGGTCAATGAATTGGGCTTGCAGCTAAAAATGCTGGAAAAGGAACAAATTAAAAACCCCCAGTCAAACACTAAATTTGAAATTCTAAAAATAAAAGGAGAGATCAATAAAATTGAAAGTAAAAAAACTATTGAATTAATTAATAAAACTAAGAGTTGGTTCTATGAAAAAACCAACAAAATAGACAAACCCTTAGTAAATCTGTTTAAAAAAAGGAAAGAGGAAAATCAAATTGTTAGTCTTAAAAATGAAAAGGGAGAATTCGCCACTAACGAAGAGGAAATTAGAGCAATAATTAGGAGTTACTTTGCCCAACTTTATGCCAATAAATTCGACAACTTAAATGAGATAGAAAAATACCTCCAAAAATATAGCTTGCCCAAACTAACAGAGGAAGAAGTAAATATCCTAAACAGTCCCATCTCAGAAAAAGAAATAGAACAAACTATCAATCAACTCCCTAAAAAAAAATCCCCAGGACCAGATGGATTTACATGTGAATTCTACCAAACATTTAAAGAACAATTAACTCCAATGCTAAATAAACTATTTGAAAAAATAGGGATGGAAGGAGTCCTACCAAACTCCTTTTATGACAGAGACATGGTACTGATACCTAAACCAGGTAGGCTGAAAACAGAGAAAGAAAATTATAGACCAATCTCCCTAATGAATATTGATGCTAAAATCTTAAATAAAATATTAGCAAAAAGATTACAGAAAATCATCCCCAGGATAATACACTATGATCAAGTAGGATTTATACCAGGAATGCAGGGCTGGTTCAATATTAGGAAAACTATTAGCATAATTGACTATATCAATAACCAACAAACAAAAACCATATGATCATCTCAATAGATGCAGAAAAAGCATTTGATAAAATCCAACATCCATTCCTAATAAAAACACTTGAGAGCATAGGAATAAATGGACTTTTCCTTAAAATAGTCAGAAGCATATATTTAAAACCATCAGTAAGCATCATATGCAATGGGGAAAAACTGGAACCTTTCCCAGTAAGATCTGGAGTGAAGCAAGGTTGCCCACTATCACCATTATTATTTAATATCGTATTAGAAACACTAGCCTCGGCAATAAGAGTCGAGAAAGATATTAAAGGAATTAGAATAGGCAATGAGGAAACCAAACTATCACTCTGTGCAGATGATATGATGGTATACCTAGAGAACCCCAGAGATTCTACTAAAAAGCTATTAGAAATAATTCATAATTTTAGCAAAGTAGCTGGCTACAAAATAAATCCCCATAAATCCTCAGCATTTTTATACATCACCAACAAAACCCAACAGCAAGAGATACAAAGAGAAATTCCATTCAGAATAACTGTCGATACCATAAAATATTTGGGAAGCTATCTACCAAAGGAAAGTCAGGAATTATATGAGCAAACTTATAAAAAAGTCTCCACACAAATAAAGTCAGACTTAAATAATTGGAAAAATATTAAGTGCTCTTGGATCGGCCGAGCGAACATAATAAAGATGACAATACTCCCTAAACTAATCTATTTATTTAGTGCTATACCAATCAGACTTCCAAGAAAATATTTTAATGATCTAGAAAAAATAACAACAAAATTCATATGGAACAATAAAAAGTCGAGAATCTCAAGGGAATTAATGAAAAAAAAATCAAATGAAGGTGGCCTAGCTGTACCTGATCTAAAATTATATTATAAAGCAGCAGTCACCAAAACCATTTGGTACTGGCTAAGAAATAGATTAGTGGATCAGTGGAAAAGGTTAGGTTCACAAGACAGAATAGTCAACTATAGCAATCTAGTGTTTGACAAACCCAAAGACCCTAACTTCTGGGATAAGAATTCATTATTTGATAAAAACTGCTGGGATAATTGGAAATTAGTATGGCAGAAATTAGGCATGGACCCACACTTAACACCATATACCAAGATAAGATCAAAATGGGTCCATGACCTAGGCATAAAGAACGAGATTATAAATAAATTAGAGGAACATAGAATAGTTTATCTCTCAGACTTGTGGAGGAGAAAGAAATTTGTGACCAAAGATGAACTAGAGACCATTACTGATCACAAAATAGAAAATTTTGACTACTTCAAATTAAAAAGCCTTTGTACAAACAAAAATAATGCAAACAAGATTAGAAAGGAAGCAACAAAGTGGGAAAACATCTTCACAGTTAAAGGTTCTGATAAAGGCCTCATTTCCAAAATATATAGAGAACTGACTCAAATTTATAAGAAATCAAGCCATTCTCCAATTGATAAATGGTCAAAGGATATGAACAGACAATTTTCAGAGGATGAAATTGAAACTATTACCACTCATATGAAAGAGTGTTCCAAATCATTATTGATCAGAGAAATGCAAATTAAGACAACTCTGAGATACCACTACACACCTGTCAGATTGGCTAAGATGACAGGAAAAAATAATGATGAATGTTGGAGGGGATGCGGGAAAACGGGGACACTAATGCATTGTTGGTGGAGTTGTGAACGAATCCAACCATTCTGGAGAGCAATCTGGAATTATGCCCAAAAAGTTATCAAACTGTGCATACCCTTTGACCCAGCAATGTTTCTATTGGGCTTATACCCCAAAGAGATACTAAAGAAGGGAAAGGGACCTGTATGTGCCAAAATGTTTGTAGCAGCCCTATTTGTAGTGGCTAGAAACTGGAAAATGAATGGATGCCCATCCATTGGAGAATGGCTGGGTAAATTGTGGTATATGAATGTTATGGAATATTATTGTTCTGTAAGAAATGACCATCAGGATGAATACAGAGAGGACTGGCGAGACTTACATGAACTGATGCTGAGCTAAATGAGCAGAACCAGGAGATCATTATACACTTCGACAACGATATTGTATGAGGACATATTTTGATGGAAGTGGATTTCTTTGACAAAGAGACCTGAGTTTCAATTGATAAATGACGAAGAGAAGCAGCTACACCCAAAGAAAGAACACTGGGAAACGGATGCGAACTATTTGCATTCTTGTTTTTCTTCCCGGGTAATTTATACCTTCTGAATCCAATTCTCCCTGTGCAACAAGAGAACTGTTCGGTTCTGCAAACATATATTGTATCTAGGATATACTGCAACATATCCAACATATATAGGACTGCTTGCCATTTAGGGGAGGGGGTGGAGGGAGGGAGGGGAAAAATCGGAACAGAAATGAGTGCAAGGGATAATGTTGTAAAAAAATTACTCTGACATGGATTCTGTCAATATAAAGTAATTATTAAATAAAAATTTTTAAAAAATGATAAATCGACGTTTATTGAGTATCTACTATGGGGCAGGCACGGGCTAAGTCATGAATTATCCAAGAGTAAACACAAGGTACCTTGAGGAAGAAGAGTGGGAACGAGAGGGGTTGGAATGGATCACTTTGTCCTGGACCTCACTTCCCCGTCTGGAAAATGAGGGGGACACTAGATGGCTTTCCAGCCCCGGGTCAGGAACTGAGCGCCTTAGGCCCTGGTGGAGCGCCGAGGACAGAGTGTCACCTGCAGCCCTCCACTCCAAGCCTGAGCGATGGCAACCCAGCTTCTGCTCCCAGCCCACAACGGGGATTTGAGGTAAACTTTGAAGCAGGAGAAGGAAAGGGTAGCTGGGAAAGAGGTTGATCTTGGGCAGAGGGATGGGGGAGTACAGGTTGTAGGGGAAAGGGCTCGGATCAGCCCTTTGGCTACAGGTTATGGAAGGAAATGGGGCTTGATATTAATGCCGTGGTGGATTGGGTCCACAGTGGGAGTGATGATCAAGGGTAAGTGTGGAGGCTGCTGGGGAACTGAGCGGGCCAGCCACGGAAGGGGCAGAGAGATTAACTATCTCAGAACAGGACTCTAGAAGGAGGGGTTCTTCCCCATCTAGGACATGGTCCCCTTGGGCCGAATCTGGTGGAAGACTATGGACCTCTTCTCAGAATCATGTTTGTACGATGCATAAAATAAAATACATAGGATCACAAAGTCAACATTAATGATAACTAACATTTGTCTAGAGCTTTAAAATTGCTAAAGCACCTTACAATCTACTTCTTTACTACCTACTTTGTTCCTCAAAACTATCCTGAGAGGTATATCTACTATTATATCTACTTTACAGTTGAGGAAACTAAGGAGATAGTGGGTAACAGTAATCTTGAGACTGAATTTAAACTCAGGTCCTGACTCTAGACTCAGAATTCTATCCACTGTGCCATCTAGCTACCAAAATATTTTTTAAAAAGCATCATGGACAGCAAATCCATGATCCCCGATCTAGAGTTGGAAGGGAGCTCAGAGCCAGTTAGTCCTGAGGTGTCAAACAGAGGCCCAGAACCTTCAGCACTATCTAACCCAGACCAGATTAAAAAGTAATTGAGAAATATTTACCCAAATAAATAAAAATGTAATAAAACAAAGGTAATGTTAATAAGTGGTTTTATAAGCCAATATGTCCACTGAATCCTTATGTGGAGTTTAAAATAATATTTTCCCAATTATATGTAAAAAACAATTTTCAACTTTTTAAAATTTTGAGTTCCAAATTCTTTCCTTCCCTCATGTTCCTCCCCCTCCATAAGACAGCAAACAGTTTGATCTAGGTTACACATGTGTAGTCATGCAAAACTTATTTCCATATTAGTCATGTTGTGAAAGAAAACAGCTTCTTCCCCCCTAAAGAAAAAAAAACAACCTGAAAAAATTGTATGCCTTAATACTTCATTCTGACTCCCATCAGTTCTTTTTCTGGAGGTGGATAGCATTTTTCATCATGAGTCCTTCAGAATTATCTTGGATCATTGTATTGCTGAGAAAAGCTAAATCAATCCAAGTGACTTCATCATAAAAATATTATTGTTCACGCCAAATATGGAAATATGTTTAAAAGGATAGCACATATTTAACCTATAGCCGATTGATGTTTTGGGTAGGAAGAAAGAGGAGAGGGAGAAAGAAAAATTTTGAACACAAAGTTTTGCAAGAATAATGTTGAAAACTATCTTTACATAGATTTGGAAAAATAAAATCCCATTGAAAAAAAATGTTATTCCTCCGTAGGGTAGTCTCCTTATTCTGCTCAACTTTGCATCAGTTCATGTAGGTCTTTCCAGGTTTTTCCTAGAGCACGTTGCCGTTTCTTATGCCACAATAGTATTTCATTACACTTCACAACTTGTTCAGCCATTCCCCAGCTGATAGGCATCCCCTCAATTCCCAATCCTTTGCCACCACAAAAAGAGCTGCTATAAATATTTTTGTACAGAGGACCTTTCCTTTTTTTTTTTTTTTTTAATTATCTGTGGGACAGACCTAGTAATAATATTGGTGGATATGCACATTTTTTGTAGTCTTCTGGGCTTTGTTCCAAATTGCTCTCCAGAGTGGTTGGATCAGTACACAACTCTACCAATAGTGTATTAGTGTCTCAATTTCCCCACATCCCCTCCCACATTTATTTAATTTGCATTTTTCTAATCAGCAGTGATTTGCAGCATTTTTTTATATTTAGCTTTGATTTCTTCTGAAAACTGCCTGTTCATCTCTTGTAACTGTGTGGTTCAGAAATGGGGAGGGGTCATCATTTAATTAAAAAAAAAAAAAAAAGCTGGAGAAATCTCTAGAAGCAAAGCAAAGTTTATTATACATTCTGGGGAAAAGGGCGACTCACCCATCAAGCAGACAAGGGAGGAAGCACCTTCTGGGGCAGGGTCAACACTTTTAATCCCTGAAGCAAATACCCCTCCCACCACTGACCCTCATCTTCATTGGCCGAGGAGCTTACATTCTAAACGGCGGGAACTACCCAAGAAATTGAACTTGACCAATAAGTACCTAGTTGCCCATATTTGACTGAAATAAGGAGAAAATGATGTCATGGAGGGTAGCAGGAAGGGGACTTAGGTAGGCCCTTGGTCAATGCTCAAAGTCCTTCAGGCCTGCTCCAACTCTGAACTAGGTGAAGCCTCACTCGATTTTTACAACTGTCCTGAAAGATCTCACCTCATCTCCTTCATGACCATTTACCTATCAGGGAATTGCTCATATTCTGATAAACTCGCCCCGGGTCTCCATCAGAGAAACCTGCGGTAAACCTGGCCCATAGTTTATGTGCAGCTCAGTGGCTCCATTTCTATTTGAATTGTATGTACTCTGCTGGTCTAGGCCAGTCCCTTCATTTTACAGATGAGGAAGGAGACCCAGGGAGAATCCTTGACCAGCCAGGGTCTCCCAGGTAAGCTCCAGGTGGGATGTGAAGGCAGGTGCTTTGTGTCCAGAGGCAGGGGGCTTTCCCCTAAGCCTGCTGACTCTCTGAACAGCTGGTTGCACCCGAGGGATGATGGGAGCCTGTTGCTTTTTAGCCAGTTCTGATCCCCCTCCCAGAATGTTGGGAGCCCACCTGGGGACTGTAAGGGAGTCATTTCTTCCTCATACCCACGAGGGCCACCAGGTGGCGCCATAGTGAAACGGAGCACTGGGTCTGGAAGCTGGGATGCTCCACGTACCCGAGTGACTGAACTCTGACTCAGTTTCCTGAGCTGTAAAATGAGCTGGAGAGGGAAATGGGCAACCCCTCCGGGGTCTCTGTCCCCCAAGAGGGGTCACAGAGTCAGCCGGGGCCGAACAGCGGCGTACCCTCTTCTGCTGGGGCCAGTTCTTGGAGGCGAGGGACAGCCCCCGGCCTTGTGTTCCCTTTTCTTTGTCTCGGCTCTTGCCTCGTGCTGAAGCAAGAAGAAGAAACAGTTCTGTGGCGGTGAGATCATCCCGCTAATAGAATCACGCTTATGTGTGAAGCTTTTTTAAGAGTTGGGGTTTTTGTTTTTGTTTCTTACTGTAATCATCAGTTTTTTCAGCCAGCTAAGTCTTTACTGCCTTCTATTTTCTTCTAGCTGAAATTCTGGTTTCCAGCTTTTTTATTTTTTATTTTTTTCCCTAACGAACAGATTTATTTTCTCTCTTTCCCGCCCCCATCCTTCCCATCCGCAGTTTTCCTTTGTGTATTGAATAATAAAATTGACATTCATTTGTTTCCATAGTAATCAACTCTAGTCCATCAGAGACACTAATCCCTATTCGTTCCATTATTTTTGTCTTGACTTTAGAACCCAACCCTTCCCTCCTCCCCCTTCCCCCAGAGATGTGACTACTGGGTCAGCCCTAAGATCTACCACAAAAACAGAGTGTTTTGAGGAAGGAGACTCCTATTAACTGGAAGGGCCAGAAAGGGCTTCCTGGAGGAGGGGGCAGCAGAGGCTGGAGGTGAACTAGGGCTGCTCCCCAGGCGTCCTGCCCCTGGCTCCAGCCTGATTGCTTAGATACAAGGTTGAGAGAGAGCAGCTGGGGCTTGGGGCGCTTAGCCCAGCAGAGAGTCCGAGGAAGGGGCAGTCTGGAGGGCAGAGAGCTCGCCCCCAGCGAGGGCTGGGCAACAAGGGGAGGCCCCGGCTGTCCTGGTCATTCTGTCCAAGCCTCCAGGCAGCTGATCCACTTGGGAATCCGTCTAGAATGATCACCTTTCCCTGGGAACTTTCTGCCTCCGAGGGGATTCATGGCATCAGATTTAGAGCAGGGTCCAACTCGGAGGGCAGGGGAACTCGGGGTCTTGTCCCAGGTGACCAAGGTTCAAAAAGCAGGGATTTGAACCCAGGACCTCGGACTCCCCATCCTGGTGTGGCCCCATCCCTCACCTGCTGCTTCCAGGCTTCCCCAACCAGCCAGAGCCTCCTCTGGGGGCCTGTGGAAACGAAAAGCACCGGGCTTCCACATAGGAGAGACTCAGACTGCTTCACTGCTCGGGGACTCAGTTTCCTCATATGTAAAAAGGGGGTGATAGTGTCAGGAGCTCTCCGGATTTCTTTGTAAACACCACCTGATTGTTCGTCGTCATTCTCTGCTTCTGTCTCTTCCCTTCTCTTCCTCCTCTCTCTGTCCCTGGCTTTCTTCCCCTTCCCCACCCACGGCTTCCAGCAGCTCTTCTGGGAGGTTCCTGGGGTTGTCACCTCACAGAGGCAGGAGGAAGCTTGCTGGGGGGTGGGGGTGGGGGGCGCTCCATGATTTCTCTGCTTTGTTCTCAGGGCTCCTATTCCCTCCTCCCGCCCAGGGTGGCGCCTCCGGGGCCGGACAGCTCCCCTCCTTGGGGTCCTTAGAGAAGCCCATCCGTGGGGGCTCGGACCCCTCAGCGGGGCTGATTTTGTCCCCAGGGACTTCGCTTTGACTTGCTTTTATTCACTTTAGCCCTGCCCCAGGGGCAGCGGGGCCAGGATGGACAGTAGCCCCCGGGCCAGGAGCAGACCACCAGCTCCCCCCCAGCCAGCCTCCGAGTCTCTGCGTCCCGCTAGGCCGGGGCTTTGGGGAGCGGAGGGAGTCGAGGCTCTGTGTCCGCCTGGGCCGGGGCTTTGGGGGGCGGAGGGAGCCGAGGCTCTGTGTCCGCCTGGGCCGGGGCTGGAGCCGAGACTCTGTATCCAGGCCGGGGCTTTGGGGGTGCAGAGAGAGCCGAGGCTCTGTGTCCGCCTGGGCCGGGGCTTTGGGGGGGGCGGAGGGAGCCGAGGCTCTGTATCCAGGCCGGGGCTTTGGGGGGCGGAGGGAGCCGAGGCTCTGTATCCAGGCCGGGGCTTTGGCGGGCGGAGGGAGCCGAGGCTCTGTATCCAGGCCGGGGCTTTGGGGGGGCAGAGGGAGCCGAGGCTCTGTGTCCGCCTGGGCCGGGGCTTTGGCGGGCGGAGGGAGCCGAGATGCCGGCTCCAGGGGCAGTGGGAGGTCCGGAATGCCTGACGGACCATCTGCATTCCCTGCCCCACCCAGCCCCCGCCCTCACCCGCCTGCCCGGGCCAGAAGCATTTCTGAAGAAAGGCAGGCCGTGGTCGGGTCCGGGCCGTGAGGGCCAGCGCCGCGCTGGGGACCTATTTCCAAATAGGGCCCTGCTGAGCCAGTCTGAGCCACTAGATGAGCCTCGTTTGGCTCTCCTGCCAAGCGCCTCCTCCCCCAGCCCTGCCAGTCTAGTTAGCCACTTTATTTGCATAGCAAACCGGCTGCTGCCTTTTCAAGACTGCAAACTCCTTAAGAGTCGTTGAAATTATGTCAGTCTTGTTTTTGTGCCCCGGTGCCTAGCCCAGGCCTGGCATGCAGTAGGCACCTAATAAATGCTTCTTGCTTAGCAAGAACTGGGTCTGTAGCCACTTAGCACAAATACCTTGCACTCAGTCGGTGCCTACTAAATGCTTATTTTTTTGACTAGCTCACTATGGGCTAGCGCTTGGCCCCGGACATGGATAAATGCTTGGACCGGACTTGCATTTATGTACAGCTGTGAATTTCTGTTAAGCCGTTTCATTATCAGCTAATAAACATGACATTTTCATACAGTTAGGATAGTCTGTTGGGCGGAGCCCTGGCCAGGAGGGCCCGCCTTCAGATCCTGCCTCAGAGACCCCTTCAGCCTTGGGGATCATAAAGTCGCCTCCTTCCCTGGGTGTGAGACTCATGGGAAATCCCCTGCAAAGCCGCTACCAACCTCCGAGTGAGGTAGAAATGCTGGTTAATTAGCTAGAAAAAGGCTACATACGAAGCGTTACGGAGTGTTTATGTCCCGTTTAACACGCAGACGTTTCCCTGCCAGTGTTTCTCTGTGTACTTTGGGCTATTTCACTGATGTTCTTTTCTGTTTGCTTCCTTTTCCTCACAACCTCCTCCAATTAAAAGCCTGTCTCTATGACAAACAAGTACAATCAAACAGGATCGTTCACGTTTATAAGACAGGTTTTTTTGTGTGTGTGTTTTAAGACTGTTTTTCCCCCCAGAAACTCCAGGTATTGATGGTGCATTTATGTAATTTGTCCCCACTGAGAAATCTGTGTTCCTCTTTCCATTGTCTCTTGTTATTGAGAGGAACTCATCTGCTATCTTCCCCAGAGTTAGCAGGAAGGGAACGTCCTGTCCTGCCACCATTTCCTCTCTGTTGTGCGGCCAGGAGGGAGACGTCTGATGGAGAGCATAGGTCAGCCCCGTTCACACAAGTGCAGACTTGGGCTGGACAACAGCCCCTTCTGCGAGGGAGGGAAGGACAGCCGCCGAGTCCTCTTCCTCTCTGTCTTAGAGCCAGAGATCCAGCAGGAGAAGGGCCCTCAGAGGCCATCCAGTCTGTCCCCCTCGCTCTACAGAGGAGAAAACCGGGCCCACGGAGCTGGAGGGGGATCCAGCCTTACTTAGGAAGACTTTTTGTACTTGGAAGGAGGCAGCAGGAACCCCGATGCACAAGCTCTCTGTCCCTTGGCAGCGACCTGTATTCTCTCCCCTGCAGGGTGACTTCCAGGTCATAGCTCCAGCTTGGACCTCCCTTCTTAGCTCACAGCTCCTGTCTCCCACTTCCCCAGGACACAGTTTGAGTGGGGAGCCCCTTTGACAGGCCCATGGACCCTTTCTCAGAATAAGGTTTTTAAATAATTGAAGCAAATGCTATATTACAGTGAAAAATTAGTGAAAATAAAGATGTTTTCATTTATTTTATTGTTATATTTTGTAGTTGATGTTTTATTTATATTATTTATTTATATTAAAATATATCTTTTCCCCAGCTAATTTTATGGGCCCTCCCATGAAATCTATCCACAGACTCCCTCCCTAAGACATCAGCAGCCAGATTTCTCCTTGGCACCTCCAAATCCGTGGGTTTAAAATCTACTGTTTGTGGATCACAACATAATACTTCATTTTATTGTTGTTTACTTGCTTTTTATTTTCTTTCTCATTTTTTAACTTTTTGATCTGATTTTTCTTGTTCAACAAGGTAATTGGGGAAATATGTACAGAAGAGTTGCCCCTGTTTAACATATTTTGGATTACTTGCTGTCTGGGGGAGGGATGGGGAGAAGGGAGGGAGAAAAAAATTGGAACACAAGATTTTGCAAGGGCAAATGTTGAAAATTATGCATATATTTTGAAAATAAAAAGCTTTTTTTTTAAAGAGAAAAAAAATTCTATTTTCCCTCCGAGATCTGCCTCTCTTCCATCCACCTCCACTTCCTTAATGCTATTAATAGCATCCCCACTCACCGAGACCCTGGAGTTTCTGACCTTGTAGTGAGAATGATGTGATAAGAAGACTAGAAAGATAGGGCTGGCCAAATGATTAACGCCTTAAAGTCTCCCACGTAGATGATTTTATAGAGAGGTGATAGGGAGCCCCTGGAATTGGTCGGATACGGGGAATGACATGGTCAGACTTGCTCTTTAGCAATATCAGTTTGAGAGCTGAGAGAAGGATGGCTTGCGGCGAGTAGCAACTTGATTCAGCCAGACGAACTGGGACATTACAATATTCCTGGTGTGAGAGGATGAGGGCCTGAGCCAGGGAGGTGACATGTTAAAGGAAAGAAGGAAGATGTAATCAAAATATGTTGTGAAGATGAAATCGGCTAACCCTGGCGACGGATTGGATGCGGGGTGGAAGGCAGGAAGGAGAGGGAGAGAGGGTAAAGCACCCAGAACATTGTGCAGGTTGCAGTTCTAGGTAACTGGGAGGATGCTATTGCCCTCCACAGGAATGGGAAATTAGGAGGGGAAAGAAACTGGTTCAGATTTGAACACATTGAGTTTACGATATCTACGGAACTCTCTTTTAGATGTGAAATAAGCAGTTGGTAATGTGAGTCTAGAAGGTAGGAGAGAGGTTAAGGCCGGACAAATAGATCTAAGAATTATCAGATAGAGTTGATAGTTGAGTTAATGGAATCATTGAGCGATATATCATAGAGGCAGAAGAGAAGAATAAAGTCTAGTGAGATGCCCCTTATTAACAAGGTGAAGATCAGCAAAGGATAGTGAGAAGTGCTCACATGGGGGGGGAGGAAAATCAGGAGAGAGGGATGTCGCCTAGAGAAAAGAGAGATTCAGGAAGAGGGAATACTGGAGGAGGGAAAATCCATTCGATTTGGCAGCCAAGAGATCATTGGTAACTGGAAAGAGCAGTTTCAGTAAATAAGGTTAGAAGTCAGACTGTCGAGAATGAGAGGAAAGAGAGAGGAACCATCTGTTGTAGACAGTGTTCTCAAGGAGTGTTAACCACAAAAGGGAGAACAGATAATAGGACAAGAGCTATTGAGGATGGATGGATCTAGGAAGGTTTTCTGAGGATAGAGGGGACATGGACATATTTGAAGGCGATAGGAAGCAGCCAGTAGACAGGGAGAGATTGAAGATAAATGAGTAGGGATGATAGAAGGGAAACTGGAGAAGACAGGATGGAATGGATCACTTGTAAATCCCTCTTTTTTTAATCATAGTTTTTTATTTCCAAAATAGAGGCAAAGATAGTTTTTAACATTCACCCTTGCAAAACCTTTTATTCCAAATTGTTCTCCCTTCCTCACTTTCTTGCCCTCCCCTAGACAGTAAGTAATCTAATCTAGGTTAAACATCTGCAATTCTTCTAATATATTTCCACATTTATCAGGCGGCACAAGAAAAATCAAATTAAATGGGGAAAAAATGAGAAAGAAAAAAAAAAACAAGCAAACAATAAAAGGTGAAAATCCTACGTTGTGATCCACATTCAACCCCCATAGTCCTCTCTCTGAGTGCAGATGGCTCTCTCCATCACAAGACAATTAGAATGCCCCGAGTCACCTCATTGTTGAAGAGCCATGTCCATCACAGTTGTTCATCACATAATCTTGTTGTTGCTGTGTACAATGATCTCCTGGTTCCTCTCACTTCACTCAGCATCTCCAGGCCTCTCTGAGATCATCCTGCTGGTCGTTTCTTACAGAACAATAATATTCCATAACATTCATAGACCATATTATTCAGCCATTCCTCAACTGAGGGGCATTCACTCAGTTTCTAGTTCCTTGCCACTACAAAAAGAGCTGCCATATAAACATTTTTGCACAAGTGGGTCCCATTTCCCACTTTTATGATCCCTTTAGGAAACAGACCTAGTAGAAACACTGCTGGATCAGGTGTATGCAGTTTGATAGCCCTTTGGACAGATTTCCAAATTGCTCTCCAGAATGATTGGATCAGCTCACAACTCCATCAACAATGTATCAGTGTCCCAGTTTTCCCACATACCCTCCAACCCATCTTAGCCAATCTGAAACGTGTGTGGTGGTACCTCAGAATTGGCTTCATTTGCATTTCTGTAATCACTAGGGTCACTTGTAAATCTTGGCAAAGAGAGCCACGTCATTATGAATCATCTTAGTGTTGTAGATGGGGAGAAGATGAGAAAAGAGGGAGCTCCGGGCAAATGGCTTCGGTTTTTTCTTTTTGGAGAAATGTGAAATGAGGTTCTCAGGAGAGAGGGAGAGAAGGAGGAGAGTTATGGGAAGTTTGGGGAGAGATAAAAAGGTTCAGGAAAGATGATGTGGTAAGGGGGATAATGAGGCAATTAGGAAGGTATAAAGAGACCCGACTGCCTTGCTGAAGTGAGGTTCCTGCTGAGATTAGGTAACACAAATTTGCAGTGGACTAGTTCCACGCCAGGTCAGCACTGTTTTGTAGTGGGAAGAATGGAAGCAGTAAATGGGGGGGATTAATCTAAGGCTGAGATTTAACAAAGCAAGATTGGTCTCAAGGGTAGGGTCAGGGACTCGAGAGCACATGGTAGCATAGAGTGAAGCTGGTTCTCCAATGAGTCAAGAAGGGGAAAGGGGAGAGGGTGATGACTTGGGAAACTGAGGGGCTAAGGGTTTGGAGGACAATGGGAAGGGTAAGGAATAAAGTTTAGGGTCATAAGATATGGAGAGAGATGGATGACAATATATAGTGATTAGATAAGGGAATTTCAGAATTTGTGAACATGGGAGGTGATTCATTTATGGGTGAGAAGATCCATAGGGTGACATCTTTTACGTGTACTTGAGATGAGGTGGAGGAGCAGGTCATAAGAAATGATCAAGTTGAGGAGTTAGTTGGAAGGTTAGGATGTTTGAGGAAGTATCAGTGTGGACATTGAAGTCCCTTGTGTGAAGGGTTGGGGAGGTTGATGGCCAACAGCAACCAGAAACTTCATTGGGTAGAGCAGGGAAGAATTGGGCTGCTCAGTGGCGCCATAGTGGGATAGAGTGCCAAGCCTGAAGTCAAGAAGACTCATCTTTAGACCAAATCTGGCCTCGGGCACTTACTGCCTGTGTGACCCTGTGCAAGTTACTGTACCCTTGTCTGCCTCAGTTTCCTCATCTGTCAAAGGAACTAAAGAAGGAAATGAAGAATTACCCTGGGCAAGTCACTTCACCCTGTCTGCCTCAGTTTCCTTAACTGTAAAACAGAGCTCATAATAACATCTACCTCTAGGGTTGTTGTGAGGATCCAATAAGTCAACATAAAAGTGCTAGTTTTTTGTCTTTTTTTTTCTCCTTGCAAGGCAATTGGAATATAGCTAGTAAGTGGTGCCTGAGGCTGAATTTGAACTCAGGCTCTTCTGACTCCAGATTCACTGCTCTATCCACTGCATCACTGAGCTGCCCCTATTATTATTATTATTAAACTTTGATCAATATGAAGACTTCCTCAAGATTCTACAAGGCCAGTGGTGAAGGATGCTCTACCATTTGACGGAGAAGTGATGGACCAGTGGTAAAGAATAAGACTGATCTTTTCTGTGGTGGTCAGTGTGTGGATTTAGTTTGCATGGTTATGCTATAAGAGAGTTTTGTTTTATTTTATGAGGGACCAGAGATTTGGGGAGATTAAGGATAATGATGCTAAAAAAAAAAAAAAAAAAGAAAAACACAGAGTGTCAGTGAAGCATTTTTTTTTTAAGTACAAAAGAGAAGAAAGTTCAGAGGTGACAATGGGGTCAATGGGATGAAGTCAATGTATACTTTTTTTTAAAGCAAAATTCATATAATGGGGAATTGTGTTTTTGTGTGCTTTTCTTTCTCCTCTTTATATATAGAAATGCTTTTGTTTATCAAATTCAGAATAAGAAAAAGGTTTTGATTGTTGCTGCTAATTGGTATCTGTTAATTATTAACGTTTATTAATAATTAGTCATAAAACTTCCCAGTATTTATCTTACAAGGGAGTGGTGAAGAAAACATTCTGCAAACTGTAAAGAACTTTAGAAATATCAGTTATTTTTATTTTTGTCGTTATTATTATCGACTATTATTGACTTCCATTTTTGATACTATCAATTTTCTTAGTGTAATAATCAATAGGATCTAATTATATAAAGGCATATAATAATAGTGATTTTTAAAAGAATAATATTCAAGGTTCTTCTGATCCAGGTGAGATCCAGGTGCAATAACAGACTTTGATCCTAGAGCAATATAATAATCGAGCACTAGATTGTTTGATCTGTGTAAGTACAATTCAGTGACTGGCAACTGGTGGGAGCTTAATAAATGCTAGTTGATTGGCTGATGCTGTGATTCCTAGAAGGAAAAGGCCATTGGAGTCATGCCTGGGTGAGAAAGCACCTAAGACCATAGATCCGGAGCTGGAAGGCCTCTGGCCATCGGGTCCAGCCGGTCCTTTTGCACACGAGGAAAGCGAACTTGGTCAAGATCACAACTAGTCAGTAGTCAAGTGGGGCTGAAAGCCGGGCCTTGCTGACAGAGTCCGGGCCCTCTCCCCCATCGGGCCTTGGGGAGGACTTCCTTCTGCCAGGGCTGCAGCCCTTCTGCTGCCATCCCACGGGCTCGCTGCTCCCAGAGCCCACAGCCCTCAGCCCCCGGGAACCCCGCTCTCCGCTCCGTGGCCTGCACTGAGGGAGAGCCACGGGCAGGAGGGGCTTGAGAGCCAGGCCATCAGGCAGGCCGTCCCCGGGCATTTACTGCCCGTTTGCTTGTGCCAGGCTCCGCTCTAAGTTCCTAATGGGCCAGGACCTACCCTCACTGCCCGGGCTTACATGTGCCCCAGCTTCGGGAGGATGGAGGTGGGCAGAGAGAGAAAACCCGTCCCCCTTCCCCTCTCCCACCGCTGGCAAGCAAGGGAGACAGAAAGAAGGAAAACGCTGCTTTTCCTCCCACAGCCTGCAGGTCTCTGGCTCCTTCTGGCCCGAAGCCCAGTCTCCAAGAGCAGAGACCAAGGGACCAGGGTTTGTGCCCCGTGGGCCCTTTGGCAAGGGTCCCCAGAGAGCCAGGGCCATCCTGTGCAGCCGGCTGTGCCCCTCCTCCAGCCCTCGGGGGCCTTTTCGGCCTTTTACTTTCCCCCTGCTCCCCCATCTGGGTCCTGCCCGTGCTTTAGCACTGAAGGCCGCTCCTCATCCATCCTTTCTTGGACTTTGCCTCCTGGGAACCTCTGTCCCTAAAATAGGGGCGTATTTCCTCCCTCCTCCATGGCCACCGCCCGACTGCCTCAGCTAATGCCTTTCGCTTCCAGTGCCCGCCTCGTAGGTTATCTCCTGGTCCCTCCCAAGCTCCCGTCTCTTTGTGCTCGGGCTTAGCCCAAGGCCTGCACCAGGGAGCTCGGGCTGTTTGTTGACTGACCGCTGGATGGGGGCAGCTTTCTCCTCTCTCCCTTGCGTCTCCAGTTACCAGCCCCGCCTGCTCCCCAGGTTGGTTTTGCTTCCTGTAAGTGCCGCCCTTTCCCTCAGCCTTTTGGTACCAAGTTACTTTCTGAGAATTCTGCCGCTGGAATGGCTTTACAATAGGAAGCTCTGTGTACGGGAGGTCACCAGGCGCCTCGTAACAATAACCGGAATATTCAGTATTTGTCTAGTGCTTCCTCATCCTCCATCCCCCACCAGCTAAGGAGGCAGCAAAGGGAATATCCGTGTTCCCACTTCACAGATACAAAAACTGAGGCTCCAGAGGGACAGACCTTGCTCAGGGTCCCACATTTGGCATGGACGGGATTTGAACCCAGGGCTCCAGACTCCATGGCCATCTCTTGGAATCTCTAGCTACCTTCAAGGCCTAATTTAAGCATTTTCTCCTTCAGGAAGCCCTCCCTGCTTCCCTGCTCCTCCTGGAAGTTTATGCTTCTCCTTCCTTGCCCATGCAATCATTTGGCGTATACTTTATGCTGATAATTTCAAATCGTCTGCACATAATAGTTTGCAGGTTGTCGTCCTATGAGAACATGAGCTCCTTGAGATCGGGACTGTCTTTTACCTTTCTTTGGGTCCCCAGCCTTTAGCATAAGTGCCTAGCACATAGTAGGCGTTTAATGATTATGAATTGATTGACTGTTTGGTATTAACTTACCAGTGGACATGTTCCCTTCCCATTGTCTCCCCCTCCCCCAGGATGTTAGGTTCTTGAGGGCAGGAATGATGTGGTTTTTACCGTTGTATCCCAAGTGCTTAGCAGTGTCTGGTATATTAGGTGCTTAATAAGTGCTCAGTTTAACTATAATCAGAAACATTTGGTCCGTGGGTTGGTTATTTTTTCCCATTTGTTTCATGTGAATCTCATCCTAACAGCCTGGAGTCTCCCTGTGCTCCCCTCCGTGCTCTCCTGGCCAGTCCTGTTCCACAAGACCCCTGATCCCGGAGGAGCTCCTTGGGCCCCTGGGCTTCTGCTCCTAGCCGGTGACCTGGACCCGCACTCAGGACAGCAGAGGTCTGGCGCCTAATCACTGTGGTCGGGGGTCAGGGGGCCAGAGGGCATGGGGAACAATCATTAATATTTTCTGAAGTGTTCCACTCTTTAGGAAAGGTTTTTCACTTATTATTTATCCTTACACTAATCTGATGAAGTAGGTACCACTATTCAACCAACATACACGCACTTATTAAGCATCAGCTGTGTACAAGACTCTGTACACATAAAGGCAAAAAATTCCCATCAAAGCATTTGTATTCTGCTGGGGGGATGGGGGCACAACATAGGTTTGGGGGTGGGGGGACGGCAAGGGAGGGGCGAGATGGGCTACGGTGCAGTTTCAGAACCCTGGGATTCACATCTGGCCGCCGATGCTGACGTTCTGTTTGAGCTTGAACAAGTCCCCTCAAAACATCCCAGCCAGGGGCGGCCAGGTGGTGCAGTGGGTAGAGCCCAAGCCCTGGAGTCAGGAGGACCCAAGTTCAAATCCGCTCTCAGCCACTTAACATGTCCTGGCTGTGTGACCCTGGGCAAGTCACTTAACCCCAATTGCCTCAGCAAAAACAAACAAAAATCCCACAATCCTCAGTTCCTTCATCTCTACAGGGAGGGCTTTGGAGAGATAACAGTGAAAGGGCCTATGGTCAACTTCTCTCTGAATGATCCTGGGTCAGCTGGTTCCTTTGAGCCTCAGCCTTTAAGAAGGGATTCGGTGTCTTCCAGCTCTACATAGCCGAGCCTCTGAGATACAGGAGCTCATGATCCTGGGGCCCAAGGCTGGGGCTAAACAAGGCTCTGACCTAGTCCCCTTTTGCCGCTTTCTTGATCCCCACCTGCCAGTGCCCTAAAATAGGTGGAGAATTTTCCATTCCAGGCCAGTCCTGGGGGAAGCTGCTGGGAGGAGGCTCCGTGGTCCACATGTTTCTCCCCCCTCCCTTCCCCTTCCCCTGCCTTTGCCAGAAATTCCTTGGGAGGAATTCCAAAAGGAGAAATAAGGGAGGAGTGAAAACTGGTGTCGGGGAATCTGCCTGCCCCGGGCCTGTTGTGGGGGGAGCTGGGCCTGGAGCAGGGGAGGATGGAGACAGAAAAGGGGGGGCTGGACACCGGGCATTTTGTGAGAGCCAGTGGAGCCCCCAGCCGCCCCAGGTGGTCCGCAGAGCTGGGATTCTAATCCGAGCTCCCGGGCTCCAAAGCCAGCCAGCTGCAGCCAGCCTCCGCTTTTTCTCCAGGGCTCTTGTTTATCTTCCACTGTCTCGGGAGCGGCAGAGGCTGTGGGCAAGGGTGTTAGAGTCCAGGCTGGTTGTGGAGCCTGAGCCCTCCTCGGGGCAGCTCGGGACCACCAGCCCTCTGCAGGACTTCTACCAGGAGAGCCGGGGGACCATCGTCCCGGCCGGGTGCCAGGTCTGGAGCTGGAGGAACCTCGGGGCGTCTGCCAGGGGCAGGCAGAGAACCAGCAGCCCTTCAGGTTCACTGGGGGACAAGACTTCATCAAACAGACCTCAACACAGAGTGTACTTTTTCCTAATCCAGCAAGACCGGGCAACAGGACTTGAAAACCTTTCCTAATCTCGTTTCTTCCTGCCTTTTCCCAGTTGTCTCATTCCCTTCTGGCTGCAGCTGTTCCCTGAACGCTCTCTCTCCCAATTTGGTGAACTTTCATTGGCAGTGCTCCCTCCTTGTACCCCCCCTCCTGGAGTGCTCCCTCCTCATGTGCCCCTCCTAGAGTGCTCTCTCCTCATGTGCCCCTCCCAGAGTGCTCCCTCCTTGTGCCCAACTCCTGGAGTGCTCCCTCCTTGTGTCCACCTCCTGGAGTGCTCCCTCTTCATGTCCATCTCCTAGAGTGCTCCCTCCTCATGTCTACTTCTGCACTCCCCCTGCTTCCTTCAAGCCTCCACTCAAGGCCCAGGTCCACAGGAAGTCTTTCACAATCCTCCTTAATCTTAGCCCCAGCCCCCATTTATCCAATTTTGTTACACGTTATATTCCCCCATCAGACTTTGAACTCCTTGGGAGGAGGGGCCATCTTTTGGTTTCTCTGTGCTTAGGACAGTGCCTGACACACAGTAGGTGCTTTGTAAAGGCCAGCTAGGCATCCAGCCCTTGGGAACCTGCAAAAGCCAGAAGCTGTCCTCCTGGTTACTTAGGGCAGCCTCGAAGAGGGCAGCTGGGTGGTCCGGCAGAGAGACACGGGGCAGCGCACAGAGGGCCGGTCTGCAGCCAGGAAAACTCTTCCTCCTCCCACACTCAATGGCTGCGTGATCCTGCACAAGCCACTTAACCCCTGGTGCCTCAGTTTCCTCATCTGTCAAATGAGCTGGAAAAAGAAATGGCCAAGCACTTGAGTATCTCGGCTAAGAAAACCCCATGTGGGGTCACAAAGGCTTGGACATAACCCAACACCAAAGAATAACGAACCGCTTGGCAAAGCAGGGAGATGGTGAGAGAGATGCTGACTCCCAATCTGCAGAAACCATCACATCCCGGACGGGCCCTTGGGGGATCAGGAAGCTGAGGTGGGGACCGCCCAGCCCCAGCTCTGTCTGACTTTTAGGGAGCCTGCGGTCTGGAGCACCATCCACTGCCGTCCATCCTTCAATTTAAAGGCGGTTTGTTCTCTGAAACCTGGGAGGCATTTTCCTGTTTTGAAAAACTGTTATAATACTATATGATGATCAATTCTGATGGACGTGGCTCTCTTCAACAATGAGATGAACCACATCAGTTCTACTTGTTCAATAATGAAGAGAACCAGCTACACCCAACAAAAGAACTCTGGGAAATGAGTGTGGCCCACTACGTAGCATTTCCACGCCCTCTGTTTTTGTCTGCCTGCATTTTTGAATTCCTTCTCAGGATATTTTTACTTTATTTCTAAGTCCGATTTTTCTCGTGCAGCAAAATAACGGTTTGGACATGCAGACATATATTGTATTTAACTTATACTTTAACATATTTAACATATATGGGACTGCCTGCCATCCGGGGGAAAGGGGTGGGGGCAAGGAGGGGGAAAGTTGGAACAGAAGGTTTCGCATTTGTCAATGCTGAAAAATTACCCATGCATATGTCTTGTAAATAAAAAACTATTTAAAAAAAAACATAAAACGGAGTTGGGTTGCCAGTCCAGCCAAATCCATTTTTGTCCATATTTACTCCAGTAATTCAAGGATCTGCGATTTCATTCTCTGGGTGCTGGCGATGCTGATGGTGACCTGCCATGCCTTTATAATAAATTATAATAATATATTAATAATAAATTGTTTTTGAAATAATCCCTCCTTCCTTTCATGGTCTGTTCCCAAGAGTGCCATCTCCACGCCACAAGGGGGCATCTTGTTGGACTTGAGCTCAAGCTTTATCCTCTCCAGAACATATACAGAATTGCCCAGTGGGAAGAGCGTGGAATATCTGGGTTCACATCCCATCCCCAGGGCTTAGGTCACTTCATTTTCCTGGGGCTTAGTTTCCTTAACTGTAAAAAGAGGGATGCTAAAATGATATCACTTCTGAGTCCTCGGAGCTTCAAATCTCTCCCTTTGACCCAAGATCAACTCCGACCGTTAATGTGTTTTAGCTCTTGGCTTTATCGATCTGGGATTTGGTTTTCTCATTTGTCAAAAGAAGGGTCTGGACCAGAGCCTCCCTGCAGTTCTCTGCTGCTGTGAGCTAGTGCTCTGAATGCTGACACCCCAAATTCAGAATTCTGGGGGTCAAAAGTAGGGAGAAGAAGATGGAGGGGGAAGAGTGAGGAAATGGCGACCCAGAGAATTCTCCAAGAGCAGGAGGAGAAAGAAGAGGAGAAGAAAGAGGAAGGAGGAAGAAGAGGAACATTTTCTGGGCCCAGAGCCAGCCCTAGTTAAAACTTTGAAATGGAATCCTCGATCAGAGATTTAGCAGGGACCCCACAGGTCATCTAGGTCAGTCCTCTTGTGTGGATGAGGTCACACAGGAAGGCACACTTTGTATCGGGCTGCCTCCCACCTACTTTTTTGCCCTCTGATCCGAGTCAGACTTGGTGGGAGATTAAAAATCCCCAGGTTGGGCCTGGAAAGGACCCCAGTGGCCATTCACTCAAACCTCTAATCTTACTGAGGAGGGAATTTGTTGCAGTCTCTGGGGACCATGACCTTAGGGGTCTTTGCTCATAGTAGCATACAAAGTATGTTTTCTTTTTTTTTTTTAAACTAAAATTTTTTATTTACAAAACATATGCATAGGTCATTTTTCAACACTGACCCTTGCAAAACCTTGTGTTCCAAATTTTTCCCTTTCCTCCCCACTCCCTCCCCTAGATGGCAGCTAGTCCCATATATGTTAGATATGTTAAAATATATGCATACAAAATTTTTTTTTGGTTTTATTATATTTTTGTCATTTTAAAAATTGTATTTTATCACATTGTCCTAAGCACAAAAAATACAAAAAATTGTATTTTATCCGATTTCAAAAAAGCCTGTAGAAAGTTACGTGAACTACAGGCTTTTTTGAAATCAGCCTGCTCATCATTTCTTATAAAATAAAAATATTCCATTCTATTCATATATCATTTATTCATCTATTCCCCAACTAATGGGCAATCACTCAATTTCCAGTTCCTTGCCACTACAAAAAAGGCTACTACAAACATTTTTACACATATGGGTCCTTTGCCTTCTTTTTTGATCTCTTTGGGATACAGACCCAGCTGGATCAAAAGGTGCACACAGTTTTATAGTCCTTTGACCCATACAAAGTATTTTTAAATCATGTATAACCTCTATCAGATTGCTTGCCATCTTGGGGAGAGAGGAGGTAAGGAAAGGAAGGAGGAAAAAAATTGTAACTCAAAATCTTACAAAAAGGAATGTTGAAAACATTTATGTGTTTTGCATTGTTAATATGCATGTTAAATATGCATTTACATATATATTTACATACATATATATTACATGTACATTTACATGGTTACAAAATTTTTACATGTAATTGAAAAAAATTATTTTAAAAAGCAATAAGAAATTGCGATATCAGATAGAAAAATGGGTTTAACCACATAAATCATAGGCATTTCTATGTTACCAACAAAATCCAATAGCTAGAGATAGAGAAATTCCACTTAAAATAACTGTAGATAATATAAAATATTTGGGGGTGTCTATTTGCCAAGACAAAGCCAGGAACTATATGAACACAATTACAAAACACTTTTCACACAAATAAATTTAGATCTAAACAATTGGAAGAATATCAAGTACTCATGAGTAGGCCAAACTAATATAATAAAAATGATAGTTCTACCTAAATTAATCTATACCAAACTGCCAAGAAATTACTTTATAGAGCTATAGAAAATAACAACAAAATTCATCTGGAAGAACAAAAAGTTGAGAATTTCAAGGAAATTAATGGAGAAAAAATGCAATTGAAGGTGTCTTTATTGTACCAGACCTAAAACTATGTTATAAAGCAGTCATCAAAACCATTTGGTACTGACTAAGAGATAGATTAGTGGATGAGTGGAAGATAGGTTAGGTTCACAAGACACAATATTCAATGGCGAGAGTAATTTAGTGTTTGATAAACCCAAAGACTTCAGTTTCTGGGATAAGAACTCACTATTTGACAAAATTTGCTGGGAAAATTGGGTCAGAAACTAGGCATTGACCAACATCTAATACCCTATACCAAGATAAGGTCAAAATAGGTTCATGATTTAAACATAAAGGGTGATGATCTAAGCAAATTAGGAGAACAAGGGATAGTCTACTTCTAAGATCTGTGGACAAGGAAGAAATTTATGACCAAAGGAGAACTAGAGAACATTGTAAAATGCAGAATGGATCATTTTGATTATATTAAATTAAAAAGGTTTCCTACAGACAAAACCAAAACAGCCAAGATTAGAAGGGAAGCAGAAAACTGGGGAAAAAATGTTTCTATCCAGTGTTCCTGATAAAGGCCTCATATCTAAAATATATAGAGAACTGATTCAAATTTATAAGAATACAAACCATTCTCCAGTGGATAACTGGTCAAATGATATGAACAGACAATTTTCAGATAAAGAAATTAAAGTCATTTCTAAGTCATATGAAAAAAATACTCTCTATCACTATTGATTTGAAATGCAAATGAAGACAACTCTGAGGTACCACGTGACACACCTCTCAGACTGGCTAAGATGACAGGAAAAGATAAAGAGGAATGTTGGAGGGGATGTGGGACATTGGCACATTGTTGGTGGAGTTGTGAATGGATCCAACCATTCTGGAAAGCAATTTGCCCAAAGAGCTATCAAACTGTGCATTCCCTTTGATTCATTAGTGTCTCTACTGGGTTTGTATCCCAAAGAGATCTTAAAGGAGGGAAAGGGACCCACATGTGCCAAAATGTTGGTGGCAGCCCTGTTTGTAGTGGAAAAAAAAATGGAAACTGAGTGGATGCCCATCAATTGGAGAATGGCTGAGTAAGTTCTGGCATATGAATGTTATGGAATATTATTGTTCTGTAAGAAACGACCAGCAGGATGATTTCAGAGACGCCTGGAGAGACTGACATGTACTGATGCTAAGTGAGATGAGCAGAACAGGAGATCATTGTACACAGCCACAGCAAGATTATACAATGATCAATTCTGATGGACGTGGCTCTTTTCAACAATGAAGTGGTTCAAAGCAGTTCCGATGGTCTTGTGATGGAGAGAGCCATCCGCACTCAGAGAGGTCTATGGAGACTGAACGTGGATCACAACATAGTATTTTGTTTTTTGTTGTTTGAATGCTTTTTTCCCCTCATTTTTTCCCCTTTGATCTGATTTTTCTTGTGCAACATGATAAATGTGAAAATATATTTAGAAGAATTGCACATGTTTAGCCTATATTGGATTGTCTAGAGGAGGGAGGAAGGGGAGCTGGAGAGAGAAGAATTTGGAACACAAGATTTTGCAAGGGTGAATGTTGAAAACTACCTTTGCATAGATTTTGAAAAATAAAAAGCTACTATTTTAAAAAAAGAAAAATGGGTTTAAAAATATTTATACCACTTTTAAACAAATGGGGAAAATGTTTTCTCATTTTATTTCTAAGTTATTTTTAAATGTTTTCATCTATATTTTGAGATTTGAAATATATAAAAACAAACCATTTCATTACTGTTCTATTTTTGTTTTCAGAACACAGTAAGGATCCGAAAGTTCAGAAAAGAAAAGCCAGATTCAGAACATTTTAAAAATATATTCATAATACATTGAATGAAATTCACAAATAGGAAATCAAAGGGAAGGAACATGAGGGAATCTGACAGTCATCAAATGAAATAATTATGAAAAAGTATGTTTTTTTCCAGATAATGCAAAATTACTCTTCTCACGGATTGGCTGGGGGCAGGGCACAGTGGCAGCACCAGTAGGGCACACAAAACAAAAACCACCTCTCTATCAACAGCAGGAAGGGAGCCTGGGGCAGAAGCATCCCTTTGGACCTGGTAGTCATCAGAGACACGGTGACTGTCATGGGAGAAGAGGACTTTTCCTCCCTGGGACTCAGCCTTTGCCCATCAGTTCTATGCTGGGTCACAGTAAGGGCACGGACAAGTCAGAACACGTGTAAACACATGGTGGGATAGTTGTAAAAACAACACTGACCTTGGAGGCTCAGGATCTCAGTTCAAATCCTACCATCATCTTGTGGGTGATTATAACGACAAATATATGGAAAATGTGTTGTAACCTTCCATATAAAGTGTTAATTTATGTTATATATGATATTGTAAATATTATTTCATATTTAGTCGTTTTATTATAACTTAATAAATAAATAACGCTATTGATATTATATCTTGTATACTGCTTTAACTTTCTAAGTTGTATAGCCCTGAATTTAATCTCTTTGTACCCTAGGCTCCTGTTTAAGATTCTCAGTTTCAGAGGTGGACGGGCAGGCGCTGCCTTGTCTGGGAGGCGCTTCGACCAAGGGGAGGCAGTGTGGCTCAGTGGAAAATTCTCGGGCTTTTAAGTTAGAGGACCTGAGTTCTAATCCCATCCCTTTATTTCATTAAATTGGCTTCTACCGCTAATCCTCGGGTTTCTGCTAACCTCGATATGTGCTTAGTGGGCCTACTATCCAACAGCCCTTCAACAAGCATTTCTGGAGGACCTACTATGTGCCCAGCACAAGTGTAAGGAAACAGGCCCTCTTCACAGCAAGTTTGTATTCCAATGCTGATGGTGTTGGGGGGACCCGCAGAAACATATATAACTCTGCGTGTGTGTGTGTGTGTGTGTGTGTGTGTGTGTGTGTGTGTGTGTGTAAGAGATGGGGGGGGGGGGCACTAGCAGTTGGGGGATCGGGAAAAGCTTCCCACAGACGACTGCAGAAATCGAGTGCCCCTGGCAGGTAGCGGGAGGCCCGCGGAGCGTCCCGGAGGGTGACGCTGTCCAGCGCCTGCCCGGCGAGCGGCCTGCCCCGGCCGCAGGCACTTTAAAGGAGGCTGGCAGACCGGGCTCTGCCCCCGGGCGCCCACACAGACGCTCCCTCCGCCCGACGAGTGCCGCGCATTCAGATCATTCCCGGGTGGAGCCCGGCTCCCGGGGGACCGCCAGTAGCCGGGGACTGCGGGGCCCTGCCCCCGGGCGGCCTCCTCCCGGCTCGGAGCCGTCGCCCTCCGCCGCCCTTTCCTCGCTCGCTTGTTGATCCTGGCCGGCTCGCCACAGACCTGGCAGCCCGTCCGCCGGGAACTCTCCCAACCCCCCACAGCCTCCCCCGGGCGCGGAGGCTTCAGCCCTTCCCCCAGCTCCTGAAATGCACCTTTCTCGGGGCAGCCGGGGCCGGGCCGCCCCCCTCGGAGTGATCTGCGATCCCGGGAGCGGGAGAAGGCTCGCGGGTCACTGGCCACCCGCTTGTCTCCCAGGCGGCTCGGGTACTCGCCTGAGGTCCCACAGGGAGGAAGCGACAGAACTGCGAGCCAGACGAGCCTCCCAGAGCCTCGCAATTTAGGAACTGAGGTGGGGGCTGGCAAGGGCTCGGGGCCTCCCGGAGCGGGGCCGGCTGGGAGGGAGCGGGGATTAGGGCTGGGACGGGCTTATTTCCCAGTTTAAGAAATCGAGGCCCCAGGCTTTCGAAGGAAGCGGCCCCCAAGTGAGCCGGTCTTTAAAGGGGCGGTGGGAGCTCCGCAAGGGAAGGGCTGGGGGCCCCGGCTGTGAAGAGCGAGGTGAGCAAAGGGTCACAAAGTGTCCGGCTGGAAGATGAGCCCTGGGGGAGCTGGGGTGGGGCGTCCGGGTGCGGAGGGGAGGGCGAGACAAGCCCACAGGCTTGGAGCTTTCCTGGGATAACCCCAGTCCGAAAGGCCTGAACCCCGGGCGCGGCTGATGCAATCCCCACCGGCTTGGAGCGCGGCCACACATTCCGTAATTTATTCCGGTAACTCCCCGACGGGTCCAGACCTGGGGTCATTTCAAAAGGCACCAGTGGCGCGGAACGTGGACCGGAGCTCCTTTCCCTAAATCCCCTCCTCTCCTGGCGTTCTCTCCCTTCCCCAGAAGCTCACCGCGCCGAGGAACCTCCGCACCCCTTTGTCCCTGCCCGCCCGTTAGCTGGTTCTTCCAGGACTCGACTTTTAACCTTCCAGACTTTCTCCAGCGTGTCTTCGGGAGCCCCTGTGCCCTCTTCCACTTGAGCGTCTTCTTACGGCCCATCTTCCCCACTTACGAATGTAAGCTCCTTGAGGGCAGGGACTACCTTGTCTTTGTATTTCCAGAGTTTCGTATACAGTAAGCACTTAATAAATGCTTGTTGGCTCGTTTTGGTCAGACTTTTTCCTTCCGGACCAAATTCTGGCGAGAGAAAGACAGTGTTGTAAGGAGGGAGGGTTGAGTTCTCCCATCCAACGCTGACAGGTGGCCCGGGTAGATGGACCGATACTTCTTGCCTCTGTATTTATTCTTCCTGTTTTAAGGTGAAGTCATAGAACAAAGGGGATGATACACATTTGTCGGGCACATACAGACACTGCTTATACAACCTCGGGGCTATTGGAGCCTGTTGGGGGAGGCAGCTCGGCCACTTTCCTTTTGGGGGAGACTGAGTAGGGAGAGGACGTCTGGCGATTTGGGAAGAATGTGTTAACCTTGGGGGATGGGTCATCTGAACGTCTCGGGAGTTGCTGAAGATCTGGCTTCTTCCAGTGCAATGTTTTCTCTGTCGCTTAATCTTGTTAGTGTTAGGAAATCTTTAAGACCAATATTTTCCTTCTAGTTAGAAATCTGTTAGGCTCACGCTGTCCTTGCCAGCCGAGGATCTCTATTTACTAAAACAAAACCCCAAACTCCCCCTATTTCCATTTCTTTAATATTTAAAGTTACTTATTCTGGGAAGAGCTTTACCTTCATTTCATCCACAGTAATTAGCTTAGACAGAGCACACCACCCAAACATATTTTATAGAGCTAGGAAAAAATTACAATTCATACGGGAGAACAAAAGGCCAAGAATATCCAAGGAATCTTTTTTTTTTTTTTTTTTTAATGTGAAGGTGGCCTAGCAGTACTAGATTTCATGTTACAAAGCAGGACTTGTGGAAACAATTTACTAAGCTATAGAAAGATCAGCTAAACCATGCAATGGATAGAGCATGCTGTCTGGGGTCAAGAAGACTCATCTTCCCAAGTTTAAATATAGCTTCAGACACTTTTTTGTGTGATCCTGGTCGGGTCACGTAACCTAATCTGACTCAGTTTCTTTTCTGTCAAATGAACTAGAGAAGAAAATGGCAAACCACTCCAGTGTCTTTGCCAAGAAAATCCCAAATAGGGTCACAAATCGCTGGCAGACATGATTGAAACGACTGAACAAGAATAGAGTGAGAAATCAATGGAATAAATTGGGTACACAATATATTGTAATAAATGGCTATAATAATTTCATATTTGTTAAACCCAAAGAGCCAAGTTTTGGGGGCAAGAACTCACTCCTTGATAAAAATTGCTTGGGAAAACTAGAAATCACTTTGGTAGAAACTAAGCAGAAACCAGCATCTCATACATCCTACTAAGATAAGGTCAAAACTGGTACATAATTTAGACATAAAGGATATCATGAGCAAATTAGGGGAACATGGGGAAATGTACCTGTTAAATCTATGGATAAGGGAAGAGTTTATGACCGAATAAAAGAGAGGATTGTGGGAAGTAAAATGGATAATTGTGATTACATGAAATTAAAAAGGCTTTCTGCAAATAAAACCAATGCAGTCAAAATTAGAAGGAAAGCAAGATTCTGGGGGATGGAGTAGGCTTCTCTTATAAGACCTATATGTACCGAAATACAGCAGCTCTTTTTGTGGTGGCTAAAAATTGGAAATCGAGGGGATACTCATCCATTGGGAAATGGTGGAACAAGTTGATTGTATATGAATGTAATGAAGTACTATTGTATTATAAGAAATGATAAGTAGAATGCTCTCAGAAAAACCTGGAAAGACTTACATGAACTGATGCAAAGCGAAGTTAGCAGAATCAATAGAACATGCACACAATAATAATAACAACTGTAATGAACGTCAGTTGTGAGACTGAGCTTAACTGAATGGTCCCTGACAATTCTGAAGCAGTCAATGAAAAATGCTACCCATCTCCAGAGAAAGAATAGATCAATCTGAGGGCAAATCGAAGCAGACTTTTTCATTTTCTTGCCTTTTTTTTTTTTTTTTTTTTTTGGCAACATGTGCTAAAGTCATTGCATGACTTTAATGTATCATTGCTATCATATTGCTTATCTTCTCAATGGATTTGTCCGTCATCCTCAAAGAGCACCGTGACAATAGGGAAGTCCCGGGGATTCCCCTCCCCCCAAATTACACTCCTTTGGGCAGAGCCCCCTGTCTGATATTCTGGGAAGGAAGGAAGAGGAGAGCTGTATTGTCCGCCTGACCCCTTGTCCTTTATTCTCCTAGAGGAGCGTGGGACATGCGAGTGAGGTGGATTTCAGTGAAAGCAGGGGGAGCAAAGTCATCTGGGTCCATGGCAAGATGTAGGCCAGACTTTTTATTTATTTATTTATTTTTTTAAATAATTTTTTATTGACAGAACCCATGCCAGGGTAATTTTTTACAGCATTATCCCTTGCATTCATTTCTGTTCCGATTTTTCCCCTCCCTCCCTCCACCCCTTCCCCCAGATGGCAAGAATCCTTTACATGTTGAATGGGTTACAGTATATTCTGGATACAATATATGTGTGCAGTTCTCTTGTTGCACAGGGAGAATTGGATTCAGAAGGTAGAAATAACCCGGGAGGAAAAACATAAATGCAAGCAGTTTATATTCATTTCCAGTGTTCTTTCTCTGGGTGTAGCTGCTTCTGTCCATCTTTGATCAATTAAGGCTCTCTTTCTCGAAGAGATCCACTTCTATCAGAATACATCCTCAAACAGTATCGTTGTTGAGGTATATAATGATCTCCTGGTTCTGCTCATTTCACTCAGCATCAGTTCATGTAGACTTTTTTTTTTTTTAATAACAGTTGAGGAGCTGCTCCCTGGGGAGGAGACGGGACTTGCCCAAGCTCGCTCGGGAGAAGCGGCCCGGCAAGACTTTGAACTTGACCCCTGGCTTCCGGCCGCTTCCCGGGTCCCTCACTGGCCGGCAGAGCAGGACCTGACCAGTCGTGGGCTGGAGGACCTTTGGCCCGGCCAGGGCAGAAGGGAAGGGTTGGGGGGGCGGGGAGGCCGGAGGGACACCTGGCAGGTGGCGGGAGGGAGGAGCACCGCTGGCTGTGGGAGCGGAGGGAACAGGCTGATGCAGGATGCCCGGGGAGGCCGCCTGGCTCCGGGATGGAGAAAGAAGGGAGGAAGGGCGGGGAGCCTGCCCCGCCCCGGAGCCTCGGCCGAGGCTCTTCCCCGGCAGCCGCTGACTTTCCGTCCGGCCCCCAGGGAGGCGGTTGGGCGCCTGCGAGCCCGGGCCGCCGACCCGTTCCCCGAAGGGGCAGCCGGAGGCGCTGGGCCTGGGGGAGGGGCCCTGCTTGGGAGGGAGCCCCCAGCCGGGGGAGGGGCAGCTTGGGGGGCCCGGGACCCCGCCCACCGCCTGGTAACCGTCGGCCATCCGCGTGTGGGGTGAAGCCCGCCTCGTTATCCTCCCACCGGCCGCGGGAAACATCTCCCGTCCCGGGCGCTTCCTTCCCAGGGACGCACGGCCCCGAGAAGTGGGGGAAGGGACGCATCCGCTTGGGCAGAACGGGTGCGGTGGAAAGAACCGACCTCCGGAGGCTCGGGGCAGCTAGGGGGCGCTGTGGTAGAGCCCCGGCCCTGAGGTCAGGAGGAGCCGAGTTCAAATCCGATTCAGACACTTAACGCTTCCTGCTGTGTGACCCTGGGCAAGTCACTTACCCCCAATTGTCTCAGCAAAAACAAACAAATTCCACGAATCCCATTTCTGTCCTATGTACAATGACTGGCTTGGACTTAATGGCTTGAGGGCTCCCATTCAGCTCTAATCTGATCCCCTCGAATTTCAGTCAAACTGTTCTCTCCCACATTTCTGTGGCCGGGACCGCGTTCGCCCCTGGGGGCTCTTGGGCCCGAGCTCCTCCTCCGGCCGGCGAGTCCTGAAGCCCCTCCTGCTTCTGAGTCCGAGCTGTGAGACAATCCATCCCTTAGAGCGGGGTTTGAGTGCCGCCTCCCGCTGCCTCCGGGATCCCGGCATCCTTCAGGGCAGACTCTCGGTGCCGCCTTCTGCCTGAGCACCGGCCCCCGCAGCCTCTCCGCCCTTCCCGGTGTGCGCGCTCGCTAATACATCGCCCACCTTCCGGGGCAGGTTCTCCCCGCCCCAGGCCCCAAGTTGTCACTAGGTCTTTGGATTCCTAACGTTAGCGCTGGGCCTTGCGCACACAGTAGGTCCCTAGTAAGTGTTTGTTGAATGACATTAAATTGAGACTGTGCTCCTGGACGGTGTCTCGAGCCCCAGGACGAAAGCTTAACCCGGAGAAGGGGATGGATACCCCCAGGTCAGGGAGCCCCAGGACTGAGAGAAGGCTTGGGCGTAGCCCGAGTATTTAAGAGATTGTGTGACTTTGCACAGAACAGTCCCTCGGGCTCCAAGCCCAGCTGGCTGAGGGTTAATTGTCAGCAACATCATGGAGGGGTTTCCTGTTCAGGTACAGGTTTGGTTATGGCAAGAGACAGACAGAAAGGAGAGTAGGAGAAAGGGGGGGGAGGGGACAGAGACAGAGAGACAGAGAGAGAGACAGAGACAGAGAGAGACAAAGAGAGACAGAGAGAGAAAAGAGAGGAGAGAGAGTGACAAGGAGAGAGAGAAAAGAGAAAGAAAGAAAGAGAGAGAGAAAGGGAGTGGGAAATGGGGAGCAAGAGAGGAAGAAGAAGAGAAAATAACCTTTTCCAGTTTCTGAAAGAGGGACTTTGTAGGGCCAAGGTCAGGCAGTAGACAAACAGGGGGAACTGAAAATGACACTCCTTTCCTTCTTCCATATTAACCATACTTCTACCAGAACAGGATGGCCCAGCTGCTTCTGCTTGGGAAATCCTCCCAGGATCCTCACCTCTGACCCTTTCTTTCAGCTTCTCCCTTACTCACCACCTCAGCGCCCTTCCTGGCCTTGAAGGTCTGGGAGGGCAGCCGGTTTTTCCAGGATTCTTCCAGGACGGCTTTTGCCAACTTAATCTTCTCCCTGCACTGGCTCTGTCCAGTCTGGGCTCAGCTCTCCATAGAGACCTGTTCCCATGACAGGACTCTTCCAGGGGCAAGGCTAATTCCTCTAGGCTTGAGAAGGTCAACCTGGCGGGGCCTGGAGCTTTATTGGGGACTGCATCTCTTCTTTAGAATACAACCTCCTTTAAAGCCAGCTCTAATTTTCCGTCTCTTTAGCATCCTCAGTGCTTGCAAGGCCCCTGGCATGTACCGAGCACCTAATAAATGCTTGTTCATCGATTGATTGATTGATTATAATCTTCAGCACAGGTAGGACGATGGTGATGGTGCTGATAAGGATAGTAACAACTGGCGCTGATACGGACCTGCTGTTCTCCTCTAACTTCTCTGCCTTTTGAAGACAAGTCTAATTAGCCTTTCAGATATTTAAGGACAGGGGGCAGCTAGATGGCCAAGTGCAAAGGGCACCAGGGCCTAGAGTCAGGAGGACCTGAATTCAAGCCCACCCTCAGACCTTAACACTTCCTAACCGTGTGACTCTGGGCAAGTCACTTAACCCCAACTGCCTCACAACCCCCCAAAAAACAAACAAAATATATATATTTTAAAGACTTCCTACATACACTCCACACTTGAATGAGAATGCATTCACGTGCCTTTTCCAGGTTACAGGTCTCCATTTTATTTAACTAGCTATCATAGGGCATATTCCTAAGTGCTCTTGCCATTCTATAGTCATCCTCTTCTGGACCTGCTTTAACTTTGTCTCTGATCTTGTTTGTTGTGTGAAGTTTAAAAAGATTTGAGAGACATAGTTTTGGGGTAATTTGGTAATTTATTAATAAGAGCAGCAGGTTATTAATTTAAAAAAAAAGTCATTTGGCCATCTGTCTTAGACCAAAGACAATAATGGCAGACCCTTCAAAACAGCAGATGGTCCATCAAAAGCCATCAAATCTGATTGGTTAATGTGATGGGAGCCGGACTGAGTATCTTTTGGGGGAAGGTATCTGTGTGGCAGGCCATCCATAGCTTTAGGTTAGCAGTTCAAAGAACGTACATCCCTCCCAAGCCTGAGTGGAACACAGTGGGCTTCCTCAAGCTAAATGAAATTCCTTGCAAGGATGGGTGGTGTCTGAGCAAGATCTGGAGAGTCAGTGTAATCTCATTATCAGTAATGTCCTTCTGAAGAACTGAACTTCGAGTCAGGACTTTGTTAGAACAGGGAGAATCTCCAAGATATTTGTCAATAATAATCATTTCTCATGCAAATTAAGACAAGTCTGAGCTACCACTACACACCTCTCAGATTGGCTAAGATGACTGGAAAAGATAATGAGGAATGTTGGAGGGGATGCGGGACACTGGTACATTGTTGGTGGAGTTGTGAAATGATCCAACCGTTCTGGAGAACAATTTGGAACTGTGCTCAAAAGGCTAAAAAACTGTGCATACCCTTTGATCCACTATTGGGTTTGTATCCTACAGAGATTTTAAAGGAGGGAAAGGGACCCGTATGTGCCAAAATGTTTGTGGCAGCCCTGTTTGTAATCCTAGAAACTGGAAACTGAGTGGATGCCCATCAACTGGAGAATGGCTGGGTAAATTGTGGTCTATGAATGTTAGGGAATATTATTGTTCTGTAAGAAATGACCAGAAGGAAGATTTCAGAGAGGCCTGGAGAGATTGACATGAACTGATGCTGAGGTGAGTAGAACCAGGAGATCATTATACACAGCAACAGCAAGACTATATGATGATCAATTCTGATCTGGAGAAAGCCAGCTGCACCCAGAGGGAGGACTGTGAGAAGTGAGCGTGGATCACAACATAGTATTTACACCTTTTTTATTGTTGTTTGCTTATATTTTGTTTTCTTTCTCGTTTTTCCCTTTTTGATCTGATTTTTCTTTGTGCAGCAGTCATATACCACAATTTATGCAGCCATTCTCCAATTAATGGGCATCCACTCAGTTTCCAGTTTCTTGCCACTACAAAGAGGGCTGCCACAAACATTTTGGCACATACAGGTCCCTTTCCCTCCTTTAAAATCTCTTTGTGCAGCATATTGTGGAAATATATATAGAAAAATTGGACATGTTTAACATATACTGGATTATTTGCCGTCTGAGGGGATGGGGAGAAAGGAGGGGAAAATTTTGGAACACACGGTTTTGTAAGGGTGAATGAAAATGAACTATTTTGAAAATAAAAAACTTTCATAAAAAATAATGACTCCTCACACTTTGTACCCTTTCTTTGTACCTGCTCTTATAGGTTGGGCTCCCCAGAAAATGGCTCTCTTTGGTTCAGAAAAACTGTAGGTCCCACAGCCCTAAAACCGTAGCTTGTGAACCTTCGAAGGCATCCTTCCCCTTAGCAGTCAGCCATGAGCCAAAATTAGCTCAAACACAAGAACATCTGCTGAGAAGGCATCTTTAGAAGAAGAGTGACCAGTTGTTCTCTCCATAAACCCAGGGCAGATTCTTCCACAACCATGCACAGTGGAAGGGGAAGAAGGAGCACATGCACAGAGAAGCTCTCTCTCAAGGGACACGTGACCCTCATCAATCCCAGGACTTTCCCCGGATCAGCTAAATGATATTACAAAACACGGGCCTTGCCGCAGCAGTGTGGGGCTTTACAGTTAACTCCAGCTCAGTAGGACGGACTTATGGGGGAGAAGTGTATGAACTTCTGGTCACTGTGATCCCTCAGTGTGAGCCACGAAAGGTTCTATTCCCCTTCCCTTTTCTATGTTTTCTCTTCCTTGCACTTCTAGGCTGAACTCTAGCAAGGGGTCAGGGAGGAGTAAAGGGATTTCTTGAGCCACCACGATCCTATCCCACCCCGGGCATAAAACAGCAATTTGTAGGGGCAGCATGTGGTCTGGGCTTCCTAGCTGAGCCTGGGAAGGGAGTTTCTGTAGCTCCGTTTCCTGATTTCTTTCCGGTTCCTTTTCAGAGCACGGGTCAGAGACTGGGTAGCCGAGGAGGCAAATTACCTCCTGGCTGATCTGGAGTTCCAGAATTTCCAAGAGGGTAGAGAGCTTGGAAGTGGGCTCAGCCTCTCAGAACAGATTTCCTTAATCCTGGGAGTATTTAAGAAGCAAGAGGAGGCTCACCAGAAGAGGTCATCTGTTCCCTTGTCTGTAAAATGGGGATAATAACAGTACCTGCCTCTTAGGGTGTTGTGAGGATCAAATGAAATATTTGTAAAGCATCTTGCAAATCTTAAAGCTACATCCTCAATTAAAAAAATAAAAACAAAAAAAGAAAGAAAGAAAGCTACATGCTCCTCTTCCTCTTCTTCACTTTCTCCCCCTCTTCCTCTTCATCTTCTTCTTTCTCTTTCTCCTTCTCTCTTCTTCCTCCTCCCTCTCTTTTTTCTCCTCTATCTCCTCCTCCTCTCCCCTTCTTCTTCCTCTCCCTCTTCTTTCTGTTCTTTCTCTTTTTTCTCTCTTCTTCCTCTTCCTCTTCTTTTTCCTCCTCTTCTCCCTCTTCTTCTTTCTCTTTCTTCTTCTCTCTTCTTCCTCCTCCCTCTCTTCTTTTTTCCTCCTCCTCTTTCCCTCTTCTTCTTCTTCCTTTTCTTTCTCTTCTTCCTCCTCTTCTACCTCATCTCCTTAAAACTGAACAGAACCAGCCATGCCACGAGGGCAGGTGTTCTGGATCTTGCAAACCTCTGTCCCATCGCTTGAGCTGCTCAGTTGGTGTGGCCCTGAGGTGGATGGGGGAGTATTATTTCAGCCACATCTAGTGGGTTATCTGAGCGCCTCATAGTTGCCTATTTGTTCATGGACTTTGGTGACTCCTTGGCACCCCAGGCATATTCTGCGGTGGGTGTAAAGGAGGCTGTCTCGTACCCTACATTCGTATTTCAGATTGTGGACTTCTGCAGGAATGAGGATGCTGTTCTTGGGGAAAACAAGGCACGAGTCATACATCATTTATATTTCTCCTGAGTTTTATTCTGGGGTGGGGACAATGAGCCAAAGAGAGACCATCACCCTCTGGGATGGGGACAATGAGCCAAAGAGAGACCATGATCCTCTGGGAGGTGGACAATGAACCAAAGAGAGACCATGGTCTTCTGGGATGGGGACAATGAGCCAAAAAGAGACCATGGTTTGTAATGCCGAAGAAACTGAGCAAGACAAGAGATTAGAGACCATTTCAATAATTTATTCAATGGAGAGAAATACTGGGACCAATGGATCCATGTTTGATCCCAGGGCTAGATGAGACTATCATCTCAAAGATATAGCCCCGAGTATTGGGACAGCAAGCTTTTCTATAGGATACCAAGAACAAGGACACAATGGGGGAGGTACCTAGGTGGGGATAACCTAATGGTGGGGGAGGCCCCTAGGATGACACAATGGAGGGAGGTTACTGATATTCTAATGACATCTAAAAGAGATAAACCTTTATCCTGTCAAACATTAAGAAGGAATCTCTATAATCGAAAGATATAAAGGCTTTATCTCAAACATTAAGAGGGAAAGATTATAACCTAAGGCAGAATAACTAAATAGGACAATTGGAGAAACTGGGTCACGACATGAAAAAGGGAACTTGGGCACAACAGGTTCTCTGGGATGGGGACAATGAGCCAAAGAGAGACCAGGGTTCTCTGGGGTGGAGGAGTCAGCTTTGGATCTGGTTTCTGGTGAGCCCAGAGTTCTCATTCTGAGAGAACCCGGCAGATTTGTCCTGATGCCCTTCCAGGAGGCTGTCTTGTTGAGAGTCCCTTATAAAGCCATCTGACCTATAACCCGGGCGCCTAAGGACATTTCTTAGCAGGGCTCTCCTGTAGAGCTTGTCCCCTACTTAGAGATTCTTGGAATGGTTATCTAAGAGTTGGATCAGGTGACAGGGCAGGGAGAATTTCTCCGTCTATCCCTGCTCCTGACTCATCAGGTGACTTTAGCTAAGTCACTTGCCTTCTGGCCATAACTTTTTCTCTAGTTGGCACAAAGCAGCCCAGCTAAAGGGACCGGGAGAGCCGGGCTCCAAACTCCCTCTATTTTCCCATTCCCATTTGTTCTTAACTAATGGTAATAGTGGCAACAGACGGGCAGATTATGATTTAGGGTTTGCAAAGCACTTCACAGCTATGACCTCATTTAAGCCCCTTACAGAACACAGGCTCTCTCATCACTACTTTACAGATAAGGAAACTGGCTCAGAGAGATTAAGTGACTTGACCTTAGTCACAAAGTTAGTCCATATCAGGGATAGGATTCAAACCCACGGCTCCCTGAATACAAAGTCAGTGTCCTGACCACTGCCCCTGCAGACCCTCATTTGAACCTCACAACAAGCCTGTTGTAATAACAATACCCCATTTTATACACTTCTAAGCTGTGTGACTCGGGGCAAGTCACTTCACCCTGTTTGCCTCCATTTTCTCATCTGTCAAATGGGCTACAGCAGGACATGACAAACCATTCCAGTCCCTCTGCTAAGGAAACCCCCAAAAATGTGGTCAGGAAGAACTCTTCATGTGTCCAACAGAGTCCGACTGGACACTGCTGGAAAACCCCCAAACAACTGAACCACGAGCCTTGAAGAAGAGAATGGAATTGGTCTTCTACAAGTGGGAAGCCGGTGCCTGGAGGAGGAGTTCTGGTATCAGAAGAAAAGGTTCTTGGTTCAAATCACACATTTGCTATTTACGGCAGGACATGGCCTTGACCGCATAGGATTCAGAGATAGAATGGAGTCTAGAGGTCAAGTACAACTTTGTCAGATGAGGAAATCGTTGGAAAGACTTGACCAAAATTCCATGGGTTGTAATTGAGAGAGCTGTAATTTGAACCCAAGTTCTCTAGCTTCACATCGGCATTTTTTCTGTTATGGGGGAGAGAGTAGATTGTGCAATGGCTGGAGTGCCAGGTCTGGAGTCAGAAAGAGTTGAGTTCAAATGCAGCCTTGGTCCCAGCTGGATGACACTGGGCAAACTTTGCCTCAGTTTTCTCATCTGTACAATGGGGTCATAACAGCACCTAATTCCCAGGGTTGTTGTGAGGATCAAATGAGATAATTTGGAAAGGACCTAACACAGTGCTATTGATGATGATGACATAAGGCCCAAGCAAATCTTTTTACTTCTCTCTATATACTTGAAATTATGAAGCTCAGGAGCGAGGTGGCGTAGTGGATAAAGCACCAGCCCTGAAGTCAGGAGGACCCGAGTTCAAATTTGGCCTCAGACACTTAACACTTCCTGGCTACGTGACCCTGGGCAAGTCACTTAACCCCAATTGCCTCAGGGGGGAAAAAAGAAATTATGAAGTTCACCTAGAATCATAGAAATCATAGATTTTAGATGGAAGGGTGGAATATTGGATACTTTCTAGATTTAAATTAATGATCCCAAATACACTTCCCAGGGTATAGGAGTTTTCTCAGCCATCCTCCTGACACCCATGGCCATTTAAGCCCTCCTTGATCCTAGAAGGGCATCAGAAATTCCAATTAGATTCAGGCTTATTTGATAAGCATTCATTTGGTACCAGGTGTATACTTGGGACTGGGGATGCCGAGAAAAGATAAAACAATCTTGCTTTCCAGAAACGTACAGTCTGTAAGGGGATATGTCGTAGGGATGGATATGAAAATAAAATAGAGAGGAAACTGAGATGCATCAGAGCAGGGATGTCCGGGGCCAGCACAGGTGACAGGGTAGTGTGGAAGTAGAGAAGAGGAAATCATTGTTTCATTGAGCTCTGAGTTTTATACTAGCCCTAAACTTAAAGTCTAGATGGAAGATCTTTCCAGTTCTGGGTATGGCCTGAAATTCCCTTCCAAATTTGCCATAATGACTTGACCCGTTCCTCGCTCCATTTTCCCCTTCTGTAACCATAGAATAAGAGGGATCCTTCCTCCAGGTGACAGCCCCTTTCTCTAGAATCAGCTCTCCCTGCCTCCCACAGCAGGCTCCCGTGGGACAGGCGACTGTGAGTGTCTCCTCTATGGGCTCGCCACGGGTCCTTGGGGCACATGTACCAATAGGCTTCCGGGCACCAGCCGGGCTTTCACGCCAAGCCAAAGAGAGCTGGGCTGGAGCAGATTTTAGAGTTTGATGCCATCCGACGGCTGGCCTGTGGCACATGTGCCCAACGTGACACATAGGGCAGCAGGGATGACTGAGGGTATGGAGGTGAGCACCATGGCCAAGGCAGCAGGAAATGGGCAAAGCAAGCCTTCACCACCGGACTCTCATTGAACTTTTCTCTATATTGTTCTCCCTGTCCTCCCAGGAGCCTTTCTTGGGGCAGATGAAAGCCTTTAGGAACCAGGAGTGTTGGGTAGTGGGGAAAGGGAGGGGACAAAGCTATTGAGCAAACAAGCGGAGGTCAGCGGCCTCAGATACTGGCCTGAAAAGGCCAGAGCAGAGTCTGGAGTGGATACCGAGCCTGGGAAACAGGGGTCAAAGGCTTCCCAGCACAAAGAACCAGACAATAGCGTTGCCTAAAGCAAACCAAACTCACACCAAGTCCCAGAGGCTCCAGAGGAGGTAAGATCTCAGACCAGAAAATGGGATTGGAAGGGACCCGAGAAGGCTTTCAGGCTTACCTATCCCTGAAAAAAAATCCTCCCTGCCCCAATCAAGTGGTTCAATGACCTTTGTTCAGAAATCTTTAGGAAAATGAAATTTTATTCCTGAGGTAGCCCATCCATCATCCTCCTCCCCAGCCCTAATTAGGAGGAAATTTTTCCTTCCATGAAGCTGGGTTCAAATCCTACTTTTGTTACTACCTTTGTGACTATGAGCAATTCTTTTGGTCTCTTTGAGTCTCAATTTCTTTTCTGTGAAATGACTTCTGAGGTTCCCTCTGGTTCCTGATTTCTGATCCTAAAATTCATCTTCCAGTTAGTACCTGTGACTTCCACCCCTTCCTCCCTGTTTTGTCTCCTGGGACCATGAGGGACCAGGGCAATCCCTCTTTCAGATAACAGTCCTTCACTCATCCCTTTCTCTGGGCTAAACATCTCTGCTTCTTTCACCTGATCTTCATGTGACGGTTTCAAGGACCTTCACTATCTGGGCTGACCTCATCCCAGCTTGACCCCATCCACCTTCCTACAACATGGTTTCCAGAAGTGAGCCCCACGATCTGACCAGGGCAGAGTACAAACTCGTGGTTTGAAACACCGTGATTCCCTTATGCAGCTTTCTAGGCTGCCAACAAAAACAGTCTACAATCTGTGGAATTGTTGAGAGATTTGAGTGGCCCTCCAATCAACCCATCCCTAAAAAAGAATCTGATTTCCATTCTATTCAACAAGTTGTCTCCTAAAGCGTGCTTGAATACCCTCTGATAAGAAGGAAAACCATTCTACTTTGTGACAGCTCTAATTGTTGGGATGTTCATATTCCCTTTACATCTAATCTGTAGCTGCATAATATATATATATATATATATATATATATATATATATATATATATATACACTCCTTTGTTTGTTTTTCAAAGCCCGTCACAAACCATCCCCCTCTTGTGCTCTTTAATTCTGACTAACTGCCTTTTTTCCTTGGTTCCTTATACACTATATCCCATCTCCCACTGCCATGTTTTGTATTCCTGCCCCCCTCTCCTGGAATTCACTCTCATTTCATCTCAGTCTCATAGAATCTAGCTCTGCCTTCAAGACCCAGTAGCATAAAGACCTACTGATCTTGGCTGCTGGCACTCTTGACAGATGGACTAAGCCAGGTTGAGGGAACCAATGGGCCTCAACGTAATTGGTAAGTTGGAAGGAGTGTCTACCTCAACTTCCCTTGCCTGCAGAATGGGTAGATGAGAACAATTTGTTCCAATGTGCGTGAAGGCAGCTGAAGCAGGTGTTGTGAAATGCTTAGAGCTTAGTCAAGAAACAAAGACACCAAGGTCCTTTTGCTGCATCCCAGGCTACCTCCAGCCTTCTCCATTAAACTCTGACGACTTTGCAAGAGAAAATGAGGCTGTTGATTTTGTGCAACGCTCCCTCATTTAAATCCAGGTCATGAACAAATCAAGATATAACCGTGATGTCACTGGTTCTCTGAAAATGAAGGGCAAACAAGACATATAGTGAATGTGTATATTCATGCACCCATATTTACATATACATACATACATGTATATACATATGCATTTCTATACATCCATCCATAAAAATACGCATGTCCTGGTTGTCTTTACTATTAGAATATAAGCTCTTTGGGAGAGCTTTATTGCCTTCATGTCCTCAGCCCCAGTATTAGTAAGTACTTAGTTTTGTTTATCCATCGATGTGCAATATCTTCCCATTGTTTCTAGTTCTGTCATGGGATCATGCAAAGCAAATCTAATCCCCATAGTTGAGCTCAGAGTGAGCAATAGGATGTTGAAAACCTGGTGCACATGACTAACCCCTGCCTCCCAGCCTCCCCTGGTTCATTCTGGCTGGCTGTCATTTTTGTTGTTCATTCAGGTCTGACTCTGTGACACCGTTTTGGGTTTTCTTGGCAAAGATGGTGATTTACCATTTCCTTCTCCTCATGATCCCATTTGGGATTCTCTTGGAGTAATTCGCCATTTCCTTCTCCAACCTATTTTACAGATGGGGAAACTGAGGTAAACAGGCTTATGTGACTTGTCCAGGGTCACATAACTATTAAGTATCTGAGGCCAGATTTGGACTCAGGAAGATGAGTCTTCTTGACCCTATGCCCAACACTATCTCTTTTACCACTAGCTTCCCTATTGTCTGTCATCATAGCTGAATTCATTAGCTCCCTCCCGCCTCAACAGTTCAATAGACCTCCCCCATTCTAGGGGCTCCAAAACTATCAAGAAAAATCAGATTAAAGAGGAAAAAAATGAGAAAGAAACTAAAATCCAAGCAAACAACAAAAAAGTAAAAATGCTATGTTGTGGTCCACACTCAGTCCCCACAGTCCTTTCTCTGGGTGCAGATGGCTCTCTCCATCACAAGATCATTAGCCTTGTATCTCAATTCTGCAATAGCTATAACTCATTCTTTTTTCTTTTCTTTTCTTTTTTTACATTTTATTTATTATCATTTTTTATATACAAAACATATTCATGGGTAATTTTTCAACATTGACCTTTGCAAAACCTTCTGTTTCAACTTTTCCTCTCCTTCCCTCCACCCCCTCCCCTAGATGGGAGGCAATCCCATATATGAATAACTATAACTTATAATAAAGCATTTTATGGCTTAGAGAGTCACAAGGCACTTTATGGTTTTCTTCAGGTACAATGGAAAGAGTATTGGCTTTGGGGTCAGAATATGGCTTTCAATCCCATCTCTGACACGGCCTACTTGTATGGCCTTTCTGGATCTCAATTTCAGAGATCCAGATTTTACAGATTTTACAATTTACCTGTAAAATGAGAGGGTTGGGTCAAATGGCCTCAAAACTCAGAAGGTCCCTGAGATCCTTAAGGGCCTTCTCCCATGACACTGTGCTGGGAGCCCCGCTGAGTTTAATCTCAGATGGCTTTGGATAGTTCCCGCAGGGAGAGGGATGGGTTACTCATTCACTCTGATGGTTCCAGCCAAATGCTCTCCGCTTCCATCAGGCAGAGAGCAGCTCCCGCTGCACTCCATTATCAGAGACTCCTGGGTTGATGTCCCGGATATAATAATCAGGTGTTTTAGCCACCAGCCCTGGGAAGTGCCCCGTAATCACCCCCATCTTAGGCCGAGACCACTTAATGAGGCTTTCAACAGCTGGCTGTGAGATACAGGCTGATAACGAGCAGAGCTTTCGCTGTGAGTTTTTGTGCCTGGGAAGGAGGGAGCAGCTGGGGGTTGGGGTGGGGTGGGATTGGGGAGGGAGCTTGCTGGGGAATAAAAAATGCCTGGAACACTGTGAGGCGTCTTTGCTCCTGAAAGATGGGAGCTAGAGAGGGTGGGAGGGAGACCAGAGCTGGGGGGTGGGAAGACGTGAGCCTTTGGCTGAGATTGCCATCACTACCATCGAGGGCATCCAATTCAAGCCCTTTATTTGGTTACAGGGAGCACACATCTAACTTGGATTCCCAAGGAGGGAAAAGCCCTCCTTGAATCATTCTAATTTTTTCCTTTTTTTTTTTTTTTTTTATTTAAAGGAGAAACCTGAAAATTCACCTGTGTCACTTAAGAGTCTACAAGACTCCGAAGGAATGACAGAAGTACAGAAGTTGCGAGCCCTAAGGGAGCTAGTTCAACCTCTTACATGAAGGTGGTCTCTAGCCTCTACTTGAAGACCTCCCAGGAGGCAGAATTCACCAACTCTCCAGGCAGTCCTTTCCATTTGGGATACTTGTGGTGGGAGGTTGTTCCCCACCCCACCCCACTCTTCACCCCCACTCCCACTCCCATCCCCTATGTCAAATTGCCCCCTGGAGTCAAAAAGGACAAGTATAATTCCCTTTCCACATTCAAATATCTGCAAACTATTATTACCTCCCTGAGCCTTCTTTTCTCCAGGTTTACCTCCCCATTTCTTTCAGCTAAATTTTTTTTTGCTGTTGACTCAAAGCCCATCACTGTTCTCCTATGTCAATGTCCTTACACTGGGGTACCTGGGCTGAGAACACTCTCCAGATAAGAAGGGCAGAGGATGCCGTGGGAATTGTAGAAGTTATTGGGATGATTTCAGAGGGGCCCGGAGAGACTGACAGGAACTGATGCTGAGAGAAGTGAGCCGAACCAGGAGATCATCATTTGCGGCAACAGCAAGACTATACCATGATCCATTCTGATGGACGTGGCTCTTCTCAACAATGAGACAAGTCAGGCTAATGATCTTGTGATGGAGAGAGCATCTGCCCCCAGAGAAAGGATTGTGGGGACTGAGTGTGGACCACAACATAGCGTTTTTACTTTTTTGTTGTTTGTTTGAATTTTAGTTTCTTTCTCATTTTTTTCCTCTTTGATCTGATTTTTCTTGGACAGTGTGGAAATATGTACAGAAGAATTGCCCATGTTTGACATATATTGGATTATTTGTCATCTAGGGAAGGAGTTGGGGAAGGGGGAAATTTGGAATACAAGATTTTGCAAGGGTGAATGTTGAAGATTTTCCAAGCGTATATTTTAAAAATAAAAAAAAAAAACTTTAATAAACAAATAAAAGAAGTTAAGCCCCTCCAAATAACATTGGGATTTTTTGTCTGGAACCCAACAGTTCTGACTCACATTGAGCCTGCACACATAAAATCCCCAGACCTTCAGAACAGCTGCTATCCAGACGTGCCTCTTCCCCACCTCATTCTTGTAAAGCTGATTTTTGTACAAGAATTTACACTTATCCTCGCTGAATTTCATCTTCTGAAATTCAACCCAGTGCTCTAGCTTGTCTAGCTCCCTTTGGCTCCTGCTCTATCACCTAATGTGCTAAACAGCACTCCCACTTTTGGGCCAGAATTCAAGGCATTGATGAAAAAGTTAAATTATTAACTACTAATCTTTGTGTCCTAACGTGTTCCCAATTTATCTGATTATATTACCTTCTAGCCAACGTCTCTCTATCTTTTCCTCTAGCTTAGCATGAGAAACTTCCCAAAAGCTTTACCGAAATTTAGATAAACTGTAAACACAATTTTCCCTTCTGGCATGACCCATTCCAGATGAAACTATCCTGGCTGTTTGTCACTCTTTCCCTTTCTAGAAACTCATCTCTTTGATTATCTGTCCTAGAATTTTCCCAGGAATTGAAGTCCCTGGAGGCCTGCATACTAATAAACAACAAAACTGAAAAGGAAGTTAATATCAAGTCACACAAAGATTTATTAGGCACTTTAAAAAAACAACAACAGCTTTTTATTTTCCAAACACATGCAAAGATAGTTTTCAACATTCACTCTTGCAAAACTTTGTATTTCAAATTTGTTCCTTCCCTTCTCTCTCTCCCTCCCCTAGACAGCAAGTAATTCAATATATGTTAAACATGAAGTACTTTCTATATTACAGGCACTAAGTGCTGAAACTATTCTTTTTTTTTTTTTTTAAGGCAAAACAAAACAAAAATCTTCAAGGGAAGAATTTCAGGGTGATCGTGGTGAGGGGTATATTTCTTGGGGGACTTGTCTTGCTCAGGACAATCACATCACATAGGTAGCTATCTATTTTCCCTACATGTAGAGCCAGTTGTAAGGTATATGCTAATTGTCAGTTGAAGATGAGGATAACTGATCTGTTTGAAAATCACTGAGTCCTATAAAGAGTCCAGCTTTCTAGGGCCACATAATTCCTCTCAGCCCTAATTTCTTCATCTATAAAATGGAAAAACTATTAATAATTATCTTCCATGGATGTTGTGAGGATCAAAAAGAAATATCTGTAAAATGTTTTGTGTATGTAAATGTATAAATATTTAAATAAAGTGTATATAAGTAGTCGATCATATTATTATTATTATTACTTTATATGTGGTATGTGGTTTTCTGTGAGTGTCGATAACCGATCATAGATTAGACTTGGAAGGGACCTCACAGTACCACATGGTCCAACTTTAGGAACTGCCAGCCCAGAATGCACCATGTTTGCTATTTCCATCTGGAGCAACCAGGACCTTTTTGATTTGAATGACAATGGAGCTTCCCAATCCACAAAGGGGATTTTTAAAAAAAAAACAGAAGTAGAAGTTGAGGCAGATAAAAAAGGGAGTAATTTATTCTGGGGGAGAATATAGTAATAGGCCATTATTGTCTAGGAGCCTGGACCAGCTCTGGCCAACAAAATTTCAAGCTCGGGAAATCGGCTGTGGGAAGCAGGAGTTGGGAGGAGTCGCTTGGGACTGGAAGGGATGCTGGATGTGGAGCTTGAGGATTTGGGTTTGAATTTCAGCTTCATCTCTTACTAGCTGTGTCATCTTGGACAGATCATTTGCCCTCTCAAGGCTTTCATTTGCTCATTTAGATGGGGGAGGAAGGGGCAAAGGAAGGGGTAGACTAGATGGCCTCTAAGGCCCTTGTCAGATCTAAATCCACGACCCTGATCGGGGCTGGGACAGAGATGCTAGGACTCGATCAATCGCCTCTTTCCTGACCTAGTGCCCGAGACTCCCAATGTGATGGCTCTTGGTCTGCAGTTCATTTAGTAAGTTTGTCTTTCTATGGAGAAAGACATTTCTCTGAGGGACTTCTTATTCATGGAAGGGACAGGGCCTGGGATAGTGGGGAGGTGTTCCCTGTATTCTCCCTGAGTCCTCGATAGTGTCTTTCTGCTCCAGAGGCAGAATTAGAAGGAAGGATTTCATTATATTAAGTGCAGCATGGAAGGCACCGTGGAACCGGGCCCACTACAAGGCCTGGTCAGATGGATCCTCCCAGGCCTGCATCCTACTGCAGAGAGAAGGGAAGGACTCTGAATATCATAAACGGAAGCATTTGCCTTTTTTTTTTTTTTTTTTAATCTCATATATGTGAAATCATACCAAAGTTTTTTCATATTTGCATGAAAACATTTTTCTAATGGAATAATCATAATTCACTATTTCAACAGTCAGAACCTGAGTTCAAATCTTCCTTACTCTATTTATGATCTATGTGGATCATTGGATCACTATGGGACTAAGATTCCTCCTCCTTTCCCTGGATTTTTGCTTCTCTTTTTTTTCTCCTTCATTGCCCCCAGAACCTCGGGTGCCCTGCCTCTTTGTGCCCATCTCTACTAATCCAACAGGCTTTGTGTCCTGAGCTCATTCTAGTTTCATCTGGAAAATGGCTCTTGTTGAGGGCAGGAGGTGATTTTTTTTTTTCTGGAGGACTTTCTAATAATCTGTGTAGCCCCCATCCTGGGCTCCTTCTCTCAGCAGTGCCCAGGGGGTAGCTGGGTAACCTCAAAGGGTCAGAGTTTCTTAGGTGTCCTGTAAACACTCCCTGCCCATCACAAAAGAAACGGGCCTTATGTTTTCAGGGACACCTGGGGTCAGAGGGGAAACGTGCACCTGCCCCCTCTCCTCCTGTCCCGAATCCTCACAGTATTCCTTCTGCTTCCGAGCTCTAGGACAGAGAGGGAGAGATGTCTGTCTGAACCGGGGTTCGGTGCCACGGGGGGTAAGCCCAAGAGCAGGGGACCGCCATGTTGCCTCAAGTGGGGAAAGACCAGAGAGCAGGTCAGAGCTCCCAGGCTTTTCCAGAGCCTCCATGTCAGGGGCTTGGTGGAGGGACCATAAGTGGTCACTGTATTTCCAGCCTGGGTGAGAGAGGGGGACCATCCTTTGGAAAATAAGACCATCAGCACAATGCTAGGTTTTGAGGAAGAAGGGAATGTGGGATGAACCCACCAGGAGGGGCAGATTGAGCCATGTTCTAGGAACTAGGCCCCTTTTCCATTTGTATTAGGCTGGAAAAAGCCTTAACTTCCACGACCTGGACATTAAGAGTTTCCTAATAATCTGGTCACATTTTCCATTAAATATTTATCGAGCGGGTTAAGATGTGCAAGGCCGTCCATGGATGGGCTACATCCCTCCTGACAGACGGCGTCTACCTTACGTCCCTCCTGACTGACAGTGTCTATCTTACGTCCCTCCTGACAGTGTCTACCTTTCGTCCCTCGCTGACTCAGGCCCTCCTGTCAGCGGATTAACAAGAGCCGGCCCCCCCACCGCCGCTCGCCAGCCAGTCTATCTGTTTCCCCATCTTTGGAGGAATGCTCTCCATCGCTCCTGTGGTTCCCCCAGCCTACGTGCTCCTTCCTCTCACTGCCCATTTCAGCCCCACCTGCTCAGTTTGTGAGGCCCTTTGGGATTGTTCTGGGCCACAGCCGTCTCTTTGTCCTCTGAGAGATCCTCCTCGTCTAACATTATACGGAGGAAAAACAGACTTTCCTTATAAAGAGATAATAACAGTGAACATTTACATAGCATTTGTTCCTTTTTGTATCCTTAGCATTAGTGGGTGTCTGGCCCACAGCAGGTGCTTGATAAATGTTTCCTGATTGGTATTAAGGTGTGTAAAGTGTTTTATAAGATGTATAAAATGTATAAACTGTTTCGTGAATCTTATTTGATCCTTACATCATGATTATTCCCATTTAATAGGAAACTGAGGCTAAGGGGGGTTAAGTGCCTGCTCAGGGTCCCACAGCTAGTAAGTATCTGGGGTAGGGTTGGAGTTAGGGTTTTCCTGACCCAAGTCCAGCACTTTTTGCCCTGGCTGCCTCTCTTGCGAAAGTCAGATTGTAAACCGAAATTCTCTGATTTAAAAGCCAGCTCTTCCTTTTTACTGGGGCTGCTAGATGGCATACTCACTAGAATGCCAGGCTGAAAGTAGGAAGACTCAACTACATGAGTTCAAATCCGACCTCAGGTACTTATTAGCTGTGTGACCCTGGGCATGTCACTTAACCTAGTGTGCCTCAGTTTCCTCATCTGTCAAATGAGCTGGAGAAGGAAATGGCCAACCATTTTCTGCTCAGAAACTCTGGGTAGTAGGTGCTATTATTTTCACCATTTTAGAATGAGGAAACTGAGTCATACAATGGAAATTAAGTTACATGGGGCAAGTCACTTAATAATAATATAGACAGTAATACTAACAAGTAAAATAACAATAATAACAACTGGTATTCACATAGTGCCTACGATGTGCTTTATAAATATTATCTCCCTTCGATTCTCACAACGCTGGGAGATCAGTGGTATTGAATCTCATTTTACAGATGGGGAAACTGAGGCAGATAGAAGCCAAGCGACTTGTTCAGGGTCACATAGCTAGTACGTGTCTGAGACCAGATTTGAATTCAGGGTTGGTTCCAGTTCTAGATTCTAACTGCTGTACCACCTGGCTCTCCGACGATAGATGTTCAACAACGTTCAACAAATACTCATTGAATTGAAGTGAATTCTCCCCAGAGGAAATGATGAGACTGATGTAGACACTTAACGCTGAGGTAAGGTAGAAACATCCAATGGGGGGGTTGGTCATGTGATGAATTTACACTGGCTTTTCTCTTGCCAGAAGGAAGGGTTATTTATGAGAAGAGGTTACGGACAAAATGAAGAGATACAACAGACGCCAGGAGTGGTGAATGTGAAATAGAACTGGGAGAGCCTACAGTTAGCAAGGAAAGGGGTTTTAACAATCAATAAGGGGAAAGGCAAGTTTCCCAGGGGAATTCATAATTAAGCCCGAGAAAGGGAAATCACTGTGAGGGAGGAGCGTGTCCTGAGCTGGCAGGTTAAGTCCACGAGGAGTTTGGCTCCCTGAAAGAGTTAGCTACAGCAAGGAGAAAGACACCATGAGACATGGAGAGTCATTGGCGGGGGAGGAGAAAGACATTATGGGACAGAACACCGGCTAACCCAAAGGGGATTCAGCCAAGATGGCGCGGGCCGAGGCAGATTTCTGAGGGAAGTTTAACCTTGGGGTTTGATATGACTTGGATTTCTGAAGGGTCCAGTAAGGTGGGTTACCCAAGTCTTCCCCGAGGGGTGGGACGGTAAGAGGGAGCTGATTCCCAACAGCTCCCTTCCCTGCCTGCCTCAGTACTTTAGGCTTTCTGGGCCAACCCCACTTAGTGACCCAGGACCTCCTCAGAAACAGATGGGTATTTTTCCCTCCATTTCACTGATGAGGACAACAAATGAGGTCATTAGGACCCGGGGCTCTGCCCTGGTCCCCACTTGCCAGCTGTGGCCGGGGCGACGCATCCTCCTGCTTTTCCCTCATTCTGGGCGTGTTTTAAGTGGAAGCTAAATTGGGTGCTGGTTCCCGGCCAGGGCTCCATACCAATCCCACCCAGGAGTGCTATGTGACTTGGCAACCTTGCTGAAGGGCCTTGACAATCAGCCGAGGAGCCTACAGAAGGGCTGGCTCCCCACCACACCAAACTTGGCTTCCATTGACCTTGGGTTTCCTGTCAGTAAAATGGAGGCAGGAGGGTGGTCACGGGACTAGTTATCCCTTCAGCTCTCATTATGGATGGAGTGTGTGAGCTTCCTACATTTTAGGATAACATTCTGTAATGGGATTCTACAATTATCTAAAAATGTGCCCAGCCCTACCCTGGGCCTTGTGGGAAATCCAGGCATAAATCCTGCCCTCGGGGACTTCGTAGTGTAGTGGGAAACATGACACACACAATCCAATCATGGAATTTTATAAATTGTGTGACTCAGACCTAAAAATCCTGTAAGTGGTGAAAGGAGGGACTGAGTGGGGAAGTTTTCCTAAAATGTGGGAAGCGCTCCAGAAGGGGTGAAAGTTTGAGTTCTCTTTAATGCTGTTGTGCAAATGGTTACCTACCTGCACCTGCCTGGGCTGCTTTACGGATAGAGGGAGCTCATTTCTGACTTTCTCAGAGCTAGAGCTCCGAGTGACCTGAGAGGTGCCCTCGTGGAAAGACTTCCAGGTGAGGAAGCTGAAGCCCTGAGAGAGTCAAGGTCATAAAAAGTCGAAAAATCAGGATTTGAACCCGGAATCCAAGCTTGGAATTCTTTCCACTACCAGACACTCTCTTTTTTTTCCCTAGAGGAAGCTTTACTTCAGGGAAATGTTTGTCCCTTGTTATCAAAGATAATGATGACAGCAGGGAGGTGACGCCATGACACGCAAATGAAGTGAGGGAGGGCTGGGTAGGATCACCTGTCTCACTTTTCCCTCCAGTACTATCTGGGCCTGGTGGCCAGACACAGATCGGACGTCTGGAGATGGCCCCGGGATGTATCTGGCCACAATCATACAGTTATCTAGGAGTCCAGTCTTTTCCTGATCCCAAGCTGTCAGAGGCCAAGTCTGCCCTGAGGGCTTCCCAGCTGTCTAATCTTTGTACTGCAGCCTCAGTTTGTTTATCTATAAAATGGGGAGAATACTCAACACCAACTACCACATGGGCTGCTGCAAGCTTTACTGAGCTGTAGACATGCGAGGGATCTCCTTGCCTCTTGCAGCCTTGTGCATTCTCTCGGTTTGCTCCCACATAGAATTCCTGGAAGCAGCGGCAGCTTTGGCGATGTCTAGAGCAACAGTGTCAGGGCCAGCAGCATTGTCCCCATTGGAAGGGAATTCCTGTGGGAGAGGATAATTGTTCTGTGTTTACTTTTGAACCGAGCAAACATTTCAATAACAGGTGAAATTGTGTCTTATTATATATAACATCCCAAGCCCTCATATGCAGGTAGTCTGGAAAGTGAAGGTAATGAGACTGCAATATCTCCCTCCCAGGATGGGCAGAATCACACCATTTCCTGGCTACTCAGCCAGTTGGAGTGGGGGGTTCGGTACTGACGTAATGTGATCTGGGGGTCCCTTGACCTTGGGGCTTCTGTTCTAATGAGTCCTTGGTCTTCTGGCTTTGCAATCTGCCTCAGGAAAGCGAGCGCACCCAATCTGCCCGAGACCTCCATTCATCTGGAGATTACTTCCTAGCCTTATTTCGGTCATATCTATGATTGAAAGCTGTGTAAGTGTATCTCCTGGCTTCAGTCACTTTATTGGATTCTTATCCTCTCAGTAATGGCGTCACATTGCTTTGAATAAACTTTGCCCTTTGACTCGATGGGTTCAAGGCAGCAAATTCTTTTGAGACACCTTGTGACGCCGGTCTGGGACTTTTGGGGTCCCCCCTTCTGAACCTCAACAGTACTCCTTCCTCTGTCCCTGGTCAGTCACTGTCCAGCAGGTGGCCTGAGAGCCTCATGGATGCCCTTCTCCCTCAACTATCCTCCTGACCCTTCTTCCTGACTAGACTCCCAGCCCCAGCCACCACCACTGCCCTAGAATCCCTATTCCCAGTCTTCCAGCTATGGCTGTCTCCATCACTTGGGCACTTGCCACTCCTTTCTAAGGTCCCGTAGACCTTTTCTTCTGACCCGCTGACGCACTTCAAGGGCTCTTGGGCTTGGACATCTACCACAGAGCAGAATCTTCCCCCAGTGGGGGCTCTGGGGAGCTGGGACCGGCTAGCTCTCCTCAATACTTAGCCCTGGGGAAGTCCTAATACTTTTTACTTATTCATGGAGAGAGTTGCAGCCCTTAAGAGGGAATGTAAATCCCTTGTAATCTTTTGTTTGGGATTTAGGATTTCATTGGTTCAAGCAGGCCCGGGAGGGTGTGTAGATCTTCCTGTCTCCCAGAATTCCTTTTCTCCTTATTCTCCTCTTCTGTCTCCTTCCCCATGTGGATGGTCATCATGCTGCTACATGTATTTGGGGCAAGATAGAAGCAGTTCGGGAGTGCGACGTCTAATTTGAATGGAAGGATGCAGTCTCACACCTTCTGGAGAAGGCCCACTTTACGCTCTCTGGTCCCTCTGCTGCTTTCTCTTGACCCCACGAGGGAGCCAGGGATTTCTGAGCATACGAAAGGACCAGCTGGGTGCACGGGGGATAGAGTGTTGCAACTGGAGCAGGGGACGCTTGAGTTACTCACTGAGACACTCATTAGCTGTATCAGAGGCAGGGGTAGCTTTGCTTTAAAGCTAGAAGGGGCATCAGAGGCCATCTAGAGCAACTCTTATTTCACAGGCAGGAAAAACAAGGTCTGGGAAGTTTTAGTGATTTTCTGATGTCACCTCTGGGGTAAACACTTAACTAGGAAGGGGACGTGTCCCTCCTCAGCACAGCACCGCTCCCGTGCACCATTTCACCGCTGTGGCTAGAAGGGCTGCCTTTTCCTCCCCCAATCTCAGAACATGGAACACAAGCGATCTCCCCGCAGTGAGCCCACGAGAAATCTGGCCCGTTTCGGTGCGGTGGGAGCACTCCGGCTCTGCACTGATGGGTTGGCCCAGACTCGTACCCAGCCTAAAGTGGGCTTGTGTTAAATTTCTGGTATGGGGGGCCAGGGGGCAGGGATGTAAAGGATCGTCTCACTGCAAATAAGAAACTTTCTCAGCGAATAGAGAAGGAAGGGATGCATCCTTAAGGGATCATAGGAAGAATGTCTCTATAGATACCTCCATAATGTAAAGTGCAGCAACAGAGACTGAAAAGCCTAGGGTGGTCATGGGATCTAAGAGCTGGGGGAGGGGGGAACCTCAGGGGTCACTTGAGCCCCATTTTACAGGTAAGAAAGAAACCCAAGGAAGTTCTGTGGCTGCCTAAGATATAAAGGGACAGAGTCAATGTGTGTTTTAACTCAGGTCTCAGCAGTCAGTCAACAAGGATCTAATAAGTCCTTACTACGTGCTCAGAACTTTGGAGAGCTAAGCACGCCAAAGCAATCCCAATAGGCCTTGGACAGAAAATGCCATCTGCGTGGAGAAAAAGAACTAAGGAGACTGAATGCAAATCAACACATGCTAGGTTCACTTCTTTTTTCTGTTTTTTTTATTTTTATCTCCTCCATGGTTTTTCCCTTTTGCTCTGATTTTTCTCTCCCAACATGATTCATAAAGCAATGTGTATCAAAAATAAATAAATTTATTTGGGAAAAAAAAACTGGCTAAGCACAGGGGATATTAACAAAGGGAGAAGGAATAAATAAAAGGAGTCTGCATACTAATGGGGAGATAATGGTAAATCCCTAGGTACACACAAGGTCAATTCAGAGGACTGGAAGTGAATCTAAAGGAAAAGGCTTTAGCAGCTGGGGAAGGCAAGCCGGGCGAGGCTTCCCGGAATGCCGAGTTCAACACTTTCCAATCCCTAGTTACGGCTCTGGGGGGCATTTTTACAGCCTCCTCTCTGAATCCTACGGAACCCTGTCAGTCAGGTAATGAGATGTGGAGCAGTCTCTGATATCGGAGGACCTGGGTTCAAATGCTTCCTTCGACGATTCCCGTGTGACCTTGGGCTCTCCCTGAACCTCAGTTTCCTTTTCTGTAAATGTCTAGATGGATGAACCGGCCTCTGAAGCCCTTTGCAGCTCCCCGCCCCTGGTGCGAGGCTCTTCCCAGCCCCAAGCCCGCTGTTCCCAGCGGCGGCTCAGAGAGGCTTCGGCCCACGCTTTCCCAGAGGTCCGTTCCTGTTTGCCGGAGCCAGTTCTCGGAACTCCCCGAAGGCTCAGAAATTCCTGGTCACCGGAGTTTGCCCTCCTTGGGATGGCCCGGGACGGGGTGGGGGTGGGGAGCAGGGGGCGGCCATGGCCACGGGCAGTTGCACAATGGCCCTATTCTGTCCGTGCTGCGCTTGTCCCCCGGGCTGGCTGGACCCGGCCGAGCCCGGGGAGCCTCGCGGACGAGCGGGGCAGAGTCCCCAGCATCCTTCCCCAGCGGCTCTCCACCCGTCCTGTCCCAGTCCCGGCGGAGTCAGCTACGAGTCCGGACCGGCCGGCTGCATCCCCCCTGCGGCTCAGCCCGCTGTCCTGGGTTGACACCATCCGGAAACGGAGTCCGAGCCAGGGACTGGGGGTAGGGTGGGAGGCGGAGTCCTGGCCTCCCGTCTCACTCCTCCAAGCCCCTCTCGGCCTGGCTTTGCTTTTGACCTTCCCCCTTCCCCCACTCCAGTGTCAGACGCTCGGACCCCTCTCCAGAGGCGGGGGCCCGAAGGAGGCGGGGTGGGGGTGGGGAAGCCCGAGCAGCCTCCCAGTACGGGCGTCTGTGGGGGGGGTGCACTTTTTTCCCAGGCGGAGGGAGCCCGCGCTCTGCCGAGCGCTTCGCCCTATAAAGCGTGCGGAGCGGCGCGGAGGAGCAGGCAGTCGGCGCAGTCGCCGACCGAGCACGGGGCTCACCGGGCGGGGCGCGGGGGCTGCTGCTACTGCGGGGTGACCGGAGCCGGGCACTCGTCCCCGGCCCTCGGGCGACGCGAGAGCCGGGCGGGGAAGGAGGCCCGGGGAGCCGGGCCGGAAGAGTGGGGTTTTGGGCGGGGAATGGCGAGAGCGCGGCCGGCGTCCTGCCCCGGGGGCGCGAGCGGCTCCGGGGGCCCTCAGTGACAGCGGCCGCCTGCGGGCCTGGGCCCAGCGGGGCGCGGCGGCGCGGAGAGTCGGGACACCGGGAGAAAGGAGAGAGGCGGGCGAGGCCGGGCCGGGCTGGGACGGGACGCGAGCGGCGCGGCTGGAGCTCCCCTAGTCGGGGGCCGGGCCATGCGGAGGAGCGGCGGCGGCGGGCGGCCCCCGAGGCCTGGCTGAGCCCCGGTTGCCGGGCGTTCCGCTCCCCCTCCCGGGGCCGCTGCCCCGCCGCCGCCTCCGGCACCCCGCGCTTGCCGCCGCCGCCCAGTCCCGCCCTCGCTCGTTGGGGCTCCGAGGGAGGCCGCCCGGCCCCAGCATGAGCGCCCCCGCCGCCCGCCCGGGGCCCGGGCCCGCAGCCGCCGCCCGTGCGGTCGGGGAGACGCCGAGGCCGGGCCTGGGGGCCCTGCGGGGCTGAGCGGCCTCCCGCCTGCAGCCGCCCCCCGCCGGGCTTCATGCCCCCCGCCCAGCGCGCCCAGCATGGAGGTGGTGGGGGACTTCGAGTACAGCAAAAAAGACCTCGTCGGGCACGGAGCTTTCGCCGTGGTCTTCAAAGGCCGGCATCGCAAGGTAGCCGCTGCCCGAGCCCCCTCCCCAAACCCAGCGGCCGTGGCCCCCGCGCCCCTTTCCCAACTCCCCCCTTCCAAATATGTTCTATCTGCCAACTTGTGACAGGGGGCGGCCCCAGTGTCTCCAGGTTTTCTCCTACAAACGGACGTGGGTAGTGGTTGCCAGGGGTTGTTTCGGTGTGCAGCGGGTGGCGTGTGGGAGGTCCAAGTGTGCCCCCGGATGGACAGCGCCCCGTGCCCGCGGCCCACCTCATTCCCTGTCTCCCCCCTACCCCACTCCATCCTCCTTCATCCCCTCTAATCTCCCCAATCCCCCTCCCCTCTCTGGCCCCCCATCCCCTCTAACCCCCCTGTTATTCTCCATCCCCTCTTAAACGCCCTCCCCTTTCTATCCTAACCCCTCTCCAAGTCCCACTCCATCCCCATCCCCTGTCACTTTAACCCTCCTCTACCCCCTTCCTCCGTCCCTCTCTAACTCTCCTTCCATCCTTCATCCCCTGTAGCCCCTCTCCAATCTTCCTTCTCCTATATGTCTTCCCAGACCACTTCCTCCATCTGCTCTGTCCCTCTCCATCCATCCTCTATGATTGACAGTGCTAATGTGTCCCCCTCCCCTTTCCATTCTCCCTGTCTTCTCTGTCCCCCTTCCACCCACCTCCACCCACCTCCATTCCCCTCCATCCCTTCCTTCCCTTCTCCATCCCCTAGGATTGACAATGCCGATGCGTTCCTCCCTCTTCTCCTAACCCCCTCCCCCCCGTAAACTCCCCCCCCTCCCCCCAGCTTGCTCGGATTCTCCTCTGCTCCTAAACTAAACAGCAAAAGAAGAGATTTGTGGCCACTAACAACTTTCCGACCCCTTTCTCTTATCAGCCCCATTGGACTTGACATTCTTATTGCTTCCTTCCCTTAAAACAAAACAAAAAACAAAGACCAAAAAACCTCACTTCCTTTAGAAACAGAGATTGAAGCCTTCCAGATAGATTTCATTAACTTTTATATTTTGACTAATGATTAATGTTAGCAGTTTGTGCCCTTAGTATTGGGTTAAAGTTGCTTTTAAACCATCAAATTTTGAAAAAATTCAACTTTATAGAGAACAGTATAATCATGAAACATTTTTAAAATCAGATCAGTGTTTTTTGGATTTTGGGGGTGTAACTATGGGTAATCAAAAGTAGAGGGTCTGTATTGATCGCTGCATAATTAGCCTTAGCTGTATTGGAAGACCTATTAATCTGCAATTGTCTGCATCTTTTTTTTTTTTTTTTTGTTTGTTTGTTTGTATTGCCTAGATTGTTTTGAGGGCTTAAATCTTACACAACAGGCAGAGCTCCATCTACTGACAACTGGAGTGTTTTTCTTGCTGGCTTCAAGTTGTTAAATAATGTATATATGTATGTATGTATGTATATATATATAGTTTATAACAGAAGAAAAGTTTTATCCTATTTTTCCTGGGACTCCAAAATGTTTTTTATCTAGACATTTTAAACACTGTTGAGGCTAGGAGCCTTTTGGTCTTTGGGGAGTCTAGTAGTTCCAGTGTTTGTCATATTAGTGTTGATAATTGTAGACCCAATGGAAAATTGGCTGCTCTCCCATTGGCTGAGGTTTTCTAAAATTCAAAGGTGTCATGTTTCCCAGCATTACTTCCTATATAACCCCAGACAAGCAGAGCAAACTCTTCTCCCACTTCCCCCCACTTCTTGGGTATCTTAGAATATTGAGTGGAAAACATGATTTAAATGTGGACTTTTAAAATTCTAATGAGCATGCCCAAGACTTGTAAAAAAATTTTTTTTAATCAACTGAAAAGTTGATGGTCATGTTAGGTTTCAGAATTTGTTTAATATAAAAGTATGTCAGAAATAGAAATAATTGTAAAAGGTTTGGCCATTCTTTTTGCCAAGAGTGATAATTTACTAATAGGATGTTTTAAAATTTGAGTTTATTTCAGTTCTGATCTAGTGGAATTTTTGTTTTTTCCTTTTCAGAAAACTGATTGGGAAGTAGCTATAAAAAGCATTAATAAAAAAAATTTGTCAAAATCACAAATACTTCTTGGAAAGGAAATTAAGATCTTAAAGGTATGTGGATATGTCCTCTTACTTTGCATTCGTTGACACTTAAGTTCACAAATGATCCTCAGCAGCCTTGACTGGCAAGGAGGCCTAGAATTGAGTGGGCCACATTAAGATTTCAAGAGAAATGAGTATTGGGAAGGCAGCCAAAGAGCATTCACTGATTGCTCTTATCTTATAGAAGGGATCTTAGTCCTTTGGAATACTTGGTGCTCTAAAAGGTTATAGGAGACTAAATTTGACTAGGTAACAATTCTTAGATTTAAAAGTTAATGGAAACTAGTAATATATTAGATCCGACTTCTGAGATTTTTTTCTTTTTTCCTAGTTATATTATTGATTGAGAAAATCCATATTCCAAATGGAGGAGGAGGAATTGTCTATCTCATACAGTTTTTGTATTTTCAGTTGGCCACTTAATTTTACAAATTCTGCTTTTAAATTTACCTCTGCTAAATTGAGAAACTTTGCCATGACTTGTATTCCTTGTATGTGGCCTTTGATGTTTATTCCAGAAATGAAATGTTTACTTAGGTTAATTAGCTTTCATCTCTCAGGCAGATAATGTATCCTTTAAAGTACTTTTTATCAGTGATTCCATTGCTATTTAGAAATTGTACATTGCTTTTAGATGGTCAGCTATACCATCTGTGGTCCTTTCAGACACAATCAGTTTGTTTTTAGGGTTGAATCAATTAACTTACAGGAGTTCTTTTTACATTTAGTTAATGTAGGTGGTAGAAGAAATTGAGTCCTTATATTTTCCTAGAATATGGATCATCAGATAAATCTGTGCTTTCTTTGCCTACTTATAACCTGTTATATTTGATTAAAATGTGAAAATTGTTTTAATTATTAGTCTCATTTTAACTTAATTTTTGTTAAAAGAAATATTTTTATGATTGAATTTGTTTTATAGGAACTTCAGCATGAAAATATTGTGGCTCTCTATGATGTCCAGGTGTGTTAATTTGGATTCCCTATTTTCTTAACTGTGTTGCCTGTTATTTTTTTTTAAGTATATTTCACAGAAAATTCACATACCTAGAAAATTTTGGAAATAGTAATAATTTTAATGTTATTTCTATATTTCAAAGTGTGACTGGATTGCATAATGTACATATTTATGTGTATATGTATACATGTTTTCTCTAACTAGATATGGGAACTTGGATAGCTTCATTTAATCTTCGTTTCCTACTGTAAAATTAAAAGATTGGACTTAGATAACATGTAAAATTTCATTCATCTTAAAGTCCTATGTCCTAGTTTAAAAAAGCCATTAAGGTTACATGAATTAGGAGCCTTAAATAAGGCAGTGGAAAAGCAAATTGGTAAATATTGAGGATGTATATTGCCCTGGCCTTGTATTTAAGGTTAATGATATTTATTAATATTAAATACATAATTTCTGTTACTAATAACTGCATAAAGGACTGGGAAATTTGATGGTTTGTATTTTTTTTCTCACCCTGTTTGCAAAAGTGTAAGTTGAACATTCTTTAGGGAATTGAGAGGATTATAGAAAGAAAAATAAGAAAATAAGGCTAGTCCAGAAATCCCTTGTTGGAAATGGGCAGGATTTATTTTTCTTCAAAGGCTTTTAGTGTAGTCTGACTTAAGTCTCTATGGACAGAGAACATCAGCTGGCATGTCATTACTCATCATGAGAATTGTAGAGTAGTTAAATTTCCTGATTTCAGTGTCTTACGGAAAATCCTGTTAAATTCAGGTTGGGAGTGTATACCATATAGCATCAGATATTTTTCTGGCAATGACTTCATTCTCTTTGGGGACTATTTTTTGGTTGTTGAAAGAAATGATATAATCATAATTAAAAATTGGAATTTTAGAATATATCTTCAAGATGGTTGGATTAACAGTTATTTTGTGATATTGTGGGGTAGATTTGGCCACTGGATGACCTGTTTTGGCTGTAGGAATTTATGAATACAGTATAATAAGGCACTGGGTTGGCAAAGTGAAGACTTTGGTCTGATCCTTAGGGATATGTGATCAATCTCATCTGAAAAAGGAGGGGATTTCCCTAGCTATCCTGAGGTCCCGTCTAGCTCTGAGATCCAGTGAATCAATCGGAGAGTGAGAAGATGGGTCATGTGCCCCTTTTCCTGCAACAGCCACCGATGGGGCTTGTCTCTAGTACAGCCATGCTTGCTCCATTCTCTCCCATTCTCTCCCATTCTCCCACTTTTCCTCTTCCATTCCCTAGGCACCATTCCACTTTTTCCTTCCAAGCTGAGCTTTGGTCTCTCCAGAACTCACCGAGGTGGGCTCTTACTTCTGCAGTGGGTCAGCTGCCTTTGGGGCTGCTCCATTCCTTATGGCAGGTAGGCACTAGTGAGTTAGAGCCCTGCCTCCGGTCTTTACACCTCACTCTCCTAGCTTGAAAGCTTTCCATTGACCAAAGGATGTACTGGGGCCACTAGATTTTTCAGTTTGTGGCATTAATGTTTTGGTTCAGAATATTTCTTTTACTGGTTTTTGGAGGCACCTAAAATAAGATGGTGATTTTAGTGGGGCAACTAAATGACACTTCACAAAACTGGTGATAAGGAGGCCAGGAAATAAACTAGATTGAGAATAGATTGAAATGGAGTGGAGTGTAATTTGGGTGCTTTGGCCATGATTAGTATTAAAGATACTGAATTTTCTTGCCACTCTAAACTGATAGCATTACTGGGAGAGGTTTGGGCAAAGTGTTTCTGTTCCTTGAACTTACACAATGGGAAATTCAGAGCAGTCTTATATCTGGATATTTTGTCAGTGGAGTGGAGCCCTGGCTTGGACACTGAGCTCTCCCTGTGGGCTATTGCTTTTCCACAAGCTAGCTCCAGGCAGCTGGCCTAACTTCTTTGCTTTCCCTCACACAAAGTCAGGAGGAAAATGCCCATGATACATAGTTAACTTTATGCTTCTGGTGTTCTGTGAGAGAGTGTCTGGAATAAGCATTGTCATAAAATGGATTGTTCTTCCAAGATAGAGGAATGGTTTTATAGGGATGAATATTGTTCTTTAATTAGAATTTCTAAGGTCTGGCAGTCTAGGAAGTTTCATTAGAATAAATGCAAATCATTTATCTTGTGTAATAAATGAGGGGTTCATTTCTTTTCCTGAAGTTGTTAGTTTTCACATATTAATTTCTGCCTTTATTTGGGACAAATACAGAATTGGTGAAAGTTTCTCTTTACATGTGACTTAATGCTTTTCAGGCTACTGTGCCGAGAAAGATGCCTTCAGCATAAATGTACATGATTTGTGCAGTGCCTTTGGTCAGTTTTTCCTTGTCAAAAAAAAGTAATGAGGAGAATTCACAGTTGTTTTGAGGGAAAAGGGAAACTGCAGATGGGAGATGCATATTTCTGCTATTAAGTCTTCTGGCTTTTCTGAAATATATTTGATAAGATTAGAGCTACCCAGAGATTTTTGTAATTCGTTTTCAAATGGTCACATACTTAAATATTGACAATTAAGACCTATTCAGGGAACGTGCACATGCAGACTCATGACTGCCCTTCCCAAGCCTGGATGTACACTGAGATATTCTTAGCGTTTGGGGGAAAGCAGGCTAAATCCCATGAAGCAACTGTGTTTCATGAATCCACATAGGGCCATGTAACTGAATGTGGAGATTGTGAAATTATGATTTGTTATCAGTAAATGTTTGATCTGTATACCTATTTTATATACTTATATATCCAGGATCACATAAATATTTCTCAGGTAAAAAGGGGTTTTTGTAAGCAGAAAAAGTTTAAGAGGTCCTGAGCTAGGCTGTTTTCTAACAGAACTGAGCAGTGATAAAGCTCATTTGGAACTAGAAATATTTCCTTCTGTGTTCCTCTAGCTTTGTATCAGAGAAGGATAATAATAACTCAAATCTAGAGCCTTTTAATGATCATTCAATACTTCAGAATTATCTAGCAAATGTTCAGTTACTTTTTAGAGAGTTACTACATTGTATTATATAGGAACATACCACTCAGTATTATACATATACATTTTATTATAACTTTTTATTTACAAAACATGTGCATGAATAATTTTTCAACATTGGCCCTTGCAAAACTTTCTGTTCCAACTTTTCCCTCCTTCCTCCCATCCCTTCCCCTGGAAGACAGGTAGTCCAAGTATTGTACATATTTACCAGAAATTGAGACCATCTTGTATGAATGAACTTTCTCATCTGTAGATACAAACGTGTCTTTTAAGGCAAGTCCCTGGTTTCTCAAAACCTGTGCTTCTGGGGAGTGTACATTTTGGCTGAATCTACTCTGATGGTGAGGCTTCAAAAATGGTCCCAGAAACACACTGTGTGTCATTTGCAGGCTGTCTACCAGTGCAGAGAGCCAAGAGGTTGGGGATGAATTCACATAAAACCTTTTGCTCACATACCCATGAAGGATATAGGAAAGGATTGTGGGGGTAGAACTAGAAAGTTTTTCATCCCTACAACTTCATCACTTCATCACTCTGGTTTTCTGTGACTTCTTCCCTTGGACTGGGAAGGGAGGGAGTGAGGAGAAAATCTTGTCCTTTGTATTTTGCATTAATATTTATACCTGATAAGTGTGGCACAGAACAAAAGCAAGCTCTTGGTAAGCTTTACTGTTAGATTTCTATCACCTTGATGGAAAAATGAAGAATAGCTACAGTTAGAAATTATTTCCTTGCTTAATAATTTGTTTCCTTTTCTCCTGCTTTTAATCCCTGCTAATTATAGACCATTTCTTATTGGAAGGGCAATGTTATAGAAGCTGTTTTTAAAAACGAGTTGTCTGCTGGGGAAACCAGCATCTGTAGCATTAGCTTCTTTTGATTTTTTGGTTTTGCAGGTTTGGTATGTAAATGGAGCATCTGCTGGGTACTTCTCCTGTGATTTTTTTTTTTGGGGGGGGGGGGGGCTGAGGCAAGAGGTTAAGTGATTTGCCCAGGGTCACACAGCCAGGAAGTGTTAAAGTGTCTTGAGGCCAGATTTTAACCCTGGTCCTCCTGACTTGGCTGGTGCTCTATCCACTGCACCACTCAGCTGCCCCTTCTCATGTGATCTTTTGCCAGGAGATTTGGACATTATGGGAAAAAAACGATTATCTCAAGTCTTTTTGGGTGGCTCACTCACCTAAAAACAGTGCTGTAATATGTGCATTTTAGGCATAATTATCACAACAATCCTCATCATAATTCATGCCAAGGGCTGTGCTAATCCCTTTATAAATGTTCTCATTTGATCCTCACAACAACTTTGGGAGGTAGGTACCATTCTTACTCCCATTTGATAGATGAGAAAATTGAGGCAAATCCAGGCTAAGGGACTGCCCAGGAAGTCCTTTAGGGATACAGCTAGAAGAGTCAGGCTGGATTTGAACCCCAGCCTTCCTGACTGCAGTCCCCGCACTCTGGCCCTCTTCAGCTGCTTGAAATTCAGTGAAGCTCCAGCGTGTACAGGGATGGTGGCGCAGGCGTTGCGCCAGCTTCCAGAATTTCCCAGCGCATTCCTTACTGTGGGCCTGCAGTGCTGTGCGCTCCGGCCCTGTTCCAGTCGTGAGCTTCAGAGAATGCCGAATTCAGTATTCCAGACAATTGGGTACTTCCTACCTTTGACCAGACCCAGTTGCTTGGACAATGTTTAAGTATTTCTGTCCCCAAAAGAAATGTCTGTTTATCTCTTCAGGAGGTTTTTTGAACTTTGTCAGCTCCGAATGCTAGGTCACCTGGCCTCCCTCCTCCAAGCCCTCAGTCAGTTTGGGTGTGTTTAACTAAAATGCCATTTCTGGAGGATTTATACTTGGTCACAGGAAGGAAGGTGTATTGATTGAAAAGGAATGGAGAGGGATCCAGAGGATCCTGGGTACTTGTATGTGTAAATGAGCCGTCTTGTGGAGGTACATTTTTTTTTTTAAATAACTTTTTATTGATAGAACCCATGCCAGGGTAATTTTTTACAGCATTATCCCTTGCATTCACTTCTGTTCCGATTTTTCCCCTCCCTCCCTCCACCCCCTCCCCCAGATGGCAAGCAATCCTTTACATGTTGAATGGGTTACAGTATATCCTAGATACAATATATGTGTGCAGAACCGAACAGTTTTCTTGTTGCACAGGGAGAGTTGAATTCAGAAGGTAGAAATAATTCGGGAAGAAAAACAAAAATGCAAGCAGTTTATATTCATTTCCCAGTGTTCTTTCTTTGGGTGTAGCTGCTTCTGTCCATCTTTGATCAATTAAAGCTCTCTTTATCGGAAGAGATCCACTTCCATCAGAATACATCCTCAAACAGTATCGTTGTTGAGGTATATAATGATCTCCTGGTTCTGCTCATTTCACTCAGCATCAATTCATGTAAGTCTCGCCAGTCCTCTCTGTCTTCATCCTGCTGGTCATTCCTTACAGAACAATAATATTCCATAACGTTCACATACCACAATTTACCCAGCCATTCTTCAATGGATGGGCATCCTTTCATTTTCCAGCTTCTAGCCACTACAAACAGGGCTGCCACAAACATTTTGGCACATACAGGTCCCTTTCCCTTCTTTAGTATCTCTTTGGGGTATAAGCCCAGTAGAAACACTGCTGGATCAAAGGGTAGTGCAGGTACATTTTGGCTCCCTATTGGTTAGTTCCTGACGGGCATGTATTTTGGTATCCTGTATGTGAATTCTGTATTAGTCTAGAAATGGAATAGTTTGCATTTTGAGGTAGTGTTCTCCATTGAATGTAATCAGTCTGAGACCGCATTTACAGCTGCCTTTCAAATGGGATATTGTAGAAGAGACTCTCCATTGGGCAGGAAATTGGATCAGCTAACAGCTGAAGCCCTTTCCAATTCTTTGGATGCTGGGTTTCCAATAGAAGGCTGATCACCTAGCAGAAGAACTGGATAAATCTAAGTTTGATGTCTGCATTTTGAAGTCTGTAGCTAAACCAACTTTTAGCCAAAGTGCTTTTATGTTGACAATAACTTACCAGTTTCTGGACTGAAGAGGATGCAGATTTCTCTTTTCTTTTCTGCTTACAAGAGAGTTCAGCATTTGTATTTGCACTTGTCCATTTACTTATTCCTAATTGCCCATTTTAGCAAATTTTAGATTTGTAGGAGGTACATTTAAAAAAAATTCCATTTATATACAGATATAAAAATGTATCTGTAGTTTTTATATTTGTGATTTTTTTTTACCAAGTGAAAATATCCTCCAAATATGATTTTTGCAAACCTCAAATATATAGAAATTTTGCCATGAGTTCTTTGATCTGGTATATTAGTATATAATTTCCCTTTTTAGTTTTTCCTGTGTGAACTTTGCACATAGTAGATGACATTTAGAAGCTTGTTGTATTACATCAAGTGGTGGTATTTGTCAGTCTTTAGTAAAGTTTATATTCAGGTAGGTACTTGATACCTGCAGATCTTTCTTTAATTGGACCCACAATTTGCTCAATAGAATAAGGTAAGTCATCACTGTGGGTCAGAGTGTTTCAAATTGGAACTTCTTAACATTTTTTGTGTTGTAGACCTTTCCTGCAGTCTGATGAAACTTATAAACTTCCTCTTAGAATAGTTTTGGTTTTTTTTTTTTTAATACTTTGTAATCGAAGGAAATGTTAAATTTCCTTTAAAATTTAGTGAAAATAAAGGTGTCATTTTTTCCCCCTACTCATGCTCATGGATTTCTTTCTTTCTTTTTTTTTTTTTTAAATTTAATTTTATTTAATAATAACTTTGTATTGACAGAATCCATGCCAGGATAATTTTTACACAACATTATCCCTTGCAATCACTTATGTTTCATTTCCCCCCCCCCCCCCCCCCAAGATGGCAAGCAGTCCTATATATGTTAAATATGTTGCAGTATATCCTAGATACAATACATATTTGCAGAACCGAACAGTTCTCCCGCTGCACAGGGAGAATTGAATTCAGAAGGTAAAAATAACTCGGGAAGAAAATCAAAAATCAAATAGTTCACATTCATTTCCCAGTATTCCTTCTTTGGGTGTAGCTGTTTCTGTCTATCATTTATCCAATGAAACTCAGTTAAGTCTCTTTGTCAGAGAAATCCGCTTCCATCAGAATACATCCTCATACAGTATCGTTGTCGAAGTGTATAATGATCTCCTGGTTCTGCTCATCTCACTTATGCTCATGGATTTCTTGAAATCTTTCCATAGACTCCAGTTTAAGGATCTCTTAAGTTTTATTTTTTTGCCTTGCATGTTGCTGTGCTGCGAGGGTAGGGGGGAAGGCTGGTCAAAGTTGACGTTTAAAAACCAGGCAAGCAGAGTCTTCTGCATGACTAGATCTGTTACCCTAATAATGGTGACTGACAAACTTGGACACTGGAGAGGAAATCTGACCTGGAATCGTAGAGGTGAAGACTGTTTTCCACTTTCAGCCAGTCATTCATGAGTCTGTGTATTAGGTGGAGCCCTGTGCCAGTTCTCACTGTCACCCCTTGGCACCCCCTCTGGGCTTTGTCACGGCTTTTGTTCATGTCAGGAAAGGGCAGAATGGACGGAGAGGGGACAAGGGTACCGGTGGAGCTTGCTCACTTCAGAATTTAGGCTTTATTAGTAAGAAGTCCCTGTAGAAATCCAGATCTGCTTCTGGGTGCACGTCTAGTGTGACCATTTAGCCACGGAAGAGTTCGTTTCCCTTGTAGTAGATTTTAGTTGGGGTTGGGAAGGAAACAAGGATGAGTGCACCGAGATGCTTATTTTTTTCACTTGAGTGGGCAATAGCTCTTGCTTTAGGATTTGCTGTATTGTGCTCTATGGGGCACAACGTTGTTTGGTGTTTCTGGCTAGGGAACACCTAGGGAATCTTGATGATTTCTAGAAATGGCTTCTTTCTGAGATATATCCCCTGGTTTTTCATGTGGTCTATATTGCAAGAATACCAAATTCTTTTCCTTTTTATGGGATTCTAATACTTGGAATTGAAGGGGACCCTCAAGTCATTTTTGATTTCCTAATTTTACAGAGGAAGATGCTGGTTGTAACAATGTTTTCTGTCCCCAAATTCAGTGCTCCTTTTTTTTTGTATTCTACCGTGCTCCTTTCTGCTCTTTTACTTGGTGTACTGAATGATAATTTAAAGTCGTTTTTTCAAATCACAATGCAGTTTCTGAAAGGTGGTAGTTATATTCAGAAATAAATAAAATAGATGACATACAAAAGAAGCATGAACTTTTATTAGGATTATACAGAACAGTCTGAAGATTTCTTTGGGCATAGCTGATTGTTGGAGATAAAGATTGCATCCGATAAAAGTAGGTTTGAGGATTCTTCTGCCATTTGGGAAGGACTTCAAAGGATCAGCTGAGGACAGAGATTCTCAAGATCACAGAGATCTACTTGTCCTCAAGAGGAAATTAGAGTTGTCTTTTTTATCCTTAACTCACCCTATGGTCTGCTCATTTATGAAAATGTTTCACTTTCACTTTATAGACCCTTCAGTTTGTGTGTGACGGGAAGATAAATTTCTTTGTTTTCAAGGTAAACATCAGACTAGTTGGAAACTTAAGCTTACCTTCCTAGTCTGAGGGACTTCTATATTTCATGTACCTTTTAAGAATGGACAGTTGGGAGCAACAAGAAAGAGCTCTGGGCACTGAAGTTCCCCTAGCTGCTTGGTTTGGGGGGACTAAAGGGATAGGGCCATTTAGGGTCCTGTTAGGGGAGAAGGAGCTCTTTGTTAGAGTCCCCTTAATTTGTCAGAAAGTGGCTCACCTTGCTTTGTGTAATAGATTGCTCGTCTTGATTCTGTTTTTATATGAATAATTGGCAGCATGCAGGATATCTGATCGTCTAGTCAGAAGTCAGCTGACATTTTAGCCTGGTAGCAAAATTTTAATCCTTTTATGTTGATGTTGTTTGCTGTTCATCCAGAAGAAAATAAAAAGTACTTTGGGGCAGTATAAGGAGAATGGTTTTTAAAAATTGAATATTGTAAAACTAATCTAGTATATACAATGGGAAATATTGGTGATGTTATAAAAGTTATTTTTTAAAACAATCATAGTTGGGGAAGTTAATGGTTCAGTGCTTAGAGTACCAGTCCTGGAGTCAGGAAAACCCAAGTTCAGATCCAGCTTCAGACACTTAACACTTCCTAGCTGTGTGACCTTGGGCAAGTCACTTAACTCCAATTTCCTCATCCCCAAAAACAAATTTTAAAAGGACTTAAAAGGATCATAGGTAGCAAATAATCATCCACTACTAATTATCTAGGAGCTGCAATTATCAATGACAAATTTTAAAGCATTCACCAAGGGACCATTAAAAGAGATACAGGTCAAACTGTTTTTAGAATTTTGGGTGACTTTACCTTCATTTTAAAATTTCAAACTCAAATTCTTAGCTTCTTGGAAAAACTTTTCAAATATAAATATGTTCTCCAAGTTTGTGGGTTATTATTAGTGCCATTATTGTCCTCTCTGTTAGCAGAGGTAATTGAGTTAACTAATATTGCCATGGTCAACAGTTCTAATGGGGTTTTAAGTGAGATTTTCAAATTGCAGGTTTTTTTTTTTTTAATTGAAAAACTACTACTGTCTACTTTTTAGGTAGAAATATAAGACCTTTCCATGGTCTTGAAATCTATTGCAGAACACAAAATGCATATTTAAGTAAAAATAGTTACAAGAAAGTATATGATAAAGGTTAAGTGTGAGGGATGATAAGTTCAGTGAAAGGGAAGAGTAAGGCCTGGACTGGACGTGGCACCACTTGAGTGGATGTTAAAATGTGTAGGATTGAGATGATCAGAAGAGAAAGGAAATACATATATTTTTTTAAGTTTTAAAAATTTTAAATTTAAACATTAACTAAGACTAATGTTTCTGTGTATGTGGTTTTGGAGAAAGGGGAATGTATGTGAAACTGCAGGTCTGTAATGTGCACCTTGCATTTTTCCTTATATAAGGAAAATATATAATATTATATAATGTAATATAAATATGTAATAAAGTCAACACATTACTTTCAAAGATGTTCAGTTGATGATTACTTCTAGCCTTCCTTTTCTGCATTTCAGAAACATGTTTCAATGATTTTTTTTTTTTTTTTCATTTTAGCAAACCTTTCTTTAGCTTTTCTCCTCTCCCTCCCATTGAGGAAAAAAGAAAAAAAATCTTTGTCATAAATATGTATAGTCAGAATAGACTTCTAGGTTTGGCCATGTCATTCATGCCTAGGTTTGGCCATGTCATTCATGCTGCGACTCCAGCCCATTCCCATATTTCTGTGAGAAGATAAATGGATAGTACCAGCTTCAGTGTCTGTCCTCTGGCCTCAAAAACCCATGAATGAGTGTGCCAACTGCAATTCACAAATTCCACCTAGAATCCCATTAGGAATTTCCTGGGCAAGTCACTTGACCCTGTCTGCCTCAGTTTTCTCATCTGTCAAATGAGCTGGAGAAGGAAGCGGCAAACCACTCTTGTATCACTGCCTAGAAAGCCCAAGTGAAGTCGCAGCGGGTCAGACATGACTGGAATGACTGTCAACAATAAGGAACAGCAACATGAGAGATGAAGGAAGTCAGTTCTTAGTCATCAGGGACACTGCCTAGAAGCCTTTCAGGGTGGTTTGTGGAAGGCTTTTCTAGGCCCAGATGGGCCGGAAGAGAGTAGGAATGCACAAGGCCCAGAGGACAAGGGTGAGAGCTGGGAGATCGATGCAGAAGGCATTGTTGGCAATGGTAGTGAAGCTGACTGGGAAAGCATCAGTCAGATGTTGTTTTTGATCTGGGCCTGGCTTGGCCACAGCCCATTTTTGTTAGAAATAATTTAAAAAAGAAACTGGATGAAGAAGGTGGAACCAGCTCATGAAAAAGTCTTAAATTCTCAGGAAGAGGATTTGAACTTGATGTTAGAACCAGTGCAGACCATTGGAAGTTTTGATTGACATTGAAGCTTGAAGAGACAATTACCATTCTTTGTTTGGGGAAAGAAAGTTCTGATTAAAGATCAGAGTTGTAGGATGTTTCAGTAGTAGAATTTGGCATGAACACGTAGACCTTGTGAACTGGGAATGAGAAACACTTGGCCTCCTAAGATTGTTGTGAGGATCAAATAATTGTAATAATAATAATTGTAAAGTGTTTTACACATTATTTAAGCCTTACATAAATGCAGGCTGTTACTTTTATTAAGTGTCTAGGTAATAGTTCTGCAGAATCACACTATTTTGTAGGAGAAATTGGTACCTCCAGTATCTCCTCCAGTCTTTTTCAGGCCATTTTTTTTTTTAAAATAGCATTTAATTTTTCCAAATATAAGCAAAATCTAATTTTTAACATTCACTTTTGGAGAAATTTGTGTTCTAAATTTTGTCCCTTCCTTGCTCTTCCCTGTCAGCAAGCAATTCTATATAGGTTAAACATATAATTCTTCTAAACATTTCCATGTTTGTCAAGCTGTGTGAGAAAAATAAGATTAAAAGGGAAACCTAAGACAGGAAACAAACAAGTAACAACAAAAAGGTGAAAATACTCTGCTTTGATCTACATTGTCTCCATAGTTCTCTCTCTGGATATGGATGGCACTTTGCATCACAAATCTGTTGGATTTGTTAGGTCATTTTTTTCACAAATTGCATTCCAGATTTGTGGCTTTGCTGGATTGGGGTGCTTAGCTTCTTCTGGGTCCCCACCATAGACCACAAATGAACTTTTTTCTCTTTATGGCATTATTGATTCTCAGGCATCCAGGCCTGAAATCTTCCGAGTCAAATTTGTTTTTAGCTCTTCTCCTCATACGTAATTAATTGGTTTCCAAGTCCAGTTGCTACTTCCAAAATTCCTCAGCTCCTCCTCTCATCCCACTGCTTTTACTCTAGTTCAGGCTTCACGTAGTTTTCATCTCTGTCTTGATAGGTTTAACTTCAGAATGGAAGAGGAAGAAGTTATCTAATCTAACTCTCTCCTTTTCCTTGCATTGGGCAAACATTTATTAGATTCCCTATTGAAAAACTAGACCCTGCCCTCAGGAAACTTGCATTATTGGTGCCATTTTTACTTATCACATTCATTAAAATATTTATCTAGTGTCTATATGTGCCAGACCCTATGCCAAGGATACAAGAGAGTCAAGTGGTAGTCTTTGCTCCCAAGAAGCTTACAATTTAATGGGGGAGATCAGTGCAAAAATTTTGGAAAAAGCAAGTTCTATAAAAAAATTGAAGGTAATGGCCAGATGGAGGATCCTCCCTTCTGTGTGACTGAGGTGGGTGGAGGAATATAGCTCATGTCATGGGAAATAATGAGGTTGAGGAACTATGAGTCCTCTAGTATGAGGGAGAAATTTAGGGAGGAGAGAAAAATTGAGAGCAGGTGCCCAAAGGAATCTGGGGGAGGAAGGAAGGAAAGTGACTTGGTAGTATGTAGACAATGGCTGTGAGGATTTTGATAAGGGCATTAGAAATGGATGTCATGTACCTCAAAGGAGGAGAGATGCCTGCCCTGCAAGTCTGCTTTGTAAGAAAGAATCTAAAAGGATGAGAAAAAGATCGCTCAGTGAAACCAGCTGGGATATGCAGGTACAACAGCTGTTTAGCCTTTCACCCAGTTGAAACCAATTATATGATTAAATAAAATAATTAATTTCTATGATAGTTGAGAAAAAAAGCTCTTTACCAATCTTAGTTGTGCCTCTTTTTTGCAGCCTCATCAACAGAGACTGCTTCTCTGTCAGTTTTTCCCATTGAGATGTGTCATGGCCCTTAATTATTTTACAGAAAAGGAAATGGAGGGAAGAGAGTTAAGGAACTTAATGAAAGTCTTGCAGGAACTCCTAAGGCCAATTAAATATGTGTGATATGTTTGGCTTGGAGGCTGATGACCTCCACCTTGTCTACCTTCCAGGTGCTTGAGATACCCCAGAGCCATTTGAGTTGAGGTTCCAGTTCAGGCCCGAATTCTAGGTCAGACCAATTGAGACTATTGCAGATTCTTACTGGCCTTCCTTCTGCTTCCAGACTCTTTCTCCAGTGAATTGTTCACACTGCTGCCAGCGTAGTAGTCTTAATGCATAAATCTAACCTTGTCTCCCACCTGCTCCAAAACATTCCTTGTTGTTTACAGGATCCAATATAAACAGCTCCAGGCATTCCGAGCTATCCAAAATCTGCTTCTGGTTTATTTATCACAAATAATCTCAAGCTGCACAGCCAGTTTAACTTGCTTTGCAACATATGAATATTTTTGCTGTGTAAAAATTTTGACTGAGAGGGGGAAACAAAAACCTTACACTGAAAATATGGCCCATCCCCTTAAAAATAAATGGACTAGTTTAAAGTATACTTCCCTTTCCCCCCCAACCCCAGTAATAAAAAGTAGTGGGATCCCAAATCCCAGATTTGGTTTTCATCCTGACCATTTACATAGAATTCCCCAATGACCACTGTCATCAGAGTAAGGATAATAGTTCATTCTCTTCTGAGAGGCTACCTTACTCCTTTCTCCTCTTCTCGCCTTCATGTTCATGTTCCTTAGGGCAGCTGCTGTCTGAAGGTCTTTTAGACCCTCTATGCTGTTTAGCGTCTTCCAAAAATTTGTCCAGACCAAAGGGATCTTCTTCAAATTGAACTGGTCCTTCATGGTCTCGCTGTCTATGATCTGAGCCAGAGAACACCTTATCGGGAACAAATCTGTTGGTCTTTATTCGGGCCTCTAGGTCATCACCATACATGTCTTTGTCCAGATTTTTGCTGGGTCGGTAGATGTTTTGAGCCATGTCTTTGCCACTTCTCCATGCTTGATCATAAACATTATAAATTTCATCTTCTCCACCAGCAAAACCTCTGCCTCCATTGAGATTTTGTCCATTAATTTTCTATCTTTTTTCATTTTATAATAAATTGCTTTGTACTTTGTCCTAGAGTACTATTGGTAGAGGCAGCTAGGTGACCTGTTGCGTAGATCACTGGACATTCTGAGTGCTGATGTGGCCTCAGACACTTCCTGAGTCTGGGACCTTGGACTATTTGCTTCATGTCTGTCTGCCTCAGTTTCCTCACCTGTAATGTAATGTTGCTTCCCCATAGTGATCCCTGCCTCCCATTTGCTTTAATGTGTCTCTGACCTCTCTTAGGCACTTACCTGTATTCAAACTTATTTGGTTCTGTGTATTTTCTTCTATCCCTGCTCCTGTTTTTCCCTGTGTGTTTTGAGATGCTTTAAGTCAGAGACAGTTTATAATTTTTATGCTCCTGCTGTCCAGAGTTGCCGCTTAATGTTTGTGGACTTTAATTTTCCTCTTCCTTCTTTACTTAAATTGGGCTGAGATTGAGGTGGGGGGGGAGAATTGTTTTATTAGGATGACTGCTGGCAAATAACTTACTAGATTTCCCTAAGTGATTACAAATTTTTTTAAATTATCAGAAATTATTGTGATGGGTCCACTCTGTCCTTTGTCACCTTCCTAAATGTATAGGTTGATTTATGGTCCTCCTTCTCTCTCTAGCTTTGAAGCAGGAATTTAGTTTAGTGAAATTTTAATCTTCTTGGATGGAAGATGAGGCTTAGAGAAGTCCAGTATTTGTGGAAACTTCTGACATATTTTAGTGGAGTCCCAAAATTGCCTAAGTTCTTCATAATTGTGAAATACTTGAAGATAAAGTAATATTTTAGGTAGCCTAAAAGAAAATACTATTAGAAAAGTTGTCTAAGAAATATATGGAATTTATAAGACTTTAAGTTTTGTACCTATTTTTTTTTTTTTAAGCAAATGATAGGTTTAGTACTTAAAAGACCCATAAAGGAAAAAAAAACTCTTTTAGAAGTTCTAGCAAATGGAAACTTCTGACATAATCATCCATTTCATTGTTACATGTATGTTTATTTAACAAGGATCAATTATTGTAGAAATCTATTTCTGCTGTAATGTTTGACATTTAGAAGCAAATCTATAGTCAAAACTTGCAAGTGTGATTGATGAGGTCTGTATTTGTACTCAATGGAATTAGAAAGTCATCTCAGAGGGGTACATTGGTGAGAATTCTTTTTGCTCTCTGCTTATTTTACAATTGATTACATTTACATTTGATAGTTTGACCTCTTGCCTATGGTCAGAATTATACTGGTTGATTTTCTTTTTTCTTTTTTCTTTTGCAAAGCAGTCAAGGTTAAGTGACTTGCCCAGGATAGCACTGCTATGTCTTAGGCTGGGTTTGAACTCAAGAACTCCTGATTCCAAGATTAGTGCTCTATCTACTGTAGCACTACTAGTTGCCCTGTATTTTTTTTTTTTTAGGTTTGGTTTTTTGAGTAACAAAGCGTATACTGTCATGTGAAGACGGTGTAATAAGTTGTTTGACAGGATGGAAGCTCTTTATATTTAGTTAGACTTGTGGTTGCTGAAAGCTATAAGCATTTTCATCTTGCTTGCTGCTTGACTACATATTCCATGGACTGAACTGTTACCGTGGAGCATCTTAAATTTAAATTTAGGATTATGATGAAGCCAATGATTGCTTGGAGGAAATGCCAAATTGCATCATTCATAGCTTAAAGATAAAGTCTAGTTAAGTTGTCCCAAAAGTGCCATTGAAAGTATTGAATGAAATGAAGGTGGTTAGAAGTCAGCAGTTCAAATTTTGAATTGACTTAACCCAGACCTGTAATAGTTTGAACTTGAAGAGATTGCTATCAAGTTGTTCAAATCAAATAGTGCCCAAAGTCAATTTGTTTTTATTATATTTTCTATGACACCTTTGAGAGCTAAGCTAATTAACTGGATTAAATATTAAGAGAATTCATAGGATATTTGGGGATACTAAGTTTATCCAGGCAATTTCCTGGGCTTAAATTTATAGATATTTGGAATTGCTTTGTAATGGAACAACTTTCTGTGGAGAGCCGAACTGTCTGAAAAGTGCATTCATGTAGATGCAAAAAAAAAAAAACAAAAAAAACCAAACCATGTGGATGTGGTTCGGGAAAGTTTTTTTATTTAACATTTTGAAAAATGAAATTGATTTTTATATATACATGTTGAGATTCTTTCTTTATATATTATAAATAAATATTCTTTATTTATTTTTCAATTTCAAAATTTATCTCAATTTCCCTTTCAGCCCTTCTTTCAGAGAGCCATTCCATATGACAGTATTTTTTTAAAGAAGGAAAAAAAAAAGAAAAACCAGCATAATTCCTCCCCCCCAAAAAAGTCAGAAAATATACGCAAATATTCTATATCCATGGCTCTCACCTCTGCAAAAGGAATGAGGGGTGAGGGTATGTCTTCCCCCACCTTTTTAGAGATCATTCTTGTTCTTTATAATTTGGCAACATTCGCTTTTGAATGTTTAAGGTTCTTTCGCTATATACATGATTGTGTATTCATTATGTATATTTTCTTGACTCTGCTTACTTTACTCTGCATTAGGTCATGTAAATTTTCCATGCTTCTCTGGAAACATTCATTTTCATCATATCTTTTTGTTTTTTTATAGCTCAGTAATACTCAATTACATTCATGTACCATATAGTCAAAGGGCATCAACTTTGTTACAAATTTTTTGCTGCTAGAAATAAGATTGTAAATATTTTGGTGTATGTAAGGACTTTCTTTTTTATCAATGAACTCTTCTGGCTGAAAGCTTAGTAGATGGAGTCTCTAAGTTAAATGTATGTATATTTGAGTTATTTCATTTGCATAATTCCAAATTGCTTTCCAAATTGATTGTTCTGATTCATAGGTTTCCCCCACTCCTACCCCCAATGTACTAGCATGTTTATCTTCTGACAGTACCTGCAACTATGCCCATTCCCACATTCTTTTCCAGTTTTCAAGGGTGAGGGGAAAACCTCAGAATTGTTTTAATTTTCATTCCTCTTATTAGTGTTTTGAAAATTCTTTTGTGTTGTTGTAAATACTTTTCAATTCTTCTTAATGAGTTCTTGTTTACTATTAGTATTTAGTCTTTAAATCTTTGATAAGCAGTTTCTGAAATTTATTTTGAGAACAATAACCATAATTTAGGCTTTGGTTTTTGATCATCTATCTAAGTGATATTTATTATGTTTTATTTTAGGAATTACCCAATTCTGTTTTTCTGGTGATGGAGGTACGTAGTAGTTTTTAAATGTCTGCTAAATTGGATTTGAAATTTCTTTGATAAGTACTTTGAGAATATGTGGGCAAATGAGATGATTTTGATAATTGAAATAAATACATGCACTACAGCACAGTTGAATTGTCATAAGTAATATTTGGATTTTTGACACTGTGGGACTCAGATTGAATATGTTTTAGATGATATTTGTTAAATTATATAAAAGTTCAATTAAAAATTAGTTCCTGGTAGTGGATTGAATATCCATTGAATAAATACCTTTGATTTTAATTATGTTTTTCTCTTTTTAAAAACCAGTATTGCAATGGTGGAGACTTGGCAGATTATTTACAAGGTAACAACTATTTTTTGATATTTACTGTTTCTGGTTGTTTTTTTTTTTTTTAATTTAAATGAATATCATCAACTTAAGTGTCTCATGGTTACAAAACTTTGACTTTGAATTTTATAAATTATCTATATAGGTTTATATTTGATAGTGTTTATAGCTCTCCATATAAATATGTTTCAGTAATGATTAGTAACATTCTTTATGGGAGAGAGAAAATTTAAATTGTATTTTCTTTTCTTTCTCAAAAATGATGTACTGCAGCTATTAGCAAAAACTTTCAAAGATAAAAGACTTTACTCAAAAAGTTATTGATGTAAAAGTGCTTTATAAAATTAAAAGCACTTTACAAATTCATTCAACAAACATTAAATGCTTTCTGGATACAGAATATTGTGCTAAATGTTGAGGAAGAAGTAATTAATTTTCGATGAAGGCCTTATCACCTTAGAGGGTTAGTGATTGCAAAGTGACCAGATTTGCAAGCCCTGGGGAGAGGAGGAGGAGGAGAATAAGGTAGCAGAGATCCTGAAGGGAATGGAGCTGGTATTGATAATATTCTTGCATGACATAAAGTTAACAAGTAGTGAAACCAGAGAGGCCTGATGTCCTGACCATGGAGACCATCCTGTTCTCTGTCATCCCTTAAAAATCTAGCCAAAGGGTCGGATAGAATGGACAGAGGCACAAGGAGAACAAGAGAGCATGGTCTTGGGACAGCCCTTTCTGGCCCCCTTGCTCGACAGTACTTCTCCACCTGAGGAAGAACAGTTGAAATTAGAGCTTTAGTTTGCAGGAATAAGCCGTTAAAAGGAATTCCAAATATCCCCGTACCCCCCCAAGTGGGAGTCTCTGGATTTCCCCCTTGTTCCTGGCCTTGCTGCCAACTGCCTCGGTCACAAAGGGCTCAGGGCCACCTCAGTGCAGATCTGCATGGTTCTCTGCCCTGGAAGTCCTGACTCCTGTTAGCCTATTTGCCTGTTTCCAGCCTGCCTCTCATTGCCTTCTTGGAGGAGCCCCACGTCTGTTTGAAAGAATCTCTGTTTCCTCTGAAATGTAGCAGCTGAGCACCCCGGAGGTCACCTCAGCAGCCCTCCTCTGCTTCCTCAGTCGTGGCCACTGGGGCTACAGCTCCTGGGTTCCCTCATTTCTCACAGACAATGTTTGTAAGGTGGTATTAGTAAGCACTCAGTGGCCTCTGGGGCAGGATCTTGACAGGTAGTCTCTCCGAGAAAGTATTAATCAGCAAGCATTTGTTAAGCACCTACTGTGTGCCCAGCCCTGTACTAAGCCCTGGGACACAGAGACAAAGCCAAAACAAAAAAAAGTCTTTCCTCAAGGAGCTTGCACACCAGTAGCACAGATAGGCGTGCATCTGTAGACATGGATGCAGGCAAGGGTGTCAAGAAGCTCTGATAAGAAATGAGTTGTCACTTGTCATTATTGTCATCCTGCAGTCTGCCGATTGACTTTATTCTCTGAGCTCTCTGAACTGAAGTGGTATTTTAGAGCAGTGCAAGGATGCACTGGTGCATGTTTAATAACTGGTCTCTCCTGGGGGGCAGAGGGGGATGCGGGATGTTTGTACATACTTACAGTTTAATTTGCATTGTTAATGTTTTCCCCAAGACTTCTTCCTAGACTTCTAGGCAATCAACAAAACATTAAATAAGTCCTGAATTGTGGTGATTGCTAATATTGAGGTATCATTGCTCACACTGCAGTTTTAACAGGTGGTTCCTAAAAACCTCTATTTTACATCAGAAAAGCTCAAATATGGCCTAGTTCGCATCCTGGTTGTATCCTACTATGGTTTGGTCCTTTGGACCACACTTTGCTTTCCATGTAGTAACACTTGTGAGGGAACTAACGTGAAAATTACTGAAAATGTCTAGTTATTCTGGAATGGAATTTTTTTCCATGGTATGGTTAGTGGCTATAAAGTATAATTTAAGTTTAATTAGAAATGTCAAGAAAGCATCCACTTAACTATAAAATATAAATGTATTTGAATATATTTAACATATAATAAGATTTATCTTGGAATAAGTCACTTCTGTTTGCCTGATTATTTAGGCCTTTTGATTAACCCTTTGGGTCATCTCTTTCCCCTCTCCCCACCTTCTTCACCAGAGAGGGGGAGTTAAAATAAGAGATGAAAATTTGACCTGCTTGACCTAACTAATTGAATGCAGTTCTTTGGAGGAAGATGGTCTGAATCCACTGAATAAAATTAGCATCTGTGGCTCTGTTAGTTATCCTTTTCCCCTATTACTACTGATAATTCAATGAGTGCATGCAGATGGTGTTTTGGCTTTGAATGTGTAAGTATGTACAAATATTTATGTAACTGCTTTCCCAACAGCTAAAGGAACTCTCAGCGAAGACACCATCAGAGTGTTTCTGCATCAGATTGCAGCCGCCATGCGCATTCTACACAGTAAAGGAATCATTCACAGAGACCTTAAGCCCCAGAACATCTTACTGTCTTACGCCAGTCGCAGAAAGTCAAGCGTCAGTGGCATTCGCATCAAAATCGGTAAATGAAAATATTTCCATGCAAATCAGCCTCTGGTGATTGTGATCTGTGTGATAGAACAAGGGGTAAAGTTGATGTTGTTTTGAAATCTTAACCAAGCTCCTATTGGGTATAGGCACTTTTCTGGGCCCTTGGGATAGAAATCTGTCTATAAAAGGGGAGTTCTCTCCTCAGGGAGTCAACGTGCACTTTGAAAAGCAAGTGGGAGTCCAGATCTGGGAGTCAGGAGAGAGTGTATGAGTGTGAGCTTAATCAGTTCCTCTCTCTTAACCTTAGTTTCTTTAATCCATAAACAAAGTGATAATAACTAAAATATTTGGACCTCAGGGTTGCCATGAAGACTCAATAAGATAAAGTGTGTCAATTCCTTGGCAAATTTTAAGGTACTATGTAAAAGATTGTCTCCTTTTCTTCCTGCTGCTGGTTTCCCAGGATACTAAGGTTAAAGCTCTGAATATTGAGCATTTCATAATAAAACAGATCATAATCACATTCTCTGAGTGCCCCCCCAAGACTTCTTGTCTAGCTGCAGGTTAATTTAATTACAGTGGTCAGAGAAGGATAGAGTATAAAGGCTCTTTATTATTTCTAGCCCAGTCCCTCTAGATTTTGAGAGTCCTTAATGTAACAGGTAAAATCATTAAGTAGACATCAGATGTTGGAGCACTTGGTAATGCTGGAGGTGATTAGTTGTAAAGCAGGATTATGCTTTCCTGCTGGTAATAGGAATTGTCAGCAGTTGTTTACATAGCTTTAATCTTGCCCAGGTTACATTTGGATTATGGAAAAAGTGAAAATTCCTTAACAAATGTTGATGACATTTTAATAAGAAATATGACATTTTTAATGAATGGTTTATACATAGTTGTTCAATTTCTCTTGGTGCCAAGGATAGTATTCCTTACCCCCAAAATTGGCAGAGCCACAGTGTATGCAGCTGATACCAGTCTATTTCTTGGTTTGTTGATTCAGGGATTACATTTTTCTTCTCTTTGTTACTAGGCCTCTTATCAACCATTTTCAGTAAGATGTTTTCCACCAATTTGTTTTTGTTTCCTTAAAATTCAGAAGGTCCATGATGGTAAACTACAACTGCCACTCCATCTTTTACCGGTCTAGACATTAAAAAATCTGACTCCTTATTCTCCTCCTTCCGTTCTACCTTCCCAGTTCTCAGACCCTATGTCAATGGCAGAAATGTCAAAAGTTAGAGAATTTAGACATTTTTCCTGTTAAGAATTTGGGTTGGGAGACACAGAATTTTGGTAAATGTGAAAAAAATTTGTTATTTTCCTCTCATTTCTTGAAATAGCGGACTTTGGTTTTGCTCGTTATCTGCATAGTAACATGATGGCTGCCACACTCTGTGGTTCTCCTATGTACATGGTGAGTTGTGTAGTCTTGTCTATTTTATACTGTAAATCATAAGTAATGTGAACTAGAAATAAATGAATGGATGTGATTATAAAAATTATTCATTTAGTTTTCTAATAGACTCTGGTATAGGATGAATGAATATATAGTGCTCTGTGAATAATTTCTCACTTAAGTAAATAGATACCTTCCAGCAAAGTTGGTTGTAAACTGAATTCCTATAAAGCAAAACTTTATAATAGGTGTCAGTAGAAAAATGTTGTCCTGGAAAATGATCTCCCCAGTTTTCTAAAATGAAAACTTCATGAAGGAGTTAAAACAAATCCAAGGCATGGTTGATGCTATGACTAAAAATAGCTTTAGAAAACAAAACAAAGAATTTTTTAGCACCTTGAAACACACACTTCTCAACATCAGAACAGGTTTTTCTTCTCCTTCTCTTCATGTTTTTCCATGTAGCTTCTTTTTATTTGTAGATAATATTAGAACATTAAATTTAATAATGTCACAGAGGCAGTTAGAAAAATGTATCCACTTCAGATGTGAAAAATAAGCTTGGATTTAAAGGCATTCCTGGAATCCAAGACTTCTTCTCGGTGGGAGTTTTCTGGGTCACACATGGAGGTCTAGGATCTTAGCCTTCTTCCCTCTCTCCTTATCTGAGGATTTACAATGTCTGAGAGTGGAATTCTAAGATTCTTTGGTATACAATGTACTGCATCCACAGTACATCATTCTTCCTTTACAATTTCAAGCTTCCCTGACATGAACTGAATTTAAGGTTTCTCTTGATCAGCTCTATCAGAGGGCTTTATAACCTGACAGCTTGCTCTTTGTGCTGATGAAGAGAACCCAGAATTTGGTTGGCTCAAAACTGGACAATCCTAGAGTAATTTATATTTGATGTGATAAGAAAATTTGTTTTTGGGGGCATGAGGGGAAACAGTTTTAACTTCCTGACTATATTTTACTTAAGAGAATTTAAAAAAAAATTAGTTTGACTTAAAAGCATAAACTAGTTGTGTCTTAAGGGCAGATACTTTAACCTGTGCTAAATAGCAGGTGGAAACTGGCTCTGGATTTAAAGTTTTCTGGGAAAAAACAGACAAATAATTCATAGATGGATAGGCAGTTCTTGATACCATGTTAAATGTTAAATTATTTATATGTTAAATTTTTTTAATGTTAAAATTTTTATAATTTTGGTGGTGATGGGTAGAGGAAATAAATATTGTATTAGTTAATACCATGCCTTCTGGATTTTTTTGTTCTGTCTAGGCGCCTGAAGTTATTATGTCTCAACACTATGATGCCAAGGCTGACTTATGGAGCATAGGAACTGTGATCTATCAGTGCCTGGTTGGAAAGCCCCCCTTTCAGGTAGCATAGTTTCCTTGACTACTGGGCTCTGGATTGACCTTGTGTTCTGGTGGAGTCTTCCATCTTATTCCCAAGCTCTCTTCCTTCTGTTCTGAAGGTTGTGCTGTCTGGACTCAGAGGGGTTAGGGGAAAAGCCAGACTACTACTTATTCTTGGTTACTTTTGAGTGGGGAGAAATGACTTAATGCTTATCAGAACCTTCTCCTGCCCTTCCTCCTGTCCCTTCCAGCTGGACTCTACAAACCAAGCTCGCCTATTTCTTAGGCTGGAGTTACAGGAAAGGGTCCAGGATTTCCAGACAATTATGGTTGCTTGAATGAAGGCAGAATGACCAACTCTGACATTTCTTCTTCAGCAAAAAAGCTGAAATTCTAATGGGGCAAATAATTGTAAGAAACTCAGTGAGAAATTAACCAAAGATTAATTTGTAGTAGTTTTAAGTAGACTCGAAGAAAAAAGGGTTTTTCACAAGTACTCTATGACCCAGAAATGAAGTAAGGGATTTAAAAAATGAAATAAAGAGTTGGAAGAGCATAGGGGAAAAAAATGGTAAAATGTATACAAGTAATAGACTCTCTGAAAACTAGAATAGACCAAAGAGAAACTTTATGAGAAAAGAAATAGTAGAACAAAATCAAAAGATGGCAACAAATAGAAGAGAATGTGAGGTGTTTTATATGGAAAACAGTTGACAGGTCAAGAAGAGGTAATTTAATAGTCTAATGACTCCCTTGATTAAAAGAAAAAGTCAGAACATTCTATAACTTAAGAATTCTTAAGTGAAAACTGTCCAGATCTATTAGAGGGCAAAGTGAAGATAAAAACTACCAATCACCTCTTGAAAGAACAAAGAAAAATACTGCCGCTATCTAGCAAATAGCAGAGAACCAAGACCTGGCAGCTTCTCAGAGATCTCGTGAGGGAGCTAGGGAAAAGTATTGCCAAAGGTGGAAGGGAGAAGTTTATGATGAAGAAGAGAGTATGATCATGGAGGAGAAATCATGGGCAAGAGAAGAGGAAAGATGGACCAGAAGACTCGGGCTTTCCTCCTGAAAACTTAGGCCGGAGCTGAATAGGAGTAACTTCGAGTAGCTGGAGCAGCTGGGGAAGGCACTAGAGTGATGTTGTGAACATTTTACCGAGGGGTGGGGGATTAAGGATCCTGCAGAGCAGAAGCAGCAGCTGGGTTGGGGGCTGGCTCTGGAGTCCTTCAGGAAGGCAAAGCTGAAAGGAGAGCCAAAGGAGGGACTGGTGCAGCGCAGGAGATCTAAATAGTGGACCTGGGAGAACTACACATACAGAGCTAGGGATAAAAATATATCAGTGCAGTAGACACAAGTAAAAATGGGGGCTGTGCTTGAAGGGAGCATCAGAAAGGAAAAAATAAAAGCAAAGAAGTGAAATCTGGGGGATAGAGGAGTAGTACCCTCAATTAGGAATGGCTGAGCCGATCCTGGTGTGTGAGTGTAATAGATAAGTGATGAGGCAATGTTGGAGGATGCTGGGCAGTGTGATCTGAAACACACAGAATCAGGAGGAAAATCAAGAAAAGCATCTTGGAAAGAACCAGGGACTCTGACTAATGTAATGACAAGCCGTGTTTGTTCCCAGAGGGACTTTTGATGGAATGTGACATTAGCCATCTTCTGACAAGAGTGGTGATGGACTTCACACTTTAGAAAGACATGTTTTCCAACATGGCCACTTTGTGCATCTGTTTTGTTTGCTTATTAGTTGCAAGATTTCTTTTTCTTTTGGATTGGGACAATTTGGAGGAAGGGAGGAATGTTGAAACATTTTGAAGATTCCCCATAACTAGCTGGAAGCAATTTTTGAAATACGTTATCTACTTTTTTGAAAGAACCAGATTTAGATCTGCACTTCTGAATTCACATCTCCTTCTGTGTTCTGTTTTATATATGGAAATGCTCTTTAAAAAATTTTTTTACACATTCCTAAAAAATAGCTCAAAACAAGGTTGGGTCTGGGCTGGGATAGGAGTGTAGTTAGGTGCTGAGTAGAGGTAGCAGTAACTTCTTGGTTTGTACTTATGACCAAGAGGTAGATTGGTTTGCATTTCTAAGTAGTAAAATATAAACTTAATTTTCCACATTCATTAATTCCTGGAAAAGACTAATATAAGGTGGGATGGATTTGTTTAGGTGTTAAGTATTAACTTTGGATTTTTTCTTGTTCTCATTTAAAGACTCATTAAAGAATGTCCAGAAATACTTAAGTATGACTGTCATAATCTTGATCCTGAATTGTTCATGTAATATGTATTTTTGGGCAGATATCATTTTGTCCCAGTTTTTGGTGGCAGAGATCATACTGGTTGTCTAAATTGGAGACAGAGACTAAATCCTCTTAATTGTCACCAGCATTTATACCATACTTATTATCTGAAGAAGGATCATCTTGTGAAATTAGTAGGCCAAGGCAAAGGAACAATTGGGATGTGGGTCATGGTCCCTCAGGGGTCCTGCAAGAAAGCTTGCATACAGTGGGACCATCTGTTACTAGGCAGACTGGGCAGCTTTTGTAGTAAGATTAATATTGATCCCAAGATGTGAGAAAGGATTTTTTTTTCAATTTCTTTTTTTTCCCCTTTCAATAGTGTTTTATTTTTCCACATATATGTAAAGATAGTTTTCATTTTTGTAAAACATTGTGTATCAACTGTTCTCCTTTCCTCCCTTAACCTCCTCCCTCTCCAAGACAGCAAGCAATCTGATTTAGGTTAAATGTGCAATTCTTTTAAGCATATTTCCATATTTGTCATGTTATGTAAAAAAAATCAGATCACAAGGCAAAAAAATCATGAAAAAGAAAAAACCAAGCAAACAAACAACAACAACAAAAGGTGAAAACATACTTTGATCCAAATTTAGTCTTCATGTTCACTCTCTGGATGTGGATGTCTATTGGAATTGCTTTGAATTACTTCATTGTTGAGAAGAGCCAAGTCCATCACATAATGTTGTTTTTGCTATGAACAATGTTCTCTTGGCTCTGTTCACTTCACTCAGCATCAGTTTATGTAAGTCTTTCAAGGCTTTTCTGAAGTTAGCTTACTTATCATTTCTTATAGAAAATAATATTCTATTACATTCATATACCATCACTTATTCAGCCATTCCTCAACTGATGGGCATACACTCAATTTCCAGTGTGGAAAAGGATTTTAAGCCTATTAGCTATTTTCCCCCTTCTTCTCCTGTTATGGACCAGAGCTCCTGTACTTAAAACAAGGATTGTTACATGGTGTTAACTCAGTAGAATTGATGAGTCAATGGTTATCTAGTTTAGCATGGTGCTTAATAGTTTCCTTGTGATATAATGATTGGTTTATAATCAATGTGGAGCATATAAGCTGGGACAAACTCAGCCAGAGTCCATTCCATCTTTGGTCAGACTCCTGGTGGCTGGCCTCCTGCACTTCTCACTGAGACCAAGTCCAGTCTGAAAGGCTCTAAGGAAGCTAGGCCGAGCCCCAGGCAAGGAAACTAGATTGTGAAGGAGAAAATAAAGACTTTGGACTTTAACACCTGGCTATTCTTCTGGTGATTGCCGAACTGAAAAGGCTGTTCCAAGATTTCCAGAAAACTAACAAAGAACAAAGAACTAACATTCCCCCCTTTTTTCCACCTACAGGCCAATAGTCCACAAGACTTGAGGATGTTTTATGAAAAAAACAGAAGTTTGATTCCTAGGTATGTATGCTTGTTACACTGAAATATTTGGAAATTGAGAATTTTATTTTCATTTCATATTTCAGATTAATTTTAAGGACTGTCATTTGGGCACATAATTTCATTTGCTGAAGAAATTCAGTTAATCAGTTTTCATGGATTTGTTTATCATATGTATTCAGATGATTCTCAGATTTCGCCCTAGTTTCTCTTCTGAGTTCTTGTGACACATCACTGACAACTTTGGGATATTTCAAAATGGATGTCCTGTAGAGATCTCAAATTCAATATGTTTAACATGTAGCCTAGTCTCCTTCCCAGTTCCCAAACCCCAAGCCTTTTCTAACTTTGTATTTACTACTGAGGTCTTTGCCTCCCTACAGTTAGCTAACATACTCGATTAATATATTTCCCCCCCTTTTTGTCACAGTATCCCCAGAGAAACATCTCCATATTTGGCAAATCTTCTCTTGGGTTTGCTTCAGAGAAATCAAAAGGACAGAATGGACTTTGGTGCGTAAGTTGTACAATTAAAAAAAAATTTTTTTTTGGTAATGTGCAGTTTCTATGTTCAGAATGAAATGACTAAATTGGGGTTATGTGTTCATAATGAAAACTGCATTTTAGTTTTAGTGAAGTTTTAGAAAATATTTTATGGATGCTTTTTGTTGTAGCAGTTGCTTCCCAATAATTCCTCATAGAATTCTCCTTTATAACAAAGAAAAACAGTTAAGCAAAATCTATTTAACTGATTCTAGCAACATAGTAAGAAGAAAAGCTCCATCTCCAAGACGTATTAGTTTTGTGACTGTATGAGAGATATGGAACTTCCCAGTGGCCCAAGCAGCTTTCTGAAATAACAAGATACAGAATAGATACCTTCAGTGCCGGAAGGAACTTCTTTGCTGAGAATTCCTTCTACCAGAGGTGTTCTCAAGCCTTTCCACAATTTAACAAAATTTTAGCATAAATCTTTGTAGTAAAATCCTCTGTTTTTAATATTTATTAGCATATATTTATTTAAAAATAATTGATGTTTCAGAGTTCCTTATGTAGCACAGTTTGAGAAATAATGTCCTCTACCATTTATAGACGTTGAGTGAACCACATTGACCATATTTTGTGATTCAATTTGGGAGCTCAGTTCTTTTTCTATTCAGTTATAGGTCTAGTCTAATTTTTGCCTTGTAGGAAAATTTATTCAATTATGGGAATTGTGAGGTAACTTTATTAAATTGTTTGAACCTAGCTTTGTGTGCCTTCAAAGGTGAACCACCTCAACCTGTTGTTCAGAGACTCTTAACTAATAACCTAGGTCATGTCAGATCTGAAGATGAGTGTAAGGAATTTTCTCCCAATTATACATCTCAAATAGTCTATATGTTTAATCTGAAAACTGGCCTTGTCTTAGTCAAGTTATTGTTTTCATGTTCCTTTGGTTGAATTACTGATATGTGGGGAGGAGGGACCTGTTGGCTCTCCTCTCTCCCAGTGTAGAATGTCCTTAATCATGTTATCTAATTTTTAATCCTGGTTAATTGTTTTCTTTTAATTAATTAGCCTTATTTGATGAATTGTATTAAGATAATTCTGTCTCACTTTGTATTCAGGGTTTTTGGATTGATTGGAGAGTCCATTGACCTATTTATTATACCTGTTTTGCAAATAAAAAGTATAGCTCAGATTGTTTTCTGTTATTGTTAATTATCGACCACACAGTGAAATTACAGGTCCTGTCTCTGATTTTATTTTGCAGTTCTTTTTTTATTTGAAAAATTCTGTATTGTTTACATTGCTAGCTAGATGCTGTGAGGGAAGTGAAATGTATAAGAGACAGATGTAGAAATGGACATGCAGGGGAGATAAGGCAAGAAAGTCCTGCTAGGTGGAAGATAGTAAGTCTTGTAAAAGGTATAAAAAATGCTTTATTACATAAAGAATTATCCCAATTTAACAATTAGATATTTTGGATCTATTCTCAGATTCTCAGTGAATGTTGCAGTGTATGTATAGTAATATAAAAATGGAAATGTTTCTGTTACTGGAACTATAAGGCATCTAATTGGATGAATAAAATTAAGGAGAATCAGTATTGTTTAAATTGTGAAACCAACTGCAAAAAAAAATTGAGGTGGAATAGAAGAGAATATATTCTACAGTTCAGCTGCCAAATGCCCTTTTCATTTAGACAGTAAAAAGCAGCAATGATACTCTGAACTGATCTTTAGCAAAGGATTTACAGAAGTCTCTAACTTAAGATCTAATTTAAGGTTTCCATAGAACAAGAGTTTTAAAAATGGACAGAAGAAAAATTGTGATAATCAAAGGGACTTTAGAACCAAAAACTTTGTTTGTGATGGAAAATCCATTTGCTTTTGCAAATCTACTATATATTTGTTTTTAAAATTTGGATCAGGAATATTCTTATACTCTCATTTTTTTTTTTTTTTAAGATATTTGTTTTGGAAAAACCCCCATATCCCTGAAGAATCCGAAATGACCTGTTGTATACATTAGCACTATTTGTAATCTCCAGAATATTAGGCATCCTATAGCTTACCTGCTTTATATGACTATAGTTATGGTCTTGTCTGATAAAACTTTTATGTTTTTGTCTTACAGAAGCATTTTTTAGTCATCCTTTTCTTGAACAAGTTCCAGTAAAAAAATGTAAGTAGCTGCATTTACTCAGTAGGATGATGCTGGCATGGGAATGGTTCACCCAAGGGAAACTCAATGCTCACCGTCTTGTGGAAACTTCTCTTTAGGCGTCAGCAGGGGTTCTTCTGCATTATGTAATAAATGTTCAGGTTTTTCATTAAAAGGTTTTCTTTCTCTCCCCCCCTCATCCCAGTCGAATTTTTTTGTTTTGGGAAACTGAAAAATGTACCCCATTCTTAGACAAGCACAGCACTAAGTTGGAGCAATTTTCAGAGTTTTTCTGTTGGAGAATTCAGGTACTGAATTGCCAAGTAAGTGACCTCTCTCCTCTGTTCTCTCTTCTAGCCTGCCCAGTGCCAGTGCCCATCTATGCTGGTTCCGTTTCTGGCAGTTCGTGTGGGAGCTCTCCATCTTGCCGTTTTGCTTCTCCACCAGTGAGTTCTGGTTTACCTGTTGTCTGTGTCTGTAACATCTGTTGTGAATTCATATTTAGCCATCCGTGTCATATAGGATTCTCAGTGGTTCAGGAATAATCTGAGCCAATGTCTCGGCAGCACTGGCTGGTCTCCGTAAAATTGTTTCTGCCCAGACTTGTCTCCCTTGTTCTGCAGCTTCAGGTCGTCTCCATCTCCATGGCTGTTTATTGCTTAAATATCCTGACCAAATCCTCTATACTGTTTTAAGATTTTTTTCTTTCTTTCTTTTTTTTTTTCTGAGACAATTGGGATGACTTGCCCAGGGTTACCCAGAGACCAGTTTTGAGCTCGGTTCCTCCTGATTTCAAGGCTGGTGCTCTGTCCACTGCACCACCTATCCGCCCTGTCCTGTCTTAGGATTTCTAGCTGCTCTGGCTCCATATCTTCCTCTCCCTCCCGGCCACCCCCCCACCTCTCCCGTTCTTCTCCCCAGCCCAGACTTTGTTTCCAGCTGCTCCGCTTGGGGCCATCCTTGGAGTTTTCAAAGCCCTGAGTGTCCCAGGACTCCGGCTCTGTCCTGGATCGGCTCTATCCAGGCTGTGCTCTTAAGTCTTTTTTGCCCAATTCAAACTGGAAAGAGATCAAGGGTTTGGCTGCAGATAGGACAGCACTTTGAGGTTCGCCATCATGGTGGCAGCCATCTTGGTGCTGAAGAAACCATGCCGTGGTTCTGGCCCCCCCCCCCCGTCCTGGGCCTTCATCAGCACTAGTGAGGCTGAGCCTTGGTCCGTGGGCACAGAGAGCCGGCTGGGGCCTTAGGTCCTATTTTAATGTAATGTGATAGCTATTGGGGGGGGGGAGGGGGCGAGGGAGGGGAGAGACTGTGTAATGAAGGAGCCCAGGAAGCAGAAGGGAAAGTCGGGGGGAACTGCTGTTGGATGGAGAGAGCCAGTGGGGGGCCATGGCTTGGAGGGGAATCGGAGCAGATGAGGCTGGAGGAGATGGGTTTTGTCTGAGCAGGAGTGCCGGGAGAGAGCTCGAAGGTGCAAGAAGGCAGTGCAGGGTGCGGGGGTCAATTTCTGAGCTACTGCTAACTGGAACAAAAAAAGGCCAGGCGCAGCTAGGTGGCTCAGTGGGTAGAGCACTCAGGAGGACCTGGCCTCAGAGACTTAACAATTCCTAGCTGTGTGACTCTGGGCAAGTCACTTAACCCCAATTGCCTCGGGGGGGGGGGGGGGGGAAATGTAAGCTCTTCCAAGGTAGGGGACATATTTTTGTCAGGCTGTTATCTCAACACAATGCCTTATGTCCTGAGAATGAATAAATGTTAAATTGGATTAAGGGGCCTAGCATTTTTTTTCCTTTGGAAAAGGGAGGAATACTTTTTTCAGTATTATTGTCAAAAATATTTTGACTTGGTGAATACCCTACGAAGGTCTTGTGGGTTCAGTATTTTTAGAAGAGGTACAAAAAACCCCCACATTTGACAAGGATTGGGCAGTGGTATCTTCTCTAGTCAAGCATTTTCAAATGCTTAAAAGCTGCCATGCAAATATAAAAGAAATAGGCTATGGCTATTGCCTTCTTTGATAGTGTTTGGAAGATTTCCCTCCCCCCTCCCCCCAGACCTTTTCGGAGAAGCAGAGCCAGGTATCATTCAGGAAGTGGTAGAGTAAGATCTGATGAAAATTCCTTAGTCTGACTATTGCCCCTTAGTCCTCATTGTACTTCCTTTCCTGAAATGTGACATCTTTGGAAGATTTGTTCTAAAACAATTCTACAAAATTGCTATATTAAATAAAGTACAAGAATCTGTTTCAGAGAAACCTGTTTTCCAATAAGGAAATGAATTGATGCTTCACAAAATGAAAGACACTTCAAATTAAAGGTCACTCTGAGAAATTGGGTCATGTAGAATAGTAGCTAGATGAGGTTTGGCTTCTGGGTTCACCTGGAATCCCCCTGTGCCACTCCTTTGTCTCTACTACTAAGGCAGCTCCTAACTGAATTATAAAGTTTAATAACCCTACTGATTTCTGCTGCTTTTTGGGTTCCAACCCTCCTGATAACCTCTTTTGCTGAATTTTCTTTTCAATGATATTGAGCTCCTCAAAGAAGTTTAGGATCATCTCAATCTGGGGCTCATTTGTCCCCAAAGATAAGCAAGAATTTTAGTAAATTCTTTGGGAAAGGGGCTTCCTAGAGTGCCCAGAGAGAATGGATGTACTAAGAAGGGAGAGTTTTAGGTTTTGAATAGAGATAGTGTTGAGGTTGGGAAAAGACCCCAAAAGATTGGGGTCACAGACCGGTGTCACAAGGTGTCTGAAGAGAATTTGCAGCCTTGAACCCATTTCCTACTCAAGGGGCAAAGTTTATTGTAATTGTAACTCCATTTGGAGCAGTTTGGATTCCAAAAGAAGTTAGCAAAGAAATAAGCAAGGAGACACATTATCTAGTTCTTCCTGTTACAGATAAGCTAATTTTATGGTCCTGAGGTAGGATCATGAAGAGGTCTCTGGAATTTGGCTATCACTGACCAACTGATTATCTGGCAGTCAGCAATGAACTGAAGAGTGGTCTGTTCACGATTGTCTCAGGAGTTTGATTTGTGGGACTATCCCGAGGCCAGAAGACTTCAGAATCAGATAGATTGTTAGAACAATAGTATTCTTAGGTTGGGTGTAGGCGCCTCCTTCACAGATTCCAAAGCCAGAGGACTTCAGAATCATTTGTTACAATAGAAGCCACCTTAAGGTCCAGGGGACCTTAAAATTATAGCTGCCTCCCCTAGAAGCTATATTACATCAATAGGTGGAGGAACCTGGGGATCTGCAAGGCCAAATGACTACACAGAACTTTTAACTGGGTTAGTAAGAAAGGTGCTGCTGCATCCCTTGGGGGAAATCAACCAGTGTAAGCTGTGAGTGTAGTGCATGAACAGCCTAGGTCTCCTACTAACCTGATTAGGGTGGCTGGAAGATCTGACCCATCAATGATGCGGTAGTTATGATAACTCAAGTATTTTTTCCTGCTAGAATGAGGTAAGTGGTAATTGGTCAAATTAGGCAATAAACCAGTTCCAGGAAACTTGTTTAATCCAGAAATTTACTCTGTTATAAAATTTCTATTAGAATTAGTATTCTTGAATGGGGGAAATAAGTCCCTGTGGAACCTGGGTTGTATTGCTTTGTGTTAGAATCTCTTGCTGGTTGCTTGGAGCTTTTCTATTCAATTTCCTTTCACTCTCAAAATATAGTTGGAAAAATTTTCCAAAGAGCTTTGATTATGTTCTTATGGATAAAACTTGTAATTTTAAATGTCCTTGTTCCTTCTCTACCCATTCTTTGAAACATGCCAAGGTTATGAATTTCCGTTTCTTCATTTTATATTTGGAAACATTGTCATTATTCTGAACGTATCTTTTAGTTTAGTTCTTTTATGGATTTCTGAAATGTCATAGGTTTAAAATTCTTAGCTACATAAAATTTTCTGAAGATGTCCTGTTTACTTTAAAATATTTGTAATTTCCCCCTATATTTGTATTTCCTAATATAGCTTTTTCCTGTCCTTCCAATCTCCTTTGTTATCCTTTATAAAAGGGTGTGTGTGTGTGTGTGTGTGTGTGTAAGCCAGCAGTTCAACAAAACACCGTGAAAAAGTTTAATATTCTCTGCAGTGTTCCAACCTCATGTCTCCTCACCTCCACAAATAATTGGAAGTTCTTGTCATACCTTTTCTTTGAGGCTCAGCTTGATCATTGTATTTTTAGAAACCTTTAAAGATAGGCAAAGATAACTTTGTTTTTTCTAAGTAGAAAACTTTAAAAATAGGAATTTATGAAATCTTACTGGTATTAAAAATTTTTGCTTTCCTCTTTTTTGTGAAAAGAATTTTTAGTTTTATTGTTTGTTGTTGCTTGCATGTAGTAATTGGGCTAGTTTTAAATTTTGTCATCTTCAGTCCCTTCCAGATATGCAGCACATTCAGGAAGACAACCTATCTTCGCCACCCTTGGGCCCTCCTAACTATCTCCAGGTGTCGAAAGATTCTGCCAGTACTAGCAGCAAGAACTCTTCTTGTGACACAGATGACTTTGTTTTGGTTCCCCATAACATCTCATCAGATCATTCATGTGAGTATTCTTTCTACTTGTGCAGTGAAGAATATCTTGTTTTTAAAATAGTTTCTGTATCTGAATATTTTGAATATATAATACATAATAAAGGAAAGGAAGGGAAAAATAAGTGTTTCTACAACACTTAACTATAGGCCAGACACTGGGCTAAGTGCTTTACAAATTTGTTCCTTACCACCACCCCTGGAGATAGATGCTCGGGTGATAACTGAGGATTTCCTAAATTTCTTTTCCCTTTCTTGCTAACTTTCACACAGAACACAGGGCTTGGAGTCAGGAGACCCGAGTTCAAATTCTGCTGCAGACACTTACTAGTGTCCCATGTGCCTCAGTTATCATCCAGGACTAGTATGTCATTAGGAAGGATACCTTGGATAAAGATCTTTGAAAGTGACAAGGACAGACTTGTACATTTGGGAACAAGCTATGTTTTGTGCATTGTTGGATTAGGTCCTCTGCTGAACGCCTTCCTGGTCAGCATGGTGAGGCTGGTCCTGGGGTCACACTGAGTACAAACCAATCATTGTATCACTAGGAAACCATTATTTGTTGTAGGATTAAATCAATGCTAAACTAGATTTAACCACTATTTCCTCAATTCCACTTAGTACCTTGTTTCAAGTTCTGGCCCATACCATCTCATAGGATTAAATCAATCATACTGAACCATGCCGAATTAGATAATTATTGTCTCTTATCAATTCCACTGACTTAGTACCTTGTAAGAATCCTTTGTTTCAAGTTCAGAGTTCTGGTCCATAATACTTACCAAATATTAAGCTGATGAGACTAATATTCTTGGAAACACTTTAATCTCTTTAAAAACAGGTATAACATTTGTACTTCTCTTGGGACCTCTATTCTCATTTCTCACCTCTAATTCCCTATTCCCTAACAAACTTAAGTTGTATGTCTTCTGACACTATTAAATTGATTATTTCAATTTTCTAAGAATCCCATGTGCCTGCTTGAGTATGGTTTTCCTGATTTCTTTAACAGCTGAAACTTGTTCTTGGTGAAGTGAAGTTTAGTTTCCAGGGCTCCTGGTATAGGAACCAAAAATATGATGAGGTTTATGTTGTGGGTTTCCCTTTTGTAGGGAACCAAATGATATGGTCTAGATATAGGGAACCAAAATGAGATTAGGGTTTTTGATGGTCAGGAAGTTAAATGATAAGGTCTAGTGGCAGAACCTAAGAGGTTTGGCTCCCCTGCACCTCCTTGGGATTCAGCGCAAGGGTAGGGAATTTTGGGAACCCCCTTCTGGCAGCACAGAGATTATCTGTAAAGGAATTTACAAACCCCAAAAAGCTAGACTGATCAGAAGTTTATTATAGGGATTGGGAAGTAAGGTTAGAAATCCTGACAGGGAAGCATAAAGCCTGGTTAGAGAAATAGGTGAGGATAAAGAGAGGGTAGCACTGGAAGAGAATATTATTCCAGTGGGCAGAGGTTTCCTTGGCATAGCCTGGCATAGCTGGCATATTTGGAACCTCTGCAAGGGAATGAGTTTTTAATTGCCATTTTTATTAGGAGGTCTTTGGCTGCAAGGGAGGCCTGCTCCTTCTCCCAATGAAGCTGGTGGGTGGAGTTGAATTGAATAGAAGATCTTTAATTGAATAGCGTTGGAATTCCTTTAGCTCAGGACTGAACCAACCCCACCTAGATAACAGAATGTAGCTGTTTATCTTGTTTCCCTGGGCAGGGTTCCCTCTCTGAGGCAGAATTATAGGAGATTTTCTCCTTCAGGGAGTTTTAGAGAGTTTTGGGGTCCCTTCTTCACAGGGAGATGCTATTATTTTGCTAAGTTTTTTCTTGATTATTAGAAAACATCATATTGGTGGCTGAGGGTCAAACTGAAGATGGCAGCTCTTAAGGTGGATAGTGGACCAGTTAAAATAATTTGCATAAATCTACAAGTCAAATGCATGTATTTGAATGATTACTTAGGAAATTTGCATAGTAATGCCTCTGTGTTAAAGTAGCTTAGTCAGCTTTATCTGATTTTCTGATACTTATACAAAGAAAGATGTTTTCCCTTGTATATTCTTAATCTCTATGCCTTTTTTCTTAATTCTTAATTTCATTTTATTTTTATTTACTTACTATAATAGCTTTTTATTTTCAAAATACATGCAAAGATAGTTTTCAGCATTCATCTTTGCAGAACCTTGTGTTCCAAATTTTTCTCCCTCCATTCTCTCACCCCTCTCCCTTAGACAAGAAGTAATCCAGCATATGTTAAACATGTCCTATGCCTTTTTTTTTTTTTTTTCAAGTATTGGTACCTTGGTTTTTATGTCACTCATTTCTAGATTTGTACCCCACTAAGGAAACCAGTTAGGCAAAATCAGCCGAAGCAAGGACATCGGCTGACAGTGTGGGCAGTACTCCAAAGCCGTGGTCCCTCACCTCTCATGAGATTGAAGAATTATCTGGGGCTGAGACTGATCATGCCCATATTATACTGGTTATTTCTAGTCAGTGTTCTGAAAGAAGAGCAGAGATAGAGTAGGAAGGAGTAGCCAGCTCAGTTCTCTCTTCCAATTAGCTTAACAAAGATTGAGGATAAACCAAGGGATTCTTGATTGGGAAATGCCAAGAAGAAGCCACAGGGGGTCCATATCAGCATAAGAGCCTAGAGACAGAAGATGGCCCTGGACATAGGGGGAGACTTGGGCCTTTTTAAGCTGAGGTCCTTAATGAGTCTCAGCCTGACTGAGGCAGCATTCAATAGAATAGAGGCAAACAAAAGCCCCAAATGCTCCAAATTAGTCTGGGAGGGTAAGACCCTCAGGATTTCTGGCCTCCCCAAGAATTTGCTATTTATAGTTTTTCTGAGCCATTGGAACCCAAGCCTGGACCAAGTAAGCCTGGGCAGGGATGTCACTTGACTTATCAGTAAATGAGGGGGAGTGGCCCCTTCCTGGGCCCCACTGAGGATCCTATGGGGATGTTAGGCATAGTGATTGCCTTTTCCCTTAAGGAACTTCCACTGGATTTTCATTCTGCTGATTGCCCTTTCCTGAGATTAAAAAGAGTCTCTTGAAGATGTTTTCCCCCCTCTTTATATGTTGTATTATACCTTTATTTTTAAAATGCATTTTTTATTCACTGGGATGGGATAAGGTGGGTTTGTGAGGGGCATGTTTTAGAACTGCGCTGGTGAGAAGGAGCGCTGGGTCCACACTCTGTCCTTGAAGCTTGCTGTGACTGACGTGGGGGAGCCTGAGATTGTGCTTGGGGCCTGAGAAAGGAGGTAGTGCCCTGGTGAGTTAGGATGGAGATAGCAAAGCCACATTGACAAATGGCCAGTGTGAGCGACATTCTGTCAAGGGGAATGGCTCTAAAGACTGGGCTACTTTTTAAGCTTGACTTTTTTCTTTCCTTTTTTTCAGATGATATGCCGATGGGAACTGCGGGCAGACGGGCTTCAAGCGAGTTCTTGGTGTGTGGTGGAGGGTATGTTTCTTTCTTTCTTTTTTTTTTTTTTTTAATAACTTTTTATTGATAGAACACATGCCAGGGTAATTTTTTACAGCATTATCCCTTGCACTCACTTCTGTTCTGATTTTTCCCCTCCCTTCCAAATGGCAAGCAGTCCTTTACATGTTGAATAGGTTACAGTATATCCTAGATACAATATACGTGTGCAGAACCGAACAGTTTTCTTGTTGCACAGGGAGAATTGGATTCAGAAGGTAGAAATAACCTGGGAAGAAAAACAAAAATGCAAGCAGTTTATATTCATCTCCCAGTGTTCTTTCTTTGGGTGTAGCTGCTTCTGCCCATCTTTGATCAGTTGTAACTGAATTAGCTCTCTTTATCCAAGAGATCCACTTCCATCAGAATACATCCTCAAACAGTATCATTGTTGAGGTATATAATGATCTCCTGGTTCTGCTCATCTCACTCAGCATCAGTTCATGTAGGTCTCACCAGTCTTCTCTGTATTCATCCTGCTGGTCATTCCTTACAGAACAATAATATTCCATAACATTCATATACCACAATTTACTCAACCATTCTCCAATTGATGGACATCCATTCATTTTCCAGATTTTAGCCACTACAAACAGGGCCGCCACAAACATTTTGGCACATACAGGTCCCTTTCCCTTCTTTAGTATCTCTTTGGGGTATAAGCCCAGTAGAAACACTGCTGGATCAAAGGGTATGCACAGTTTGATAACTTTTTGAGCATAGTTCCAAATTGCTCTCCAGAATGGCTGGATGTGTTCACAATTCCACCAACAATGTATCAGTGTGAGGGTATGTTTCAACACATCATTACCATAACATTCTGAATATTTTCACATTTGTGTCTCAGGCTCTTTTTTTAGGAAGATTCTTGTTGTATTATTACTGGGATTTTTCTTTTAAATTTTAAATGGGAAGCTCACACCCAATGTGAACATTTTAAATGAATTAACAACTTTTTTTCTCTCACTGGGCATATGCCTCTTTTTAAAAAGTCTTAACTGTCAACACAGCTAATTATTGTTTAAAGCAGACTTCTAACAGATCTTTCTATTGTTCTGACCAGTCTATATATAAAATGATTGAAAGCTTTTCATCATTTCCCTGAAATTTACTTAGGGCAAAAAATAACCGTGTGGAATATGATTGGCTGGAAATCAGGAATGTGGAGTGGTTGATTTAACTATTGGTGTATAGATAACGCTTTCCTTTAAGGGCAGCTAATGGTATAGAAATAAGTTTTCTTTTAATTAAAGTGACTTATAGGGAAAATGAACTTTTAAACCTAACTCTGAGAGGGAGGCTGACTTTATGAACTTCTGAACTTAATTCAAACACAAGGAAACACTGTATTTTGGCAGTTTTACAAAATGTTAAATAATCAAATCTGTCTCAAATAGAATCATTGCTGATTTTCCCAGTAGGAAGAGTTAGTATTCTTAACTGTACTTTATAAGAAGCTTTTCAGCACCATGACTTTCCCGTCTAGAGGACTGTCAGGACTTTTTCCATGCATTTCAGTTCAGTGGCAGGGGGTGGGGGTGATGAGAGCCCCTGAGTGAGTGAGATTCACTGGGTTAGAAACAGAACCAAGCCCTGAGCCATGGGTGGGGAAGAGCTCTGTTAGTTTAGTGGTTGGGGCAGGATCATGATGGGACAGGGTCAGACTTTTGATTTTGTAACAAAGCCAACTTCATACATTTGCTGTCTTTCCATCCAAGAGATCACAATGGCACAGAGAAGAGAGCTGAGAACCAGAGGGCCAGTGTTCAGTTCCATCCCTCCCCCCCCCCCAAAAAAAAAAAAAAAAAAGTCTTTTTGTGGCTTTGGACGAGTCATTTCACTCTCTGGGCCTCAGTTGCTTCATGTGTAAAATGAGGTGTTAGAGTTCTACCCGTCACTCAAAACTGGAGGGAAAAAGAAGCTGGTCAGGGAGTCCTCACTCTTGGCTGCTTTGTGGTGAGCTCTTGTTGGCCAGAACTGGTAATGCCTTCAGGCAGGCGCCCTGTTGCTGGGAGAGGGAGGACCTGAAATCACTGGGGGGGGATGGGAGGAAGGGGATCTATGGGGTCCTTCCCGCATTGCTGGAGACCATACCGCTCTTCACCATTTAGTGGTTGGAAGACATGGATGGAAGACAAAACAAAAGTCACCCCTCTCCTCAGGGAGTGAGACAAGCAGCCTTGCTGACGAAGCCAGGAAAAGATTTCTGTTCAGATTCTTATAAGAGGTTACAGTCAGACTCTTCCTGTCCCAGCTCACTAGAGTGATGAGCTCAACACCAAAATAATGGGATGTAGGGTGAGATCCCAAAAGTATATTGGGGTTGTGGCCCTATGTTGTGAGTCTTCCCAAAAGAATTTGTAGACATAGACCTGAAAATAATGGGGCAAAGAAATGCTTTATGAATGCTGCTAAGGGTGAATAGAATTCCAAGGGGAGTTAGCAAGGAAAGGGAAAATTAACAAAGGGAAAAATAAATTCCCTAATGGAATTCACAATTAAACAGGGGGAGGCACCCTTAAAGGGAAGATGCCATGTGCTCCACTAGTGCTAAGTTCATAGAGAAATTTAGCCAAAGGGTTTAATTGGGGAAGGGAATTGACTGACTGGTCTGAACTTATCTAGAAGCCATTGATTGATGGGCCAGTCCTACAAAAGGAGTTGAACAAGGATCTATAGTACAAGCAGACATCTTTTATAGGGAAGTTTTAGCCTGAAGGAGAGGTGTTTGACATAACTAGGCTTTTTGATTGGGTAAGTAAGTAAAGGTGGGGTTTCTAGAGACTCCCATCTGGGGTGGGTCTGTAATCAGAAGGCCCACGTAAAGATCCAATCAGGGCTCCTCCCAGCTTGCCTCAAGTTGTGGAGTGGCTGCTCTTCAGGCTTTCTCTGATGATGCTCACCTGGCTGCGCATGGCCTCATCACCCTAAAAACAGACACAGGCATGCCCCCCTCAATCATTGCTTGTGACCTTCTAGGGTCACCTGTACACTTATCACAGGTGAGAAATAGATGGTCTTTTGTGTGTTTTCCTTGTGGGAATCTCTTTCCAAAGGTGATCAATGGGTTCTTTCAATGACTGTTTGCCCCTTTGTTTCTAGACTATTGAGGCAGTTCTCTTGAAGAATGCTATTCAGGCTCTTTTTTTTGGTTATGGCCTTCAGGTAGACCAGTAATTTTTAAGTTGTCTCTTCTGGATCTATTTTCCATATCCCCTGTTTTTCCAATGAGATATTTTACATTTTCTTCCCTCTTTTTATTCGTTTTAGTTTGCTTGACTAATTCTTGATGTCTCAAGAGTCATTAACTTTCATTTGTCCCATTGCTTTGTTCTTGTTTCTAATATGTGATTTTCTTCAGTTAGCTCCTTTTCCATTTGGTTAATTCTACTTTTGAAGGTGTTTTCTTCAGTGGATTTTTTTTTTCTTTTGACCAATTGTATTTTTTAAGGAAGTGCCTTCCTTTTCTAAGCTGTTGATTTTCTTGCATACCTCTCACTTTTCTCATTTTTTTTTTCTTCTACCTCTCTTATTTGCCTTTTAAAGTCTTTTATGAGCACTTCCAAGAAGTTTCTTTGGGTTTGAAATCAATTCATATCATTGAGATTTCCTCTGTGGACATTTTGTTCTCATCTAAGTTGGTGTTTTGGTCTTTCTTTCTTGTCACCATAGTGGTCAAGGTTCTTTTCTATTTCTTGTTCATTTTCTTTCCTTTTCTTTTGATATTTCCTCTTTATTTTTGTGGTTGAACTCTGCTCTTGGAGTAAAGGGGCTCTGTCCCAAGCATCTCTGAGCCTTGACTTTGAGAACAGGGGGGCTAGCTTTGCCGGTTCTGTTCAGAAAACAGCCTGGTTTCCAGAGTTTGCCTTCTGGGCTGGGACTGGAAGCTGCCTTCCTAATCGGCTCCTCTACTGAGCCAGGACTGAAGTCTGAGTTGCCAATTTGTTGTGATTAAGATCCTCTCACCGGCTTTCCACAGTCTGAGCTGGGCTGAACACACTTTTCACCCCAGTGAGACTGAGCTTTCTTGAAGTCCTTCCAATATGTCTTTGAGTTGGAGAGAGGTTTCATTCCATCAGACTCTGTTCAGACTTAGTTTCATGTGGTTTTCAAAGGAAACTTGGGAGAGCTCGAGCAGCTTCCTAGCTTCACTCTACCAAGTTGAATGGGCATTTATTCGGTTTCCACAGTTATGAAACTTAAATTAGAAAATTGAAATTCACAGGGACATTGGAGGATGGTTGAAGTAGAGATAAACTGGCCTAAAAAAATGTAAGAATTATCTCCTTGAGAGCAGAGACTGTATTGAATAGAAAACATCCTGCCCCGTTAAGCATTACTTCACATCTTACTTCACATTTTTAGAAACTGCTGTTTAGAAACCCCAGCCAATGGGGAAAGAAGCCAGGGGGTTGGGGAGGGCAGCTTGATTAGGGAATAAAAAAGGGACCATCCTTTGCCTGGGTGTGTTTGTGTGTGTCTCTCAAACTTCCCTTTGTATGTCAAATTGCGCATCCTTTCTCATGAGAAAAGAAACTTTTTCCTGCCCTCATACTCAGACTTCTGATTGTTTTAGTGATCTCTCTACAGTCTCAAATGCAAGATACCATAATGAAGGTAAACACTCCATAGCTGCCTTCTGAGAAAGCCATTTAGCTTGGAAGTTAATTGCTTTTTGTTTTCCAGTTTGCAGTAATGTTCAGATGTAGTTACCAAATATATGAATAATTGTTTTGCATACTTCTTAATCTGAATACTTAAAAGATAAAGAATGTTTCTCTGTTTGAAGTGTATTGTTGGATTTTTTAATTGGAAGAGTGTTAAAATATTCTAATAGATAAATATTAATCTTATACTTTAGGATATGTAAATGCCATTTTTTTGGGGATATTTGAATGTGTGCTCTTGTTATACTTAATCCTGTTGGGAAGAGGAAGACTTCACAAAGCTTTCCTGGGAAAGGAAACTGCTTAGGAAACTTTCCTATTCCTGTATTGCTCCTGAATCATGATGAAATTTCAAGACTTATTGTGAGAGTAGAAATTAAACCAGAAATATAAAACCATCTTAAGTATAATATTTCCTGCATTTCTGATAGTGACCTCTGGGTCACTTTTCTATACTTATTGAAACTGAGGAAGGAGGTAAAATCCTTGGACTTAATTTTGTATGTACATTTTTTAGAAAATAGAATTGAAGAGGTAGAATAGGCACTAAGAGTGGTAATATGTACTGGATTTAGGAGAACAATAGAGTTGGGAAAGGATAATTGTAAAGAATATTGTAAAAATACTCTGAAAGAGATTTGGGTACAGTTCAGTTAACCTGAAGAAATCAAGTATCTACACACAGGTTGCATGAAAATAGTTTCACAGGCTCAAGCTGTTACAGTGCAGAGTCATAAATGAATGAGCAGTTTACATTTGAGGGCACACAGTTTTTAAGGTATTTCTGAGGAAAGGGGAGGAATCAGTGTGATAGCTCAGAAGACAGGATCAAGCAGGAACTAGGTGGAATCCACCTGGCTGACCAGATCTCAGACCTGTCTAATCATATGTTAATCAAGATCTCAAAAGTTATTTAAAGATGCTTAGAGGTTGGAGGGATAGACCATGGAGGCTGATTAAAAAGTTCTGTCCTTATATCACTCTCTCTATACAGGAGACAATCTGGCATTTGGTTAAAGCTGGTAATGATAAGGGAAGAAAATAAATTGGTTTCAAAGTCCACATCAGAACAGCATGTGGGTTTTTTAAAAGAGAAGATTCATTCATACAACATGTTTTTAATCTTGAGAAATTCTGATGTCCTTCTGATTAACAGCTTTTGTAAACATTCCACTCCTCTTTGCTTCTGAACTTCCTGTTCTTTTGTGCAGTAGATTTTCCTAGAACTGTTTTGCTCTCAATGTGTAGAGATCTGCCAGTAGGAGACATGGAGTTCAGCTGACTTGGGAACTTTGTCCATTACTGTTAGGTTTAGTTTTCTTAGTTCATGTCACAGTTCTTGGTCTTTAGTGAAAGTTGGAAGAACATTTTAAAATGACGATACAAAACATGTTAAGTTTTAAAGTCATTAACCTCAGAAAAACTTCAAGTCATTTCACATGCACATATAGAATGTTAAGTGCCAGTTCAGGCCAGAGAAGCATTTTTCTTACCTTTGTCAACAAATTGTGATTGCAGACCGTGTCAGCCCTCTCCATCACCTCACAGTGAGACAGCCCCTATTCCAGTGCCTACTCAGTTAAGGAATTATCAGCGGATTGAGCAGAACCTCTCCTCAGCCAGCCCTGGGGCAAATCCCCATGGTTCTCCAAGGTGAGGCAATTATTACTGTGTGTGTGTGTGTGTGTGTGTGTGTGTGTATATATATATATATATTTTTTTTTTCGAGGCTGTTGGGGTTAAGTGACTTGCCCAAGGTCAAGTGTCTGAGGCCAGATTTGAACTCAGATCCTCCTGACTTCAGAGCTGGTGCTTTATCACCTAGTTGCTCCTAAGCTGGTTATTTCTGTGATGACTTGTGCATTTAGAATTGGGTCAGTCTTTGGTCCAGACAGTGCTTCTTGGCTTGGTCTATGTGACCAAATTGTTGCAAAAGGAAGCATTGCTTTATGGAAAGATTAAAGTCTCCTTTTGTTCATAGCTGTCTTTGAACAGCCCTAGCAGACCTTGGGGTGCCTTCCTTTTCAGTGCTGATATGTCCATCCGCTACATTATCATCCACCAGCTAACATCTGTCAGGGGATGATCAGCGTTCCTTCGGTTTTGAACAAACTCCTGTTCTTCACTGAATTCAGCTGCTGCTTGCTGCGTGGGCTGTGTTCTTTGCTTTCATTTTTGTTTGTGTTCTGGTCCTGTGATGTTGGTATTGGAGACTCCGTCTCAGTTCTGTGGCCTGGGCTTCCAGAGTCGCTCTGGAGCTGTTTAGGTCTCCAGCCCAGGAAACCAGGCCTGGCCCTAGGACTTGTGAGGGAAGTCAACTTCAGATCCGGTCACTCTCTTCTTGAGTCTCAGGTTTTTCGCTTGTAGAGGGCTTGGACTAGTCCTTAGCCCTGTGTGGATATTTCTGTTAGGGGAGAATGTTTGGGACCATTTGTTTGCTAATAGTTGCTGGATATGGGATGCAGAACGGTCATGGGAATGATCCCTCACCCCCGCCCCTCTTCCTTCCCCCCAGAGTGGCCATGGCTGTCAGCTTTTCCTCAACAATGTCCCTATTTCCCCTCTGCCCCACTTTGGTTCAGCCTTCCTCCCCCATTCTGCTGGGGCTCTACCTGCCTCGGGTTCCTTCTCCATTCAGCCACCAGAGGGATTTTCCTAAGGTGCAGCCCTGACCACATCCATCACTCCATAAACTTCAGGGGCCCCATTTCAACTCTAGCTTCAAATATCAAATCTTCCCTTTGTTGAGAGCCTTTCCTAACCTTGGCTCAAACCTTCCTCCCCAGCTTGTCTTCTTCAGTTCAGTAACCCAGAGCGCCTGGCTGTTCCCAGCCAACTCCCATCTCCCCTACTCCTGGACCCTCATCCCTCTTCTGGCTTCCTTCAAGTCTCAGTTAAAAATCTCACCTGCAGGAAACATTTTCCAATCCCTTTTAAGTCTGGTGGTTACATAGGCTTGTTTGTGCAAGGTTTTTCATGTTGTCTTTTCTAGTAGATTATGAGCTCCTCAAGGACTGAGGTTCTTTGTGTCCCAGCATTTATTCAGTGCTTTATTTCTTATTAAAGTTTTAACATAGGGTTGTAGGAGTTTTTCTTAAAATTCCACCTTTAAAAACAAAACTTTTCAGATCTGCAGTAGTTCGAAGGTCTAATACCAGCCCTTTGGGCTTTCTCAAGATGGGCTCCTGCTCTCCAGTACCTGCAGACACTGTACAGACTGCTGGACGTAGGCTGTCCACAGGATCTTCAAGACCATATTCCCCTTCTCCATTAGGTAAGGAAAACATAAGAGATAAATTTAGTTTTTAACTGATATCCACAAAATGCTTCTACCATTGCACATAAGTAAAAGGAGAATTGTGGGTGTATTTGTTTGAATATGATTTCTAACTGCAAATGGCATGTGGTTAAAGTTAGATATTTTTAAAATTCTAATTTACCAAATTAAGTGTCTGATATGTTCCTGTTCTTCTGCCTCTTATGGTGAGAGAAATCAAGCCTTCAATTCTTTGTCCTTCTCTTACAGTTGGCACTATCCCTGAACAGCTTGGCCATTGCTGCTGTGGACAGCCACAGGGTCATGACTCGAGGAGTAGAAATTCTTCAGGTGGGTTACTTTAGGCAGGGGATTAAGTGAGGTTTTGCAGGTTAATTTTGTTCTAGTCTGTTGTCAGTAGAAATGAAATAAGTCTTTAGTTTTTCAGCATTTTGTGTATGCCATCTTTGATTTACCTCATAGCTACTTCACTGTCTCACTGTGGGTGCCATCAGTGCTTCAGGAAAGTGACTCCGAGGGACCAAACAATCCTGTGTAAACATGATAAATGATGCAGAAAATGAGTCTTTATAGTAGTCTTACTGCTGGCCAGAATGATCTCTTGCATCACTGACATGGCGGTCTAGACCCTTGGATGGTTTTCTGCTCCTTAGCTCCCCAGTTATTTGGTTTTGCTGGCTGCTGATAAAGGCAGGAGGTGCTGTTGTTCTGAGAAGGCTGAGCACAGGGACCTCAGCTGGAGGTTTGGGTACGGAGGCCAGTGTTCCCGGAAGGACGAGTCACTGGAGTTCTCAGGCCGAAGCGTGTATCCGGCCCTCGTGGGGATGGGAAGCGTTGCTCCGTGAGCCCACTCTTGTCTCCTTGCTCATCTTCTCCCCAGGTTCTCCAGTACCACAGTCGCAGTCACCACAGTCTCTCTTGTTGGGTGCTAGACTTCAGAGCGCCCCCACGCTCACCGATATCTACCAGAACAAGCAAAAGCTTCGGAAGCAGCATTCTGACCCCGTGTGCCCGTCCCACGCCGGATTTGGGTACAGCTACTCGCCGCAGCCCAGTCGGCCCGTCAGCCTGGGCACCTCCCCCACCAAGCACATGGGATCTTCTCCCAGGAGCTCGGACTGGCTCTTCAAAACTCCTTTACCAACAATCATTGGCTCTCCCACGAAGGTTGGTTTATTAAACCATGTTATAAGTTGAGAAACATGGCAGTGCTTTATTCAGAGCTTCCATTTTTTAGCATGTCACCAATGGAAAATGAACAGGAATTCTATTAAAACCATCTTAAATTTGTTTGTCCAGGCCACAGCTCCTTCCAAGATCCCTAAAACCCAAGCATCTTCCAATCTGTTAGCCTTGGTTACTCGTCAGGGACCAACAGATGTGGCAGCCAAGGATGTGAGTGACCCACGAGAGTTCTCACATTTTCTCTCAGCCCAAGGAAGTGAAAGGCAGGTGGCTGAGCAGCATAGCAAGGCCACATTTGGCAGGTAAAATAAGCCAGTTTATCAGTTTTTCTTTGTAACCATAAAAATAAAAAAATCACGTGATAGCCTGTACATTTTCCCTTATGGAAGTTATAAGATAAACAACTTTTCATCTTGGGGATATGATATGAAATTGATTGTGGACATTTGTTACTTCTGAAAATTATAGTTGGTTCCTATGTAGCATAAATAGTTTTGATTTCCTGGACCTCTTGACCACCCTAATTTTATTTTGATATTGAAAATACGTTTCTACCCTACAATTTTGAGCATGTCCTCCTTTCCTACTCTAAAAAAATTACCTGTTTTTGTGGATTACTTATAATCTCAGTCTTTTTGGCATTCAAAATAATTTTTAAGATCAAATGTTATCTTTTCCATTGACAAGAATACTGTTCTTTTATAGATCTGTAAGTACTGGAAAGTTGTCAGATCAACAAGTGAAGACACCTTTAGGGGGGCAACTGTATCAGGGCAGTACAGATAGTCTGAATACAGAACGACCAATGGACACAGGTAAGAGGGATTAAGGTTCTTTTTAAATGTAGAAGTTATATAGTATTAACATTCTTTCATTAGACCATCTTCTGTCTGCTTCCCCAGCTATTAGCCCATTTCTTTGGTGATGGGCCCTAGCACTTGGAGAAAAAAAGTTAAATCATCCTTCAGAACATAACAAGTGTTACACTCAAAATTAAAGTAAAAATCACACTTTTCTATTAAACAGTGATTCTGCTGAAATCTTTGGCATTAGATATAGCATACTGAAACTTAAAAGTACATGGCAATGTAGAAAAGAGGAAATAGCTTTCATGTTTTTCCCTAGGTAAATATTCCCTCAAAAATGTTTAATCTTTATCAAAGATTAATAAATAAACATCCATTGCAAGTAAAGAAGTTTTTTGTACAGAAAGATCCTTATGATTTTTTGGGATACAGTTCTTGCTGAGCCAGATTGTTCAGTTTTGTGATGCTTTCCAGAATGTCTCCACCAGTGGCATGCTGACTAGCATAAAGCCTGGGTCCAGCCCTGGAGTAGCTCCTGGACATACAGAGACCCCCCTGGATGGTCCCTCTTCTGAAGCAGCTGACCTTCCACATGCAGCCCTTCTACAAATAGCTCTTTCCCTGCTAACATGGGATCTCATCAGCTTGTGCTATTTTTCTCCTTTTCATCAAGTTTTCTTTTATGTTTTCTGTGTATATTGCTTAACACATCTGACTGAGACAAAAGTATGATTTTGGAATTTTTGAGTTCATTATCACCAGGCCCTGATTATCCTTCTATAAATTTCTGGTCCATTTCTCTTCCATTGATCTTTAGTAGTCTTTCTTGGGAGTCCTTGTATTCTGTTTACATTATGTTTACACTATTCTTTTTGATGTCTTCTGCTTATATCGTTCCTCCAGGTATTCAAATTTTTCCTGATATCCTTCTTCCCATCCTGTATTATCATCCTTGGATCTCATATTCAAAGTGATCCCTTCTCTCAGCTCTTCCTCTCCATTCTTTCATTTGCAGTTCACCCACTCTGAGGCACCTTAAGCCCATCTCACCTGCTTAGGCCATGAATGTTTCCAAGATGCTCACTACCGTTTTCTCTTCTCTGAGTCTCTCCTGTGTAGTGTTTTCTTTGCCCCCCGCTTGTCTTTCTGTCTGTGAGATGGTGTTTGTGGCTTAGTGCCTGGTCCATAGTAAACACCTACTAATGCACTTTGACTTGACCGGTTGGCTCATGGATTGCTCCCTGTCACCTAGGCCATCTTGACCGTTCTGGCTTCTTGTCTCACTGCTTCGTGCTGACTCTCCTTAACCCCATGGATGACTTCCAGTTGCCACTCTGAGCTCAGAGCTGCTGGGCTCTGCCTACTTCCATACCGGACAGTTGCTCCACCTTCACAATAACTGGAACCTCTTTCCATCTCTCCCTGCTTCCTCCGCTGCCCGGCCTTCCTGAAACATGCTTGTCATGTTCCCAGCCTCTTCAGTACCCTCATCACCCCAGACTCCATCCTTGCTCCCTAGGGCTCTGCGTAGGCCATCTTGGTGCCTTCTTCCTCATTTCCTACTCCAAACCTTTGGAGGCTTCTCCCCCAAAGAACCTTATATCAGTTTAGTGTGTACTTCCTCCATTGCCCTCATGGAGGTGGGACTGTTCTGTTTTTCTCCCAGCACCTGGCTTGGCAACTGGCATTTAGCAGGCGCTTAATAGGTGATAGATAGGAAAACTTGCACTTGGAGTCCCAGAACCGCAGTCTGAGTCCCCATGCTGCTGCTTGGTTCCTTGCATATCATCACCTGTTGCTTCCATCCCATCTGGTCAGTCCTGCTCGGACCTCTCTGGGCTTCCCTGTGGACAATTAAGTGAAATTTATGATTCTTTATTTGACTGGCTCATGTTCCCAGCCCAGCGTGCTCTCTCCCAGGATTATCTGCCACCACTTTTCTCTCACATCCTCCAACATCCTTTCCCTGTGCTTTTGCTTCTGCTGCTCCCTTGTGCCCAGAACTGTTTACCTGGGGCCGGCTGTCCCATTTTTAAAGGCAACCTCGAAGGCCAGCTCATCCAGAAATAACTCCCCTTTCTCACTGGGACCACACAGCCCTCGGCTCTTACTTGCATGGGCTGAGTGCATCTATGTGCCGTGGGGGCCATTTTCCAGGCTCCATGAGGTTGGGTTGTTCTCACAGCCAGTAGTTGGTAATCTTAGTTGGTAATCTTAACACAGCTTCAAGCTCTGAAGGACTGAGAAGGACCAGACAGATCAATGGGAAAAACCCTGGCCCTCTCGGATGGCCCATGTTGGAGTGCTGGCTGATCACTCCAGTGGTGGAATGGAAAAAATGCTGGATTTGTCACCAGAAGATTGAGATGATCTTGGGCAAATCCCTTAACATCCTGGCACCTCAGCTTTCCCATCTGTGAAATGAGCGATTAGATCAAATAGCCTCTAAACCTCAGATCCTAGCATCATTATTATCATTGTTGGTATAATTTAGTTTTCGTAATAAATTCTTCCCTTTCATTATACCTATATAGATGATAATATGTCATTAGCTTATGAGAGACAAAAAATGTGGAAATTCACTTGCACGTGGACAACATTGGGTTTCTATCCTGCTCTAAGAAAATTCAAAATATAGAAATTTTGTTCAGAGATAGCATTTTATAATAGAGTATGATTTTGGAGTCTGGGGACTTAGGTTTAAATCCAGTTTCAGAATCTTATTAGCTATGCAGCCACAGGATATAAATCATGTGTGCCTTATGTATACATACAAGGTTGCAGAGAGCAAGAAAGTGCTCTCTGGAAGCCCTTGTTGGACTCTAAATTGGTGGTGATTATGATAATGAATCTACAAAGTAAAAAGTAGAGAATAAATTCTTAACATTAATATACTTAGAGAATCTATTTGGGTAGCTGCAGCATTCTGTTTATTTGGGGTTTTTCCTTCTTTAATAAGTTAATATTCCAAACATTGTTTTGAAATGGCAATCCAAATCTCCTGGCTACTTTTCTCCACAGCTGTTAAAGCAATAACTCTCTATTTTTGTACATCTTCTATCCCCATCTCTGCATTTGTAATTTTTGTATTATTGTTAAGATTTGAAAAGTTTTCCAGTGAGATTTTTTTTCCAATTTTATGTAAGTTAAGAACAGGATATTCCTATCCTGTTTGTCTCCTGTTCTTTACACACACACACACACACACACACACACACACTCACTCACTCACTCTCTCTCTCTCTCTCTTTCTCTCTCTCTCTTTTTAAGACAATAGACATTAAGGCAGAACTGTTGCTATTTCTGGCCTCTTTATGTTCATCCTTATAATTAACAAAAAGTCATCCTTTTAGTCTTTGACTCTGGTTTTCTCCAATATGAGCAGGAGAGTTTTTCTAAGTGTTTCTGTGTGTACTGTCTGTAGCTATGGTTGATAAGGGTTAGTTTGGGAGTTACAGTTTTTACGCAAATAATTTTTTAGTGTTTATAGTTACCAGACACCCAAATTTTGAGGTCACAGATAGGAAAAGGCAGTTTGTGCCTCAGCTAGAGGCTAGGCTGTGCTCCAAGTAGCAGCTGTTAACAACTCATGTGAAAGTTGACTATAATGTATTTTGGAGCCAGTTCAGTACAGATTTCTTAAATTTGTATTGACAATTCCTTCTGGAGGGAGAGTCTTGGAAAAAAGACTTCCATTTGACAATTCAGCACCCTACATTTATGCCCTAGCTCCCTCTTATTTGGGGAGTAGTATAGGAATAGGGAAGAGAACATCTTAGGTCTTGTGGGTATCACTAGGAAATGCCAGTGCCTGTTACTTCTGTAAGGGCCTTTTTCCCTTATCCCTCATTTATAGTGTCCAGACCAGTGAGGAAAGAATTTGGTGGAAAAGGGAAGAAAAAGATGCTTTGGGGATAATCCCCATTTAGCTGGTGGTGTTTGTAGTGGCTGAGACGCTGAGCAGATAGTGGACAGGAAGGCTCCTGGTGATTTGGAAGGTGGAAGTTTCTTTTGGAGGAATGAATGTGTGATTTTAATAATAAAGTCAATGGGAAAATAGAGCTTATTTGATGGAATTTCACTTTAAAAGGCATTTAGCAAGTTCACTGATGCAGTAGGAGAGACCATCAGCCTTTAGCAGTCATTTGGTTTTGTCATATTCTGCTCTGATGCAGAACCTCTCACCTGGGAGGGAGGACCAGAGACTTCTGGGAGAGTGCGAGCTTGTTTCCCCATCTTGTGCCCTTGTCTTGCAGCTCCTGCGGGCGCCTGTGGGGTTGTTCTAGGGCCTCCCGTGCCCCCCGGGGTGAGTTCGAGGGCTGTGATGTTCACGGTAGGCTCTCCGCCCAGCAGCGCCACGCCTCCCACTTGCACCCAGATGGTTCTGCGGACGAGGACGACCTCAGGTGAGCCTTGGTGATCTTATGGCGGGCCTTAGACAGACTGCTGGCCAGAGGCACCACCTTGGTATTGGAAGGGATTTTGACTTGGACCTACTCCAGACAGTGCCATTGGCGTTCTAGTTGCTGGCTGTCTGTCTGCCTCAGAGACAGGCCAGAGGACCTCTCAGGACCTCATTGAGCAAATTAATAAAGAATGTCTGGCGTAAAGGTATATAAAAATATGAATTATCTCTTGATGGAATAATTTAAAAGATAAATGAGCAGTTTTAGTTGTTTTAGATCCTAATTTAAAGGCCTGTGACAGTAGACCCAAGCAACTTTGGAAAGTAAAAGTTGTATTGGATGCCAAAGTGATGTTTCAAGTGTTTGTCCCTTTCGAGAGTTTTTCTTCACATTTTGCATATGATTCAATCAGATTTCCAATTTTATGAATATAGAAAGCTTGTAGTATTGTGTATTTTCCCTTTTTTCTCATTTGTTATTGCCTCACTGGTTCATGTATGTCTTTAGTCCTCTCATGTTAGATAAGTCAATGAATTACCCTAAGGAAAACTCCTATGCTTTCTTTTTTATGTAGTTGGATCAAACAGTTCTGGAGGGTCTCTCTGCTCTACTAGTGGCCGTGTCTATATGGGCTCTCCTCCTGGCATTTATATGGGCTCTTCTCCTCCGGGAGCAGAGGCAGCACCAAGCCTGAAGTATGCACCTTATGGGACATCGCCTCCCAGCTTGGAAGGCTTTATCACTTTTGAAGCTCCAGAACTTCCAGAAGAAACTCTCATGGAGGTAGTAAAAAAGAGATTTGGGCATTTTAATGTCATATTTATAACAAATTTGAAAAGGCACCACTAAATCACACTTAGAAACTTTCTTCCTTTTTCTTTTTCATCCAAAAAAAATTGTTTTAATCTTTTCTGAATAAAGTAGATGTGACCTTCTTTACTAAAAGCTAGAGCTAATGGGAAACATCACCAGAAGGCTGTAACTAAGCTGCTCTTAGTTATCTAGGGAATACCCAAGGAGGGTCAACACCAAAAAAATTTACTTACGTTCACAGTTTGTTCTTAGAATTGTTAAAAATGAGAAAACTCTCCATGTTGCTAGAGACTAGCCTACTCATGCAAGCCCCTCCTGAATCCCTGTTGTAGCCAAAGGGAGCTGTTCTCTGTACTCAGTAAAGCCTATCAAAACCCAGAGCTTTCAGCTCACTTCTTTCCCAGGGCTAGACGAGGGGACACTTTCCCCCGCCCCAGGGTCCATTGGGCTGGCCCCCAGCACCAACCTCTGCCCTCCATCTTGGAGGCAGCTGCCTGGAGCCAGTAGGTCATATGGGGTTTCTTTTTGTTGTCAGGCGGCTTATTCCTTTGTCCCCGTCTTGTGGCCCTTCTTGTATATTGTTTCCCTGCCAATACAGGATTAGGGGAAAGCTAAACCAAAGCGTGTTTCTTTGCTGTGATCCAGACAGCCTGTCCAGCCATCTTTTGCCATTTGGACCATATTTGAAGTCAGTTAAGTCATGCTAAACCACATCTGTGTCTTGAGGGAGGCCGTGATGCTCCCTGAAGAGCACAGGAAGACGAAATTAACCTTTGAAATTGATGTTGTTCAGTACGGAAAACCTTGACCTGATTTTAAAAGGTCCAGATGAGCTTTAAAATGAAGGACCATGGAATGTTATTTCTTGAAACTGCCTCCTTTTCACGGAGAGGAGAGTGTGAGTTTGCTGGGAGCAGAGACTGTTTTGTTTTTGTCCCTCTGGCCCTCCCATAACTGCTTTGTTGATTTGAACAAATGCTCATTTTCAGCTCATATTTGGGGCTGAGAGCTGTAGTTGCTCAGGAACCTGGAATCTCACCGTACAGCAGTACAACAGCAGCAGACGTGTCACCTTTATCCTTCACCTTTGGAAAGTTAAAATTGATCTTTTAACTGCTAGTGAATGGGTGACTCTCCTGTGGCGAGAGCTTGCCTACACAGGAGGAGGCTCTTTCCTTGGGGCTGAAGCTAAGAGACACCCTCCTCTTCCCCACAGAGGGAGCACACAGACACGTTGCGCCATCTGAACACAATGCTGACGTTCACCGAGTGCGTCCTAGATCTGACGGCCATTAGGGGAGGGAACCCCGAGCTGTGCACATCGGCCGTGTCCCTGTACCAGATCCAGGAGAGCGTGGTGGTGGATCAGATAAGCCAGCTGAGCAAAGACTGGGGGTAGGTGCTTCCATTCCTGGGGAAACACCCTTTGTTCCATTTTCTTCTGTCACAGCAGACTTCATAGGAGGGGGGGGGGGAGGGGAGGACAGGGCCAGGAGGTGCAGAATCCCTGTTCTGTTTTAACTTCATTGTGCCCAGGCTGTTAGGTGGGACTTGGATTTGAATGGGCCTTAAGGGGCCCTGCAGACCAGGTACCTTCATCCTGGGGGCCTTCTTGCTTTTCCTGTTGCCCTCTCTAGGCTGACTTGGCCTGTCCTGCCGTGTCTTTTCTTATTTAAAAAACCTTTTTTTATTTTGAACAGCACTGTGAACATTCAGTGAGCAAAGATGACATTGTTTAAAACTTTGTTACATTTAAAAGAAGTTTCATTAAATTTACTATAAGTTAAAAACTGCCCCTCTACCTGTAGTCAGGTGAGAGGAGAAGAGTCTGTGAGGTGTCTTGTTGCTACAAAAAGACAGAGCCCAATGTTCTTTGTGGGCATCTGAGTGTGGGGGGAGCAGTTTTTTTAATACTTTGAAAGAGGGAGAATCCTCTTGGTACCAAGACGCAAAAATAAAAGGAGCTTGTCCCACTTTTTTCCCTTTTTATGGCCATACAAGCAAAATAACTATGGATATGTATACATATATTGTATTTAACACATACTTTAACCTATTTAACATGTATAGGACTACCTGCTATCTGGAGGGGAGGGTGGGGGGAAGGAGGGGAAAAGTTGGAACAGAAGATTTTGCAAAGTTCAATGCTGAAAAATTACCCATGCATATGTTTTGTTGATAAAAAGCTATTTAAAAAATAATAATAAATGAGCACAGTCTCCCACACTGCTCCTACTCCACGTCTCTACAGGGGGCCCAGTGGGCTGATTTCAGTCTGCCCAGCTCTCTCTATTTCTTTTTTAGTTACTTAGGATGCATTGTTGTCCATTACACTCTGACTTCCTTCAAGGCTGTTCCAACCCTACCTGCCCAAGAGGCCTTTCTTTGTTTCCTTTTTGCTTAGTCCAGGACCCAGCAGGGAAAGCAAGCTTCCAATTAATACGTTCTTGTTGACTGACCACTTTGTGGAGCCCTATCTTTCTTCCAGTTTGTTGCTGTTGCAAACACTGTGACTGTTTTGAGTATATGGATTCTTTCCTTCTTTCCTAGAAAGTTGTATCATTTAAGGGACCTATTTTGTAACAATTGCAAATTGTTTTCCAGAACAGGTTGCCCAGCGCATAACTGTCAGCATCCTCCTCCAGCCTCCTCGGTCATTTCTGCCAGTTTTCATTTGAATTTCTTAGTGATCAGTTTGTAGCCTTTGTATGACTGTTGGCAGCTTAGCTTTCTTTGAAAATTGCCTTTTTGTAGCTTCCAAAGTGTTATCTGCAGGAAGATATCTCTAAAATGTCTCTTTCTCTGACCTCATGCACGTGGTCCCCAAGGATGGGAAAAATCTGTCAGCAAACTCTTAAGCACCCACTATGTGGCAGACACTGTGTGAAGGGCTGAGGCTATAGGAGAAAGTGATAAAGAAGTTTACACTGCATGATAGATGTGTGCAGATGTGTGCAGCGGGAGCATGCTGAGGTCAGGCGGGGGCGACTTGGCCATCTTGCCAAGTTTGATGAGTGGACTTTGAAGAGTGGACTTTGGCTGCTGGCAGCCAAGGGACAAGGAACACCTGCAGGGAAGCTGGGCTCCGAGCTGAGGCGAGGGACAGCACTGAACAGTCTGGTCCCGGGGCAGTTCTCCCCACCTTGGGCCCTGCTTTGAGGATAGAGACTGAGACCCGAGCTTGTGGCCTTTTTGCTGTGGTGCTTTGAGAGGGAGTTGAGGTGGCACTCGCCACTTTGTCCCTGGTCCCCGAGAATGGAAGGGAAAAGCTGACAAAAGCTGAGCTGGGGGAAGGAAGTCCCATGATGCATCCTCAGAAACACACCTTTTGTCCCCTCCCCCCAGGCTCTTTCCCAAATACTGTTCTCCCAAAAAGACAAGTTCACATTTCATTTGTGTCCCATGATTGACATTTGCCTTTATGTGTATCTCAACTTGGAACTTTAACGTTTAGTTTACAAATAATTGTTGGACATTTAATAGTAAAATGCACACTTTGCTCTGTGTGAGTTTTAAATTGTGATGAGTTCTTTTGTGTTAGAACACGGCTAATACTAGTGTCTGACCCAGGCCTCCATCCTCGGTACCTCCTTGAACTCATGACGCTCATGCTCACTTGTCTCTCTCTCTGGGTCTGTGTCAGCCAGAGAGGGCGCTGTTGATGGGACCCTCACTCCTGTTTCTGCAGCTGCTCTGTCCACAGATATTCATTGGAAGGGACCTGTTGGCAGCCCAGCAGCCACTCAAGCACAGGTCTAGGTTAGGGGGTAGGACGCCCCGCCTTTGGGGGCAGAGACTTCTGTCCTGTTGGCGTTTCTGATTTCCTGAGGGGTAGGTGGTCGGGCTTGGGAACGTTCCATTCCACCTTCAGAAGGCTGGCGAGTCGTCCTCGAGGGGTCTGATGTTTACACTTGGCATCCCTGTCTCCTCTAGACAAGTAGAACAACTCGTGTTATACATGAAGGCGGCGCAGCTGCTTGCCTCATCTTTGCATCTTGCCAAAGCCCAGATCAAATCAGGGAAGCTGAACCCATCCACGGCTGTCAAACAAGGTATGGAGCTCTGCCACGGGCATCACCGAGTAGTGTCGGTGACTTACTTGTTCCAGTAAGGGTTTATGGGAGTTAAGAAAGGAAATAGTAGGGGAGGTAGGTGCACAGTGGACTCCTGAAGTCAGGAGGACCCAAGTTCAAATCTGGTCTCTGTGTGACCCTAGGCAAGTCACTTAACCCCAATTGCCTCAGCCAAGGAAAAAAAAAAAGGAAAGAATATCCACTGTGCAGGAGATAGAGAAAAAAGTGTTAGTTATTTTAATCAAGAGAAAACCTTAGGAGGGAAATGGATTTTTTTAATCACGTTTTCTAAGATCGATCTTAATTTAGGGTAATGGAGTAGGAAGAGGCAAATCACGGGATCTTTTCCATTTCTAATACTGATAAATTTGTGCCATATCTTAACTTTTCCAGTTGTCAAAAATCTGAATGAGAGATATAAATTCTGTATCGCCATGTGCAAGAAACTTACAGAAAAACTGAATCGCTTCTTCTCTGACAAGCAAAGATTCATTGATGAGATCAATAGTGTGACTGCAGAGAAACTCATCTATAATTGTGCTGTAGAAATGGTAAGTGATCCTTGGCAGTTTTGCCCTTTGTGGGGTTTACATGGGAATGGACGAGGATCTCTGGGGCTTCTGCCTTTGAAGGTAGCCTGTTGACATGTATCGGTCATCTCTTCAGCACCATTTCTTCCTTTAAGAAGAATGGAGAGGATTGTCTTTACCCCGAGTCTGATGACTTTGTAATAGAATAAATCTAAAAGCTTTTGTTGCCTGATCATTAATATAATTTGTACATTGACTTCAAGAAGTACACTTGATACATACAGAGGTACTCTTGGCATTAGGAATTATCCAGATGAAAGAAGGCAATTCCTACTTTAATGATACTTACAGTCTATTGGGGGGTTCCAACAGCCCCAGCTAGAAGGGTTACATGGTCCACAGTAGGAAAAATCATTTGCTGTTCGGAGAATCAGAAAAGGCTTCGTGGAAGGGACAGCATCAGAAGTGGTTTTGAAGCACAGATAGTATTTTCATAGGCAGAATAGAAAGGAGGACCTTCTAGGAAAAAGAAGGAGCCAGAGGCCACAGGGTGGCCTAGCAAGGTCCCTGGGAAGGGGAGAGATAGGGAAAAGTGGGGGTGGGAGCCTTGAACAGAGAAGGGACCTGCTCGGCTCTGACCTTAGGAAAGATGTGCAGTGTTGTAGGGTTGCTCCAATGGATCCACAGTTGCATCCTTGGGAGCATCTCCGCCCAGGTGCATGTCTCAGTGCAGCCCCCTGCCCTCTGGGCCTGCACTGCTTCCCTTTGGCCCTCCATCTCCCCTTCCCCAAACTGGCTCAGCTGAGGACCTTCTGGTCCTCCCATCTCTGTCCTCTGGTCTCCTCATCCACTGACTGCTTCCAAGCACAGTATCTCTCCCCACCCAAACCCTCAATCTGATTCCTGTCCCCTCCCTGTTTTTGTGGCTAAGCTCCTTGAGAAGGCCGTCTCTAGGCCTTACTCTCTGCAGTCTAGCTTCCATCTTCCTCCTTTTCCAGGCTTTCTGTTTGTTGAACCTCAGCCTCCTTTTCTGGAGCTTTGTCTAGGTCGCGCCCTCTCCCTGGGGGGAGGAAGGTGTCCCCCACTTGTGATTGGAATCCCCTTTTTCTCCCTTTATAATATTTCTCTTATGGTCTAACTGGCTGCCACAGATTGGTCTCCTATCTGTCTCTGAGGCCTCGGGTTCTTATTTTATTGTCCAGCCCTTAGGGTGTCTCCTCCAAACTGGCCTTCCTGCCTTAGTCCCTTACCCATTGCCCTCAAAGATGTCGTCCTCTGTCCTCTCATTTACATGTCGTGCCCCCGGTGTCTCCCTCTCTTGGATGTCCAAGTATGGACCATGTCCCTCACACTTTTCCCTCCAGGATCAGACAGTCCTGCTTAGCGTTGGGAGGCCTCCCCGTGTGCCCCAGGACCCAGCCCTCTCATTTACTCTGAAGCGCCATCCTTGGCCCCCTTGCCTTAGTACCTTCTCTGAGACTTCTCCCAGGTTACTGTCTATGGCTTTTGAGCTTATTGTCTAGAGGAGGGAGCCAGGCTGTTCACTTTGCCACGCTCCATCCCAGCGCCAATCAGGATGTTGCCCTTAACACTGAATTCCTTGAGAGCAGAGGCTCTTTTCTCTTTGAATCCCAAGGCTTAGGACAGTCTCTAGCACATAGTAGGCACTTAGTACTGGCTTCTTGACCTGACTGTTCAGTTTGAAACGATGGCTTGTTACTTTTATGACAAACATTTTCTGCATTTTAAGTAGTTTGGCCGTGATAAAGCCATTAACAAAACACATGCTTTGACTTATCTAGACTTAGCAGAAATTTACAGGCTCAGATTTTGTTTTCAGATTACTGAAGTATAGAAACAAAATAAGTCACTTTTCTAATTGCCTGGTTTTAATATGAAAGATTATATGATCACCGTAACCAAAAATATATGTTGAAATGGAGATGTTGACAATGTTAGAAAAGGAAAAAAAGAACAAAACTTAAAAGTAAGATTTTGTGGTAAGTTTCTCACCATCAGGAGATAACCCTCTTCTCCAGCCTGTTTCAGGTAATTTTTGCTTCCTTACAACATGAAAGACTAATTGTACAGAGCAACTCTTGGTTCATTATAATTAAAAGATCTAAATGTAATTAGTTTAGAGATCTCTAATTTAGATATCTAAATCATAATGGGTCTATTAGCTACCCACAGATATGTTTAAAACCTATTTCATAATTCAAAGGCAAAGGAATAATATTTCTACAGTGGATACATTCTTAAGATTAGTTTTAAAAAATATTCTTCATCCTTTCCCTTCCATCCTCTTCCACAGATCCAGCCTTTATAACAAAAGATAAAAAAGAAGGGGGAGGGATCTTTGTTGAGCAAAATTAATCCACACATTGCATAATTCTGCTGCTTTCCTCAGTGTGCCATAGCCAAAGCCCCCCGCTTGTGTTAGGGAAAGAGAGAAGGCTCCTCCAGCCCTCTCACACTTAGCTGGTCTCACTGCACAAGTCCCTCCAAGCTGGACTTTGGGTGTTCCTGCTGGCTCAAAATGTGAAATGCATTTGTTTTAATTCCAAGACTCACAGCTGTCTTGTTTTAAATATATTTTATTTGCTTGGGATAGTCTGGAAAGTTTTGCTTTTCTCTTCTATGTCTAGGTGCAGTCAGCAGCCCTTGATGAGATGTTTCAGCAGACAGAAGATATTGTATATCGTTACCACAAAGCAGCTCTTCTTCTGGAAGGCTTAACAAAGATCCTGCAGGACCCTGCCGACATTGAAAATGTTCACAAATGTAAGTGGGTCTGCAGCTCTTCATCCTGATAAAACCATTGTCCCCTCTGACCCCAAAACTTTGAAGAGGCTATTAACTGGAAAAACAGCATATGTTCAGGGCACCAGACGATACAGTCTTGGTGAAAATGCTAGAAGGGAAGGGACTTAGATTCCACTAAGAGGGCACCTCCAGGTAGATTCAGTCGGTCCAATTCCATGAGGCACCTGCTCCATGCCAGGCTCTGCACCCCAGTGCTGGAGTTGCCCAGGAGGCAGTGCCCGTCTCAGGGCTTGAGTTAGAACAAGGTTGGCAGGTGCCCCAAGCAAATAGTGATGGGTCCTGGAGTCTCGAGTTGGGGCAAGGGAGGGAGGGTCGGCTCTCCTGGTTGATGACGTCTGTCCTAAAGGGAATGTTCTGGCTTTGCTTGCAGATAAATCTAGTATTGAAAGAAGGCTGTCTGCACTCTGCTATGGGGCGGTGACCGTCTATGAGCCATAGCCTCTCCCCTGGATTAAGCAGCAGTGACACAAGGGAGGTGGGGTCCACCAAAGAGGCAGAGAGGAACAAGGGCCCCCCAACTCCTGCTGTATTTGTAGCAAGGATCTGCCCATGGGAGAAGCCCCCTCCTCTCCCTGGGTTTCAGTCTCAGCTGAGTAAGCGTGACCCGATGCTGCTGGAGGGGGAGTCTCCTTCAAAAATTTGCCTCTCAGACTGCCAGGAAATGCCCGAGGCATCAAGTGGGAAGCCCTGGCCCGGATAGGGGCAGCTCCGACTCTTGGGGCAAGATTGGCTCAGGCCGAGCGTGTGTCCAGAAGGGGAAAGATGCCTTTTAAAGGATGAAGTTGTGCCCCGCCCCATCTGGGGTCCTGGATTTGATCTGATGTGGTACAGCTCGATCTCCTTCCAACCGATTTCACGTTGCACTAATTTACTAAAGCAATCGTATTGGACTTTGCAGAACTATTACTTTAACACCAGATAAGGCACAATGGACTTAACTCCAAAAAAGTTTCATTTTATTGTAAATAAACCCTTGGTGGAATTTCAAATGTAACTTCTAGGAGAATTTTAAACAGACTGTACAAACTTATCTTCATGTGATCTTTTGCCTTTTTTTTACCTGTTTGTCTACAGCTACCACTTTTTTCAGTAATGGAAATGTTTGGAGTTCCTGGTTGTTGTTGCTTTCCCTCTGCAAGGCTTGGTTGCATTTTTGTTGTGCATGCAGAATGTGCATTAATCAGCGCCTGGGGTCTCGGGGTGCTCCGTCTCCGGCTTCTTGGGCTGTATTGGAGCCAGTGCCGGGATTTGAGAGGGGGTTCTCCAGAACTGCCAGGCCCGAACCAAGGTCTTGAGGGAGGTGGTGTTTATACATCAAATTAACAAAAAAATCAGGGTCGTTTTTTCTTGTGGGGGTGGGGGCTCCCTCACCTGGGTGGGCACTTTTCATTTCAAGCTCAGTTCTTGCAGCTTACCAAATAGTAAGGCCTGGAGTGTTTAGGCAAGTTACCTGAAGACTCCTCTGGAGATGGTTCCAATATTGTATTTTATTTCGTTTTGGTTACTTAACTGCTTGAATACTTGAATAAACCATTCTCCAGAACAAAATCATTTTAATCCTTTTAGATAACGTGGTCTGAACTCTTTGACAAAGTTGTACAGTAGCTCTGGCATCGATAGCGTTTTAGTGTACTGATGAAAACCATGAGTTTCTCTTTACTTTGACAAAGTAATGTAATTTTTACCTTATTTATCTGTATGAAATTCCAACAGTTAATTTGAACGTTTATTTATATAATGTTTGTATTTTTAGGTCTTTAATACAGTGTTTCTACCTCTCATTTGTAACAGCATGCATTCTTCTGGAAACTAGGGAATAACTCACTGAACTGTTGTGTGAGAGCCTTTTTATTAGCGCCTGTATAAATGTATATTAAGGGAAAATAAAACTGACAACGGTTTCTAGGTGCAGTTTGGTCTCTTCCAAAACTTGATTCCTGACAGACGGGTAAGCTACTTGTCATCCTGGATAATAGTGTATGTGTGTAACGTTATCTATGTATCTCTAGGGTTCACAAAACACCTCACACATGTTTCCATTTGGTCCTCATGCTCTAGGAGTTAGGCACTTTTATCCATATTTTGACAGATGAAACCCTTCCTCTCTTCCTGTCCAGAGAGACCATTTTCCTCCTCCTGATAACAGGATGGTGAAATCCTGCTGTAGTAGGATTTTGTCCTTAGGGGACAAGGGATTGTTCTTGCAGCATCCTGTAACGTTCCCGACTGTGGGAACCATGATTCCACAGGGACGACTAAAACCTCATGAGGAGCCCACCCTCCTCTCCAGCTCGGAGCTTTGTAGAACATTTGCCTCCATCTGGCCTCTTCCTCCAGCTTTCCCTGTCTTTGACTGGGGGAAGCTTTGGTCAGCCGCATCCTTCCAGGCTCCCTATTCCCTCTGGTAACAGTCAAGGGGTCTAGGGAGTGAATTTAGGGTTAGGGTTAGGGACCGTCTGGCGTCCCCTTGGCCTACATAGTTCAGCGTCGCTTGTCTGGGGATTCTCACCTTCGTTTTGTCAGCCTTAATGGCTCCTGCTATCCCAGGTTTTGTGGACTCAACCCCTAAAATTCAACATGTATGGACCATGTCCTCCCCCATCCCAATCTCCCTTAACCATTTTTCTTATTATAGGATCACCTCCCTGAGGGCTCTCAAGTACTGGGGGGAGGGGTGGGAGAAATTTATTTGGGTTTCTGGAGGGAAGAGCAGGTCATAGCTACCATGTAGCTGCTATTAGGAATTTTGGTTTTTTTAGTGATATTTTCATTAATATTATTGTGTACAGTTTTCTGGCTCAGCTCTTTCCCTCTGCATCAGTTCTTACAAGACTGCCCGTGTTTCTCTGAATTCCTCCTATTTGTGGTTACTGGAGTATAATGGTATTCAATTACAATTGTAACCTCTTCAGAAGCAGCTTTTTTGCTTCGTGGTATGAACCCATTTTTCTCTCCTTTTCCAGATCGCTAAGCACCAAAGAGAAACATAAATATAAGGCCCAAGGAGTGTGGAGAGCCTCCAAGCCCTGCCATGAAGGAGTCACCAGGGAATGGGGCTGGTGGGGTGCTATAAAAGGCTTGGCAGGGTCTCTGGCTGGTGGGGGGAATCTCCGGAGAAAAGGGGGCAGGGACCTATGGGTCATAAAGGGGTTCCCCAGAGCCAGCCTGCTCTGATATTTAACATCTGGAGTCAGCTGCTCAGGGTCTGGCCTGCAGAGCCGCAAGAGGACACGAGTGACTTGTTCTGAACATGGTTCCTGCCCCCTTAATGGCTGAGATAAATACTTGGCAGTATCCATCTACCAAGAAGAACAAAAAAGGAAAGAAAAAGATTTCTGGGCGTTTCTGGCCCCATATTGTGAGAAAATAACAGAAGCAAGAAAGATGAAGGGACTAGATTGAGACCATCACAGCACCTATGATTTATTGAAATTACTTCTGATTTATTGAAATTACTTCCGATTTAATGCTAATATTTTGAGTTCAGTGAATTCTGTTCTAAATGCTGAGTGAATTTTTGAGCCTTTAAAAGTAACGAGAACAAGATTGGGGATCCCAAGCAGGTGGAGATAACATGAGCTAAAGAGTTATGGTTTGGGAGGGAATGGAATTAATCTATATTTCTATATTGGAAGCCTGAAGGCTGCTTCTAAGGATTTCATACATTATAAGTTGAAATGGGCTGTCAGAGCTCTGCCCAGAGAGGCGCAAATCCTTACACCTACAGTGTCTCCTGGCTTTTGACAGTAATTGTATTTTGCACCAACTATTGAAAAGAACCCTTCCTTTCTCCCTGAAGAGTCCATCCTCAAATAAAGGGCAGCCATCACTAGCTACTGCCCGAGATCTCCAGGCAGAGTGATCTTTCTCATCTTCTTCCCAAAACATGTTGCTGGAATTGCCAGGAATGTGGTTGCCCCGGGAGAGTCTCAGGGCAGACTGGCCAGAGCTCGCTGAGGAGTTCTTCCAAGCTACTTCCTTAGAGCCCAGACAGACAAAAGGGGATTTCCAAGAGAACCGGAGGAGGATGTGCTCTCAATGCCAATTGCCCCTAGCTGCCTCCTCCTGGCCAAGAGGGACTCGTAGAAGGGACTGGCTTTGCTTCCTGTAGATCCATTGGGCTTCTGCAGGGAAGGCAGAAGCCAGGAGAATTAGCTGGGCACGAAGCAGAACTCCAGGGAACGGGCTGGAGCAGAAAGGCTTCCTGTTGGGCAGCCGAGACGGCCACAACGCAGGTGATGCTCCTGACACAAACATTTTGCTCAGAAGTCCAGCCCTCGTCCTGCTGCCAGGGAAAATCAAGGGTACTTTGTGTTGTTTGGAGAAGGAACACGGGAGGTGAACATAGAGCTCTTCCTTGGCTATGTGGCCTTCAGTCACATTTCCCCCTCTACATCATTCCTTCCTCCATTAGCACCCACCCAATGTCAGGTACACGGTGACAAAACAAAAAAGAAAACCCCTAGTCTAGAACGTGAGAACACAGACTGATTTTTGCCTCTGAATCCCCAGCACCCAGCACCTGCCAGTATAAAATTGTTGGATGAGGAGGGAAATATATCGAAAATCGTCACAAAAGAAATAGTTTTTTCTAATGCTTTGTCAAGATGAGATGACTCAGTTTTTATAATGTTTTATCTTTTGTATTTAAATCAGTTTTTTTTTCTCTCTATCCAATAAGCGTAGCTTCAGTACCATTGATGGCCTATAGCTTTGACTGTAAGGTAAAGATTAAAGATTTCATCTATTATATAAAGGATGCAGAGGGAGGGTAGAGCAATTAAGACAATAACTGCAGGTATAATTGTTCAAATGGTTTCCACTTTGTGGACCTCTATGGTGCTAGTATGTGCTAATTTTTTTGTGAGTATAAGAATTAACACATAAAGCACTTATATTGGGATATAGGGATAGGATAGGAACTAAATCTCTGCTTCCACTGGTAGAGAGAACTCCCAAGTGTTCCCAAGGAGTGAGGATGCTCCCCTCACCAATGCAGGTTTGTCCTTCCCCAAAGTTATGTTTTTTTTTTTTAAGAGTCTTTTTAAAGAATGATCTAGATGGGGTAGGCGATGGATAGAGTGCCCGTTTGGGAGTTAGGAGAACCAGAGTTCAAATCCAGTCTCAGAGACTTCACTTATTCCCCTTACTAAAGGCTCAAATTCACTCAGCATTTAGAACAGAATTCACTAAGGTGAACTCAAACTATTAGCATTAAATATGAAGTAACTTCAGTAAGTCAACAGATGCTGAATCTAGTCCCTTCACCTTTCTTGCTTCCATTCTGTCTTCTCCCAGGGTGGGGCCAGAAACCCCAGAAGCCTGTGTGACCCTGGGTACTTAACTCTGGCTTTATGTAAAGTAAAATAAAAGTTACCTCGAGCCCTTAGACATGAAACAGCTCAGCTAAGCTCTTGGATGTGCGTCTGGGATTCTTACAGCTTCTCCATCCCGGTTAATCCAGGCTGCTTAGGGGCTGGTCGGGCCACAGGCCGTGGGCACTGTCCTGGCTCTCTGGGCTGCCGAGGATGGGGTCGCTGACTTGCCCTGCGGGGGACGCTGGTCAGTCTCATCTCTTGCTAGGAGACAGATCTCTCACTTTGCACTTCTGTGGGATTCTGGTCAGCCTTCTAAGTGGGGCTGGGCAGGGCCGAAGAGTCTCCAGCTGATTTTCTTTATTTTGGCCCATTTTTTAAAGCATTTCTGGAGTGTTGGTGATGGACTCCTCCACCTCCCAACATGCTGACATCTCCCCACCATCCTCACCCCTATTTTACAAGGTTCTGTTTTGTACCATGGTTGTTTAGGCTCTTATCTCCCCGAACCTTAGAAAGGCCAGAGCCATCTCCGTGCTTCCTGATTTGTATCAGACTACTGCCCCCCCATAGGGCTCTGGAGGAGAGCATCCTCCTCCACATCCAGGTCATCTGCGTGTCATGGAATCGCCTCCCTGCCATCCTGAGGGGCAAGCAGCCTGCTCTGAGCAGATCCTGTGTCCCCCCCTTCCGTGGGTCACCACTCCAATCCCAGCCCTTGGCCCTTCTCACTTGGCTCCGACTTCCCGAATTCCATCCAATTGTTCTTCCCCACAACTGTCATAGTGATGCTCCCCAAAGTCCCAGTGACTCCCTATTGAATAAACCATCAGCTCCTCAGCTTAGCATTGAAGGCCTCTCAGTTTGGCTCCTAAATACTTTTGCCATTTATCTATCACTTTCCTAGACATTCCAGCCAACTACACGCTGCTCCCTGAACTGGCCTCCATGCCATTGCCCAAGCGATGCCCAGAAAGCCTTCCCTTCCTTAGTTCTGCCTCTTAGAAGGCTGCTACCTCCTATGGGAAGGAAGCCTTTATCTTGTAGTAGTTGTCAGCATTCTCTCCCTTCTCTTTTCGTGTACATTAGGCGTTTTTTACCCAGGAGAACTTATGAATTTTTTTTTTTTTTGGAAAATTTAGAAATGATAATTTTGAAAAATTTTTGATAACTTATATTTATTCAAAAACATTATTCTGAGAAGGCTGCATCGGACTACCAAGGGGCTGTTATCTGAAAAAAGTTAAGAGCCCCCATCAAACCTGCTCTCTCTCCCAATAGAATATAGGTTCCTAGATAGGGCAGGGGCTATTTCTTCCATATCTCCATACATACATATCCTTAGTGTTTACTGATGTATTTGTTGATTTGGACCAACTGAGGGGAAAGAGACTTAAAAATTCTCTCATTTCCTCAGGATAGCAAATTCCTTCCTACAAAACAGGAAAAGAAATAGAAGCCGGCTTCTAGGAGAAAGGCTGCTTTCCTGGCTTAGGCTGAGGGGGGAGAGGAGTTGAGCGGGGGTGGTGGGCCCCACACACTGTCTGGGTGCCCGGATGCTGAGGCTATCCTCAGCCAGCCTTCTTGAAGGGCTAAAAGTGGCCTCCTGCCTGGAACATCCCGGGTTTTACATTCAGTACAGGAACTTTCCGCCAGCTCCACATTTAAGGAGTGAAATTAGGCTGAATTTAGCCACAGGCTGATTTGTTTCTTGGGGGGTGGAGGTGGCCCATCAGTGAGAATCTCAGCGGATGCTATCAGTGAACGGCGGCTCCAGCTTGGCCCTCCGCCCTGGCCCAGGAGCCAACATCCGCCTCATGGGGGACTGGCCAGAGAGGGACAAATTCAATCCGGTCCGGATTGGCCCCAGTATTCCCTCTGGGAGGGGAGGGAGTGTGGGGATGTGTCCTTTGAAAGGGATCACCTCGAGGGTCACAGATTTAGAGCTGAAAGGGCCCCCCGAGGCTCCCTAAGCCACCCTCTCACTTAGAGATCAGGGAGACGAGGCCCAGGGAGGTTGTGACTTGCCAGAGGTTGCCCACGGAGGATTTAAACCAGAACTAGCACCCTTTCCACTGAGCCACCTCGCTTCTGACTTGTGTCCATGTCCTGGAGCTTTTGACAGCTTACAGACCATCTTCAGGCTCTGAAGGACTTGCTAATGGAATTAAATTTCACTGTTAATCCTGGAAATCCCTCCAACAGGGCGCACGTTTGCTAAGGCTGGCCTTTAGTGACTGACATTCCTAGAACATTTGCACGAAGAGGGTGGCAGTGTGCCCTAGTGGGTAGGGAGCTGGCCTTAAAATCAGAAGGCCGGAGATCAGAGGGTTATAACCTAACATCATCATCTTCATTATTATTTTTTAAATTTACATGCTATAATTAATATAATTTGTTTAGAATTAAATAATTTCTATTTTATATAATTTTATTAACAATATAATAAATTTATAGTTAACCTATAGTTATTAATATATTATTTTTATTAATAATAATCATTAATACTAATAATAGCCAGCAGTTAGATTGTGCTTACTATGTGCCAGGCGCTGGGCCAAGTGCTTCACAACTAGAATTTCATTTGATCCTTACAACGGCTCTGGGAGGTAGGTGCGCTTCCCATTTAAGATGGGGAAACCGAGGCAAGCAGGCGATCAGCTTTGTGCCCGGGCTCACCCAACTAGAGTGTCTGAGGTTGGATTTTACTTGGATGTCTCTCACACAGAACATTGTTACATGTGTATAAGTTGTCTAGATGTGTAGGTGGGATCACAAGTGGTAGGGATGAATGAGGCCGGAGGTCTTGCCCACCCTCCAGGAGCACCCGAAAGGGGCTGTTCCTGCTCCCCCGCGCCAGCTTGGGCGCGGGGGTGACCGGGGACCGAGGGCCGGCTGCCAGCGCTTCCCTCTAGTCTTCAGGACAGGGATTGGGCTAGCAGGAAATATTTCTCCCTTCTCTCGGGTCTCTGGTCCACGGGACGAGTCCTTCTCTGAGGCTTCTGGTCAATAAACATTTATTAAGCCCCTCCTGTGGGCCGGCCCCAAGCGCCGAGGACGCCCTCCAGGGCCGCGAAGAAAACCCGGGCCGGACCAGTTCCCCTCCTCGCGTTCTGTCCTCACGACCCCAGGGGAGAGGGGCCCCGGAAGAGGTACAAGAGCGCCCCCCTCAGGCCCCGGGGTGCCACCCACAATGGCTGCCTTACTGGGCCTGCTCCCGCGGCCCCAGCACCGATGGCCCAGACCCCTCCGCGGCGCGGTCCCACTGGGAGCCTGGGAAGGCCTGGCTCCGGCACAGCCATCACCATCCTGCCCGCCGGGCAGGGCCCGCTCATGGCCCAAGCAGGCTCCGAAAGGCGCAGGCCACCGGGGGTCACGCAAACAACCGGGGCTCCGGCCTCTGCCACGCGGCCCTCCCACGGGCGGCTCAACAGGGAGTAAGTACTTAGGGTGCAGGAGGCGCCCGGCGGGGGCTCGCGGAGCAAACGTTCGCCCTCTGAGCCGCTGTGCCGTGACCGCCCCGCCCCCCCGGACTCACCTGGCAGGCCAAAGCCCGGATGGGGGGGGGGGAGGGAGGGGTCGCCCTGGGGCCGCTCCCTTCTGTGAACCGCCCAGCTCCCAGGCCCCCCCTCCCCCAGGACCACGTCCGAAAGGCGGGGTGAGCCCTCCCCGCATTTATAGCCTCCACAGGTCGCTGTAGGCGGAGGAACCCCCGCCCGCCCCCTCCCCCCAATCGGCAACAGCCGTTGCAGCTCATTGGTCCAGGCCCCGCTTGGCGGGCTCCGTGGGGCAGCTATGGCTAGGGAGGGGGAAGGCGTCATTATCCCAGCTGGGGGGGCCTGGGGCTGGGCAGGAAAGGTGTGGGCTGAAAGGGCCCTCTCTTAGCTGGAAAGGGTGGTCGGTGGTCCAAGGGGCCGGGATACTGTGGGGAGGGGGTCACCTGAGCCCGGAAGAGGGTTAATGTGGCTCCCAGGGTTTCCGGCCGGAGGGATCCAATTTAACCCTGCCATTTTGCAGATGAGAAGCGGAGGCTTTGAAGACATCAATCCCATGTCATTTAGAGTCAAAGGCAAGCCGAGAAATAGGAGCCATCCCACCCAAAGGCAGGAACTTGTCAGGACTTTTAAAACAAGAAGGAAAAGCCACCAGCTTTGGGCTCTACATCCACTGTCTCCAATTCCCAGCCTTAAAACTTAAATATCAATCAAATAATCAAGCATTTACTCCTCTTGTTTTCTATCTTCCTGGATTCAAACCTGGCCTCTGACACTTCCTAGCTGTGTGATCCTGGGCAGGTCACTTCACTCTGAGTGCCTCAGTTTCCTCATCTGTCAAATGAACTGGAACAGGAAATGGTAACCGCCTCCAGGATCTTCATCGAGACAACTCTGTGTGGAACAGAGAGAGAAGGTGAAGAACTTACAGGAACATGTGAATTCTTTTTCTGTATTTCATTTTCATTATTTCTGTGTTTCCCCTATGAACTGTATAATAATGCAGGCCCATCTGTACTTGAGCCTTGGCCAACTATAAACATATTTACTTCACCTGAGCCGATGACATTTATCGATATTTAGTCCATTAGCTTGACCACTGTCTATCTGAAGCCTGAGGGCCTGATTTTCTGTTTCCCAGAGATCAGGTGATTTTGGGGAAAGAGAAACCTTCCATTCCAATCTCTCCGGATAGCAACAACCAATTAGATGCCTCCTCCCCTTCTCAGTGCTCTCTCAGATGTAATCTCTTGTATAAAAGCTGTGTATCTTTACTACTTCTTTAGGTCTCCTACCAGGAGCTTTCTCTTTTCCCTATCTGATGATAGGATGGCTTACCCTCCGGAGGTATAATAAACGACCTTTCTGCTTTCTATTTTGAGTGATCTCTGAGTAGTCATTTTGGGTAAGGGTCTTCTACATCCCACACAGTTGGGGGCTCTCCGGGATGCAGTCTTTGGGGGAGACGGCTGTGCACCCCGGAAAAGGATAGGGGCCCACGGAGTAGTTTTCTCCATGGTCTCTGGCTCTAGGTGAGCAGCCTCCCTCCCTCTTAAACGACCCGAGGCAGAGGTACTCGGTGGAAAGCAGAATTGAAGATTGAAGATTGAAGGAAGTAGAGTCCTGATGGCTGGCATTTGCAGCCTGAAAGATGTATACATGTGAAAACTCAAGGTAATGCTCTCAAGGGTCTGGGAGTCCATTGGCTGGGTCGAGGGAGACCCCGAGGGATTAGCCCTCCTAAATTTGTTTTCGGTGTGGACTGCTGTCGACCCCAAAGATAAAGGACTTTCCTGAGGAGACCCTTGGGGGGCTGCGGGACATGAAGGGAAGGGCCTTCGCCAACACCCGGGCTGGGTCCAGGGTGGTAAAATGGGATAGAAGCAGTCCAAGAATTTGTATCAGGACATTAGCTAGGAAATTCGAGACTGGGATGAACTTCCCAGATATAAAAGGGAAAAAAAAACCTGGGAGAACGTTTTCAGGACTTAAATCTGTATGTAAAAGGTGAAAATAGAGTTTTGAAAAGGTGTGTCTGTGTGTGTATTTCTGCTTTGCATTGTTTTTGTTCTGTGTTAAAAGTTAGCAAGCTCGTAAGAGATAAGAATTCAGCCTCTGTGTTACAGGCTTAGAAAAATATCAGGCTGAATTGTGGGAATTGGAATTCATTCAGAGTAGTAATTCTTTCAGAGTGGCTCAGAATGTATTGGTCTTAGATCATGGTAAGGTAATTTGGGAACTAGTTTGGGCTTCTCTCTCTCCCTCTGCCTCTGGCTGACTGCAGCAGCTTTGCAGGAAGAGGGGGAGAGAAAGGGAAAAAGAAAAATAGATTGAAAGTTTGGAAAGTTTTGAGAAAATAGAAGAGCAGTGTGCTATCTATCACTTTAAAAGCTCCTGTAAGCAAGAAGTCTGTTATCAGAACTCAGGCTTGTAGAATCCAGCCAGAAGGGGAAAAATCTCAAGGTAAAGAAAGGATTGGTGCTTAACTCTTTCCTGGCTTACTAAAGAAAAGAAGTTTGAATGGAATATCTAGGTAGATTTTAGGAAATTTCACAAACTAAAGTACTGGTTAATTTAAAAAAAAAAAACTTTAAATTGGTATGTGTGTTAAGATTGGAAACAAGAAATTGTAGATATTGGAAGAGAGGAATAAAAATAGAGTAAGACATTGTTGGTGGAATTGTGAATACATCCAGCCATTTTGGAGAGCAATTTGGAACTATGCTCAAAAAGTTATCAAACTGTGCATACCCTTTGACCCAGCAACGTTACTACTGGGCTTATATCCCAAAGAGATCTTAAAGAGGGAAAGGGATCTGTATGTGCCAAAATGCTTGTGGCTGCCCTGTTTGTAGTGGCCAGAAGCTGGAAAATGAGTGGATGCCCATCAATTGGAGAATGGCTGGGTAAATTGTGGTCTATGAATATTATGGAATATTATTGTTCTGTAAGAAATGACCAGCAGGAGGATTTCAGAAAGGCCTGGAGAGACTTACACGAACTGATGCTGAGTGAAATGAGCAGGACTGGGAGATCATTGTACACTTCAACAACAATACTATATGATGATCAGTTCTGATGGACCTGGCCATCTTCAACAATGAGATGAACCAAATCAATTCCAGTAGAGCATTAATGAACTGAACCAGCTATACCCAGCGAAAGTACTCTGGGAGATGACTAAGAACTATTACATTGAATTCCCAATCCCTATGTTTTTGCCTGCCTGAATTTTTTTTTTTTATATTTCCTTCACAGACTAATTGTACAATATTTCAGAGTCCAGTTCTCTTTGCACAGCAAAATAACGGTTTGGACATATAAACTTATTTTGTATTTAATTTATACTTTAATATATTTAACATGTACTGGTCATCCTGCCATCTAGGGGAGGGGATGGGGGAAGGAGGGAAAAAATTGGAACAAAAGGTTTGGCAATTGTCAATGTTGTAAAATTACCCATACATATAACTTGCAAATAAAAAGCTATAATAAAAAAAAAAAGAAGGTAATAAAAAAAGAGTAAGAGAGGTAATAGCTGAACACAGGGGCTCTGACATGTTGGACTTGTGGGAAAACTAGATATGTTTCTAAAAATGTCTCAGGAGAAGAAAGAAAAATCATCATTAGCAAGTTTGCTTTCATGGAATTAGAGAACAGAAAGTTTAAGAAGGCCAAACCGGGTAATTGTTTGTAACATTTGATTAAGAATTTTGACAGTGCAGTGCATCAACTCGAGCTTCAACCCATTACAACTTACTATATTTTAAAGAGGTACTATAATTTTGAAATTGGGGGAAATAATTTTACTGTTGCCTTGCACATGCTAAATTTATTCTGAGTATAAAATCTTAATAATTGTTTGAATATTGTGGCCTTTACAACTGAAGAGAAAAACTTTTTTTTTTTTTTTTGCTTTATTGTTTGGTTGAACTTCAAATTAAAATATAGGTTATTAAACAAAATGTCAGTAGCTTACCTTAGGGGAGGTCGTGTTTGCATCTCCCTACTTAAATGGTATGTTGCTTTCTAGAAGTATTGGATAATTTGTAAACTATATTATAAGTTTTATGAAATTTGGATCAAAATTAGTTGTGAATCTTGAAATTTATAATTTTTAAAAAGTTGATTTAAAGACAAGAGAAAAGAAAGATTGATTTACAAAAGCAATTAATAGTTTAAATGGAGCATCTAGTCAGAAGGGTTACTGGTTTGGGAGTGTTTAAAGTATGTCGGAGAAGGTTTGAGTAAGTAGGCTTTGGGAGGAGGAGAGAGAGAGAGAGAAAGGGATCGGAGAATGAAGGTGATTTAAGAAGGATTGATTAGTAGGAGCAAATGATTCCAAGAAGAAATCAGTGGGAAAAAGAAGAAACTGATTGGAAAGGGTAGTTACAGAGAGACGGCTGTGAGACGGATGTGTTTTTGCAGGGGGAGAGCAGCAGAGCAACAGTGGAAAGCTGCAGCCACTTTTGGCTGAAGAAAGCAAACTATGATTTAAAGGGACAGGCTGCCCTTACAAGATATTAATTGATTGAACATTTGTTTTAGATACATGATGATTATGAATATTAAACAATATGATCAGAAATGTTATGTATCGTTTGAAAGGGTTATTTCAAAAAAAGTTTAATTGATGTTTTCAAAAACTTTTCAGATTCTTTTATGTGAAAATGGGAAGTTTTAATTAACTGTATTGATGCCAGTTATCTGAAAGGGACTCTGAGAATAATAGTTTTTGCCTTCATCCTTTTGAAAATGTTTTTGTTGTAAACAATATGTAGTTTCTGTGTATTGGGTATTTTAAAAGCAAAATGATTGGTATAATATTCAACTTATTCAAGATTCAACATCTACTTGGGTATGTAAGAATTGTGTGCATTTTCTGGGATAAATTTCTTACTGTTACCGATATAAGGTTATGGGAAATATCTGTTTAGGACATTTCTGAAACTTGGTTAATAGAATTTGTTATTACAAGTAAAATTCTTTGGACTTATAATTAATGCTATTTGGGAGTTTTACAGCTCCACATTCTGACAGTGAGACAATTAACAGGAGTAAAAATGAATTAAAGCTATATTATCCTGTTTTGCTGAAAGTTAAGTTTTAACTGCTTATGTTATGTTATAGTTATGTTCTTGCATTTTTTATTCCTGTGACTGATTTCTATGATCAGAACAATGGTCAATAGAAACTGTTAATGCAATTCAATTATGTCATACCTTGTTGTTTCCAACCTGGTTATATGCAATCGTTATATCCTAAATGCTTAGGCAAATAAGTGTTTAGCCTAGTCATCTGCCTGTTATTGGACATTTGTGTTTTGTTTTTTAAAACCTTTTAAAAGGTTTCTAAATGATAAGAGGACAATTAACAATGGTCTGTGAAATCTAACTGCTGTTTTATTTATTGGGAATATAGCTGACAGCCGTTTGCCTGTCTTGTGAAACAAACTCAGTTTCTGGTGAATCAAGTCTTTCTATCTCAGACTGTTCTAACCTTGTTAGATTTGGGTTTTTTTTTATTGTTCTAGATTTAGGTCAAATAACAGATTATTGAACCTCTTCTGTGACATGAATCGGCCCATCTGAAGCTTAGATTGACGCCATACCCGCACCCTGCATGGATTGAGAGCCTTCGCCCATTTCTCAGCCCGAAGCAGTTTAGATTGAGACCATCGCCCCTGCTCCTGTTGTAATTTGGACTGATATGGGGGAAGTGGGAAAGTGGTTGTAAATTATTGTTAAACTGTATTACTGTGTGTTAAGATTTGGGATGGAAATTGTTACATTGTGTAATTGTTGCTGTTATGGATATAGAGGAGCTTCATATGTGGGATGGTTAATTGATGCTTTAGCTTTGAGATCCCTTATTCTGTTGGAATTGCTCTGGCAGACTATTCTCTGATTGCCTGTTTTTAGGAAATCTCCAAGATATAGATACCTGTCCTGGGACTGGCAGTCTCCAGCCCTGTAACCCCAGTTTCTTAATTGGTATCTCTGCATTCTCAAAGGACGTTTCAGGCTCTAAAGTTTGGAGTTTGTCTGCCTTGGTGGTCTAACTGTGCATGCTCTGATAGCTCTGCTCAGAGATCTGTATCCTAGTAGCAGCCCTGTCCCTCTGGGTGGAGCTACTCCAAGCTTCACCCTTCTCCCCTGGAGTGGGATGCCCCTCTGACTGGGCAGCATGACTGTCTCAAGCCCTGCGACTCCCTATACAAGCAGAAGCTGAGTTAAGTGCACAAATGACTGCAGACCACCTAACACAGTGAACCGTCCATCTCAACCTGGATTCTCTGGCTGAGATGAGGGCCTTTGTACTGCTGATAACTCTGGGCTTGTCAGGAAGACAACCCCAAAGGAAGGTTGCCCTTGCCATAAGTTCTTACATTGGGTTGGTGAACATTATGGTGCTGAGACCTCCCAGGTATCTAGGGGAGATAATTCAATAATTCAGATATTCAGAAGGAAAGTGTGTAATGTGCCTCAGTTTCCCTAGATTGTCATCTTTGTTAATTTATCTTTTTTTTTATGTCTGCCAAATGCCAATCTGTTCTGTGATAACTGTTTCTAAGATAGTTGGTGGAAGCTATTTTTATGATAGGGACTTATTGCAATCAGTGGTATTATCCTATTGCCACTATGTCTACTCTGTATAATTACATTAGTAACCAGAATAGTTCAACGGTCCCTATCAAAAGTATTGCATATAGAAGATGCTATTAAAATAATGATTCTTCAGAGAAAAGGCTGGAATGTATTAGAGAGGGATGATCTTGATGGTGAACTTGATAAACACTGTATAGATATGTTAACTGATTTTGAACAGTGTGTAAGTTCTTCATAGGAATATGATAAGAATCATTTACATATAACAAGGGGGGAATTGTGTGGAATAGAGAGATAAGGTGAAGAACTTACAGGAATGTATGAATTCTTTTTCTGTATTTTGTTTTCATTATTTCCATGTTTCCCATATGAGCTGTATAATATGTGCAGGCCCATATGTACTTGAGCCTTAGCCAGTGATATCTGAAGCCTGAAGGCCTGATTTTCTGTTTCCTAGAAATCAGGTGATTTTGGGGAAATAGAAATCTTCCATTCAATCTCTTGGGATGGCAACAGCCAATTAGATGCCTCCCCCTCCCCTTCTCAATGCTCTGTTACTTTTGATGTAATCTCTTGTATAAAAGCTGTGTATCTTTACTACTTCTTTAGGCCTCCTACCAGGAGTTTTCTCTTTCCCCTGTCTCGTGATAGGACGGCTTATCCTCCGGAGGTATAATAAACGACCTTTCTTCTTTCTTTTTGAGTGATCTCTGAGTAGTTATTTTGGGTAAGGGTCTTCTACATCCCACATAATTCCAAACGGGATCATGAAGAGTTGAACACAAATGAAAGATGACTGAACAATATCACGTTTCACTTTGCTAGATGTTGGGACACAAAGAAAGAAATGCCTCTCTTGCCTCCTGTCCTCACCCCCCAAAAGCACTCATATTCTTTTTTTTTTTTTAAATTAAAGCTTCTATGAACGTTTATTTTTATATTTTGGGCAGTGTGATTGTATAGTCCTATATTTTTATGTATAGTTGCAATTTCCTGGAATTTACTATTTTAAAAAGCTTAATTTTTTTTGTGAATAAAGTTGCAATTTTATTGTAAAAAATAGCTTTTTATTTTATTTTAGAATTTATATACCATTTTAATTTAAAAAATAATAGCTACCATTTTAGTGCCCTTAACATAAGTTATCTCATTTTAAAAAAATATTTCTTTAAAAAAATTTTTTTTTTAGAAAGTTAAGCTTTTTATTTTCAAAACCTATGCAAGGATAATTTTTCAACCTTAACTTCTTGCAAAACCTTGTGTTCCAATTCTTCCCCCACCCCTTCCCCTAGATGGCAAATAATCCAATATATATTAAACCTGGTAAAAATATATGTTAAATCCAATATGTGCACACATAAAATTATCTAAGCATTTATATTCTATCAGAGGGAGATGTACCTATGTATAAAGGACACACAGAAGATTACAAGTTAATCTAGAGGGGATTTTAGAGCAGCACTATTACCTGGTGGATGGGCCAGGATAAATCACCTGCCAAAGGTGGTGCTTGAGTTGAGTTTAAAAGGAAAGCAGAGATTTTAAGAAGTGAAGGTGGGGAGGGTTGTGTTCAGTTAAATCATTACTCACCTGGAAGGTTCGATCCCCAGCATCTCCAGTGTATTTGTTTTGCAGGTACAGTAGCTAGAGCATTGGGCCAAGATGTGAGTTCAAACCCTGACTCAGACACCACTGGTGTGACGATGGAGAAATTCTCAGCCTGCTTTTTTCATCTGTGAAACAAGGTGGAGGAGAGGGGGATTGGAAAAGAGTGTAAAAAAGGGAAAAGGACCCACGTGTGCAAAGATATTTGCGGCAGCCTTCTTTGTAGTGTCAAGAAACTGGAAACTGAGTGGATGCCCATCGGTTGGGGCATGGCTGAATGAATTGTGGTATATGAATGTTATGAAATATTATTCTGTAAGAAAAGATCAGCAGGATGATTTCAAAGAGGCCTGGAGAGACTTACAAGAACCGATGCTGAGTGAAATGAACAGAACCAGGAGATCATTATTCACGGCAACAAGATGATCAATTCTGATGGGGATTCAAGGCAGTTCCAATGATCTTGTGATGAAGAGAGCCATCTACACCCAGAGAGAGGACTGTGGGGGCAGAAGGTGGATAACAACAGAGCATTTTCACGTTTTTTGTTGTTTGCTTGCATTTTGTTTTCTTTCTCATTCCTCTCCCTCCCTCCCCCCCGTTTTGATCTGATTTTTCGTGGGCAGCATGATATCTGTGGAAATGTATAGAAGAACTGCACTTGTTTAATATTTATTGGATTACTTGCCATCTAGGGGAGGAGGTAGGGGAAAGGAGGGAGAAAAAGTTTGGAACACAAGGTTTTACAAGGGTGAATGTTAAAAATTATCTGTGTACATGTTTTGAAAATAAAAAGCTAAAATAAAAATTAAATGAAAAATAAACAAAAAAGAAATAAGTGGGTTGGTCTAAAATTTCTTCCAGCTCTATTCTATGATCCCTCATTGGCTGAATAGGTAGGCCAAGAATTCTCTTTAAACTCTTTAAGGGTAAGAATTGTTCTGTTCTGGTCGGTATTCCCAGGACTCAGCAGTATATCTGGCACATAGTAGGCCATTAATAAATCCTTTTGCAATTGAATTGAATCGAAACGTTAAATTCCCTTTTATTCTATTTGTACTTTCCCACAGGGATGAGGTATTTGCTTTTAGGGGGAAAAGCAGACTAACCTCAGCCCTGTGTCCAAAGATGTGCTGACAAATGTTTAACAACCGGCTCTTCAGGGGAACCTAATCATAAGCATGACATATTTTTTAAAATTAATTTTTAATAGCTTTTTATTTACAAGTTATATGTATGGGTAATTTTACAGCATTGACAATTGCCAAACCTCTTGTTCCAAGCATGACACATTTTAAAATTTAATCTGCATTAACATTTTCTCCACGACTTTCTTAAGTCTGGATACTCAACAAAATAATAAATCAAAGCTTGCTTTGAGCTGTTTGCCAGTTTCTGAGGAGGTATAAATACTTACAATGAACATTTAACAATCGGCTCTCTGGTTCTATGAAACTGATTCACACCGATTCCAATTCATTCCTGTCAGTGTCAGAAAGGAGTTTGCCTGTAACTGATCTGGAAAAATCAAAGGAGGAATAGGGTGGGTGCTGTTACCCCAGAAGGCCACAAGGTGGCAAAGTATCACAGGAGATCTTCCACCACTTGAGGTGGGATGCAAAGGAATTGTCCCAGGAGGTGGAGGGAAGTGGGTGGATGGAAATCAGTCTATTTCCTATTTCAGGTAATTTTTGCCCGGGGCTCCGTTTTGACAAATTAGTTTGCAAGGCTTAGGCTTGCCCTTTTGAGTTCTCTGGATCCCTGCAGGAAAGTCAGTAGTCCCCCAGCCATTGCCATGTTATCTGGGGACCTTCAGTGACCCCAGTGACCAATATTATGGGCCCCTCTACTTGAGGCACCTGGCTGCAAGCAGCCCCTGCCTCAGGGAGCTTACTTTCTGCTGGATTTGTGAGGATTTGCAGACTGAGGAGCACAACTTAGACTTCAGGCCGGCCCATTGGGCTTGGACATCTGAGCTGTTAGGTGGAGAGGAGAGAAAGGGGGGAATCAGGCCATTGTGCTTCCTGCCTCCCATCCCCCCCCTCACTCATCCCATAAATCTCAGCGTCCGAGACTTATAAAATAGAGCTCAGGGAGCGCAGATGGACTAGAAGGGTGCAGGATGAAATGGAGCCTGGTGGTGTCTGATGATCAAGTTTAATCCCCTTATATGGCCTTGAGGGCCCACTCCAATTAGGCCTCTCCCTAAAATTTCCCGACTTGTTTCTTACTATTCCTTTTAAATACTCTGCTGTACCTGGTATATTGACATTCCCCAAATATGGCATGTATGTCACTCTTCTGCTCAAGGAGCTTCAATGGCTCCCTCCTGTCTCTAGAATAAAAACAAACTCATTGGATTCATTATCTGTCACTCAAGGATCAAGCTCAGTAAGTCTCATGTGTTTGGTCACAGAGTGATGAAGGTTTGGACCCTTGAGAATCATTTGTTTGGTTATGGAAGGGCTGAGATGGGTGTTAGTGGAAGGAGGAACCTCCCTTCAATTCCCCCACCCACAAAATCATGCATCCCTTTAATGTTAAGTTTTTAATAGAAATGATGCCCATTTCTCTGGGTGTGGAAGCTTTAAAGAATGCTTCCTTCCCAACAACCTAGCAAGGGATTATTCTGTCATTTTACAGCGGAGAAAAAAAAAAAAGTCTTGTAAGATCAAGGGCTTGCCCATCCTCCCCAGGCTGGACTTGAACCCAATTCCTGAGCGTCAGGCCATTGCACCAAGTTGTCTCATTGGAGGGAATTTTGCTGCTGATAAGAAGTAGAACAATCTCTAAAGGTTCTCCCTGGCTTCCAAGTCCTGTGTTTTTCCTAAACTTTCCTCTGCTTCCCCCAAGGGCATTATTTTGCTTCCTGTGTGGTCACTGCAGGGTCCCTGGTGCCCAGGAGCCTTTGGAGAAGAGAAAAACAATCCCTCAGGATCATAATGACTACTGAGATACAACACAGGGTAAGGGTTAAACCAAGAATCATGTGGAAGATGGAGGGGAGGACATGTGGGCAGCAGATGGGACTCTGGAGTTGTAGAAATAAGATTGGAGGTATCAGGTATCATTGTATCTTATATCTCCCTCTCTCTAGAGGGAGCTTCCAGACATCGAATCTAACCGTTTCATTTTACAGATGAGTAAACTGAGGCTCAGGGAAGTCGTCACCTAGGGTACCAAGCAACGGAGGCAACGGGTCCCATCTGGTGACTTGGGATGTCTGACTTGGAGGCCTAAATTTAAACATGTCTGAGATGGGGGGACGGTGGCGACGTAAGGGGAAGAATATTGGATTTGGGGAGTCGGGAGAGCTAAGGCAAGCCCCTGTTTCCTTCCTGGGTGACCAGGTAAATTGCTCCCCTTCTCTGGGCCTGGCTCCCTTCTCCCTAAAGCCAGGGACGCCTTTCAGGTCCCATGAGTCCTTCTGTCCAGCTGTCCAAGGCGAGTCCAGGCTGAGGATTTTGTGAATGGATCTCAGTGTCTGCAGGTTTTACTCAGGAGTCACCACCAGAGGGAGCCAAATCCCCGCTGGGAGCCTGATGACGGTTCCATGGCCACAATTTTACCAATAGTCGCCCACTACTAAAATGGGAGGACCGCTAGATGGCGCCATAACGCGCGGTCTGGTCAAGAAGACTCATCCACCTGAGTATGAATTGACCTCAGACTCTAGATGTGTGATCTCGGATAAGTCCCTTCACCCTGTTTGCCTCAGTTTCCCCATCTGTAAAATGAGGTGGAGAAGAAAACGGCAAACCCCTTCAGCATCTCTGCCAAGAAAACCCCAAATGGGGTCACGAAGGGTCAGACCCGACCAGGTGAAAGGGACCATTTTGTCCAAGTTTTACCAATTTTGGCCAATTTTACCTATTCTGATCCTGGGAACTCTTCAACTGGGATCACAATATTTTTCCTTAAAATAAATGTTAATTAATACCAGTTTTTTTTTTAACTTATTTTCCAATTTCCCCTTCACTTTCCCCACTTACAGGCCGTCCTGTAAGACAAAGAACAAAAGGGCATAAAGAATTAAAAGTCTTGAGAGTCTGTAGTGTTCCACGTCCACATCCCTCACCTCTGAAAAGAAATGGGAAGAAAGGAGGATTTTGCTTTCTTATAGCTCTTCCTTGGGCTGAATCTGCTAGTACCAGAAACTTCTAAATCTCTGAGTCCACCTGAATTATGATTCCTTTTTTCTGAGGAAAGGGGGGGGGGGGGAAAGAAAGAGAAAAAGGAATGGGGAAGAGTCAGGAATCTTGAGTTCTAGTCTCCCCCCTCTCCTTTCCCCACTACTCCCTTCTCTGTCTGTTTGGGGTCAGTTTCCTCATCTATAAAATATGAATATAATCCCCTCATTTTTTTTGCCCACTGAAAAGGGCCTTTATGAGAACATCCAAATGAATATCGTTGTTGTTATTCAGTTGTTCAGCCACGGTCAACTCTGTGACTCCAGGCACCATAACATGCCAGGCCCTTTTATTCTCCACTGTCTCCGAAGTCTGGCCCATCTCATATTCATCGTGTCATGACCCTCTCTATCCATCTCATACTCCCAAGTCACCTTCTCCTTTTGCCTTCAATCTTTGCCAACATCAGGATCTTTTCCAATGAGTCCTGTCTTCCCATTAGAAGCCCAAATATTTAACATTATTTGACCCTCCAGTGATCAGCCTGAATTAATTTTTTTTAACTATTGACTGATTTGATCTCCTTGTCGTCCGAAGGACTCTCGTAAGTCTTCTCCGGCACCACAATTTGAAAGCATTGATTTTTGCAGCATTCAACTTTCCTTACAGTACAACTGTGACAGCCGTACATCACGACTGGAAAAAACCTTAATTTTGACCGTACGGATCTTGCTAGCAAGGAAACATCTCTGCTTTTTAGTGTAAAAGCTTTGCCATAGCTTTCTTTCCACAAGAAGAGAAAATCTGATGCTGCTTCATTTCTTCTCCCTCCATTAGCCAGGAAGGGATGGGACCGGTTTCCAAGATTTTTGTTTTTTTGATGTTTAACTTCATCTGCAATTATGTTCTCTTTCTTCACCTTCATTGAGATGCTTCTTAATTCCCCTCCACTTTCTCCCATCCAAGTGGTATTGTCTGAGATAGTTGACATTTCTCTGGCAACTTTAATTCTGACTTTTATTTTGTCCAATCTGACATTTAGTTACATAAGGTGACAATTATACAGCCTAGTACTCCTTTTTCGATCTTAAACTAATCAGTTGTTCCATGTTTGGTTCTAAGTGTTGCTTTTTAGTCCACATATGGGTTACTCAGGTGACGGGAAAGATGCCCTGGTATTCCCATCTCTTGAAAGACTTGACACATTTTGTTGTGATCCACATAGTCAAAGGTTTTAGAGTAGCTAATGAAACAGAAGTAGATATTTTTCTGGAACTCCTTTGCTTTCTCTATAATCCAGTGAACGTTGACAATTTGGTCTCTAGTTCACCTGCCTCTTTGAGAACCAGCCTTCCTTCCTCCCTCCCTCCCTCCCTCCTTTCCTTCCTTCCTTCCTTCCTTCCTTCCTTCCTTCCTTCCTTCCTTCCTTCCTTCCTTCCTTCCTTCCTTCCTTCCTTCCTTTCTCTTTCTCCCAGGATCACACAGCCAGAAAATGTGGAGTGTCTGAGGCCAGATCTGAATTCAGGTCCTCCTGACTTCAAAGCTAGTGCTCTAACCACTGCGCCACCCAGCTGCCCCTACCAGCCGGCTTTTCTGATAACTCTTGGTTCACATACTGCTGAAGTCTAGCTTGTAGAATTTTAAGCAAAACCTTGCTGGCATATGAAGTAAGCCTGACTAGTAATTTCAACATTCGTGGCATTGCCCTTCTTTAGGATTAAGATATAAACTAATTTTTTAAAATTCAGGAGTCACTACTGAGTCCTCCAAATTTTCTGGCATATTGAGTACAACAGTTTAATAGCATCATCTTTTAGGGTTTTCAATCACTTGGCTAGAATTCTCTCACTTCTCCTAGCTTCACTGCTAGCAATGCTTCCTAAAAATCTTCATTCTCCTAGATGTCTGACTGTAGGTAAGTAACCATGCCATTCAGATTCTCAGTGATGGTAAGATCTTTCTGGTATAGTTCTTCTCTGTATTTTTGCCACCTCCTCCTCCTTCTCCTCCCCTTCCTCTTCCTTCTCCTCCTCCATTCTTCTTCTTTTGCATTGCGTGTAAAAAAACCTTCTTATCACTCCTTGCCATTCTGGAATTCTGCATTCAACTGGGCATATCTCTTTTCTCCTCCTTTACCTTCTTTCTTCAGTTATTTGTAAAGCATTATTACAATCAGGTCTGACTCTTCATTATCTTATTTTGAGGTTTTCTTGGTGAAAATACTGAATGGTTTGCCATTTCCTTCCCCATGCCATTTCCTCCTCCAGGACATCTTACAAATGAGGAAACTGGGGCAGAGTTAAGTGACTTGTTCAGACTCACATGACTAGTAAGTGTCTGAGGCAAGATTTGAATTCACAGATGAATCTTCCTGACTCCAGCCTCAGCACACTATTCATTGTGCCACACTGCTTTGCAATGAACATCACAAGCTGGATAATCTCATTTTTCACTCACTTCCTTCCCCACTGTCTCTCCATCTTTTGCCTGCCAACCACTTTTATAAACCATAGTTAAATCAATTCTGCCATTGTTCCTGGATGGGCTGTGTCAACCCACTTTTCTATCTCACCATGCACCTAACTTTTCTGAATAGAGAGCTCCTTTCTGGCCACTCCTCCTCTCTGTAGGTTGGTTCTTCCATTAGAATGAAGCCAGGGACATTCATTGTTTTATGTGTTTGGATGCTAGTGCTTAGAATAGAGTTTGGCTCAATAGTAAGCACTTAATAATTGCTCATTCATAGGAATGAGCAGTTATTCAGTGCTCACTGTTGAGCAGGGACAGTCATCATTTTATGTGTTTGTATGCTTCCTATTTTATGCCTCACAGAATTCTAATACTGAAAGGAACCTTGGAAACTATACTGTCCCACCTGGACCTAAACAAGTACTTTCTCTGTAATGTGTCTCCAAAGTAGTCATTGTGGTTCATATCGATCATTTTACATTTTGGTCATTTTGTTTTTAGAGACTGAATCAATGATATTGCTATTCAAATGATAACTTTTTAAAAGCCCTGTTATTAAGATATCTTCTTGCATGATCCTATCATGTGCATCAGAGATACCTTGCTGGAAGAGGACCTTGAAAAGGAATTTTGTTCTGCTGAATCTATTTTTAAAAAATCAACAAATAATAAATCTACCTTATTATCCTATATCCTTATCGAATTGTATTATGGTAGCCCAATGGACAGAGTACCAGGTCTAGAGTCAGGAAGACTCATCATTTAGATCTGCTCTCAGATACTTGCTAGTTGTGCAACTCTGGGCAAATCACTTAAACCTGCTTGCTTGAGTTTCTTTGTCCATAAAATGAGCTGGTGAAGGAAATGGTAAACCACTCTAGTATTTCTCTCTCTCTTTTTTTAAATAGCATTTTGTTTCCCCCAAAAACATATATCAAGATAATTTTTAGCATTATTTTTTCTCCTGAGGCAATTGGGGTTGAGTGACCTGCCCAGGGTCATACAGCTAGAAAGTGTTAAGTGTCTGAGGCTAGATTTGAATTCAGGTCCTCCTGACTTCAGGGCTGGTGCTCTATCCACTGTGCCACCTAGCTGCCCTTTAGCATTCATTTTTATAAGATTTTGAGTCCAAATTTTTCTTCTTGCCTTCCTCTCTTACCACTCCTCTTCTGAAAATGATAGACAATTTGTTTTGTATGTGTAATTATGTAAAACATAGTTTCATGTTAAACACAATTGTAAAGGAAAAAACAGATCAAAAGGGAAAAATCATAACAAAATGAAGTCAATGAAAAAAGTATGTTTAGACCTGCATTTATACACAGTTCACCAGTTCTTTATCTGGATGTGAATAGCATTTTCCATCTTGAGTCCTTTGTACTTTTCTTGCATCATTGTGTTGCCGTGAAAAGCTAAGTCATTCATGACTAAGGCATCGGTCAATGTTGCTAAATCAAATTGCTTGCTCAGAAGTCGGTTGTGAAGTCTTTCCTCTTTTTGTGGTAAAAGTTACAGAATAGCTTCACAATGGTTGGAAACAAAACATGCTTCTCTAGTTAGGAGCCCTTAAGGTGAAGGAGGGTAGCCATCTTGGACCCTCTACTCCCCACCACTACTTCCAAGTGCTGGACCACATAGAGGATTATGTTAGGTTAAACATGTTCACATTGCATCTGTCCCCCATTACATATGTTAATGAGGGGTTTGAATGCTGATCTATGGCATTTCTCCAATCTGGAAATCTACTGATCCATCAGAAAAAGGAATAAGGGTAATCTGTTTCAAGATGAAGTTATGCAAGCCATTATTAGTGATCACTAACAGTCTTTTTATTTTTCAAAGAGTGTTTTTACTTTATTTTCCCCTCTCAATTATAAGTAAAAACAACTTTTTAGCATTCATTTTTTGTGATTTTTGAGTTCCAAATTCCCTTTTTCCATCCTCCCATCCTCCTTCCTTGAGAAGGCAAGCATTATGATATAGATTATACGTATATAGTCACACAGAACATATTTTCATATTAATCATGTTGCAAAAGAGAACAGGGACAGAAAGAAAGAAAAAAGAAAGAAAGAAAGAAAAGAAGAAGAAAGAAAGAAAAAAGAAAGGAAGGAAGGGAAGGAAGGAAGAAAGGAAAAGAAAGAAAGAGGTAGTATGCTTCAATCTGCATTCAGACTCCATTGGTTCTTTCTCTTGAGATGGGTAATGTTTTTCATCATAATTTGCTCTCCAAAATAGTTTGATCAGTTCACAATTTCACCAAGAAAGTATTGGTATTCCAGTTTTTCCACATCTTCTTTATTTTTCATTTTCCTTTTCTGTCAAATTTGTCAATGTGATAGGTGTGAAGTGATACTTCAGGATGGTTTTAATTTGCATTTTTCTGATCAATAGTGATCTAGAGCATTTTTCACGTGGCTATAAATAGCTTTGAGTTCTTCTTCTGAAAACTCCCTATTTATATCCTTTGACCATTTGTTAATTGATGATTGACTCGTATTCTTGTTAAATTTGACTTAGTTGTCTATATTTTTGGAGAAATTAGGCCTTTCTCAGAGATATTTGTTGTAAATTTTATTCTCCATCCTCCTTTCCCAAGTTTCTTGCTTTTCTTCTAATCTTAGCTGCTTTGGTTTTGTTTGTGTAATATCTTTTTAATTTAATGTATTAAAATTTTTCCATTTTTACAGTCACAGGATTGTAAAATGTATATTAAATTATAATGATCTATCTCTTATTTGGACATACATCCTTTCCTTATCAATATATCTGACAGGTAAAATATTCCATGCTCCTCTGATTTGCTTATGTCATCCTTTATTTTTAAGTCATGGTTCCATTTTGGCTTATCTTAGTATGTTGTATGACATGTTGCCCTATACCTATTTTCTAACAAACTGTTTTCTAGTTTTCCTTACAATAATTGTCAAATAGTGAACCCTTGTCCCAAAAGCTTGGGTCTTTGTATTTATTGAAAACTAGATTACTGTGGTCATTTGTGATTGTGCATTGTATATCTAATCTATTCCACTGATCCACCATTCTATTATTTAACTAGTACCAGATTATCTTCATGATTGCCACTTTGTAATAGAATTTGAGATCTGGTACTGTTAGGCTACCTTCCTTCACATTGGAACCATGAGCAATTAATATTTCTCAAACTGTTTAGATTTGTCTTTAGTTGTATGAGAAATATTTTTCAATTCATATAGTGCCTTGGTTTTTCTGGGCAGGTAGAACCCCAAGTATTTTATGTTATCTGTAGTTATTTTAAATGGAATTTTTCTATCTCTCATGGCAAGACTTTCTTGGTAATATTAGAAATGTTAATGGTTTATGAAGGTTTATTTTATATCCTATAACTTTCCTGAAGTTGTTATTATTTCAAATAGTTTTTTTTAGTCAATTCTCTAGGATTATTTAAACATACCACGATATCATCTGCAAAATGTGATAGTTTTATTTTCTCATTGCCTATTATAATTCAATTTTTTTCCTTCTCATTGTTATAGCTAGCATTTCTAGTACAATATGGAATAATAGTGATGGTAATGGACATGCTTGTCTCACTTCTTATCTGATTGAAAAGGCTTCTAACTTATTCCCATTACAGATAGTGTATGCTGATGGTTTTAGATTGATGCTACTTATCATTTTAAGAAAAGCTCCATTTATCCCTATGTTTTCTAGTGATTTTTAAAAATAGAAGTGTGTTGTGTTTTATGAAAACCTTTTTCTGCAACTGTTGAGGTAATCATATGATTTTTGTTGGTTTTTAATCAATATGGTCAATTGTATGCTGATAGTTTTCCCTAATACTGAACCAGCCTTGTATTCATGGTATAAATCCCCTCTGGTCATAGAGTACGTGTGTGTGTGTGTGTGTGTGTGTGTGTGTGTGTGTGTGTGTGTGTGTTTGGTGATATATTGTTGTAACTTCCTGGCCAGTATTTTATTTACATTTTTCATATCAATATTTACTAGGGAAATTGGTCCATAGCTTTCTTTCTGTTTTTGTTTTTCCTGGTCTAGATATCAGCACTATTTCTACATTCTTTTTAAACATTTTCATTGAGTATTTTTTCTTTTTACATCACCTCTATTCCCAAATATTCTCACTCTTTCATCCAGCAGAGCCAATCCAACATTTAAACAGAGTCTGACAGTATATTTTGCTCTTTCTTGCTCATTGTTCCTCATCTCTGTGAAGTCAGTCTTCATTTTTGGTAATAACAAAGAACTGAAAACAAAGTAGATGTCCATTGACTACGTATCTGACACATAGTAGGTACTCAATAAACATTTATTGACTGATTGCATGGTTAAAAAGGGGGTGATGGTACATGAATATAACATAATATTATTGTGTTATAAGAAGTGACAAATATAACAACTTCACAGAGTCCTGGAAAAACTAACTTGAATGAGGGAAGAGGTAAGCTGGGAGAGCAGAATCTGGGAAGAAAGTCACAAGAACCAATGTGGTGGGAAAAATTACTTCTATGGGGGAGAAGAAACAAACTCTTCCATATGAAGTTTCCCAGCTTATTCCTGTCAAGAGCGATTCCTGAGTTCTCTCTGCATTTTCATTTCTAAGACTGTGTTATTCATTCAGTGGAATCCATGGGATCATGAGATTTAGGGATCTTTAGAGATTCACTGAGGAGGAAACTGAGACTCAGAAAGAAGAAAGTGACTTGTCCAGAATCATATAACAAGTATTAGACTGGAGTAAAAACTCAACTCTTGTTGGTGTTTCTATAGTATTGGGAGGGAGAAAGGGGAAGAGAGAGAGAGAGAGAGAAGGAGGAGAAGGGAGAGAGGAAAGGAAAAGAGGGAGAGACAAATAGAAAGAGTGAGAGAGTATAAGAGAGACACACAATGAGAGATGGAGGGTGAGTGAGAGAGAGAGGAGACAGAGAAAGAGAGAGAGAGAAAGAGGGACACAGAGAGAGAGACAGAGAGAGTAAGAGAGAAAGACAGAGAGGAAGAGACAGAAAGAGACAGAGACACACAGAGACATAGAGACAGAGAGAAAGGGAGAGATTCAAAGAGAGAAATATATATGTTCCTCTGGATCAATGGTTTTCCACCATCAGACGTGTTCTTTGCCGGATCCAACAACCATTGGAATACTCCCAGAGCCAATCTTGGCTTATTTGTTTGCTAATCACTCTGTTCCCTGTTCAGCCTCATTGAAGCAGGGTTCCTACCTGATGAAAGGGCTGCTGAGCATAAATAATCTCGATGATACATTTAATAGTCTCAGAATGATTGGCATCCAGGAATAGGCTCCTCTTCCATTCAGAGTAAGAAGGATGCTCAGAAATCATCTTATTGATGAGGAAGAGGAGGCAAACAGGTCAGGTGATTGGTCTAAAATCAGACAGGTGGTGAGAAGAAGGGACAAACTCATACTCAGTCCCTCTGGCTCCAAATCCAGCATTATTTTCCCATAGCACTACTCTGCCCTCCTCTTTCCCAGTAAGACTTTGCAGACTGCCCTTTGGAAGGTCCTGGCCAGCGGGGACCTTTCTCCTGGAGTCTCTCCCACAGAGCCTGGCCAGCAGCTTGCTAACCAATAATTACCAAGTAAATACCTCCTGGATTGACTGAGTTCAAGGGACTCTTTAAAAAAAGGAATTTGGGAGGGACCTTTAACGATTGAGGCACCTCAGAAATCTAGGGTAAAGTGGTGAGCGAGAGTTCTTGGGAGCCGAGGAGCTGATTTCTGCTTTGGATCTGGGCACGGGTCCCAGGGTGAAACCAGGCATGCAGCACCTTGAATACCCCGTGGGGTGGGGCTGCAGGGAGCAGAGGATGCTGGGACACAGGTAGAGCAATGACTCAGGCTGATGATGACTAAAGGAGGGGGGGGCCGTGGGCTGCTGGCACTGACTGTCCCCTGGTGAAGAATCCCTGGCACTCTGAGCTTACCTCACTGGCACGGCTAGTTCTGCTTTCTTCAGGCTTGAACAATCTAAGATTGTTCAGAGAGAGTGAGAAAAAGAGGGGGTGGGGGGGAGATGGAGACACAGAGAGACAGAGACGGAGACTTTCAGAGAAAGGTGTTTGCTTTGGCAAGAGACTGGCAGGAGAAACAATCTAGCTTCAGGATCAGCTCCAACCTGCATCTGCCCTCTGCCCCACTGGAAGATGAAGTACTGGTCACAGAGTGCTAGGAGCTCTGGGATTGGGCCTTCTTCTGGGTGAGGATTTCCCCTCCCAGGTGGGATTTGTTTTATTTTATTTTTTGTGACTAAGTAAAAGGGGCTTTTCTTTGTCTCATTTCTTTCTTAGCTATCCTTAATCACCGAATGGGTGTTATCTCCGTCAAAAACTAAGATCCGTTGAAGACCTTAGCTTAATAAGACCAAGGTCTCCCAGTGCATCCAGGGCCATCTCCTGTCCTCCTGGTCTACATCTGGCCTCTGGCCCCAGATGGCTTCCGAGGGGAAAGTGAGGCCCTCCCTCACTGAAGTCCAATTCTCTTGTGCCCCTCACCTCCCAAATGTCAAGGTCGTCTTTGAGAATGAAGGACAAACAACAACAACAGCTCTTCAGGGGAGGCCTATTCAGATAAATGTGAATGCTCCAGAAGGGGCCAGTAGCAAGAAGAAAGAAAGAAAGAAAGGGAGGGAGGGAGGGAGGAAAAAAAGGGAGGGAGGAAAGAAGGAGAGAGGGAAGGAGGGAGGGAGGGAAGGAAAGAGGAAAGGGAAAAAGGAAGGAAAGAAGGAAGGAGGAAAGAGAGAGAGAAAGAAAGAAAGAGAGAGAGAGAGGGAGGAAAGAAGAGAAGGAAGGAGGAAGAAAAGAGAGCAAGGAAAGAAGAGAAGAAGGAAGGGTGAGAGGGAGGATGGAAGGAAGGAAAGAGAGAAGAGAGGAAAGAAAGGATAAAATGAGAAATAAATGGAAGAGAAGAAAGTCATTTAAGAAAGCGATCACAAGATTATAGATTTAGGACTGGAAGAGACCTCAGAGATCATTTGATTCAACTCACCAATTTGACATTTGTGAAAACTGAGGCTGAGAGAGGGGAAGGGACCTGTTGATAATCACATATGACTGTCACAGAAAGGAGCTGAACCTAGAGTGAGGGTGTGGGAGACAGACAGACACACATATACAGACAGAGACAGACAGACACACACAGACAGAGGGAGACATAGATAGAGGAAGAAGAAGAAGAAGAAGAAGAAGAAGAAGAAGAAGAAGACGAAAGAGAAGATGAAGGAGGAGGAGGAGGAGGAAGAAGAGGGGGGAAATGGGAGAGAAAAGAAAGAGAAATAAAAAGATGAAAGGAAAAAATTATGAATGTGAATGAAAGAAAATAAAGGAGAAAGAAACTTTCACTGAAGTTCTCTTCACAGAATTTGAGAGTTGAGAGGCTCTTCTTCAGGCATCTCACACAAGCAACACATGAGATGAATGAACATTTTTAACATCTTGATATGGGGACTTCTGCCTTTGTTGAATGGCTCCCTTCCCAGCTGCCCTGAGGCAGCCCATTGCCCTCATGGGCAGCCCCAATCTTTAGGAAGCATTTACTAAAACCAAACCGAGATTTCCCATTTCCCATTTGCAGTTTCCACCCTTTATGTCCAGGTCTGCCTTCTAGGACCAATATAATGGATCTAGTCCCGCTTCCATATAATTATAGACAGTTACCACCCACCACCTACCACACTCATATTCTTTTCCCCAAGATCAACAAACCCATTTCTTTCAATTGATCCTCATATGCCATAGACTCAATGCCCTTCATTGTCCTGGAGACTCTTAACTTATCCATATCCTTCTTAGACCCTGGTCCCCAGCATCAAGCATCATTTCCTACAGCAAATCTCACAATTCCTGGGGACCATGGTCCTGTTCATGCAGCCCATGCTAGATGAGCAATTGGCTTCCATATCACACCTCAGACTCACTTTGAGTTTGTGGTCCACTAAGATCCTCAAAGTTTTCCCAAGAGAATTGTTGTCTAACCATGCCTTTTTCAGTTTTTATTTATGGGATTGATTTAAATTTTTTTTAACATTATATTTATTCCTCTTGAATTTTATCTTGTCAATTGAGTCCAATGCTCCAGCCTATCAAGACTTTTTACGCGTCCTAACTCCATCATCTAGTTTGTGTTCCCTCAGTGTCACTGGTGAATTTGATAAGTGAGCACTGATGACATTATCTAGGTCTCTGATAAAAAGGTTAACCGTCGTATAGTCAAGTTTAGAACCCTTGTCCTGGAGACTTTTGGTGTCTCCTTGTGACATGAGGGGATGCTGAATGCCTGAAGGCTGCTCCCACTTTGCAGATTCTTGCAGGTCCTACCAAGTTAGAAAGGCTTGGAGGGCGAGCCCATGTTGTCTTTTGCAAAATCAGTCTAGTTAATTTTCCAAAGACGTTATCACCGGATTAGGGATTATGAAGTATTCCACTATAGTCTTAAAGACCTCTTACTAATTAGTAAGGTCCTATCCAAATCATGATAGGCTCAGATAGGAGTACTAACTTGCCCAGATGGCTGGAGAGGAGTAAAGCTGGCATTGGACCCCAGGTCCCCAGTTCTAAGAGCTCTTTCCTGTATGCCATGATGCTTTGGTGATATCTTATACTGTCTCCATTCTGTGGAGAAAAAAGTGGATTCTTACCTTAGCCATTTTCTAACTATCCATTCTTCCTGACACAGCATTTTCTGGCTCATGGGACCTTGCCATCCACTATTCTGAATCTCTGGACATCTAGAAATTTTGTATTAGTGGACTTAACCTTTTCATTTTTGTTCTCTCTGGGAGAGAGAATTTGTCAATATTGAGAATGTCATAAGAGTCAATATATTTACTCCATGCTTCTCATTTCTTTTTTAAAAATTAAATTAAATCAATTATTTAAATATTTAAATTATATCTATTATATATAGTAAATTAAATTAAAAATAAAAATAATTAAATTAAATTTAAAATATTCTTTTAAAAATTTTTATTAGCATTCTGAAAACTGGCATAAATACAACAGAAAGAGGATACACCGACACATACATACGTTACTAGTTTTTGTTCTTGCATCTTTCGGATGAGTTCCAGATTAGACAGTAAGTGACTCATTTAGGAAAAATAAGATAAACAAAGTCAAACACCCCACAATCAATCTTCTCTACAGAAGAGTGATGTGACAGTCTTTGACATGTTTAAGATAAACTACAGCCTTCCCATACTCAAAAGGATCCAACCACGAAAACGACATGGAAAAGTTAAGCAATTCTTTGAGGTTGAATATGGAGACAGCGAAAGAGAGAAAAACAGGCTCCTTCCATTACACAAGCTCAAAAGGCTTGAAGAATGATGATCATTTGCAATGATTAATCAAAAATGAAAAACCAAGAAAAGTATTCATAAACATCACAACAAGCATAGTAGAGTGAGTTATGTTATTCTAGCACATAACACAGAAGTCTAGACTAACTTGAAGAGAGTGAACAGTTGTTTGAGCCAATTAGAGTTGGATTAACCCTTTCCTAGAGGAGTCTGATTATTAGTACCTCCTATATATATAAATAACTACTAATGCATTATTTAGGTGCTTCTCATTCTACCCTGACCCATCTTCTTTCCATTTCCCCTTCTATCTCCCCTCACTTTTAACTTTCCAGCTTTTGAACTGGAATCAAACCAACACTGCCATTGCCACTGGAAAACCACCCGTCAACCGACCAATATGGTTCCATTCACTGTCCCTGGGAATTCCCAGGCAAGACCAACTTCTCTGCTGGATACTTCCTCTTCCTATTAGACTATAAGCTTATTGAGGGAAAGGTCTCTCTTTTTTATTTATGTCCATGGCATTTAGTGCAGTGCTTGGCACATAGTAAGTGCTTAATATACTTTTTTTCATTCATTCTTTCATTTGATGCCCATTTCTCCTTCCAAGGTCGTCTTTCTCTTTATAATTTTTTCTCACAGTTTCTCTAACGACAACAGAGGGGTCCGACATCTTGCCAGGGCAAATATACAAAATATGACTGAGACTCTCTTAGATTTAGCAAAAGAGGGGCAGCTAGGTGGTGCAATGGATAAAGCACCAGCCCTGAAGTCAAGAGGACCTGAGTTCAAATTAGGCCTCAGACACTTAACACTTACTAGCTGTGTGACCCTAGACAAGTCACTTAACTCCAATTACCTCAGCAAAAAAAAAAAAAAAAAAAAAAGGATTTTAGATTTAAAAGGATAGAAAAGGGAAAAATGAGCCTTGCAGAACTAACAAGATAGGCATCTAAAAGGAGGCTTATTTATCTGGGATCTGTAAACTGAAAAAAAAAAACAACCAACGGACTATTTGAATATAAATGATATCCTTTATAATTGTATGTATTTTATTTTATGCATTTGAGAATCAAATGAGATATGTTCATAAAGTGCTTAGTATATAGTAGGAACTTAATAAATGCTTGTTCCCTTCTCTCCCTCCTTTCCCTTAAAGCATTATTCTCAGAAGGGGTTTTCACCAATATCCAAGAGCTCCATGGTACATACAGCAAAGTACAAGTGCCCTGGTTTTGATAGTAGGTACCACAAAGAAAGAATAGCATTGAGACTCTCAGATGTGTATAAGAAGAAAAAAAATCCAAGCAAGAAACTAGTAATAAAATCCAGCACCTCAAAAGTCTGCACATGGATTGTGTAAAATTTATAGTAACAAGCAAATAGAGCTCACCCAGCTATACAAAACCTGGCAGAAGTGAGATCCATGATTAGAATAAGGTCCGTGAGTGAGTATATTGTATTCAAGAGAAAAAGGATCGTGTCATCGTTAGGTGGCGCTGTAGGGGATAGAATGCTGGGTCTGGAATCAGGAGGACCTGAATTCAAATTCAGCCTCAAGCATTTACTAATATGTGACCCTGGCCAAGTCACTTAACCCTGTTTGCCTGTTTCTTCATCTGTAAAATGATCTGGAAAAAGAAATGGCGAATCTCTCCAGAATCTTTATCAAGAAAACCGCCAAATGGGTCATATGAGACCTCCTGGACAGAAAGAGGGAAGAGATGCAGAATTCAAGAAACAGATGACATCTGGTAATAGAAGGGTTTGTATATGTGTGTGTGTACACATGTTATATATACGTATATGTAATAGTTGATCCTTATTATTCATAGATTCCATATTTGAGAATTTGCTTACTCATTAAATTTACTTGTAAACCCGAAATCAACACTGACCCCCCCTTATACAGTCTGTGGCCATGTGCAGAGCAGCAAAACATTTGTTCAGCCTATATTTTTGGCCGAGGCTGAATGAGGTGATCATCTGCCTTCTCATTCCGGCCCTCTGGCCATAAGCAGGTGCCTGTTTTATGCCACTTTGGGGCATTTTTTCCTTTCCCTCAGTGATTTCTGTTTATTTATTTATTTTTAAATAACTTTTTATTGATAGAACCCATGCCAGGGTAATTTTTTACAGCATTATCCCTTGCATTCACTTCTGTTCCGATTTTTCCCCTTCCTCCCTCCACCCCCTCCCCCAGATGGCAAGCAGTCCTTTACATGTTGAATAGGTTACAGTATATCCTGGATACAATATATGTGTGCAGAACCGGACAGTTTTCTTGTTGCACAGGGAGAATTGGATTCAGAAGGTAGAAATAACTCAGGAAGAAAAACAAAAATACAAACAGTTTACATTCATTCCCCAGTGTTCTTTCTTTGGGTGTAGCTGCTTCTGTCCATCCTTGATCAATTGAAACTGAATTAGCTCTCTTTATAGAAGAGAAGTGATTTCTGTTTAAAATGGCTCCCAAGTCCTGGGCTGAAACACTGTCTGATTTTTCTGAGCATGAGAAGGCTGTGATTCGCCTTCCAGAAAAATATGGCTATCAGATAAGCTCTGTTCGGGCATGAATCATAGCACTGTGGGCTGGGAGTTCACGGTTAATAAATCAACAGCTCGGTACATTCTCCCATCTATGTGTGAGGCTGTCCTAGCAGTGTCTGAAGGTGCCTGACTCTGTGTTTCTCCTATGACCGAGGCTCTGCCGTCATTAAATTCAGGGTTATCATGAATGATAAGAATCGGTTATCTACCTCGATATCTTTGTTAAATAAAAACTACATCAGACGTGAGTTATAGACATACAAATACATTATATCCACGGATATGTTTGTAGAGTTTTTCTGGCACATGTGCAGACCTCCTAACCCGGAGGCAGCCAGCTCCTGGGAGGGGGTCCTGGACCTCCTACTGTGTGGCTGGGAGTGGTTTCCGGCAAGCGGCTCTGAGCCAGAATTAGCTAGTTCTTTTACCACTGCCAGACTCAGGTGGTCTCTTTCCTACTTCCAGAGGGTGAGGATCACCCACCATAAGGACACCCTGAACCGAACCCTGAAAGAGAGATCCCTTTTTTGTCCTGAGAAAAAAGCCTGGTTGGTTTCAGGTGCCAGGGTGATCTCTTTTGAACCAGGCTTTTGGAGCCTTGCCCACCTGGGAGCCAAGTTGGCAGAAAGATGGCGCAATCCACTGGGTAGGGAAGCCCAAAGCAACCAGGGTGTTGTGGACATGATCAGGCTGGAATTTTAGACTTGGAACGTAGGACTGTCAAACTATGAATCTTTCTTTTCCCTGCCTCAGGTTTTAAGAGGTTGCAAGGAGGTAGGGGTAGGGGAATTAAGCACTATATATTGAGAAATTTATATATTTGTGATTATACTTTTGAGGTAAATATTCTTTTGTAAAAGCTAATTTGACAAAAGCATTGGTTTGGACAGAAGCCACTTGCAGAGAGCCAGGGGACTCATGAGCTCCTTAAGGGTACCAGAGAACCATGGGGGTTCTTTAGGGGCAAGGAAATCAGTATTAGGTATCTAACTACCGATATCTCCATCTTATGTCTACAGCTATGTCTTTATATTTGATAATGTATAGGAGGATGGGAAACTTTAATTATTTAATTATTATTTCTTTCTGTCCCTGTCTCTGTCTCTCCATCCTCAAAGCAGAGAAGCTAATAATTGCCTTAAGAATCATTTTATCCTTCAGATGGCAGAGGCCAATGAGCTGAAATTCTCCTTATTGATTCTCACAAACAAGGGAGAAATGGTTGCTGGGACTGAAGTGACAGCAACAGCAGAGGAAAAGGACTTCTAGCTCTTGAAACATATGATTGAGAAGAGGAAAGTCAGGTTCTACCTGACATTTACCCTAGATTTGGGGAAAGCAGATTTCAAAGGATTCAGATAAAGGACATAGAGGATTCCATTGCTAAAAACTCTAGGAGAAGTCAAGAATGACTCTCAAATTTTGAAGACACAAAAGTAAGCCATACCAACTAAGAGGAAAAATGAGAATTGTCTGAAGAGATCGATGTGGATGGGTAGAGAACTCACTGACCAAGTTTGATTTCAAAGAGAAAGGTACAACCGAGAGAAACCAGGGCAAGGAACACAAGCTGATTAGAATTGGGGAAAGCCCTGTAAAAATAGGGTCGAGAGGACTAAAACTTTGAATGATCTGAGGCTATTCATGGAAGTTAAGGACAACAGAATGAATTTTTAAAAAGCTATAATGGGAGAAAGGGGAATCAAAAAAGGGAGGCATTGTTGCATGAGATGAATGAGGTGATGATAGTTGACAGTATGATCAGCTCTTAAATGACTTCTCTTTTCTTGGCTAAGGGGAGTGAAATTTGCACTGGGAAATTACAGAATAGAGAGCTGATACTCAAGAAAAATGAGAAAGAGAAGGAGAGAGAGAAGGAGGAAGAGAGGGAAAGAAGAAAAGAGAGAGAGAGGGAGAGAGCTTGTCCAAGGTCATACAGAAGGATCTTTACATAGGAAACCAAGACCCTGAGATGGGAGGTAGATAGGAAGAAAATGGCAGACCTATAATTAATAATGGAAATGATAATAACAACAGCTAGCTCTTTGGGCATAGTTCCAATTTCCTCTACACAAGGATTGAATCAGATTACAATTCCACCAACAACACATTAGTGTCCCATTTCCCCCCAGATTTCCCCCAACATTTATCATTTTTCTTTTCTGGCCTATTTTATAATCTAATAGGTATGAGGTAGTATCTCAGAATTTTTTAAATTTGCATTTCTCTAATCAATAGTAAGTTTTTTTTTCATATAGTGATAAATAGCTTTGATTACTTCATCTGAAAACTGTTCATATCTTTTGATCACTTGTCAATTGGGGAAAGGCTTTTATTTTTATAAATTCATTTCAGTTTCTTATATTTTTGAGAAATGTGACTTTTCTCTGAGGAACTTGTTTCAAAATTCTTTTCACAATTACTAGTCTTAACTGTATTTCCACCCCTTTCAATTCTTTTCTCTCTTTCCTTTCATCCTGTTCCATCTTGAAAGTGCTTTGCTTTTGACTACCATCTCCCTGAATCTACTCTCCCTTCTATCACCCTCCCCCATTCTTGTATCCCCTTCACCTTCTACTTTCCTGTAGGATAAAATAGATTTCTACCCAATAGATTCGCCCAATTGAGTGAGTATGTTATTCCCTCTTTGAGCCAATTCTGATGAGAGTAAGGTTCACACACTTGTCATTCCTTTCTCCTCTTCCCCTCCACTGTAAAAACTTTTTCTTACCTCTTATATGTGAGATAATTTAGATCATTCTACCTCTCCCTTTTCTATTCTCTCATTCCTATTTCACCCTTAGTTTTATTTTTTTTTAGATATTATCTCTTCATATTCAACTCACACTTGTGCTCACTCTTTCTGTCTCTCTCTCTCTCCTCTTCCATATATAGATGTGTGTGTATTATATATATGTATATATATACGTATATATATACACATATATACATACATATATATATATATTCCTTCTAGCTGCCCTGATAATGAGAAGGTTCTTATGAGTTACTAAGTATCATTTTCCCATGTAGGAATGTAAATAGATTAACCTTATGTTTTTTATGCTTCTCTTGAACCTAGTATTTTTTTTTAAATAACTTTTTATTGATAGAACGCATGCCAGGGTAATTTTTTTACAGCATTATCCCTTGCATTGAACCTAGTATTTGTAAGTCAAATTTTCTATTCAACTCCTATCTTTTCATCAAGAATGTTTGAAAGTCTTCTATGTCATTGAATATCCCATTTCTCCCCTGAAGGATTATATTTAGTTTTGGGGGTCTCTTTCAGGAGGTGATTGGTGGATTCTTTCAATTTCTATTTTACCATCTGGTTCTAGAATATCAGGACAGTTTTCCTCGACAATTTATTTAAAGATGATATTTATATTCTTTTTTTAAATCATAGCTTTTAGGCAATACAATCATTTTAAAATTACCTCTCCAGGATCTATTTCCCAGGTAAGTTGTTTTTCCAGGGAGATATTTTATATTGTCTTCTATTTTTTCATTCTCTTTGCTTTGTTTTATTGTTTCGTGATTTCTCATAAGATCATTAGCATCCACTTGCTCAGTTCTAATTTTTAAAGAATTATTTTCTTCAGTGAGTTTTTGTACTTCTTTTTCCATTTGGCCAATTTACTTTTTAAGGCATTCTTCTCCTCATTTCTCTTCCCAATTTTCCCTCTATCTCCTTTCCTGATTTTCAAAATCTCTTTTGAGCTCTTTGTGGCCTGAAAACAATTCTTTTTTTTTTTTTTTCCCTTGGAGGCTTTGGATATTGAACCTTTGACTTATAATCTTCTTCTGAGTGTGTTTTGATCTTGCTTATCACCATAGTAACTTTCTGTCTTTTCCTGTTGTTTGTTCATTTCCCCAGCCTATTACCTGACTTTTAACTCTTTGTTGTAATAGGCCTCCGCTTCCAGGTTGGAGGGTGCAATGTCCCAAGCTTCAGGGGTTTTGTGCAGCTATTTTCAAAGATACTTCTAAGAGCCTGTGTGCTCTCCGTTCTTCCAAGGTGGAACGATCTAAGGAGAAGTATAGTTATTATTCTCCTGGCTTGTGTTCTGGTCTGTGAGTGACCACAAGCACTCTTTTCTGCCCTGGAACTGTGAGGCAGGTCCCTGCTCCATTGTGGCTGTAAATTCTGGTGTGAGCGCTCTTCCTTGCCCTGAGACTGTGATCCAGGACTGCATCCCAGATCTGAGTATGGGCAAAACAGCAGAGTCCTGGCTCACTGCTAGCCAAGAGCCCCCTGGAGTTTCCTTCTGACTAGCTGTTTAGCCCCCTTACCTTATAGGGATTAAAATTTCTGAAAGCAGCAGCTGCTTTCCAGAGGATACCAGGGTCTGCTCCTAGTTTGTCGGGACCGTGGTATTGTTGACATGGAGTCTGCTGGACTGTGTCCCCGCTTATCCTATTGCAATAAACTTTTTCTGCTGACTTTCTGGGGCACCTTTCTGAGTCCGTGGGCTCAGAGTCTAGAAACTGCTACTGTTATCACTGATTCAGAGGGCTCAAGGACTTCTGGTTTGCTGGGACCAGGTTGCAGAGGCACGACCTGCACTGGATTACGTTCCACTCTCATGCCGGTGCCACAGATCTTTCCTGCCAACATTCTAAGTTGTCTTGGGCTGGAAAATTGCTTCACACTGACTTTTTGTGGGTTCTAAAGCTCTAGAATTTGTCATCATTTATTTATTTATTATTATTTTTAAAATAACTTTTTATTGACAGAACCCATGCCAGGGTAATTTTTTACAGCATTATCCCTTGCACTCACTTCTGTTCCGATTTTTCCCCTCCCTCCCTCCACCTCCCTCCCCTAGATGGCAAACAGTCATTTACATGTTGAATAGATTACAGTATACCCTAGATGAATTTGTTATTATTTAAAGGGATTTGGGGAAGAGCTCGAGTGAGTCCAAAGCTTTATTCTGCCATTTGGGCTCCACTTCTCTATCTCATGATACATGTGGCAAAAATAGAGATGGGAACTAATGACTGTCCAATTACACAGATTCTAACTTAATATGCAGTTGTGGATGGTTTAGCATCAGTGGGACCAGCGCTCCCAGAGACCTGTGTTTGGAATATTCTGATCTGATAAAAATAACTTGGAAAAAAGCAGCAGAGGATGTTGAGGATGACAGCGCCTTGTGCACCAAGATGAAGAATTCAAAGCAAGGCAAAACCCCGCTGTCCTTGGAGCCTAATGTGGAAGATCATAAATTAATAAGGAGGAGAGATTGCAAAAATACTGGATGATGAGTCAGCGTCCTAAAAGATAGCGGCAGACTGGGGCAATGGGTTGAGCGTAATTAGACGGAATTCAATGGGGATGAGTGCCAAGTCTCATACCGGCGTACAAAGAACGGGAGAGGCGTGTTTAAAGGGTGGCTGTTGTAGGGAAAAGATTTGGTGATTTAGAGTTGAGTCCATTGAGATTGCAAGGCCACCATGAGTCAGCATTGAGACTGGGACAGCAGTTGGATCTAACAATGGACACAGGTTCTGGCCTGGAAGACCGCTAGGTGGCGCCATAGTGGATGGAGCTCTGGGCCTGGAGTCAGAAAGACTCGGCTTGGAATCTGAGCTCAGCTGGCTGGTCCTGGGCAAGTCGCTTCACTCTGTCTGCTTCAGTCTCTCTTCTGTCAAATGAGCTAGAAAAGCCCCAGTATCTCTGCCAAGAAAACCTCAAATGGGGATCACAAGTCCCATGTGACTGAGAGGATGCAATAAAGTTCCTGGCCAGGAGGAGTCGGGCTGCCTAGTTCTCCTCAAGGTACTGGGCTCCCTCTGGGCTCTGCAGAAGGACATTATTAAATAGGACAGTGGCCGACCAGTACCTTGAAGAGCCTTGAATCCTTGGCATCTGAGACTTGGTTGAGGGACTGAGAGATACTTAGCCGGTAGAGTGAAGGTTCAAGGGAGACTAGGACAGCTGAAAGTCCATCAGTAAGCCAACAAGCATTTCTTTTTCTTTCTTTTTCTTTCTTTCTTTCTTTTTTTTTTTTTGCTGAAGCAATTGGGATTAAGTGACTTGCCCAGGGTCACATAGCCAGGAAGTGTTAAGTGTCTGAGGCCAAATTTGAACTCAGGTCCTCCTGACTTCAGGGCCAGTGCTCTATTCACTGTACTATCTAGCTGCCTCAACAAGCATTTATTGATGTTAATTAACCAATGGCTGTTAAGTAGCCCTTAATTATTATCAATTAATGTCTGCTAAACGTTCTTCACCAGAGAGATACACGGAAAGACAAAATCCAGTCCCTCTTCTCTTTTTTTCTTTTTTTTCCCCTCCTTCTCCCTACCTCCTCTCCCAGATGGCAAGTTGACCAATACATATTGAATATGTTAAAGCATAAATTAAATACAATATAAGTAACATGTCCAAACAGTTATTTAGAATCAGACTCTGAAATAGTGTACAATTAGCCTGTGAAGGAAATCAAAAATGCAGGCGGACAAAAATAGAGGGATTAGGAATTCTAGGTACAGTCCCTCTTATTAAGGAGACCACAGTCTAATGTACAAACCCAACACAGACAAGAGAGTTTAGTGTTTTATTTATAGGATAAATTGGGTGTGGTCAGGAAGAGAAGGCCCTAAGATGAAGGAAGACTAGGAAAGGATTCTTGCAGAAAGTGGAACTTTAGATTGAGATTTAAGGACTCCAAGGGAAGCTGGGATGAATGGGGAGAGAGTTCCAGGTGGGGAGAGAGTGAGTGAGAATGCAGGGATTGGGGAGATGGCGGGAATACTTCATGTGAGGAAAGGCAAGAGGGAGATTAGTGTCCCTGTATCACAAAGAATGCAAGTTATAGGGAAACTGCAAAGGGGGAAAGAGACCAGATTATGGAGGGCTTTAAGAGGGCGTTACATTTAATCTAGGAGAAAACAGGGGACCACGGGGCTTGTACAATAGGGAGAATACTGGCTTCTCAGAGAATCACCAGCTTGCTATGAAGCCTGGATGGTGAGCCCCAGAGCCTTCTCTGACCCTCCTCCACTCCCCAGCTGATCCCACTCCTCTCTTTTTATTTGTATTTCCTTTTGTATTTTCTGAGTAGAGTGGAAACTCCTTGAGGGCAAGAACCATTTGGGATTTTTGTTCTTAAACACACTGTCTAGCACTTAGTAGGCACTTCACAAACTACAGGCACAACTAACATTTGTTTATTGATTTGAAGGATATATTGGACAAGGTTCCACACTTTTAGGTTAGAGAGGGATTAAATGATCTCTCAGAGGGCTCTGGCAACTCATGTTCAGATTGAAGATTAGTATAGTCATCAAGACTGTCCTTATTACACAATGGGTCATGATATAATGGTAACTCTACCCAGAGTTCCTAGAATGGTGGAGGACCAGTTGCCTGTACAAGAGAAAGGTTTGTCTTTCTGGTCTTTTAGAAGCCATTATGGGGTCAGAGTGCTGGAATTGGAACTTACTACATCATCATCTGCTTCTCTAGAATGAATTATCCAAAAAGATTAATAGTAAGCACATTGAAAGGAAACAGAGATTAAACAGTGCTGCTCCACCCAGAACAGGTTCTGCCAATCTGAGCTAATTTCTTTTTCTGACCAAGTCACCAACCTGGCAGACCCATAGAATGCTTTAGCTAGAACTTACCCAGATTTTAGCAAAACACCAGATAAAGTCTCTCTCATGATTCCTATGGCAAAAATAGAAGGCTGGGGCTAGGTAATTATACAACAATGGTTGAATTCAGACTCGATGTGTAGTTGTGAATGGCTCAATCTCAATGGGATCAGTCCCCCGCCCCGAGATCTGTGTTTGGTTTGTGCTGACTTGAATAAAGGCAGCAGAGAAAGGAGCCTTACCAAGACAGAAGATGAGAGCACTGGAGTGATCATGTATCAAGATGAGGAATCCAAAGAAAGGCAAAACCATCTTGCCCTTGGAATTATAGTCAAATGGGAGAGATCATAAATTAATAACTCGGAAAGATAGCAAAAACATTGACTGAGTCAGCATCCTAAAACATATCAATAGGCTGGAGCATTGGGTTGAACATAATTAGATGAAATTCAATAGGGATGAATGCCACGTCTTCCACTGGCATACAAAGAACGGGAGAGGCGTGTTCTTTTTTTTTTTTTTTTTTAAGGATTTGGCGATTTAAAGTTGAGTCCCTTGAAATTGCAAGGTCAATATGAGTCAGCATTCTGATTATGAGAAGGCAGTTGGATGAGATAATGCACTTAATCTTGGGTAGTGTTAGGAGGACCCAAGTCTAACAATAACTCTGGAAGATAGGGGCAGCTTGATGGTGCCATAGTGGATAGAGCTCGGGCCTGGAGCCAGAAAGACTCAGCTTCCCAAATTCAAATCTGAGCTCAGACACTTCCTAGCTGTGTGATCCCAGGCAAGTCACTTCACTCTGATTGCCTCAGTTTCTTTTCTGTCAAATGAGCTGGAACAAGAAATGGCAAACTACTCCAGATCTTTGCCAAGAAAATCCCAAATGGGATCAAAGAGAGTTAATACAACTGAAGACACAAGAAAGCTTTTAGCAATGAGGAATCAGGCTGCTGTCTGTGGTCCTGCCTGAACCAGGAAACTGGTTCAGTCTGGGTTCTGCAGTTTGGGAAGGATGCTGTTAAATTGGACAGTGGTCACCCAGTGTCATGAAGGGTTTTGAAGCCATATCATCTGAGACTTGGTTGAAAGACTGAGAGATATTTAACCAGTAGAGGGAAAGTTCAAGGGAGACTAACATAGCTGTCTTGTTAACAAGCAAGGAAAGATAGAAGGAAAGGCAAAAAACCAATCCCTATTCTCAAGGACCCCACAGTCTAATGCACAAACCCAATATAGACAAGAAAATTTATTGTTTTATTTATAGAATAAATTGGGTGTGGTCAGGGAGAGAAGGACCTAAGATGAAGGAAGACTAGGAAAGGATTCTTGCAGAAAGTGGAACTTTAGATTGAGATTTAAGGACTCCAAGGAAAGCTGGGATGAATGAGGAGATCAGGTAGGGAGACAATGAGTGAAAATGCAGAGATTTGGACTATACACCTCTCAGATTGGCTAAGATGACAGAAAAAGATAATGATGAATGTTGGAGAAGATATAGGAAAACTGGGACCTTGATACATTGTTGGTGGAGTTGTGAACCGATCTAAACATTCTGGAGAACAATTGAAACTATACGCAAAGAGCTACCAAACTGTGCATATCCTTTCATCCAGTGATGTTTCTACTGGGCTTATATCCCAACGAGATCACAAAGGAGGGAATAGAACTCATGTGTGCAAAAATGTTTGGAGCAGCAAAGAACTGGAAACTGAGTAGATGCCCATCAGTTGGGAATGGCTGAATAAGTTATGGCCTATGAATGCTATGGAATATTATTGTTCTGTAAGAAATGATCAGCAGGATGATTTCAGAGAGGCCTGGAGAGACTTTTGCCCCTTTGGGCATAGTTCCAATTGCTCTCCAGAATAGTTGGATCAGTTCCCAACTCTATCAACAACATGTTAGTGTCCCATTTTTCCCACATCCCCTCCAATATTCATTATTACTTTTTCCCATCGTAGCCAGTCTGAGAAGTATGTGGTGGTATCTTAGAGTTGTCTTAACTTGCATTTCTCTGATCAATAATAATTTACAGCATTTTTTCATGACTAGAAATGGTTTTAATTTCTTCACCTGAAAATTGTCTGTTCATATCCTTTGACCATTTATCAATCAACCAATCACTTTTTAATGAAAGATGTACTCTTAGAGGCTCAATACTCTTGTGAAACATTTTAATTCTGAGGGAATTCTTGTCTTGCAAATTGCTTTGTGTCGAGGAAATTTGCTGTCCCTTATAATTTCAGCTCTTGAGAAAATCCATGAAATTTGGGTGTTATCCTTAGGAGCCCACAGGCTGACTTTGTTTTATTTTAGCCTCACCCATGACAATTAAAGGCAGTCTTATCTCATCCCCAGACTCCGGTGTGTCTGCTACCCTTGATTTATTACCCGGGACTTAGGGATGCACCTGGGTCCCATAAATTCACAAAGCATTCCTCTGAAACTGAGAAGAATGACATTCCTTTCACATCTGTGCCATTACTTCCTTCAAAGTAACCAATCACAATCTCTTTCCCCTATGATGTTGCAAAGATACTTAATTATCTGCATGACCTTTGGCAAATTACTTAAGGAAGCAAAGAAATAACAATTATTAATTGTAATGCAAGGATATTGGACTTGGTGGCATCTAAGGTCCTTTCTGGGTCTAGACTCTATCCTCCCTTCAAAGCATATAGGTAGTTTTGTTTAATCCATCCTCTCCAAGCATTTATTAGGCTCCTGTTATTTGCCAGGTATTGTGCTTGACACTACAATCTCTGCTCCCAAAGGAGCTCGAGTATTCCTGAGAAATGAATAAATTGCTATTTACAAACATGGTAGGAGGAGAGAGAAGGCAGCCATTTCTCAAACTTTGGGAATCTGGTTCCTGACCTTCTCACTCAACTGAAACAACTATCTCCAAAGTTTCCAGTGATCAAGAACTGCCAAATCTCAGTCCCTGCTTCTCAGCAACAATGGACACTATGGACTACTTCTGGCACAATAGGATTCCATCACCCTCATATGCCATAACTTGTTCAGCCATTCCCCAAGTGAGGGCAAAGCTTCCATTTCCAGTTCTTTGATATCATTAAAAGAGCTGCTATAAATAGTTTTTGCACCTTTCCCTCTTCTTCTGGTTACTTTGTAGTGTAGAATTAGAGGTGGTGTCTCTAGGTCAAAGGGACCAATCTTTCCCAGGTCTCATTTTTTTTTTTTAATGGCAACACCCATTCAATGACTAAAGGCCAGGTAAGAACTGAGACAAAAAATGGCTTAGTTTACCATCACAACATCTGGGAGGCAAAGGTCTTTAGAGATTCTGGCCAGAACAGAAGACAGTCACAGGAGGAGAAAGGGAAGACGTAGAAGAAAATGGCAGCATTCCCCAACTTCTGTCCTAATTAGCAGGTTGGGTCCCCAGAGGGCGGCTACTCTCCACACAGATAACATGGTAAAGACGGTCAATACAAAACGGTTTCCTAAAAACCCGTTCCATACCTTTCCACAAATACATGAAGCATCCAAGGGAGGAGTAAGTAAACTTAGACCATAACAACAGTGAGGGACATGTGTAAGAAATATGCATGAGGCAGCACAATGGATAGAGCACCAACCTTTGAGTTGGGAGAATAAGAGTTCGAGTTTACCTCAGATACTTACTAGCTGTGTGATCAAGAAAGAAAGAAAGAAAGAGAGGAAGGGAGGGAGGAAGGAAGGAAGGAAAGAAGGAAAGAATAGAGGGAAAGAGGGAGAGAGGGAGGAAGGAGAGAGGGAGAGAAGGAGGAAGGAAGGGAAGGAGGAAGGAAGGAAGGGAAGGAGGAAGGGAGAGAAGGAGAGAAGGAGGAAGGAAGGGAGGGAGGAAGAAAAAGGTATGATAAAGGTCATTTTTTGTTATTCGATTTTCATTCTTGAAGAGGACCAGTATCATGAGGGTGATATCACTGGATTTAAGTGAGTTAGAGTTGTGCAAAGTGCTTAGCCTTATTTTCTCCTCCAGAGTCATCATAGTCCAGTGGCAGAATAAAAGTCAGAATGACTCAGGTCAAAGGGTTTGCACAATTTAATAGGTTTCAGGGCAAAGTTCTAAATTATTTTCCAGTATGACTGGACCATTTACAATTCCACCAATAACGAATTAATGTATCTCCAGAAAGGTCAACTACCAACAAATATACAACATTCTCTAAATCCCTAGTAATAAAAGAAATACAATGAAAACAGTTTTGAAATTTTAGCTGACTCAAACTTCATGAAAACATGGGAAAATAGGCTTATCAACACACTGTTGGTGAATTAGTAAAGTCACTCTAAAAAATACAATTTGGAATCATATGAGAAAAATCACTACCCCTCGATCCTGAGATTTCCCGCCCAGGCATATGTTTGGTGGAAGTAAAAGATGAAAAAAAGAGAAAAAGGTCCTAAGCACATAAAAAATATTTATAGCAGCACTTTTTGTGGAAGCCCTAAACTGTAAACAAAGATGTCCATTGATTAGGGAATGACTAAACAAATTATGGTACATGTGTGTACTAGGCTTTGTTGTACCATAAAAAATGAATATGGGAAACTTAAAGAAACTTAAGAGACTTGAATAAATTGATGCAATTAATCAAAGCAGAACCAAGAGAATTATAATGAACACACTCATGCATAGGCAAACAGTACTAAAAGACTTGAAAATTTAGATTAATAGGTAATAAAACTTGATCCTAGAAGGTTGAGGATACAACATGTTTCCCTCTTCTCAAAAGTGAGGTGATGGATTATGGGTATGGAATACTACATGTGCTGTCACACATGATTGCTGTGCCATTTTCTTTTATTTAACTGTTTTTTCTTATTAGGGAGGATTCTTTGGGAAGAGTCAGTCAATCAATAAACATTTATTAACCCCCTACTATGTACCAGGCACTCTGCCAAGTGCTGGGAATATAGTCCCAGTCCTTGAGGAGCTCACAATCTCATGGGGAACACAACATTCAAACACCTTTGGACAAAAACTGTAGAGGGGATGATGGAGATAATGGGTAGAGGGACTGGAAAGTGACAATGATGTTTTCATTTTTATTTATTTTTTTAATAATAGCTTTTTATTTTTCAAAATACATGCAATGATAATTTTCAACATTCATCCTTTCAAAATCTTGTATTCCAAAATTTTCTCCTTCCCTCCTTTCCTGCCCCTTCCTCCGGACAGCAAGTCATCCAATATAGGTTAAACATGTGCAATTCTTCTAAATATATTACCACACATCACACTGCACAAGAAAAATCAGATCAAAAGGGGAAAAAAATGAGAAAGAAAAAAAAGAAGCAAGTAAATAACAACAATGAAAGATGAAAATACTATGTTGTGTTCCACACACCCCATAGACCTCTCTCTGGATGCTCTCTCCATCACAAGTCTATTGGAATAGGCCCTAATCACCTCAGACAGTGATATTTTAAAAAAACATCAGTTGAACATTTTTTGAAAATAGTATTGCCTTGTAAGTAAGGGCAAACATGAGGAAGTCAGAGAAATCTGAGAAGACTATGAGCTGATGCCGATAGGAGGAACTGGAATGGATAACATTCAGACTGGCTGAGACAATGGATTGGAAGACAAGACGAGAAGGATGGAAAACCCAGATTTCTTCTAATGACTGGCCACAGTCCTTCCAAACAAGTAATTCCTGTTCCTTCTCTGAACAGAGAGATGCGGGATTCTGCACACCAAATCCCAGTTTCTGTGCTGACCAGTTGTTTTCTTTGTCACAAGGAGGGTTCAGTGATGGTGGGGTGGGTGAAGATGGAACAGGATCAGTGACAGAGAATGTACACTGGGAAATAGCTGCCATCTAAAGAATCCCTTTTTAATAAGTGCTCATGGGATAATTTTTTGCTTCATGATTTTCAAACATTTCTCTATCTCTGATTCCTTGTTGGAGAGGCAGAGATCCACGCTAGACAGGATAAGTCCAAAGAAAAGGCTCGAGACAGTGGGGAAAGCCCAAATGGGGCTCAAGAAACAAGGAAAAGTTAGGAAAATAAAGCAGGGAAATCTATGTGCTAGATTCTGTGCTAAGTGCTTCACAAAAAGGAGAATGGGAAGAAGGGAGGCTGTTCTCCAGTGGGAAAGTGCTTGAAGGAGTGATTCAGCATAAAGAAAGCAATTTGAAAACAAAAATTATACTCTTTCCCCAAATTCCTTTCTTTCCAGTCATCTCCAGTTTCCTGGGTGACTAAGGAAAAGTTTCTGGGAATTCTAGGTTGATCTTGTCTTTACTTGTCATTAGAAAGGCAAAAGACTTGGGGCAGAATACTGCACATAGAGTCAGGGAGTCCTGGGTGCAAGTCTTGCCTCAGATATTAACAAGTCACCCAGAGTCTCAGCTTCCACATTTGTAAAATGGGGATAATCAAGTTACCCATTTTACAGCATTGTGAAAAGTGAGCTAATGTATGTAAAGCATTTTGTTTAAAGGACTATTTGTAGATAATAGTGTGGATTATTATGTGGTTTACATATTATGTAATAATGCGAGTTATTATTATGACAAATATTTATTTAGCACATGCTTAGAACATAGTACAGCGTGAGGAATGGAGGAGAGGGTGTCAAGAGAATCGGCTCAAATCCTAATTCTGCCTTTTTGACCTTAGACCTCAATTTTCTCTTCTATAAAACAAATAATGAAGAAATATATAATAAACAAACAAATAAATTTTTTCTCATCTATAAAATCAATTCCTTTTGATGTCTCTTCTAGTACTAAGTGACAGAGTGGATAAAGTGCTAGACCTGGAATCAGGAAGACCTAAATTCAAATCTAGCCTGGATTCAAATCTAGTCTCAGATATTTACTATCTTTGTGACCTTGGCTGAGTCACTTAACCACCGTCTGCCTCAGTTTCCCTATCTATAAAATAGGATAATATCATTAATCTCCCAGGATTTTTGTGAGGATCAAATGAGGTAACATTTGTAAGGTGTTCTGCAATCTAAAGGTGTTAAATAAATGCTAATTATTGATATTTCCAGAAAGTGAAGAATTAAACAGCCTTTGGAGGAGGGTGAAAGAAGAGAGTATAAAAGCTTTGTAGCTTAACTTAAATGAAAAAAAAAGGTAAGATCTTGGCCACTAGTCCCATCACCTCCTGGCAGACACAGAGAGGAGGAGCAGAAGCAGGGTCAGTTTTTATATTCGTGAATTCAAAGATGTCTGTGAATAGTGATTGTTGAGCCTTTGAAGGAAAACTAAGGCAAATCTGGACAGCACGCTAAAAAGCTGATGAAAGTCCATATCGGGAAAGCTATGGCTTTTCCAATAGCCAAGTATGGCTGGGAGAGTTGGGCTATAAGGAAAGCTGAGAACCACAGAATCAGTGCTTTCAAATTGTGCTGGAAAAGACTTTGTGACTCCCTTGGACAATAAGGATATTAAATCAGTTAATAATTAAGGAAATTTATTCAGGCTAGTCACTTCAAGGTCAAAAACTGAAGCTGATATATACTTTGGCCACATAATGAGAAGATAGGACTCATTGAAAAAGACCTTGATGTTGGGGAAGATAGAAGGCAAAAGGAAAAAGGGATGAGGTGGATGGATAGTGCCATGGAAACAATGAACATGAACTTGGACAGACTTTGGGAGATGGTAGAGGTCAAAAAGTCCTGAATGCTATGGTCCATGGGGTCATGAAGAGACGGAGATAATGAACAACAACAAATTAGTGTTTTTATTACTAATCAGTGATCCTGTCTGGTGGTCTATGGGAATTCAAAGCTATCAAAGAGACTTTGCTCTTGTCAGTCTTAGAATAAAGTACAGGAGATATGTAAGGACAGAAACAACTCTAGCACAAAACTAAAGATGCTAAGAGAAGATGCTGATGCAAGAAGAATAAGTTGTCTTTTGAATGGAATATAAATTGTCTTGTTCTGGGGCTTCCTTGCCCCACTAACAGCAATGAGAGACAATGATGGACCGGCCTTCTGGGATGGTTTTTTTGTTTTTGTTTTTGCTGAGGCAAGTGGGGTTAAGTGACTTGCCCAGGGTCATACGTGGGATGGTTTTTAAAAAGACAAAGGGACCCACTAAGGGAGGCAAAGAGGTCTCATGCTACCTTGTGAGATGCCTTTGTGCTCATGCAGCACCTAGAAGGACATCTGGGATCTGGAACCACATGGAGGTAGATGAGAAAGATGGATCCTCATGAGAGAAAAGAGATTTGAGACCTCAATCGATGGCAACCCACAAGGACTTATTAAGCACAGATACAAAGACAAAGGGAATTACATGCACCGAGGCGGAAGTCAAACCTAGCCTTTCACTGATACTCTAAGTTGGATGGACTGTATCAATCTAAGGGAGCGTAGAGCTTTGCAGAGAGAACCTATATCCTCCAGAAAGGAGATGGTTTCCCCCTTGTCAAAAGGTCATCGCATAGGCCCATTCTGCCTATTTTCTATCAAACTAAATAGGATCAGTTTTATAGCTGATATTTTGCGAATCTGAATGCTTGAGAGGGACCTGAGAATCCATTTTGAGAGGGTCACAGCCAAAATTCTGATGTTTCTGGAGGGAACTCTAAAGGCAAAAGTCCCACAGAATTAGTGAGAACCTGGTTTCTTGTGTCAGGGACTGAGAAGCCAATCAACACAAAAGTTTTGAGGAAGGAAGGGGCATGGAGAAAACTATTATTTGGCATCTTCAAGGCATAAAACAGGTTCCATCCTAACCCTGAAAGGCTCTCCAAATGCAGGCTCCTGAGTTAGCCACATGGTGACTGGGATTATGATGCTCTGAGCACAGGGAACATGATTTGAATTTCGAGTCATCATGATTTGCACCTTCTAGACTTTTATGTAACTGATTTAAAAAAAAAAGCAAAGTCATTGCCCTGGCAAGTTGTGCCTTGAAAAACTAGAAATCCTCCCCACCAGGCTGAATCAATTAGCGGTTGGTCCCACACCATGGGCAAACAAGACTTCCCTTTTCAGACCCAGCATCTTAGCCCTGCCCATCCCTTTAAAGAGCCATGACCACATTACAGAATAAAACAGATGAGACAACCCAAAAGCTAATCCTCAAACCAAGACTTGTTCGAAAGTGTAGGATTCTGGATTAAGTTTCCCCCTCTCATTTAAATATCCACTTTGCTCTGTCACGCAAACTTCCTGGGCTCAGAGCCAAGTTGTGCTGGGGAGGGAGGGAAAAAAAAGTCTTTAAATAGGGAGTGGTGAGAGATAGTGGATATCTCCAGTTGGAACCCTTGCAAGGAGTTCTATTCCCTGAGAGAAGCTGTAGAAGGTAACTTCTTTATTCACTTTGTCTGTATTTTTCTGTGTTTTTTTTTCCAGTTCTGTATATTTCTCAAAAAAGAGTTTTGGAATAGTTTTTATAATATATATAAATATTTCAAATGATTGAATTTCTCAAGAATCATTGCCTTCATGAACATGTGCTGAAGATAATGTTTGAGATTGTGAGGAAAGAGTGTCTTGGGGCAAAAATTCTTTGACTTTTGGACGTTTTCTCTGCTGACCTCCTAGACCAATGTCCAGCTTGCTTTCTCCCCAAGTGAGATTTCTCCAGTCTTAGAGTTCCTGGAGCCTTGTTTTCCAGATCAAATTTCTCTCTGTTGGTAATTATCTATTGATGTTTCCCTAACTAAACTGACTCAGGGATGCTTGAGGGCTATTTGAACTATACTGACTAAATCCCCAATTACCTTTGGGCTATGAAAATCCGTCGCGAGAAAGGGAAGTTGGAGAAACTTTGTAGCAAAGCTGAGAGTGTTTAGCCAAGATAAACGCTCAGATCTTTCCTAACTCTTACTTTCTATGATTCTGCGGGATGTCAGGCTGGAAGATTATGATTATTATCAATATTTGTGAGAGGTATATAATTTCACTGGATTTCTTCAAAAACAAAGGATAAATAACAAATAGTAAAGAACTGTCCAAAAGTGGAATGGGGCACCCCTGGAAGTAAAGGATTTTCCCTTATAGGATATCACTAAATAAAGGTGAGAGGATCACTTGTCCAGTGTGTTACTGAGAGGATTCTTGTTGGGCTAAATGGAACCTGAAGTGTTTCCATTTCTGAGTTTCTGTGATTTCATGGTTTATATTTTAAGAGGGGAAAGTGTCTTAGAATTGAAATGTTGAATTTACTATTAGACTCGTGTGACTTTTGTCCTCTGTATTTCTTAGAATTAGGCTAGATGGTCCCTTCTAGTTCTGAATCTATGATCCTGTTCTGACTCCTTGAGCCTCAGTTTCTTCCTCAGTAAAGTTGGATGAGGTAGCTTGGGGGTCTCTTTCAGGCAGTGTTCTAGTAATAGTAGAGCACAATTCTTTCTGGGAGCTATTGGACCCCTAGGTGTCTGGGTGGTAGATGGATTTCCCTTTCTCTTTAATGTCCCTTATTGGTATGTGCTGGAAAGCAGAACCACAAAGAGAAATTCTAGTCTAGGATTCAGATGCTTGGCAGATGGGCACCTGGGGACCCGCAGGATGCAGTAATGCTGGGATCCACTGCTGATTCACCTTGGGTGATGTTCTAGCAGCCTGGCCAATTTGGATGTAATCATGCTGATTGAGAAAAACAGATCCAGAGCTGCTAGTGTTCTAATAAAAACAAAATTAACTTAGATCCATTGTATACATTTTGTATATTCATATATACATACATATATATGGAGAGAGATTATTGTGAGAGATAACTATATATAATATTATTGTGAGAGATAACATTATATATGTATATATAATGTTATCTCTCACAATAATCTCTGGGTACCACTGTAGAGAAGCATTGGAAACCAAAAAAAGTAGATGTTGCCTCTCACGATAGAGTGTAAGTCTTTGAAGATAGGGCTGGTTTTTGTCTTTGTATCGTTCCCTTTGTTGGCTTGCTCTAGACCCATGTTCTAGACCCAATCTAGTCCCAAGACAAGAACATAGTTTAGTTAAAAAAAAAAAAGCTCTGGAGAGTTGGTTCTAGCCCAGATCCATCTCTGGCCTTGACTTCCTTCTCTATAAAATAGGAGGTGAGGTTGGGTTAAATGATCTCTTAGAACTCTTTCAACTTTAATTCCATGAGCCTATCATCCTGCTTGCTACTTGGACTGAGTTTCCCCCAAGTGTAAAATAGGAACAATGATCTCGGACCTGCTGATGTCCTAGAGTTTTATGCATATGAAATGAGATAAGGATATAGAAATGTTTTGAAAAAGCAAAAAGAGCCATGAAGATGTAAAGGATTGTTTGGACTCCCTCAAGCCACCCACCTATCTCTGGGCCACCCTGAGACTTCCCGGATTGACGGACTGTTTTGGACCTGTGGGTCCTTAAAGCTGCTATCCAGTGTATTTCCTCACAGCTCAAGCTAGTTTGATACACACATGAAATCATTAATTTAATGGTAATAAGATAAATCAAAGGCAAAGAATTAAACTGCCACACATTTGCCCTGTCTAACCTTCACCATGTTTCCCATTTCTCACACACAAAGTCATCCATGGCACAGTATTAGCATGGGAACTGGTAGTGTTGTAGGGAGTATCATGGCCTCCATCGACCTGGGAACTTAGATCTGGTGCTTTCTTTTGGAATGGGATTTGGGTACCACTGTAGAGAGGCCATTGGAAACCAAAAAAGGCATTCAAGCCCAGAACACAGAAGCCCATTTTCTTCTCATCTGTCCCCCCATCTCTATGTCCTCCTCCAACCCAGGATCTCATTTTTTCAAGAGATTTTGAAATCCAGGGCCTCTAAAAATACACAGCTTTCTGGGGGTTATAGTTTCTGAGAGAATATTGGATCCATTACAATTATATTTGAACCTGAACACCACCAAGGTGAGAATGGGAGGGAAACCATCCCTTCCCCCTTAAGCTTAAGGAAATCCATTTATTCTTCGGTAGGTATGTGACAGACCTATTTAAAAATCAAAGAGGATTTACTCCTCTCCTCAGATGATCTAAAACCAGGCATGGGCAGAAGGGATATTTCTACCAACTCTATCCCTTTGTCCAAGAGATCTCTTCATTAACTTTTCCTGAGTTCTATATTGGGAATGGTGATAGCAAAGTATAGGGGACATAGGACAATAATAGAAGAAAACAAGTGACGGAGGTAGAAAGAGGCTGTCAATCAGTCATAAGGCACTAGGACTGGTGATTGGAGAATAAGGAATTGAAGGCTTGGAGCCCTGAGTGACATCCAGCGTAATAAGAAGATACGCTACCCTCTGGTGGAAGTCCCTAAATGAGATCCAGATCTCTTCTGCTGTAGGAAACCCATTATTTGTTTCTAGAACATCTCCATTTATCAAAATGAGTTTTTTAAGGTCAAAGGCAGACACTTGGATGCTAAGATGAAGACTCTCAGAGGGACCAGGTTCCTGAAATTTGAGGAAAAGCTGGGATCTCCTGGAGAAACTCCCCCTCTTCTTCCATTAGTGAGTGACAGTGATTGGCAGCAAAGTGTTTCTGGAAAGAAGGCGTAGACAAGAATTTTGGAATTGGAACACTTGGTTTAAAATCAAAATCAGAATTGCTTGAAGGGATTAGTGAAACTCAAACAAAGTAATTGGAAAGGGAGAGAGAAACAGAGAAAGACACACACACACACACACACAGAGAGAGAGAGAGAGAGAGAGAGAGAGAGAGAGAGAGAGAGAGAGAGAGAGAGAGAAATAGAGGTGGAGAGACAGAGAGACAAAAAGTCAGAGAAAAAGTTCATCAATAGTGGGCATTCACTGACTTTGACAGCAGTTTAGTGTTGACATTTCAAACTGTTTATTAGGCACTGCCATATTTCTAAAAGAAGAATCATGAAGGAATTGCAGAATTGAAAGACACAGAACTCAAAATTAAAAATATATATTTCTAGAGCCACTAAATCTCAGAACTGGAAAGAACATTAGAGACTATCTTGCCCCGTGTTCTTAATTTGGAATCCCTGGACCACCAAATGATTGATGGAGAGATTTTTTTTTAAATTATCTATTTTATTTTATTTTATTTTATTTTTTATTTTTTATTTTTTTATAGATAGATTTTTTTTATTTTATAATAACTTTATATTGACAGAATCCATGCCAGGGTAATTTTTTTTACAACATTATCCCTTGCACTCGCTTCTGTTCCGATTTTTCCCCTCCCTCCCTCCACCCCCTCCTCTAGATGGCAAGCAGTCCTATATATGTTAGATATGTTGCAGTATATCCTAGAAACAATATATGTTTGCAGAACTGAGCAGTTCTCTTGTTGCACAGGGAGAATTGGATTCAGAAGGTAAACATAACCCGGGAAGAAAAACAAAAATGCAGATAGTTCACATTCGTTTCCCAGTGTTCTTTCTTTGGGTGTAGCTGCTTCTGTCCGTCATTTATCAATTGAAATTGAGTCTTTGTCAAAGAAATCCACTTCCATCAGAATACATCCTCATACAATATCGTTGTCGAAGTGTAAAGTGATCTCCTGGTTCTGCTCATTTCACTCAGCATCAGTTCATGTAAGTCTCTCTTGAATGGAAAACAATCTCTTCTCAGCAACCTCTAACTGAAATGTCAAATGAGGAAAGCTGGGAAAGTTGAGAGGGAGATAAAGAAAGACAGAATTCCAGGCATGGGGGACCTCCGGTGAAAATGGGGGAGCCAGGAGATGGGGTACCACATGTAAGAAACACCAGGAGGCCAGATTCCCTGATTGCAGAGGATTATAGGGTGTCAGAAGCCAAGAAAGGCAAGTAGAAGGCAGATCTTGAAGGGCTTTGAAGATAATAGAAAGTCCTTGGATTTTATAGAAGAAGGGGGTGACTTTTGTCAGAGCAGTGCTCCAAGAAAATCTCTTTGATAGCTCAGTAGAGAATGGACTGGAGTAGAGAGAGGCTTGAGGCAAGGAGACTATCCATTCTCCCCCTCCTCCCCCCTCAGAGTGAGGGCGGCAGCAGGGGGAAGAAGGGGGAATATCTGAGAGTTATTACAAAGATAAAATCCACAGATTTGGCAGATGATGTGTGGGGGGAATGAGGAGTCCAAATAACTACAAGTTTGGGATACCGAGTCACAGGGAGGACAGCGGTACCTTCCACAGTTATATGGAAGTTAGATCGAGGGAGGAGAGGTAATCCTGAGCTCAGCTGAAGTGTATTTGAGGTGCTCAGTCCAAGACGTCCAATAAGCATTTCTGACTTTGTAACTCCAGGTGTACGTAGAGACTGTGTGAGTTTGTTGATTTCTTCATTTGTTCAGATGCTTTAATTTTTAGCTTTCAGGAAGCTTTTATCTCTATGGCACAAACTGATTTTAAAAATCAAACACAGTTGGATTTAGTGACAAATAATCCATTGTTTTGAAAGCAATCATCTCTTAGCTTGGATCAAGCCCGTTTGTTTATTTTCTCAAAGTTGGGAGTGGAGCACTGAGCTGGCCAGAACTGGGATTGGCATCTGAGGACTTGGGTTCAAAGGTCTTCACTTGACTTTGGCAAGGTCACTTTTCTCTTGTGGGCCTTCTTTTCCTGCTTTGAAAAAACGAGAGGTTGGTCTAGATGACCTTGAGGGTCATCTGACTTTAGTGCGAGGAGAATCCCAGGCTGCCCCTTGTCACTTGAATGGCTTAGAGCATCTCTGGGTCTCACTTTCCTTATCTGTAGAATAAGAGGGATGGGGAGTCAGAGCGGGCAGCCATGTCCAGGATGCAGATTGAAGTGTCAGAAGTTCCTCCTCACTCACCGCTCTCCTCCCCTGTCTCATTTCCTGGATTTCTTCCATGACGTGTCCTTTTCAGTTCGGCTTTGTCTTCTCTAAGAGGAGTCTCCTCAAATGCCGGGAATGGATGGCTACGAGCATGTACGTGTTGAGGGAGGGATGGGGAACTCTCATTATGCCAGTCTGAGAGGGGTCCCGTCCTGGTGGAAAGTGCCCCAGACTGAGAACAGAGACCACTCCGTCACAAACTTGCTGTGGGATCTGGGACAAAATGCTTTACTTGCTCTACTTACTTACTTCAATGGCTTAAGTTAGAAATACTCACAGGGAGTAAATAGCAAGTCTATTTTTTTTGTCCTCAGATTCTATAAATCTATAAATATCTCTATCTATCTCTATCTATAAATCTAAGTTCATTGAGCAAATTTAATGTTCCTCTCAGGATATTGTGATGTCTGCTTTTCCAGGCCAATTTCACACGAATGTCCATCTCATTCTCTTATGTTCCAAACCAACCCTCCTACAAGCTATTCCCTACCCATGCTTTCCCATTTTCCACTTCCGTGCATTTGCCCAGGCGGTTCCCTACTCTTGACATGCGCTTACCTCCTCAGCTCTGTGTCTTTGGCTGGCTTCTGTCAAATCACAGTTCGGTGGCCTCCTTCCCCACCTGATCCCTCCCAGCGGTTAGTGCTCCCCACTCCCCACCCCAAAAGGACTTTGTTTTTACCCATCTGTGTACACATTGTAGACCCTCAGTGCGATATAAGCCTCCCGAGGTCAGTCACTGGTCTTGACATCCTTGATACTTCATATGGACCTGGTGCATAACGTCCCTAAGAAGTTTTGTTGATTGAACTCAATGGAAAAGATTCTAATTTTCATTTTCGGTTCCTAAAAAGCCAGCTCTGCCTGTGGTTCTGTTTTCTCAGACACCATGAGTAAAATCAGTGAGACCGTGAAGCGGGCCAGGACCGCCTTCAACTCTGGCAAAACCCGACCCTTGAAGTTCCGGCTCCAGCAGCTGGAGAACCTGCGCAGGATGATAAAGGAGAGAGATGAGGAGATTGCCGCAGCTCTGCACGCTGACCTCCACAAGGTACTAGTTAGTTCTCACGCTCACCCTTGGCCAGAAGCCCATCCTAGGTCTCTGGGGGACATTCTAGGGGAATACGGGCAAAGCCCTCAAAGAACTTAGGGTTTAACTGGGGAAAGAAAAGCTACACTCACAGAATGGCTCCTTCCAGCTCAAAATCCTATAATCCTGGAATTACGAGGTCATGGGGTAAAGTGCCAGACAGTAGGGACATAGACTTTAGGGCAAATTCAGCCCTAAGGCTGAGGAGGAATGTGAAGGGAAGTAATTTGGGTTGGAAGAATGGCAATGGGGGGGAGGTAGGACTCAAAGAGTGGGACAGAAGCACAGAGTGGGAGGGGGTCCCAAAGGTAGGAGCTAGAATAAAAGTGTGGAGGCCAGAATGAGCCTAGTGTGGATTGGAGCAATGGGCTTGGCTTGATCAGTGAGAGAAAAATGGGATTGCATATTGTAGAGGGGAGGGCAGTGAAATCCAGGCAGAGGTTCACCATAGCAAGAGCAAGGAGGGCACGTAGAAATGATGGGCCCATAGGTTCATGGGTAGTTTTTCAGCCTCCATCCAACAAATTAAGTCAAGCCAAGAATAGAGCTGGAAGAGTTCGCAGAGCTCCTCTAGGCTGACCCTTCAGCTTATGGAAGATGCGTTCTTAATACTAAGTAATAGCCCTCCAGCTTCCTGGGCCCCTTCCCAAACTACTGTATACAATCAATGTTCATCACTGGGACTTCCTGGGTAGGAGATCTGATCCAGATAACAGAGAGCTGGCCTTCAGGGGGCTTCTTAGAAAACAGGCTCTCTTCCCAGTGGTCTTTGGCTTAGCTCTCTGCCTCTAATTGGGGAGAATTTTGGCAAAATATAGGAAAGGACTAACTCTACAATCCAAGGCCTTGGGTTTGAATCCTGCCACTGGCAATTGCCCCATGTGTGATAACAGACAAATTCCTTCATTCTCCTTGGGCTCTGTTTTGTCATTTTATAAAGTAAGACTGATGGGGTGGATGAGGTTTGAGGTCCAGAGCCTGCGGTCTCCCCCTGAATGCTGTTGTCTTTACAGAGCAAGTGGTCTGCACTCTATGAAGAGGTTATTTATGCCTTGGAAGAGGTCGAGTATGCGATTGCCCACCTTCCCGAGTGGATCCCAGATGAGCCTGTAGCAAAGAACGACAATACAAAAGATGACCAGCCCTACATCCACTCAGAACCCCTGGGTGTGGTTCTGATCATCGGGGCCTGGAATTACCCCTTCAATCTGTCCATCCAGCCAATGGTGGGCGCCATTGCTGCAGGTGGGGACTTCCTTCTTCTGGATGATAGGTTTCTAAATTTACAGCTGAAAGAAATCTCAGAGCCCATGTAACCAAATGTTCCATTTTACAGATGAGGAAACTGAGACCCAGAGAGGTTGAGTGATTTGAAACTAAGTCCTCTGACTCCAAATCTTGTGTTTTGTGCTAGGAAGAAAGTGGGTTCATCATGGAACAGGGTAGCATTCCCTAGAAATAACCTCAGGGTATCCTACTGCATCCCATCACTAAGAGGATTGGTCAGTTCAGTCAAATTCTGATCAAACTAAAAGTGAGACTCAATCCTCCAGTCCGGATTCTTCTGAAACAGCAGAAGGACATTCAAAATGGGTTTTTGGCAGAATCACTAGTGTCTTGCCCAGCAGTTTCATAAGATCAGAGATTTATAGTTGAAGGTTCCTGCCCACCTGCCTAGCCCGTGATTTTGCAGATAAGGATGATACAATGTCAGTCTAAGACAAGAAGTAGTTCAATCGGAATTTGAATCCAGGTTCGGATTCCATATCCACTTATTAGCAACATGGTCTGAGACAAGTCATTTTACCCCTCTGGGTCTGTTTGCTCAGTTTAAAAGGAGGGTGGTCCCACCTCTCCATTCTTTCTAAATCTCCCATTTCACAGGTACAGGTAAGAAGATTTAAGTCTTAAACCTCTGTCCAAAGGGCCAGCATTTTTGCACCCCACATTACATTGTATCATTAAATTTAAGGCTCTGATCTCTCTCAGTTAGAACATGGCTCCTTTATTTGTATCCAACTATCTAGGTGGTTTAGTGGTTAGAGTTCTGGAGCTGGAGTCACGAAGTCTTGAGACATTTATTGGTTGTGTGACCTTGGGCAAGTCATAATCCTTATCTGCTTCAGTATATCTGTAACATGGAGACAATAAAAATCCTTCCTTCTCAGGGATGTAGTGATGACCGAATAAGATAATTGTAATAATTTAGTCCACTGCCTAGCACATAGAAGGCACCATACAAATGCTAACTATAATATTATTAATTATTCCTTCATCTTTCAAAAAAATGAGATATGGGGAAAAGATTGAGATTCATGGCTTGAATTGTTCAGGCTAACGGGGTTTAGTCAGGGCTGGAGGTCAAGATTTGAACCAAATCAAGTCATAGCATAGGATTAGGCAAATCTGTATGGCTATCAATGTATGTGTCCATGCATGTAGACATGCTTATGTGTGTGCATCTGTCTGCTGGGTTGGTGTGTGGGTGACTTGATCTCTGAGCTTGATCAGGGGAGGACCAGAAGGCTGGAGAATGCAATGGTGGTTACTGTGATACTGAACCAGCCTTGCATTCCTGATATAAATCCCAATTGGTCGTAGTGTATTATCCTGCTGATAAATTATAATTTTTTTTGCTAATCTTTTATTTAAAATTTTTGCATCAATAGTCATAAGGGAGATTGGGCTGTAATTTTCTTTCTCTGTTTTGGCTCTTCCTGGTTTAGGTACCATTATCAAATTACTGTCAGAAAAAGAATTTGGCAGGATTCCTTCTTTACTTATTTTTCCATATAGTTTACATAGTATTGGAATTAATTGTTCTTTAAATGTTTGGCAGAATTCATTTGTAAATCCATCTGGTCCTGGAGATTCTTTTCTTAGGGAATTCATTGATGGCTTGTTCAATTTCTTTTTTGAAAATGGAATTATTTAAATAATTTATTTCCTCTTCTGTTAATCTAAGAAATTTAGATTTTTGTAAATATTCATCCATTTTGTCAGATTTGCTGGCATACAGTTGGGCAAAATAGCTCCTAATTATTGCTTTAATGTCTTTTGATGCTTTTCCTTTCTAATCAGATTAACCCAAGGTTTACTTATTTTGTTGTTTTTTCCCCCATAAAACCAACTTTTAGTTTTATTAATTAGTTCAATAGTTTTCTTAATTTCAAATTTATTACTCTCTCTTTGATGGTTATTGTAGAAAGGAGCCCTGTGCCTTTCTCCCTAAGAGGTGCCAAAAGCTGGATTTGCCCTATGCTGGTTATGATTTGATGTGGAGGGCTAAGAGAATACTATGGCTTTTGCATTCATGGGGTACAATAGTCAGGAGTGACACTCTAATGAAGTTGTGTTCTCTTGAATCCTCCAGGTAATGCTGTCGTCCTCAAACCCTCTGAAGTGAGTGAGAAAACAGCTCTTCTGTGTGCCGAACTACTCCCTCAGTACCTGGACAAGGTGAGTTTCAGCCCAAACCTTCTCTGTTGGGGAAAAAAATGGGCCCTTGGAAGTCATATGGAAAAAATTAGGGGACATGGAATTGCTTTTAGGGCTGAGCTGTGTCCTCTGGGTCTCTCAGTTTATAAGCACTCTATCTTCTTCAAACCTTGTGCTTCTCAAATCAGTTCTGTACTCTGTTGGACATAATTAATTTTGATGAATTGACAGATCCCTCATGTGTCACTTGCTATCTCTATGACTTCAGGTCAATCACATAACTTGGGCTTCAGTTTTACTCCTCTGTAAAGTTTAGAAGGATAGCTTAGATCTCTTCCAGTCATAAAATGATACTCCAGACATTTAGAGAGAAAGCTAAGATGAATCAGGCAAGGCTGCATGGAAGAGGCAGGATAACAAAAGCAAGTACTGTGTGAGTTCTGAGCAAGGGAATCAAAGAGGACTCACTGGAGGAAGAGACATTAGATCTGGGCTTTATAAATGTGGAATGGATAGGAATTTATTTTTTAATTTTAAGTAAAATATTTTTTCCCAAATACATGTAAAAACAATTTTTAAAAATTTGAGTTTCAAATTCTCTCCTTCTAATTCCTCACCCATCCCTGAGGTAGTGAGCAATTTGATATAGGTTATACATGTGCAGTCATGCAAAACGTTTCCATATTAGCCATGTTGCAGGAGAACATAGACAAAACAAAACAAAACAAAACAAAAACAATCCAGTGAAACCATACACACAAAGAAATAAAATGAAAAATAGCATGCTTGTATTTCAACATATTTAACATGTTTTGGACTCTGTGCCAGCTAGGGGAGGGGTTAGGGGAGAAGGAGGGGAAAAGTTGGAACAGAAGCGTTTGCAAGGGTCAATGTTGGAAAAACTACCCATGCATATGCTTTGTAAATAAAAAGATTTAATAAAAAATTTAAAATAGCATGCTTCAATTTGTATTCAGACTCCATTAGTTTTTTCTTTGGAGTTGGATAGCATTTTTCATCATAAGTCCTTTGGAATTATCTTGGATCATTGTATTGCTGAGAATAGTAATATACATCAATAATCTTTACAATATTGCTGTTACTATATATGATGTTCATATCAGCATAACTTCATATGTCTTTCCAGATTTTCTTGAATCCATCCTGCTTATCATTTCTGCTAACACTGTAATATTCTATTACATTCATATATCCCAATTATCCAGCCATTCCCCAATTGATGGACATCCCCTCAATTTCCAGTTCTTGGCCACTACAAAAAGAATTCTATAAATACCCTTGTTCAAATTGGTTTTCCTTTTTTAAAAAAAATCTATTTGGGATATAGGTCTAGTGATGGTATGGCTAGGTCAAAGGGTATGCAAATGAAGGGTATGAAGATTATACCTTTTGTGCATAGTTTCACATTGCTCTCCAGAATGATTGAATCAGTTCACAACTCCACCAACAATGTATTAGAATCTCATCCCTTCCAATATTTGTCATTTTTCTTTTCTGTCATATTAGCCATTCTGATAGATATGAGGTAGTAGCTAGAGTTGTTTTAATTTGTATCTCTCTAATGAGTAGTGATGTAGAGAATTTATTCATATGACTATAGATAGCTTTGATTTCTTCCCTTACGATGGAGAAGAATTTAAGGATGAATTAGGGAAGAAGGGAAATTCCAGAGGGAATTCTAAGGAGTGAACAACATCTGAAAGGAAGTTAAAAAGGAGGGCAGCCATATTGAAGGGGGATGGGTAGAAGAAGCTAGCCACACCGGGATATGATGGAGAAATCCAAGGGAGATTAGCTGAGTGAGAAATGAAAAAAATGGTTGTCCTGGGTACTCTTTGGGAGGAGTTCATTGCTCCATTTTGGGCGGATGGTCAAGCATGAATACAAGGTCGATGCAGTCTTGCAGGATGATGAGGTTTCGGGGACATGATGGAGAAGTAAGAAATCCAGTAGTGACAGAGTTCCAGCCAAGGGATCATGGGGCACAGATCTGAAGCTCGCAGGACCCTGTAGAGCTCATTTGGATCCTCTGATGGCAACTCTAGAGCTTTTTCCACCATCCCACCCAAACTCTGGATAGTGTTTTCTGTCTAATCTCTCAGTGTGGTTTCATGGCAGGACCTGTTTCCAGTCATTAACGGTGGTGTTCCTGAGACCACAGAACTGCTGAAGGAGAAATTTGACCACATCCTCTACACCGGGAGCACGGGAGTGGGCAAGATCATCATGACAGCTGCGGCCAAACACCTGACCCCAGTGACCTTGGAACTGGGAGGGAAGAGTCCCTGTTACGTGGACAAGGACTGTGACCTCGACGTTGCCTGCAGGTGAGATTCTACGAGAGGATCGCAGACTTTGGGAGGCTGTGGGTGTTGGAAGTAGTCCGAGGAGTCATTGTATCACTGAGTGAAGGAAAAAGCGCCGTATACTGTTTCCTGCAGGGATACAGTAACATTTGTGAAGAGAATCCTCGCCTTCAACAAGCTAATTAGGAGAGACAACACATAGGGGAAGGGGTGGCCAGGAGAGGAGTCAGGTTTGGAAAAATCCCAAGGTGACGATTAGAGATGGAGACTGTGGTGTAGTAGAAAATCTACGGGCTTGGAGTCACGAAGGCTGGCTTTGCTCCTTATTATCTGTGTGACCCAGGACAAGTCACTTCACCCCGTCTGACTCTTGTTTCTGCTTTTGTGCACGGACAGGATCGGGCTAAGGTCCCTTCTGGTTCTAGGAGTTTGGGGTGTCCATACATGGCCCCACATCTGTTTTTCATTCACGTGCGTGGCCAGGCCATAGATGAACCCAAAGGGCCCATTAGATGAACCAAAGGAGCCATATAGATGAGAGCGGGTTCTGGGTGTTAACAGACTACTAAACCAACTGTTAAACTCTGCCATTTCTGTTGGGGGATGGGGAAAATGGTACAGCTATCCCCCTGAGCATTGAACGACTCATTTCCTGAATGCTACGCTATCTCTCCAGGTGTCTTGATATTGGGGGCAGGTACAGATTAGACACTCCATGTAAATTATCTCTTCTCTCCTTTCCCAGGATCCTCTCACTTTGGGTTCTAATCCTGCCCCATCTGGAAGATGCTCCTGGGGCTTCTGTCCTAGCTGCATCCTCAGAACGGGAGGAGGAGGGGTACCCTGCATTCTATTACTGCTGATGGGGCAAAGTGCCCCCGCCAGGTGCCAGGATGTGGAAGATTATTTTTCAATAGCCAGGGCTAGATCGTATCCTCCGGAAGCCAGGCTTGAGACTTCCTCCAGCGTTCCCAGCAAATGAAAAACACATAACCTCCCTATTCATTATTCATGTGGGAATGTTTTTGATTTTCGTGGAATCTGTCTTTTTCTCCAGACGTATCGCCTGGGGGAAGTTCATGAACTGTGGCCAGACTTGTGTGGCTCCTGACTACATCCTCTGTGAACCTTCTCTGCAAGGCCCGTTTGTAGAGAAGATGAAAAAAATCGTAAAGGTGAGTGGGGACCGAGAAATGACTTGTGCCCACCCGCCTCCTGTCTCCTGGCTACAAGAGCAAGGCTGTGCTCTCAGGAGCCAAGGGTGAACTCTCTAGTCACACTCCCTAGAGCTCTATGATCCCCATCCATCACTCACTTGGTACCAGGCCTTGTGCTGAGAGTTGGGGAAGGGAAGAAAAGTTTAAAAAAATTTTTTTTTTCCCTTAAGGAGTTCATAATCTAATCAAATAGAGAGTGTGTGTGTGTGTGGGGGGGTGGAGGTGGCGAAGTTCATTTAAGATTCAAAGTGAATGGAAACTTTTTTTATACATTCTTTTAAAAAATTTTAAGTTTTAAATTCTCTCTCTTCCCCACGTATTGAGAAGGTAAGTAATATGGTCCCTACTATATACGTGAAGTCATGCAAAACATAATGGAAGCATTTATTAAGCACCTATTATGTGCCCAGGACTTTACAAATATTTTTTCATTTGATCTTCACAATAACCATGGGAAGTAGGTGCCATTTTTATTTTACAATTGAGGGAATAGAGGCAGACAGATGTGAAGTGCCCAAGGCCATACAACTAGTAGATGTCTGAGATTCAGATGAAGTGAAGTGACTTGCACAAGGTCACACAGATAATAAGTAGCAATTCCATGTCTTCTTGACTCCAAGCCAGTAGATTTTCTTCTATACTACAGTTGCCTCAGTCTATGTCTTTAATCATTACCTTTGGATTTTCCAAACCTAATTACTCTTCTCGAGTCCAGCCCAGCCTTCTTTCTGCCTGGTTGCCTCCAAATAGAAGGTGGCGTTAGAGGGGTAGGCATTAGCAATCAGGGGTGTCTGCAAGAAGTGGTGTGGGACCTGGGTCTTGAGAAAAGCCAGGAATTCTGGACTCATGAATTGGAGACTTCTCTGTCTCTACAATTAAAGGAAAAACATACAACTTCTTCCAAGAAGAAAGCCAAGTTTGGTCATTATAATTATATAGGTCAGTAAGCGCTATCATCTATGCTTATTTGACAGATGAAGAAACTGAGGCAAAAGGAGAAAGTGACTTGCCTAGGCTCACATAGGTAGTAAGTGTCTGAGGCTGGATTTGAACTCAGGACTTCCTGACTCCAGCTCTGATGCTCTATCCACTGTGCCATCTGGTTGCCCTTATTCTTACCTTTTGCATCATCACCATCATTGTGTTTGTTATTATTTCCTGGTTCTCCTTACCTCTTGCTCTGCCTCAGTTCATACAAGTTTTTGCATGCTTCTCTGAATTCTTCACAGTTGTTATTTCTTACCATCAACCAAATCAGCATGCATTTATTAAGTGTCTACTGTGTATCAGGCATAGCGTTAGGTCACCCAGTTCATTTCCAAGCTCTTTGCTACCACAAAAAGCTCTGGCACAGGTGGAACCTTTCTTTTGGCGGCTGACCTCCTTCCCTTCCGTGACCACTTGGGGGATCTCCTGGTCAAAGGCATGTGAACTGTAGTTACTTTCTTAGTTACTTTTAGCTTAGATCAATTCATAGTTCCACCCATATGCCCGTCTTCTGCAGCCCCACCAACACTGACTTTTTTTTTAATTTTCAAAACATATACATGGATAATTTTTCAGCACTGACCCTTTTAAAATCTTGTGTTCCAAATTTTCCCCTCCTTCCTCCCCACCCCTCTCCTAGATGGTAGGTAATCCAATACATGTTAAAATATATGTTAAATGATATAAACACACACACACACATATATATTTATATTTATGCAATTATCTTGCTACACACAAAAAATCTGATCAGAAAGAAAAAAAACGAAAAAGAAAACAAAATGCAACAAACAAAAAGAGTAAGAACAACACTGCAACACTGACTTTTATCCATTAAAGAAGACACCCAATAGGGACAGGTAGAAGATCCAGTGCAAATATCTGATGGAGCTTTTATATTTGAAAGAGACCTTGGCTTTTTAACTAGCAGAGAACTCAGTATGAATCAGCAGTAGGATGTGGCATTTATAGTGCTAAGCATTGTTAGCACAACAAAATCTAAAAGAAAGGAGGCGATTGTCTCCCTGTACTTTGAGCTTTGCTCAGACCACAACTGAAATATTGGTTTTAGCGCTGAGTCCCCGATAAGAAAGAGTTACCTCGGAAAGGATGTTGACAAGCTGAAGTAAGTCCGGAGGGCAGGGAGCAGGATAATGAATTAACTCAGACCTAGATGAAAGCCATGGGCCTGTGTGTCTTGAAGAAAAAACAGTTAAAACATAGGATAGTTTTCTTCAAAAATAATAATGGGAGCTCATATTTATGTAATAAATATATTGATTTATGATAAAGTTTGCAAAACACTATTATCTCACTTGTATCTCACAACAATCCAGGAAGGCAGACATTATTATTATCTCCATTTTACAGGTAGGAAAACTGAAACTCAGAGAGAGTTAGTGACTTGATGAGTAGATAAAGAGATAAGTAGATGGATAGACAGATAGATGATAGGTGGATGAACAGAAAGATACTAGAAAGAAAGATAGGCAAGTACTTAGATGATTAAATAGATATGTAGATGGATAGACACAGATGAATAGATGGATAGGATAAATTGATAGGTGGATAGCTAGAAGGATGATAGATGATGGATGGATAGATGATAGATAAAAGGATAGATCATAGATAGAAGGATTAAAAGCAGGTGGATAGATGGTTAAATAGATATGTGAATGGATAGAGACAGAGAAGAGTGGATGGATTGATAGGCAGACACACAGAGAGATACCTGCAGCTTAGAGAGGAAGGATTTTGGATCACACAATTTAGGGAGGACTGGAAAACAAGAAATCAGCCTTGGCTATTGACTTATAAACAAGAAGTAATGAAAAAAGTGGATTCTCCTCATGAGAAGTGGAACCTAGGGGAAGCCTGCTACTTTTTGGAATTAAAAGTTCTTTTTCTGGCCATAGGATTCATTTTTCTTATCTCTAAAATGAAGGGGTTGGACTGGGGGATAAAAAAGGCTTTCAGCTCTAAATCCTCCAAATCAGTTATTCTTAGCAGTTGCTGACATTCCCTGAAATTTGGTCCGTAGCCAACTAACTATTCTATGAATAAATGAATGAGGTAAAAAGCATTGCAATTTGTCAAGCTCTGGGAATACGAATAGAAAAAGTCAGAGTCAGTTCTTGCTTTCAAGGAACTCACGTTCTAGGAATTGGGATGGAGCCCGGACCTGGGATTTCATTTGGTCGAAGGAAATTCCGGGCAAGTGAAGACTCTCTATCAGTGTAGATCAGGGCCCCCGCTACCACTTAGAATTTGGCGAAGTTGTTGTCGTGTCTGAAATATTTAAAAACTATTTTATGTCCATTCTAGCATGAACTACTTTGACATCCTGCCTCTCTTTCCCAAAGGAATTCTATGGAGAAGATGCTAAAAGTTCTCGTGACTATGGAAGATTGGTCAATGGCCGTCATTTTAAAAGGGTGATGGGCTTGATTGAGGGACAAAAGGTCGCGTTTGGAGGGAATGGAGATGAAGCCTCTTGCTATATAGGTGAGTTGACACTGTCATAATCTATGAAGAAGGTGAATTTTTGTTTTTCAACCAATAGCATTTAGACATGGTGCTTGATGAATGTCGATGGATTGTGTTGAGTGGGGCTGAGATGGAGACAGCTCTGTCCCCCTTCCATTATGGTCCTTGATGTTGCTGCTCCCCAGTCTGGCCCATTTCTCCCTTCTGCCCCTTGACTGTGGCTTTGGGCAGGATGGGAGGGAGGGAGCTATGGGATGAACGAGTTCTTAGGGCATCAACAGTTTGGTTTTTAATGCTTTATTTTCCATTTTTGTCACGGGATCTCCATTTTCTTAAGGCCAAGGCAGGTTTTCAGGAGGTGCCGGGGCAAGTTGATACAAAGGGTGAATTTGGCACCATGTTCAGGGCAAAAGGATTAGATTTCTTTGCCACTTTAAATGACCTAGAAACTGGGAGTGGTGTGACTTAATTGTCAGGGACTGGATCTAAGTGCTATAAAAAGTTTGATCTGGCGATGAAAGACACCCAAAAAGGCTCTGTCTTTCCCTCCCTCTCCCTGCCTTCCTCTTCTTCTCTGCCCCTTTCCTGCCTCTGTGGGATCTCTGATTCTGAATTCAGAACTTAAAATTTCCAATACACCACTTTGCTTCCTCAATCCTCCCATTTTACAGAGGAGGAAACTGAGGCTAAGGGAGAGGCAATGTATTCCCTGGGATGGAGGTGGCAAATTTCAGAGCCACGCCAACCCTCTCTCTCTGACTCAAAATATTTCGTCCTTCTGCTTTTGCACCTCCATGCCCCATCCCCCTTTTCCTAGCCCAGATGCAGCCCTAGTATTGGCCCGTGTGTCCGGTGTTGTTGGCAGCTTAGGCACTGCATTTGACTTCTTTAGTTAATTCAGGACAGGGGCTGGGGTGGAGAGGAGTTGTTTTTCCCAGAATTTGCTTTTCTTTGTGGAGGCAGAAGGGTGGGGCCAGAATGACTCAGCTCCCAGGCCAGAGGAAATCCATGAACCAATCTCTTTAATTTTGAATCCCACCCCTTTTTTCTTTTCTTTTCACTGCTGTTCCCCTTGGCTTGAAGTTTCTAGAGCATCCCTAGTGGGCTCACCCAGCCCCGCTTGCTTGGTGCTGTTGATGGCTGGGAGATGGGGCAAAGATCAAGGGATCCCTAGTTTTACAGTTTTTTTCATGTCAGAATCCACCAGCAAACAGATGTTCAGAAGTGCTGGACGGGGCAACATCTGGGACTGGTCACGGCCCGGCCCGTGACATCGGTTTGGAGAGCTGCCTGGGACTTTTCCAGGTTTCTCACGCCATATTCCTTCCATGTACTCTTCGATGCGGGGACACTGACCTTCTGGTCCTTATTGATGATCCCACTTCCCAGCTCTGGGAATTTTCTCTGGCCATCCCCTATATCTGGTTGCTTTTCTTCTCCACATCCTGGACTCCCTTCCATCTCAGCCAAAATCCCTCCTTCTGTGAAAACTCTTTCCTTCCTAGGCTTCCTTCATCTTAGTGCCTTCCCTCTGAGATCCCCTCAGTCTATCCTGTCTAGATCTTGTCTGTACAAAGTTGAAATCCAATATAACACAAATGTATTAAGACCTACTATGTGCCAGGCACGATGCTAAGGACACAAATGGAGGCAAAAGAGAATTTCTGCCCTTAAGGGACTTATGACTTAATGGTTGGCTGGTTAGTTTTTGTCCCTCATTCTCCAAGAGGATCAAAATGACATCACTATGTTAGAGTCGAGTGACAGAGCGTCCACAATCTAATGAGACAGTTGTTGCCATATGTCTGGCTCACTGGATTGTGAGCTCCTGGGTTTTTCCCCTTCCTCTGGCCCCCAGCCCTAAGCTCAGGGCCTTCACATAGTGGATACCTAATAAATTCTAGTTGATTGATTAAGCTACTGAGAAGGTGAGTTACTTATCCAGGGTCACCAGCATCAGGGCCAATTCTCCATCCACTCTGCCACACTCCCCAACAGATTACTGGTTATTGGTTGAAAAAATGCTTTGAAAGAATAGCTGCATGTGAATAAAGAAGGAGGCAAGCCCAAGATTTCTTACTTGGCTATCTGTTTCTCGGCTTTTCTAGCCCCGACCATTCTCACTGATGTTGACCCCAGGGCTAAGGTGATGCAGGAAGAGATCTTTGGACCGGTTCTCCCCATTGTCTGCGTGAAGAGCCTGGATGAAGCCATCCATTTCATCAATGAGAGGCCAAAGCCCTTGGCCCTCTATGTGTTTTCTAATAATGACCAGGTAAGAAACACCAACAACCCTTCCAGCTGACCTCTCGGTGCTGCTCATTTCCCCCACAATGCCCTCACACAGGCTGTGCTCCCTTTCCTCCAACCAAAGTCAAATGTCCTGTCTAGAGCAATGGTTCTCAGTGTGGTCCAGAGAATCCTGGGGAGTCTGAAACCCTTTCAGAGGGTCTACAAATTCAAAATTTGTTTTTATTTCTAATATGCTAAAACCTATAACTATAACCTATGTAAACAAAAACTCTTTGGACAGATCCTCAATAATTTTTAATATTATAAAGATGCTGAAAACAAGTTTAAAAACCACTGATCTAGAACATCTGGGACCCAAGAGCTATCTAGAGCATCAAGTGCCATTCCAGCTTTGTGGGACATTGAAGGCAGAGCTGTGTTATAAGGGGAATACTGGGTTTCTACAAGACAGCTGGGTGGTGCAGTGGATATAGAAGGTCAGACCTGGAATCGGAAAGCTTCATCTTCCTGAGTTTAACTCTGACCTCAGACACTAGGTGGGTGACCCTGGCCAAGTCGCTTCACCCTGTGTGCCTCAGTTTCCTCATTTGTAGAGTGAACTGGAGAAGGAAATGGCCAACTGCTCCAGTATCTTTGACAAGAAAACCCAAAAGGAGTCATACAGAGTCAGATGCTACTCAACAACCATCACAAGATAATCCATATGAAAATGCCTTAGGAAGTTTACAGTACTTTACGAGTATTATTCTTCTCAGGGCCCTGCCACTCTTCCTTAGTCACGTCTACTCTTGCTGATATAACCTTTCGGGACAATGGAGGTTGGGCCTCCATAGTGGGTGTCCTAAAAGACTTAATGCAACTTTAAGCTTTAATAATGCAAATTTAAGCTTTAATAATAATAATAAAACTTTTCAAAGACTCTTATTATGATCTGGCTTTCCTCTTCCTCATCTTCCAAGCTCCATTCCTCCTAAGATAAAGCTAAAATGCCTGGATTTGTTCCACCAGAACAAAACAAAACAAAACCTAAGGACACGGTGTACAGGCAGTGTAATTCGGCCTGTCCTTTTCAGGTCCTGTCTCTACACCCAATGCCGTCTCCACTTACTGGTATTCTCAGTGGCCGGCAGCATGAACCCTCTACCTCCACCCCAAGCTCTGTGTGTGAAAGAAAAACAGCGAGCTTTTCCCAGGTGTCCTTTCAGATGTTCTGCAGGGGTGCCCCACCCAAAGCCTGGGAGATGGGGCCCCATTCTTATTTCCATTGAGGTGAATCACAGAAGGAGGGAGGGACCTGCCCTAAATCCTGCCTCAAAGGATGGAAAATCCAACTATTGTGTTGTTCTGGATCTTTCCTTTCCTCATCCAGCCTCAGATCCTCACCCAAGCCCTAATCCTTGCCTCTAAGAGCAGTACTTGTTTCTACAATACTTCCCAGGATAGAAAGAAGTTTTGTCTATACCTCTGAGAAGTAGATGGTGAGGTAGAGAGGGAGATGGGAAATCTCATATTCCTGATGAAAAAACTTGGCCAGAGTTACCGAGTCCCTTCCAGATTATGTCATAGGATTCTAATTCTTGACCTGAAAGAGATCTCAGAAATTATCTAGCAATGTCTTCCCTGCCTCCTTCCCCCTCCTTCAAAGGAGGAAACTGAGGTCCAGAGAAATCAAGAAATTTGTCTGTTAAAAGACATCCAGGTGTACAGAGGATAGAGCAAGGGGTCTGGAATCAGGAAGATCTGAATTCACATGTGATCACAGACACTTATTAGCCCTGTGATTCTGGGCAAATCATTTAATCTCTGCCTCCACATGGGGATAATAATAGCATCAACCTCACAGGGTTGTTGTGAGTTTTAAATGAGATAATATTTATAAAATGTTTAGTGCTTACCTAGCACACAGTAGGTGCTATATAAGTGCTTATTCCCTTGTAATACAGATTATTCTCTTATAATACTGTAGTACAGATAACAAAACTGGGATTCCATCCCTTTGACTTCAAATCCAGAAACCTTTCTACTGACCTATAGGAAGGTTGGACCCAGTTTTTCTGACTCCATATTTAATGTATTTTTTTCATTTTTTCACATAGGTTTTTTAATTCTTTGCCCTAACCTTCTCTGGAATTCAAACCCCTTTGATGGATCCCCTTGTTTCCCCCACTTAAAATTACTAGATCCTTGATCTAGAACTCAAAGAGGTCTCATTTTATAGCTGGGGAAACTGAGGTTCTGAGATAACGCCCAAGGTACTCGATTTCAACTGGATCCTTTGTCCCCAAATTTAGTCTACTTTTCACTATGCCATGCTGTTTGTGCCCTGCCTTCCCTTTGGAGGGTGGGCTCTGACATCTGGGATGGAGGGCATGGCTCTGGGCAAAGGACAAACTGGCCTGGCAAGCCCCTCTCGGCTTTCTGGGAAGAAATCGCTTCTCTTGTGCTCAGGAGCTCCGGATTTATCTGTCACCAGGAATTCCAAGCCAACGGATTCTGGGGGCTCATCAAACATGGAAAGTCAAGGCTGCTCGTGTCTTAGAAGGGATGGCCAGAGAGGGAAGGCTCTGGCCCAAAGTCACAGAGCTAAAGAGGAACAAAGCCAGTATTCAAACCCAGGTCCTCGGGCTCCAGATGTAGTGGGCTTCCCCACAGGCCACACTGCCTCTCAGCTAGGAGAGCCCACAGCTGTGGCCCTTGCTTTGAAGCTCTCAAGCCCCTTAGATGAGTGAGTCTCCATTCTGTCTTCCAGGTCATCAAGAAGATAATTGCAGAGACTTCCAGCGGAGGCGTGACCGCCAATGATGTGATAGCCCATGTTGGTGTCCATGCTCTACCCTTTGGCGGAGTGGGTGAGTCTCGGTCCTTTCTGATTTTTGCTCTTCCTCCTGCATCCAGGGGGTTCAGCACAACTGGCCCAGCCATGGGACCCCAAAGATGAACAAGAAAGCACGTTCCCATTTAGGGAGATGGCGCCTCCACTCCCCGGTTGTGATGCAAACCAAATCAAAATGAGGTCACACGTGCCAAAGTCATTGCACACCTTAAAGGAAGCAATGGAGATGGTTATTATTGTTATTTCCCCCAGGTACTTCCCAATGGGGTGGGCAGTGAAAAGGAATAAGATATAGGAGAAAAAAGCGAAGAGAAAGAGGGTGGAAAGGGGATGTGTGTGGTATGGAGATAGTGGGCAGAGGGGCAGCATCCCTACCACTTGTGAGCTGCCTGGCAAGGCTACCACCCTTACAAACACACGTGGGTGTTCTGGCTTCCTTGCAGGGGACAGTGGCATGGGTGCCTACCACGGAAAGAAGAGTTTTGAGATCTTCTCCCACCGCCGATCCTGCTTGGTCAGGTCCATGAAGAAGGATGACTCCGAAAAAACCCGATTCCCACCTTTTCCTGCTAAGGTGAGAGTACCTCAAATGTCAGAGCTTTTGAGGCTCTCTGGTTAAAGGACAATGGATTTAGATGTGGAGGATTTTTTTTAGAAGCTATCTAGCCCTAATCCTTCCTTTTTAGAAGAGGAAACTGAGGTCCCAAGAAAGTGAAGGGATGGGTCCAAGGTCATACCTTGAGTTAAAGGCTTAGCCAGGATTAGAACTCAGATCTTCTGACTATCAGAGAAGAAAGGTGAAAAAGAGATTCTTTGAGATATTCACCAAACAGCCAGGACAAGCATTCTGGAGCTGGATAGTAAACTTAAAAGAAGAAAATTTTAAAAATAGAAGAGAAAGAAACAAAAACAAAACAAAATAAAAAGATTATAGAATTGACCAAGAAAACTAAATGCTGATTTTTTTCCCCCCAGAGATTTTGCTTTTCTTTCTCAGGACCACACGTACATAAATCATGTACCAGGACACAGAAAACTGATTAAAAAACAAAAACCACACCAAACAACAACAACAAAATCCCCAGAAGTACTAAGTATCTCATTGATAGACAAAACAAAATAAAAAAGACTTAATAATGGCATTCTGAATAATGGGTAGGTCAAGAATAAATCTGGGCAATAGTTAATAATGTGAAAAATATCAAGATTTGAAAAAAATAGAATTAGGTTTTTCAATATATTGAATAGTTTAGTTGAATTTTATTCTCTCTCTCTGTGTTCTCCCTCTCTCTCCCTCCCTACTTCCCTCCCTTTCCCTCTTTCTTTCTCTATCTCTCTCTCTCCCCCTCTCCTTCTTTCTCCTTCTCCCTTCTCTTTTCTCTCCCTCCCCCACTTCTTTAGGATAAAAAGGTAATAATGAGGCTATACACCAACATTTCTGGATTCCAATTAAAACAGGTCTTTGAGGAAAAAATTCTCTCTTTAAAAAGTGACATGGACAAAATAGACAAAGAAGGTATTAAAAAGCTGAAGCTAGAATTTAAAAAATTCGATGAACACATAAATCCAAAACAAGTTAAAGCCAGGTGGCACAGTATATAGACCTGAGTCAGGAAGACCTGAAGTCAAATCAAGCCTCAGATACTTTCTAGCTGTGTGACCCTGGGCAACTCTACCCTGTTTGCCTTTGTTTTCTCATTTGTAAAGTGAGTTGGAGAAGGAAAAGGCAAACTACTCCAGTATCTTTGCCAAGAAAAATCCAAAGGGAGGCTACAAATAGTTGGATATGACTGATAACTGAACAACAACAAAGTAAAAGAGGAAATCTTGAAAATTAGAGAAGAGATAGATAAAATAGAAAATAAAGACTATTTTGGAAAAAAATAACTTTTGCAAAATCAATGACTCTTTAGCTAATATTGTCCAAAAAGATGCAGGAGAAAAGTTTATTTCCCAAGGGTGATGTTTTTCTTGATGAAAACCACAGAGAAGAACTGAAATCATAGAAGAGTTGGAGGAGAGATTATCTAGTTTAATCATTTCACTTTAAAGAGTAGGAAATTGAGGGTTGGGGAGGGCATTTCTGGCAGACTTACTCTGAGAGAAAGAGGAGGTCAGAAATTGGAGTGGAGTTTGGAGAGGAGAGGGATTTAGATTGTGAGTCTTTTCTAGTTCTGATCCTATGAGCCTGTGATTTTCCCTGATGGAATTGGGGAGGTAGGGAGGGACTTGAATCTCCTGCCTAATCATCTCTGCCCTTCTCCCTTCTTCACAGGCCTCATTCAAATGAGGAGACAGCTGTGGTCCTTTGCCTTCTGGGGCAAATTGATGCTGGAAGCCCATCATTTCACTCCCCGGTTCTGAATCTTCATCCCTGCTGTTCTCCCACCCTCTTCCCTGGGCTCCTATGTCTTTATCTTCCTAATTAGATTGGAAGCTCCTTGAGGGCAGGAATTATCTTACTTTTTTTTTTTTTTAACATCTCCCACCTTGGTGCCTAGCACAATATTGAGCATGGAACATTTATTCAATAAAGACTTGTTCAATGAACAAATGAATGCATTTTCTCCTTTGTCAGTAAAGACATGATTTCTCCTTCTCCATGAAAACCTGGGACCCGCCCATCATCTTAGAATATAGAAACACTGGGGTGGCAAGTCGTACATAGGAAAAAACACTGGGGCATGGATTTAAGTCTGACTCTTACTCTCTGTGTGACCTTGAACAGATCACTCACCTCCCCCTCTCCTGGGCCTCAGTTTTCTCATCTGTAAAATGAAGCGCTGAGTAGGTGGCTTCTGAAATTCCTTCCAGCTCTCCATCTATGACCCTAGGATGTCTTTTCCCTTCTAAGCAGCCTTGCTGATTCCTACCTAATTGTGGGTAATAACCTCATTCACTGTGTCAGACATTTGCTGTTTGTCATTATTTATGTTAGCTTTGGTCATAATCATCCCTGCCCTACGTCATCCTGAGCCTGTCCGGTCATTATCTATCTGAATGGACCTGGGGAGAGATTAGGAGCCTTTCAGTCAGGTAAATTGTGCGAGGCAGAATCAGCTTTGAAGGCTAGTTGTCACTAAGCAGATCCCCCTGGGGTACATGTATGGGGAAGGGGAGGGAGAGACTGGGAACCCAGTGGCTGCTCTAACCCTGTGACTGAAGCCCTCGGTCTTTCTCACATCTGGCCCCAGGGACCTGTTGGGTGGTTCAAGCTGGGAGCCCCCCACCCTCCCCAAGGCATACCAGCCTCCACTCCCACATGGAGCCTCGGAAAGGGCTCTCCCTCAACCAGGTTCCTCTAAAATACTTCCTGGGTCTGGACCTGGGAGCTTCCTTGGAGGTCATCAACTCTAACCCTCCCATTTTATATTAGGGAAACGGAGGCTCAGTCTTCCACATAACCTAGCTAGTTAGGCTCCGAGGTGAGATTTGAATCCAGACTTTCTGAACTCCAAGTCCAATGCCCAAGGCATCACACCAGCCCTTTGAGTCTCAACACAACATTCAGTGAGAATTGCTGCCATGGTGGCTGGGAAATGTTGTTTATTCTTCGTTCTGGGAGAACTGTGACATCAGGAAGGTGATGAGTGAGGGAGGCTGTGCAAGGTCACCTGCCTCACTTTCCCCTCCAGAGCCACCTGGGTCTATGGCCAGATCAGGGTCAGAATAACCGGAGATGGCCCCAGATGACTAGGAAGTGTGGTACGATGCAACGAGAATCTGGGAACTTGAGTTCAAAGTTCACCTCTGACAGTCTCTACCTGTGTGACCTTAGGCAAAGGAAGCCAGTAACTCCCCTCAGTCCTCAGTTTCCTCATCTATAAAACAAGGTGGGGTGGGATTCCTTCCAGCTCTAGACCTGATTTCCCTCCAGGGTTCACAAGCCAGTTTCTGAAACTCCAAATTGACCAACTTCAATTTGGAAGATCCTTCCCAACACTCTTCAAAAGTCCCATGAAGACAGAGCCCTCCCCTTTTAAAGAATGTTCTTATTGATGTCTTTTGTTTTTTATATCACCACAGTTTCCCTTCCCTCTCTACCCAAGAGAGCCATCCCACATAACAACTAGTATTTTTTAAAACCAGAAAAAGAAAGAGGAGGAAAAATCTAGCATTACTGACCAAACTGTTAAAAAAAAAATCTAAAAATACACACAATGTGCAACGCTAGCAGACCTCCCACCTCTTAGGAAGGGTGGGATGGAGCATCTTCTTTCTTTTTGAAGCTGAAACATATTTGTTCACATTTGTGTTTTCCAATAGCTCCACTTGGATGTGATGTCACAACCTTGATGGCCCTTTCTTCCCAGGATGCTTAGCACCCAAGGGGTTGGAGCCAGGTTGGTCTGCTTGGTTGAGGACAGAGGAAGTGACAAGAAATAGGGAAAGAGTGAGAGAGAACAAGAAGGGGAAAGGTGGGTGTAATCCTGTGCTGGGGAATTGTAACCCTCTCCGGGGATCTGGACTGAGCTAGCAGGAAATCTTTCCCATGCTGAAAATCTTTCCTAGGATGCAGAAGCAGATGCTTGGAGATTAATTCTCCTCCCAGGGATTTAATACCTGAGACCTCACCTGTCCATACAATACACAATAGCCCTGGTGACCCATTGGAGAAACAGAAAGTCTTTGTGGGAAATCCTATCTCCTGCCTTATCTATTCTCCACAGACTGAGAATTTCTCTGAATTGGAAAACCTTGTGCCGTAGGCCTTCCCATTCTTTGAGGGCCAGAACCAAGCAGGGAGAGGAGGGGGGGTTAAAAAGGGAAGAAGGAAGGAGGGGAGGGGAAGGGAGAAGGAAAACCGTGACCTGGAGGGATGATCTTGTCTGATATATCTGAAACCACCAGTATTTGTTGTATTTTTTGTATGTAAATATGCACTTAAAAATACTTACATACTGTTTCTCTCATCAGAATAGAGCTCCTTGTGGGCAGGAACTGGGGTGACTGTCATTGTTTGTTTTTCTTTGTTATCTCCGGCACTTAGCACAGTATTTGGCACATAATAAAAACGTAATAAATGTTTATTGCTATGTTTTCTTTCTAAGTAAAATATTTTTGCTGTCCCATAACATGAGGTCAAAGATATTTTGTTTTAGGCTGACTCTTGAAAGGAGTTTCCAGTGGAAAGGGTTGTAAGCCAAAGGGATAGCAGAGAGGACGGGCATCTTTAGTTCTGTAAGTCGCTTTACAGACATTACCTTACATGAACCTCACCAAAACCTGTTGGGCAGGACTCCGTTAGCCCCATTTCACGAATGAAGAGATCAAATCTCAGAGAAATGAAATGACATGTCCAGATTCACACCTATAAAATGTGAGAGGGGGGATTCACACTCAGGTGGGCCCAGCTTCAAGCCCAGTGCTTTCACCAATGGGCAGTCTGAACACCCACAAGTAGGCTCCTGGAGTAACATGAAAACAATCTCAGTCTGGGGGAAGGTGGAATAACCATGGCCCTGCTGTCCCAATGAGACAGAGAGGACCTGGCAGGGATCCCCACAGTCTCTGGAGATCACCAGATCAATGCTGCCCTGTCCTCTGTCCTGGCCCCCAGCGCCATGCACATGAAACTTGATGGGGTTTGCTGATTTTGTCCCATGGTTGCCCGAAGAAGAAGCTGCCTTCCTGGCCAAGAAGGTTATATAACACAAGGGCTGTTTACTTCCATTTAGTTTGAACTGCCCCTGGGGACTTGGCTGGTGAGAACTTCATTACTGAAGCAAACAGAAATTGTTTGTGCAGCCAAAGCAGCCTTGCCCCAACTCGCCCTCCTGCAAAGGGGCCTGGGAAGAAGGGAGCATTGATTGATCGGAGCTGTTCATGTCGTGCAAAGGTCATGGGTGTGCAGAGCCAGAAGGGGCCCGGAGGTCCTTGGGTCGGACCCACCTTGGTTCAGAGGGAGAGACAGAGACCTCCAGAGGGAAAGGGGCTTGCTCAGGGTCACCCAGCTAGCAAGGAGGAAGGACTGAATTTGAACCCACGATACAATGCTGTTTTCACTCTTCCACACTGCCCATGATCCAGGAGGTCCTGGTTTAAAAGCCAGTTCTGATTCTGGCTCATGTAGTGATACTGATTCTCTCTCTCTTCAGTCTGATTCAAATCATCATGTATTTCCAGAGCCTTGAATGTCAACCCAAAGCTTGACTCATGGATCAAGCCTTGGGGAAAGCACCTCACTAAGAAACTGGAGAACAGGATTCTGGGTCTACTAACCTGATTGTGAGACTAGGAGGAAGTCAGTTCTAACCCCCTGAGGCTCAGTTTCTCTCCTCTAGGTTTTTAGAAGTCCTACAGGTGCAGTGGGCAGGCTGTGTCCATTGGGGCAGCTTCCCAGGTTGATGGCTGCAGACTGTGGCTATTCCCAAGGGATGCTGGGTTCTGAACCATCTCCATCAGGATCTGAAGGGAGGTGGTGGTCAAGGTGGCCGTGGTGATTTGGCCTGCCTGCCCTGTGTGTGGCAGGGGGTGGGATACCTGGCCCCATGACACGCTCAGAAGTACAATTTAGAAATAACAACTTGTGCTGAGTGAAATGAGCAGAACCAGATACAATGTCTGTACAATGGTCTCTGTACACGGCAACAAGAAGATGATACGAAGATCAATTCTGATATACGGGGCTCTCTTCAACATCGAAATGATTCAAACCAGTTCCAATCTAATCCAATCCCCTCATTTTACAGAGAGGGAAACTGAAACCAAAGTCAACACGTGAATGATAATGAATAATAATCTGATTTCAAGATTACAAAACAATTTACATATATGATCCCAATTTGAATCTCATGGCACTAGAGTAAAGTAGCAATTGTAATGAAGAGAGCTATCTATACCCAGAGAGGGGACTGTGGGAACCGAGAGTCTGGATCACAACATAGCATTTTCACTATTTTTGTTACTTGCTTGCATTTTTTTTCTTTCTCACTTTTTCCTTTTGGATTTGATTTTTCTTGTGCAGCAAGACTATATAAATATGTATATATATATTGGATTTAACATATATTTTTATTTTTTTATTATTATAGCTTTTTATTTACAAAACATATGCATGGGTAATTTTTTCAACACTGATCTTTGCAAAACCTTCTGTTCCAAATTTTCCCTTCCTTCTCCCTACTTCCCCACTTAGATTAACATATATATTTTTAACATATAACATCTATTGGATTTCTTGCCATGTAGGAGAGGGGGTTGGAGAAAACTTGGAACAGAAGGTTTTGCAAGGGTCAATGTTGAAAAATTATCCATGCATGTGTTTTGAAAATAAAAGTTTTAATAAAAACCTTTTTAAAAAAGAAAACCAAAAAAGAAAAAAGAAATAGCATCTTGGCAGCTGAAAGGAGGAAAAGAAGCTCGTAGCAAGAGCAAATGCAATAATTCAGGCAGGAGGTGAGGAAGGGGTGGCTGTGTGAATGGAGGGAAGGAAAAGAGAGAAAGTGAGAAGCTCTGTAAGAGTGGAAAGGGCAAGATGTGACAACTGATGGTATGTGTGGGGTGGGTGAGAGTGAGGAATCAAGGACGGCTCTGAGGTTCCAAGCCTGGATGTCATGGGCAAGATGGGAACAGGAGAAAGAGGACTTCTGTTGTGCCGTCTTGAGTTGAGTCACCTACCCTGAGAGAGCTAATTCAACATGTCCAAAAGGCTGGTGGTGGGGCAAGATTGCAGTCTGGAGGGAGAAGTGAAAGCGGGATCTATAGAAGTGGGCACAGAGATAATCACTGAACCTAGAGGAGTTAATGAAATGATGGAAGAAGGGAAGAAAAGGGGGCCCAGAATGAGCCTTGGGCAACACTTAAATAGGCTAAGCATGAATGAAAATCCCTGAAACGGATTCCAACTCAGACTGGACCAAGATGGTGCTGTGTACTGAAAACAGAAATCAGAATGGGGGCCTTAGGGAGCAATTGTGTAAGAAAAACTGAGGTCCAGAGATGTAATAGAGAGAGAGACAGACAGACAGATAAAAGGATGGATATTAGAAGGGAGGATAACAAGCTAATTAGATGACATGAATATATAGAAAGATAGATAGATGGAATGCTAGAGAGACAGACAAACAGAACTGCCCACACTGATATTTCTCTGTAAACCCCATAATTCCTTAGGCAATCCATAAATTAATTTTTACCTATGTCATAGAATGGTAGAATAAGAAATATTTCAGGGGTCATCTAATCCAGTTCCCTCATTTTATAGAGAGGGAAACTGAAGCCAGAGGGAAAAAGTTTGCTCATACAGTCATGTCATACCTATAGCTAGTAAGCTTGAGGGTCAAGACTTGAATCTGGTAATAATCTGATTTCAAAATTATGAAACATTTTACATGTATGATCCCATTTGAGTCTCATGGCAATAAAGTAAGGTAGCTATTGTCCCTCCCATTTTATTGATGAGGAATTTGAGGCTCAGAAAGTTTACATGGTCACACAGCTAATAAATGTGAAAGGTAGGATTTGAATTCAAGTATTTCCTGATTTTAAGCCGGGCTCTTTTCACTCAATCTGCTCTTAATGGAAAGAGCTCTATCTAACCTAAGAGTAACAAGACCTAGTTTCTGCCAATAACTGGCAAACCCTGTGACCCCTTTGGGCACCAATTTCCTGTCTTGGACATGTTGATCTTGAAGGTTCCTTCCGACTCCGACATCCTCCGGTCCAATGATTCCTCTCCCCCTACTACAGATGCTTCTGCCCATATAATCTTTATTGGGTCAGACAGGTTGACTGGTTCTGTAAATGCTCAAAGGAAATTGGATGTTTTGGGGAAATCCACTTGGCAGCATTAATAGGACAGCTGGGTTTCCTGGTTGATTTCCTGAGTCTTGCTCAGGGCTCTGAGACAGCCAGTGGATATTTATAAAGAAGAGGGCTTTGGAGGGCAGGGCAAAGAGGGTATTCTTTATTATTTTTTATTAAAGCTTTTTATTTTCAAAGCATATGCATGGACAATTTTTCAAAACTGATCCTTTCCCCACCCCATCCTCCAGATGACAAGTAATCCAATATATGTTTAAAATGACAAAAATATATTTTAAATCCAATATATGCATACATATTTATACAATTATCTTATTGCACAAGAAAAATAAGATCAAAAAGGAAAAAATGAGAAAGAAAATAAAATGCAAGTGAACAACAACAAAAAGTGAGAATGCCGTGTTGTGATCCACACTCAGTTCCCACAATCCTCTTTCTGGGTGTAGATGGCTCTCTTCATCACAAGATCATTGGAGCTGTCCTGGAGCATCTCATGTGGAAAAGAGTCCCATCCATCAGAATTGATCGTCGTATAATCTTGTTGCCATGTACAATGATCTCTGATTCTGCTTATTTCACTTAACATCAGTTCATGTCTCTCCAGGCCTCTCTGAAATCATCCTGCTGATCATTTTCTATAGAACAATAATAGGCCATCACATTCATATACCACAATGTATTCAGCCATTCCCCAACTGATGGGCATCCACTCAGTTTCCAGTTTCTTATCTCTACACAAAGGGCTGCTACAAACACTTTTGCACATATGGATCCCTTTCCCAGAGAGGGTATTCTTCTTTAAAAATTTCTTTAAATTTTTCTTTAAATTTTCTTTAAATTTCTTAAAAATTTACAGGTAATAAAGAAAAAGTGATTGGAGCTCCTATTTTCCTACCTCATTTGCAAATGGGAAGAGTAATCCCAAGGATTCCTTACCACCCCAGGCATAGGGTAAAGAGCAGATGAGATAATTGTGGAAAAGATCCTAAGAAAAACATGACACCATGAAATTGTCTTGGCTCATTGTATTGCTGAAAATAGTTAAGTTCATCAAAGTTGATCACTGCATGAGTTACTGTATATTATGTTTTCCTGCTTCTGCTCACTTCACTTTGTTCATGTGAGTCTGAGTTTTTTCTGAAATCATCCTTCTTGTTATTTCTCATAGCAAAACAGTACTCCATCATGATCACATAACAACTTGTTTAGCCATTCCCAATTTATGGTCATTCCCCCAATTTCCAATTCTTTGCCACCACAAAAAGACCTGCTATAAATATTTTTATACATATAGATCCTTTTCCCTTTTAAAAAATCTCTTTGAGATATAGATCTTGTAGTGTTATTGCTGGGTCAAAGAGTATGTACAGTTTTCTAGCCCTTTGGGCATAGTTCCAAATTGCTTCAGAATGGGTGGATCAATTTACAATTCCACCAACAGTAAATCAGTGTCTCAGTTTTCTCACATCCCTTTCAACATTTGTCAATTTTTTAATCATGTTTGACAATCTGATAGGTGTGAGGTCGTACCTCAGAGTTGTTTTAATTTGTATTTCTCTAATCAATAGTGCCGAAGAGCTTTTTCTCATATAATCAGAGTAATTTTGATTTCATCTGAAAGCAGGAGGGCTCTGTTAGTGAAGGGGTAAAGTAGTTAGATGCCTTAAAATGTATGACCCAACTGGGCTGAAGTTTGGACTAAATGCCAGATCTGGATCTCTGATAAGTCCTGCCTCTCAGCTGTTCTGGATGAGTCACCCTGAATAAGTCATCTATCTATCTTCTTAACTCTTCAGGCAAATCTCAAAAATTGTGGATGGCAGAGAAGGTGCATTGACCAGCATTGGTAGAGGCCAAAGGAACACACTGAAGAGATCAAATGTCCAGTTTCCGTCTTATTGCTTGACATCTAGCCTAGTTCTGTCTCATTATCCCTTCCCCTCATTGATTCAGTTTCTGCCTTTTGGTCAGATCAAGACTGATCCCGTCTCCTCAGCTATGATTCCTATTCCAGGTGCTTCTTCTCCAATATAAACAGTTTTAGTTCCTTTGATTAGCATGACATAGATTCAAGACCCTTCACCATTCCAGGTGTCCTCCTCTGGATCTTATTCTGCTTAATCAATATCCTTCCTAAAAAAAAAATCTGAAAGAGTCCATTCCTTCAGATAAGGAGAACCAAACACTCAGGACTGGCCACATCTTTATTTCTGGAAGCCAAGTCTCTCTGAAGGTAAATATTAGATCATATTAGTTTTGTTTCCTTTTTTTTTAGCTGTTATGTCATATTGCTGACTCATATAAGTCTTGGGGTCCACAGAAATTCCAAGATCTTTTTAAGATAAATTGCTTTTTAACCAACCCTTTCCCATCTTGTACTTGGGAAATTGAATGCTTTTACCAAAGTGTAAGACTTGACATTTATCCCTCTTTTATTTCACCTTAAGTGTAGCTAGATAGCACAGCGGATGGAACATTGGCCCCAAAGTTAGGAGGACCTGAGTTTAAATCTGAACTCAGATACTTAACATTTTTACTAGCTGTGTGACCCTCGGCAAGAAACTTGATCCCAATTGCCTTCCCCCCGACCCCAATTCAACTAACTAGATTCAGTCCAATTCTCTAATGGTCTAACACAGCCAGTGGCCCACCTGCTTATTTTTTGGAGAGCTAAGAGTGGTTTCTACTTTTTAAAAGAAAGTTTTATTGTATTTTAAAATGTAAAAGTCATTCTCAGCTCAGCAATGACACAAGAAGAGGCTGTGGTCCTCAGGCCATAGTTTGCCAGCCTGTCAAGATCTCTTTGGATCTAGATTCTATCATGGAGTGCAGTCTTCCATGGTCCATTGACCTTCTAACTTTGTATCATCCACAAATTTGGTGAGCATGTTATTCCATGCCTTTGTCCAAGTCACTGATGACATCAAATAGCACAAGGTCAAGCCTAGATCACTGAAGACCTCCTGCTAAGTTGAACCACAGATGACAACCCCTTGAATGATCCTTCCATCTGAATTCTGATTTTGTCTAAGTATATTATCATCTTGAAACATGCTCTCTACCCCCAGATAGAGAAGAGATGGACTCAAAGGGCAAATTGAAGCATGTTTTCTTTTTGGACATAGCTAATGAAGGGGAATTTGTTTTGCGTGATTACACATTTGTAATCTCAACAGTGGGTGGAGGGGGAGAAAGAGAATTTGGAATTGAAAGTAAAATAAAATTGAATTTTATACAAATGACATCATTTAATCCACATTTTTCCATCTTCTCTACAAGAATAGGCAGGGGAATTTTATCAGAAACTTTGCTAAAATCTGATCAACTAAATTCATAGGATTTCCTTCATCTAACTGTCAAAAAAGGAAATAAACACAGTCAGATGTGATTTGTCCATGATGAATCCATGCTGACTTTATTTCTAGGTATATATCAACCATCATTTAATCATCGCTTTTAGAATTCTTCCAGTGATTAAAAAGTCAAGTTCACTGACCTATAGTCTTCAGATGCAGAATTTTCTTCTTCTTTTAAAAAAACATTAGGGCAGCATTCATTTCTTCCTTTCCATTCGAGCCACTGAGAGTCCTCAGCAAATCCATCTAATAGTTCTTGCAATGCTTGAGGTTGGAACCCACATGACTTTCATTCATCAGGATCAACTAAGTCAACTTTTCCCATCTCCTTTCTCATCTTAGTGGCAAAGTATTGGGAGCCATGTTTGTAAATGAGAGAATGAATCAGGGAATCGTTGGCAAATATTCCTGAAAGGGTTAAGGATGTACCAGTCAGTGTTAGTGGTTCTGGGACAAAAAGACAAAAAGGAGACTCTTCCTACCCTCATGGAGCTTACAATCTATCAGGGGAGACAACATGTGCACTATGTGAACTACGGAATTTTAAAAAATTGTGATGTGTGTGTGTGTGTGTGTGTGTGTGTGTGTGTGTTTGTGTGTGTTCCCGTTTGTCCCCGACTCTCAAACAAAGAACTCTACAAGTTCTTAAGACAGATGAGAAGAGGGTAGTCAGCCCCTCCCTTATTCCTGATTACAGATAGCAGTCCCCTGGAGGCAGAAATAAAAATCTGACAAGCATTAGTAGCTCAGATGCTGCTTGTTTCCATGGGGTTACGTTTTTCTTAGGATCTTTTCCACAGTTATCTCATCTGCTCTTTACCCTATGCCTGGGGTGGTAAGGAATCCCAGGGGTTACTCTTCCCATTTGCAGATGAGGGAGGAAAATAGGCGCTCCAATCACTTTTTCTTTATTACCTGTAAAATGGGGATGAAAGGAGGGATGGCATTGTGGGAAGGGAGGGGGCTAAGTGTGCAGAGCTCCAGAACGGGACTCAGGATGCCCTGTGTTCAAATTCTGCTCAATAACTGTGTGACTCTGGACAAGTCATTTAATCTCTGACTCCCTTAGTTTCCTCATTTGTAAAATGAGGATAAATATAGCAAACACCTTCCGAGGAAGTCTAAAGAAATAGAAGGAGGAATATTTGTGCGACTTATCTCATTCAATAGTCAATATTCAGCTGCCGAGTTGTACCTTGAGTGAGCTTTGGGGATAAAGACCCCATACACAGACAAGTAGAACCTCAAACAAAGTGATTTTTTTTGGGTGGGAGTATGTGTGTGAGAAACTTGTGTTCCTTTTTAAAAAGCCTTTTTAGAGGAGAGGCTTGTGGCTAAACTTTGTAGAAGGGAGGACAGTTTTTTAGACATGGGAGAGATGCCTTTGCTACATTCAAGAACACAGATGAGGAGCGCTTGGCTGAAACATAACATGCTTGAGGTATTGTGTAAAATCTACAGCAGTTCCTCAGGTAGGAAGGAAATTCCCTGAGAATAATGATTCTGTGGTTTTTGTCTTTGCATCCCCGGCATCTAGTACAGTAAAGGAGATATAAAAGAAGCTTAACAAATGCTTTTTGATTGATCTGTAACTTTAAAGAAATTGTTCTTAATCTCTGAGTTTCATCCCCATTTTCTTCAACTGTTAAGAAGAGATTAACAATTCAGCATCATAATAACATTTTTAGCATTTATATGAAATTTTAGGGTTTGCAAGACACTTTATATGTGTTGTCTCATATTATTATCCCCATTTTGTAGATGGGGAAACTAAGGCTTAAAGGAGTGGTAACTTGCCTTGTGTCGGTAATCTCTACACCTGGCAGAGAAACTTGGCAAAGCTTAAGGGGCCACCTGAATGTGGATTGTTGTTATGAGCAGTCCATGGTTCTGTGCCGTGGGCTAAGCAGGAAGGAAGAAATTCAGGGCTGGGGTCCCTCGGTGGTCTTCTCTGCCGCCTTTTGCAGCTGCTGGATTGGTCAGAACAAGGAAGTTTTCCAGAGTGGCTGGACCAAATCCATAATTCTGGGAAGAAGCGGGAAACCAGCTGGAACACAAAGAGGTTTAAGGTCTCCAAGAAGCCTCTTTGTAAGGCAGCCCAGTAAACAGCCTGGCCCCTCTAGCAATCCTCAGATTTGCACGCTTGCTGCCTGGCTCCCGGCCCTTGGTTTATGGGGAGGAGAAGATGGAAAATGTCTGGTTTTATTTATCAAGAGTAGGGATATTGTGCAACTCTCCATCTCCACTCTCCACCCCCGCCTTCCTTGCTCTAAAATAAACTATAATGAATAGTCCTGGTCCTGTTGGGGACCCTGTTGTACCCCAAATCCTCCCCTTTAAGGGGCAGGATAGTAGCCAGCATACTTTGACCTTAGCTGCTGCTGCTTAAATGATCTGGCCAGTCCCCTTCACCCTTCTCCCTCATCACTTGGATCCATTGCTTCTTTGGTTGGTTGGGACCTTCCTCTGGGGGAGAGGAACAGAGATGAGAAAAAGGGTGGTCCCAGCAAATGTAAAGAATGGCAGAGCTAGAAGAGATCTCAGAAACCAAGATCCTCATTTTACAAATGGAGAAACTGAGGCCCAGAGAGAGGAAGCTCCTTGGTGAAGGTCACAAAGCTGTAATTCCCAGTCCTTCAGGGACTTTCTCCCACAGGATGCTCTATTAATCTACTGGGAAAAGAACACAACCAATTCACAGACTAGGAAACCAAGAACAATAGGTGATCTGTAAATTGCCTTTTACACCTTAACATTTCCCTCCTATGGCCTTGAGAATCTACTCAAGATGATGCTCAAAGCTTCCCTCAACTGAATCTCGGCTCTTAGATCAGTCAGGATTTATCTCTTCGCATGGCAATTAGGTGGCATCCTAGGGCACAGAATGCCAGGTCTGGAATCAAGAAGAATCCCTCCTGTTCGTGAGTTCCAGTCTGGTCTCAGACACTAGTTGTGTGACTTAACTTTGCTTACCTCAGTTTGTTCATCTGTAAAATGAGCTGGAGAAAGAAATGATGAGCCATTCTAATATTTTATCAAGAAAACTCCAAATAGGGTCACAAAAAGTTGGATGTGACTGAAAAATGACTGAATAATGACAATCAAATCTTAATTAAAAAGAGAAATTTTCTTCAAATAAAAAGCTTTATGATACTGAGATCCCCTCTCCAGCAAACACTAATGAGTGGTAGAGGCAAGATGGAAACCCAGATCTCCTGGCTTGGAAACAAGCAGTGTCCTGGGCTCATCAGACATTCCATCTACTTCTATTTGTTTCCTAGCCCCACTCACACTCACTCCAAGAGAAGGGGCCTGGTCTGACCAGAACCTCAAGGACTCAAGAAAGCTGAGTTCAAGCTGAGCTCTACCACTGATTGCCATGTAATTGTTGTTGGCTAGTTATTATGGTTCCCTGGGCCTCCATTCCTCATGTTACTTAGCAATTATTTTGTTTTATTTTTAACTTTTTTATTGTTTTTTTTTACCCATTGTTAAACATTTATTTTATTTTCAAACTTTTTTTATTGTTTTCTTTTTTCTGGTAATACATTAATTTTTTAAAATACACATTTCTTTATGAATTATGTTGGTGGAGAAAAATCAGAACAAAAGAGAAAACCACAAGAGAAAAAAATACAGAAGAAAAAGGGAAAAAAAATGAACACAGTATGTGTTGATTTACATTCAGTCTCCACTGTTCTCTCTCTAGATGCAGATGGCATTTTCTATCCAAGGTTTATTGGGATTGTCTTGGATCCCTGAACCACTGAGAAGAACCGAATCTTTCATAGTTGATCACTGCACAATCTTGCTGTTATTGTATACACTGCATCCCTGATTCTCCTTGTTGTGCTCAGCATCAGTTCCTGTAAATCTTTCCAGGCCTTTCTAAAACCAATTTGTTGATCATTTTTTATAGAACAATAATATTCCATCACCTTCATGTACCACAGCTTGTTCAGCCATTCTCCCACTGATGGGCATCTGCTCATTTTCCAATTCTTTGCCATCACAAAAAGAGCCGCTACAAACGTTTTTGCACATGTGGGCCCTTTTCCCTCCTTTATGATTTCCTTGGGATACAGACCCAGCATTTATTTTGTATAAATATTGTCCATACACATTGTACCCCCTCACTCAACTGTAAGCTCCTCAAGGGGCAAGATCTGTTTAATTTTCATCTTTGTATCTTCAGTGCTTAGTACATGTGATAGGGGCTTAAATGTGTATTAATTAAGTGAGGAGAGTGGGCTTTTTTGTTATAGCAAAGAATGGGAAAGTCCATCACTTGGGAAAGGCTGAACAGATAATGGTACACAAATGTCATAGAATATGACTGTGCTGTAAGAAAGGATGATATCCCTTAGGCCTGGAATACTCTGCCTCCTCACCTCTGCTTTTTAGAATCCATTTTTGTTGGTCAGGGGTTTCACTTGTGTCCAATTCTTCATGATCCTAGTTGGAGTTTTGTTGGCAAAGATACTGGAGTGATTTGCCATTTCCTTCTCCAGCTCATTTCTCCCTCTGAGAAAAAAGAGTTAAAGTTGCTCAATATCACACAGCTATTTAGTGTCTGAGGTTGGATTTGAACTCAGTTTTCCTGACTTCAGGGCTGCTGCTATAAGGAGTTCTCCAGCCCTGGAAGCCTTAGTGGAAGAACAGAAGTTAAGCTGGAAGAGCTGGGTTCTACTTAAGCAAAAGCAGGTGAGGGCCAGACATAGGAGTCCATTGCACCACTTTCCCATAGCACCCAGTTCAGGACCTCAGACAGCTGTACCTCAGAGACACAACCACACTACAGACTGAGGATGCACCCCAAAGGCCCCCTACACACAGAACCCCTTCCCGGGATGGTTAGGGACAGTGGACTGATGGAGCACGCTGGGTTCCAAGGACTCAAATAATGACCGAGAGAATGGGGGGAAACTCCACAGCCATCACCACGTCATAGAGTGATCATTGTCCTAAGTCCTCCATGTTTTTATGCCCAAGATACTGAGCAGTCAGTCCACTGGATGACTCAGAACACAAGAATTCCCAGAGACACAAACACAAACAGCACAAGACACAAGACACAGGGAGAGCTATCCAAGAATCATAGTCTTAAAGCTGCACTGCATTTTTCTCCTCCTCCTCTTCTTCTCTTTCTTTCTTTCTTTCTTTCTTTTTTCTTTCTTTCTTTCTTTCTTTCTTTCTTTCTTTCTTTCTTTTCTTTCTTTTTCTTTCTTTCTTTCTCTTTCTTTCTTTCTTTCTTTTTCTTCTTCTTCTTTCTTTCTTTTTCTTCTTCTTTCTTTCTTTCTTTCTTTCTTCTTCTTCTTCTTCTTCTTCTTCTTCTTCTTCTTCTTCTTCTTCTTCTTCTTCTTCTTCTTCTTCTTCTTCTTCTTCTTCTTCTTCTTCTTCTTCTTCTTCTTCTTCTTCTTCTTCTTCTTCTTCTTCTTCTTCTTCTTCTTCCTCCCTCCCTCTCTTCTTCTATTCCCTTCCTCTCTCTCTGTTTGTCTGTCTCTGTCTCTGTGTCTCTGTCTGTCTCTGTCTATTTCTCCCTTGCCTTTCTGTCTTGGTCTCTCTCTGTTTCTCTGAATCTGTCAGTCTCTGTGTCCCCATCTAGCCGTCTCTCCTCTGCCTCTCTGTGTCCGTCTGTCTCTCCCCTGCCTCTCTGTGTCCGTCTGTCTCTCCCCTGCCTCTGTACCCCTATCTCCCTCTCTCTCTCTCTCCATCCTCTATCTTTGAGATGCAGAACACTGGAAAGGTGCTGAATTGGGCATCAGAGAATTTAGATTCCAATTAGCGCTTGACCATTTACTGCCCATGTGACTACCCCACGTCTCTGGCCTTAGGTTCCCTGTCTCTGAAACAAAGGGGCTGGATTAGAACTCTTCCAGCTCTATCAGCTGATGAACCAGCCTCCTCTCTCTTTCCCTCTTCTCTCCTTTCCACCCTCTCAATTCCTCTTCTTCCCCCCCCCCCCACTCTCTCCCTCTATCCGTTGTTCTCTCAAGGATAATCAGCTCTACAAACGCCACCAGGATTGTCCAGCCTAGAGCGCATCCCACAGGTTCCAGCTCTCCTGGCTCTCTTAAGTCATGCGAGGGGCTGGTGCCCTTACCCAATATTATTGACTGAATCGCTGCCTTCCTGTCCCCATAGGCCGAAGTTTTGGGCTTCCCTGACTGTGGTAAGAGTGAGGTTTGCAGTTCATGTTTAATAGTTGGCGGTTTGTTACTAAGGTTCCTTTGGACCTACTTTGGCTAGTGTGCTTACAAAGAGATGAATTGCTATTTCATGGAGTGATTTTAGGGAGTGGGAACAGGCAGTTCGAATCAAGAGTCCTCTGTAACGTGAGGGCCACATGTATTGGTTCCATTTTCTTTGAACTGTATGTTTATTATTGGTTCTTTCAGCCCCACCTAGAGACCTTAGCTCTCCCAGCCAACATTGGGAGGGGGGACTAATTAGCACACGGGATCATGGCTGCTGACCTCTCCTTTCCGTAGAATACCAGCAACGGCTTTGAGCCAATGAGGGGGAGGCGCCATCCTGGGCCCTGGAACTATCTGCTTCCACGAAATGTCTTTGACTTTAGGCATCTTCAGGATAGCTCAGGAATTTTCCCATAAACCTTCTCAGAAAGGAGCAGGGTGGCTCAGTGGAAGGAGCTTGGGATTTGGTATCAAAGGGCTTGAGCTGTCCGGGGATGTGCTAACGGCTCTTCAGGTGTGGCGGGAGCTCCCTCTCCTGGCAAATTGGAAAAATGTCACTGGCTGAAAGAGGAAGACAAGAGAGCCTTAGACAAGGTCAGAAGTTCTAGATCCAGGGAGCAGAGAGGAGATAGGAGCAGAGACGTGCTGAAGTAGAACTCTGGGTTACTTTTCCTGGGAGAACGTGGCAGGTGTACTAGAAAGTGCTGCCATTTCCCCAGATTATACCGATCCCTGGAGCCACGTGAATCTTTCCCCCTGTGTACTCCTGTCCTACAATACACATATACCCTTCTATCTAGGGCTGTGCTGAAGCCAGCACAAATCTGCCCAAGCTGGTTGTTAAATTTATATCTCAGAAATCTTCAAGACAACAAAGGGAATCAGGTGTTGGTTTCTTGTTTTATTAATTGTCTAGACTTAAGAAAGTGATGGGGAAAATACCAATAATGCATTTTAATTTTTAAGTTGTCATTCACACATTTTATCAGAGCCAATTGTTAAACATTTAACAGCTCTCCTCTCTCTCTCACTCTGTGTGTGTGTCTCTTTCTCTGTCTCTGTCTCTCTCTGTCTGTCTCTGTCTCTGTCTCTCTGTCTGTCTCTGTCTGTCTGTCTCTGTCTCTGTCTCTGTCTCTCTGTCTCTCTGTCTCTGTCTCTGTCTCTCTGTCTCTCTCTCTGTCTCTGTCTGTCTCTGTCTCTGTCTCTGTGTCTCTGTCTCTCTCTCTCTCTCTCTCTCTCTCTCTCTCTCTCTCTCTCTCTCTCTCTCCACACACACACACCCCATACCTAAATACACACCCACAAACACATTCTGAAACATACATATCTCTATACACACACATACGGACACATGACCTACACATAACTCTAAATTTATACATAACCATCCTTTCTCTCTCTAACTATCCTTACCTCTATAGCTCATGCCAACACAAACCTGTTATTCCCCTACATCTACATGTCTTACACCTGTGAGTGTACTCCAGGATCTATGTATACCTCTCCCTGCCCTGGGTGCTTTTTTCACTTTCATGGGTACTAATGCATCCTTTAGGCTGCTCATCTACTTCCTATTGTGGCCCAATCACCTCATAAAAGTAAGTCCAGTGGAATCGCAGCCAGATTTCATTAGTGGGAAGTGCACATCAGCTGGGGAATTGTAATATATGAATGTGATGGAATACTATTTTGCTGAAGAAAGAATGAAAGGGACAGTTTCAAAGAAACCTGCAAAGGCTTGTGGGAATTAGTGCTGAGTGAATTTAATTAGCTAATTAGTTTTTTCTCAATAGCATTTTATTTTTCCAAATACATGTAAAGATAGTCTTCAACATTCAATTTTGTAAGAATTTGAGTTCCCAGTTTTTCTTCCCTGCTCCCTTTCCTCCTCCTTCCCCAAGACAGTAATCTGATATAGGTTAATCATGTCCTTTTGTTTTATTAAAGCTTTTTATTTACAAAGCGTATGCATGGGTAATTTTTCAACACTGACCCTTGCATAACTTTTTGTTCCAAATTTTCCCCTCCTTCCCCCCACCCCCTCCCCTAGCTGGCAGGTAGTCCGATACATGTTACATATGTTGAAACACATGTTAGATCCAATATATGTATACATATTTATTTATACAATTATCTTGCTGCACAAGAAAAATCAGATCAAGAAGGAAGAAAAAGAAAAACTGAGAAAGAAAACAAAATGCAAGCAAACAACAAGAGAAAGAGTGAGAATGCTCTGTTGTGGTCCACACTCAACTCCCACAGTTTTCTCTCTGGGTGCAGATGACTTTCTTCCTCATTGCACAAGTGGAATGGGTTTGAATCATCTCATTGTTGAAGAGAGCCACGTCCATCAGAATATAATCACCATATATAATCTTGCTGTTGTGTACAATGATCTCCTGGTTCTGCTCATTTCACTCAGCATCAGTTCATGTAAGTCTCTCCAGACATCTCTATTCATCCTGCTGGTCATTCCTTATGGAACAATAATATTCCATAATATTCATATATCATAATTTACCCAACCATTCCCCAACTGATGAGCATCCACGCACTTTCCAGTTTCTGGCCACTACAAAGAGGACTGCCACAAACATTTTGGCACATACAGGTCCCTTTCCCTTCTTTAGTATCTCTTTGGGGTATAAGCCCAGAAGTAACACTGCTGGATCAAAGGGTATGCACAGTTTGATAACTTTTTGAGTATAGTTCCAAATTGCCCTCCAGAATGGCTGGATGTGTTCACAATTCCACCAACAATGCATCAGTGTCCCAGTTTTCCCACATCCCCTCCAACATTTGTCATTATTTTTTCCTGTCATCTTAGCCAATCTGAGACATGTTAGTGGTATCTCAGTGTTGTCTTAATTTGCATTTCTCTGATAGTGATTTGGAGCATTTTTTCATGTGACCACAAATAATTTCAATTTTTTCATCTGAAAATTGTCTGCCCATATCTTTTGGCCATTTATAAATTGGAGAATGGTTTGAACTATTATGGAGTTGAATCAATTCTCAATATATTTTTAGAAATGAGGCTTTTTATCAGATCCTTTGGATATAAAAATTAAACGTCCTTTTAAACATATTTCCATATTTGTCATAAGAAAAATCAAACCAAAAGAGAAAAAAACATGGAAAGAAAAAGCAAGCAAACAAAAAAAGCTGAAAATATTATTCTTTGATCCACATTCAGTCTCCATAATTCTCTCTCTGGATGCAAGTGACATTTTCACAACTCTATTAGGAATAGTCTTAGAAGAAGAACTAGGTCTATCATAGTTAATCATCACATAATTTTGCTGTTATTTATGTATAATGTTCTCCTGGTTCTGCTCATTTTATTCAGTATCAGTTTGTATAAGTATTTCCAGGCCTTTCTGAAATCATTTCTTATAGGACAATAATATTCCATTGCATCCATGTACCATAACTTATTTAGCAGTTCCCCAAGTGTTGGAGGGTAATTTCCAATTACCTTGATGCTACAAAAAGAGCTGCTATCAAAATTTTTGCACATGTGGGTTTTCCCCCCTACTTTATGATTTCTTTGGGATACAGACCTAGTCGTAGCTCTGCTGCGCAGTTTGATAGCCCCTTGGACGTAGTTCCATATTGCTCTCCAGCATGGTTGGATCATTTCACAACTCCACCAACAATGATGCAGAATGAATTGAGCAAAATCAGGAGAACAATTTATACGATAATAACAATATTGTAAAGAAAAATTACTTTGAAAGACTTAGGAACTCTAATGAACATAAGGATCAACCACAATTCCAGAAGACCGATGATAAAATATTGGTGGATAAAACCTCCTGATAGACAAGTGAAATACCTGGAAGGCTGAATGAGACATTTATTTGAATGTGGCCATGTGAGAATTTGTTTTGACTGATTATACATATTTGTAACCGGGGTTTTATTTTTCTTTCTTTTTTAATTGGTGACATATGAAGAAGAAGAAAAAGGAAGAATTTTTTGCTACTTGAAAAACATTAATTAAAAAAGGAAGAATTTACTTTGTAATTTTTCATGGTACAATAATATTTCATTATGGATTTCTTTCAAAATATGGCATTACACCCCTCTCTCTACATTCAAACTAGTTTTCTTCCACAGTGGTCATACTCTTTTTCTGCATGCCCTCAGCTCATTTGTGGACAGCTGGAAGTCCACGTTGTATCCTGGCTTAGATCTCCCAGTTGTTATGGTTGCTGTTGTTGTGTGTGCTGAGGGCATACGGGAAAAAGGTGTGACTATCAAGGAAAAGTGTTATTAAAGGCAAGCATCTTGGGAAATAAATTACCTGCTCCTCCTGCTGCTGCTACTACTACTACTACTATTCCTACCACCACCACCGTCACCCCTACTACCACTACTATTACTACTACTACTACTACTACTACTACTACTACCACTACTACCACTACTACTACTACTACTACTACTACTACTACTATTACTGTTACTACCACTATTACTACTACTACTACTACTACCACTATTACTACTACTACTACTATTACTATTACTACCACCACCACCATCACCACTACTACTACTACCACTTCTACCACTATTACCACTACTACCACTACTACCACTACTACTACTACTACTACTACCACTACCACTATTACTACTACTACTATTACTATTACTACCATCACCACCATCACTACACTACTACTACTACTACCACTTCTACCACTACTACCACTACCACTACTACTACTACTACTACTACCACCACTATTACTACTACTACTATTACTATTACTACCATCACCACCATCACTACTACTACTACTACTACTACCACTTCTACCACTACTACCACTACCACTACTACTACTACTACTACTACTACCACCACTACTACTACTACTGCTACTACTACTGTCACTATCACCACTCTTCTTCTCCCTCCTTTTCCTCCTCCTTCTCTTCCTCCTCTTTATCTCTTGTTACTGAGAATCCCTCTGGAGCTGTTGGATACAATATTGTTGTTACTGTATAAATTGTTCTCCTAGTTTTGCCCAATTCACTCTGCATAATTGTTGAGGGAGTTGTGAAATGGTCCAGCCATTCTGGAGAGCAATTTGGAACTACGCGCAAAGGGCTATCAAACTATGCAGCAGTGCTACTCCTAGGTCTGTTTCCCAAAGAGGTCATAAAAAAGGGGAAAGGACCCACAAATGCAAAAAATGTTTGTAGCAGCTCTATTTGTAGTGGCAAGCATCTAGAGTACGTTGGGAAAGATTGATTAATAACATACACTGTTATTGCTTTATATCTAGTTTTCACGATATTCCCTGTACTAGACAATAAGCTTGATGAGGGACCAGATCTTATCTAAATTTATCTAATTCTACAGCCCTTAGCCTGTCATTCTGCAGTAAATCCATATTAAATACTTGTTGGATAAATAAATGAACAAATTTGTGGGTGAATGGAAAATCCATGGGATTGGTCTGTTAGGTCTTAGGCTATAGACAGATGCTCTCAATGGGCAATAAGTTAGGACTACAATTGAACAGGAGCAGGGCAGTGGACTGGATTGCCTTTAGGCAATGGCAGAATGCTTTTTAAAAAAAATACCTATTTTGAAAAAAGTTTTATTGATCTTTTTATTTTTACATCATTTTCATCTCTTCTTTCTTCCTCGCTCTGCTCTCTCTCTCTCTCTCTCTTTTAACAAGCTATTTTTAAAATTTTTTAAAGCTTTTTTATTTTAAAAACATATGCATGGTTAATTTTTCAGCATTGACTCTTGCATAGCCTTGTGGTTCAGATTTTCCCCATCTTTCCCCCACCCCTCCCCTAGATGGCAAGCAAACCAATATATGTGATACATGTTAAAATATATGTTAAATCCAATATATGTAAACATATTTATACAATTCTCTTGTTGCACAAGAAAAATCAGATCAAAAAGGAAAGAAAATGAGAAAGAAAATCAAATGCAAACAAACAACAGCAAAAAGAGTGAAAATGCTATGTTGTGGTCCACCCTCAGTTCCCACAGCCCTCTCCCTGGGTGCAGATGACTCTCTTCATCACAAGACTATTGGAATTGGCCTGAATCATCTCATTGTTGGAAGAGTCAGGTTCATCAGAATTGATTGTTGTATAATCTTGTTAACCGTGTACAATATTCTCTTGATTCTTTTCACTTTACTCAGCATCAGTTTATGTAAGTTTCTCCAGGCTTCTCTAAAATCATCCTGCTGGTCGTTTCTTACAGAACAATAATATTCCATAACTTTCATAGACCGTAGCTTATCCAGCCGTTCCCCAACTGATGGGCATCCACTCAGTTTCCAGTTTCTTGCCACTATGAAAATCACTCTGCTCTCTTGCCTAACTCTCTGAGATGACTTTCCATCTACTCTGTATATTTCTTATATATTTTTATTGTTTTTCAATCAATTCTTCATGACACCATTTGTTTTGGGTTTTTTTGGGCAGAGATACTAGAGTGGTTTGCCATTTCCTTCTCCGGCTCATTTTACAAATGAGGAAATCAAGGAAAACAGGATTGAGTGATTTGTCACCCTCAGTGTCTGAAGCCACATTTGAACTCAGTTCTTCCTTCCACTTCTATATCCACCGTGCTTCTTCGTCTCCCTTACATATACCTTGTTATTTAAATATTATTTTCCTTATTATAACATGAGCTTCTTGAAGGCAAAAGCTGTTTTTATCTTTCTTTTTAATGCTAGTACTTAGCACAGTGGACATAGTAAGCACTAAATAAATGCTTTTTTGTTGATCGATTGATTTCCTATACATTTCTCTCCTCTCAAGGAAACCCTTCTTTGTAAGAATTTTTAACAAGTGGGAAAAAATAATTTGACCAAACTAAGGAAGACATCGCCCTAGATTGACAGAATAGACTATATACCATCACCATAGTCCTTCACTGCTACAAAAATGAGAAAAATATACTTTTACATGAGTTCTTCAGGGCCATGTGTGGTCATTATATTTCGTGTTTAATTTGGAAGATTTTGGACCTTCTATTTATATTGTGGTAATTGCATATGTTGGGCCACTAGGTGGAACCATAGTGTACAGAGAGACTCTCCTGGATTCAGGAAAAGTTATATTCCTGGGTTCCAATATGGCCTGGGACACTTCCATTCCCTGGGTAAGGGGGCCGGGACCCTGATCGCCTCATACGTAAGACGGGCTGGAGAAGAAAACGGCAAACTCTCTGGTATCTTTGCTGAGAAAATCCCCAATGGGTCACAGAGAGTCGGACAAGACTGGAATGGCTGAACCCCAATTGGGTAATGTTTGCATCAGGTCAGATCAGTTTTTCCGTATTCTTCATGCTCATTGTTTCTAACGTTTCTCCCCGAAGAAAGGAACCAGCTTTTGCTTCTTTTCCTATCCCCAGTGCTTAACACAAAGTCTGCTGAGATGTTAGCAAGTGGTCCCATCACTTCCTGGCAAACTGAGGGAGAAGAAATGGAATGATTAGATTTTATATTCTTGGGACTTAAGAAATGTTTAATGATTGATTGGTTTGGTGATATCCCATGACTGCATTGAGTTTTTGATGATCTCAAGCTTCTCCCTGAATTAATTTTAGTCATTTCAGTCCTGTCTGATCCTATTTGACATTTTCTTGGTAAAGATGCGGGCGTGGTTGGCCATTTTCTTCTCCTGCTCATTTTACAGATGAGGAAACTGAGGCAAGCAGGATTAAGTTAATTCCCAGGACCAGCCAGCCAGTAAGTGTCCAAAGTCAGCCTTGGCATTCTATCCACTGTGGCACCTACTTGTCCTCCTCTCCCTCACCTCCAAACAGACCAAGAAAACAAACCAAGAAAAACATTCGCTGTCATATGGGGAAAGCAAGCCAAGGAGTTCCAGAACAAACATGAACTAGAGCAGACTTTGATGTAAGACCAACTGAGAGTTGTGCAAGACAAGGGAACGGACGGCCAGGAAAGAAGTCATGAGCAAAGCCTGGGACATCGCTCTTTACATCATGAACATCCCATTAGTGTCCCCTCCACGTTAGGACAATCAGAGGAAGCTCTCTGGCTCTGGCTGGAGACAATGGGGAGGGCTCATGAGGAACACGAATCAGGACACCCTCGGAATGATGGCGCCAAGGGGTTGTGCCTTCTGTCATCTGAGGGAGCACCGGCCAGTCAGGAGGCTTGAGTTCGGATAGGGTCCTGGAGACTTATTAACTGGGCAAGTTAATCTTGTTTTTTCCTCAGTTTCCTCTTTTGTAAAAAGAGTCTGGCACATACTTAATAAATGCTTATTTGATGGAATTGTTATTATTGATGATGGGGATAACCTTCCACTGAGCTGCTCCTCTGATGCCCCTCAAAGCATCGAAGTGGTTCTGGGTTTCCAGAAGTTGTTCCCACAGAGTGTGAACTCTGCACGATTCTCCCGAGCCGAAGTGTTTGAGTGTGGGTCGGCCAGCACCCTGTTTGTTTGTCTTGGGATCAGCCAAGCTAAATTTATCCAGACTAATTTCACAGAAAGTTCTTGGCAAGATGCTGACTTGTCTTCTGCTATAACCCCTCAAGAAGGAGTTTCTCAAGGATCTGCTGCTGATCCTCAGGGCTGCAGGCACGTCCAAGAATTAATTGTATTTTCAGCTCGAGGGAGCGGTCACCCCAATCTGCAACCTGAAAGGAGGTATCAGTTAGAGAGAGGTGAACCAAAGTAGGTGCCCCATGCTTGTGGGAATGAGAAGGGCTACAAAGAAAGAACACTGGGAAATGAATGTAAACTGTTTGCATTTTTTGTTTTTCTTCCCGGGTTATTTCTACCTTCTGAATCCAATTCTCCCTGTGCAACAAGAGAACTGTTCGGTTCTGCACACATATATTGTATCTAGGATATACTGTAACCTATTTAACATGTATAGAACTGCTTGCCATCTGGGGGAGGGGGTGGAGGGAGGGAGGGGAAAAATCGGAACAGAAATGAGTGCAAGGGATAATGTTGTAAAAAATTACCCTGGCATGGGTTCTGTCAATAAAAAGTAATTTAAAAAAAAAAGGAATGAGGAGGACTAGCAATCTAAGAGAGTGAAAATGAGGACAGACAATCAAAAAAAGAAGGGAGATTGTGAGAAAGGCCCAAGGAAAAAAATGGACACAAGATGAACACAGGAAACATATTTTTCACATGTGTTTTACTTTTTATTTTTCCACTGAATATTTATGAATATTTATTGGCTTTTCCAATTACATGTAAATTTTATTTTCAACATTTACTTTTATAAAATTTTTATTTTTGTCTTTTTTCTTCCTCCCACCCTCTCTGCTGCCTCCAAAAATATGGAATGTTTCAGAAATACATATGTCATCCTTGCACAGAGGCCATTCTAATCTTTTCTATATCATTCCAACTTAGTATATATATATAGCCTCGCAAGCACTCGCATGTGTTTTAATGGACATGCTAAACATATTTTATTTATTTCACAATTCTAAAAGAGAAACATGTACACACAAGAATTTTTACTTCAGTTAACAATAGAACTTCTTGTCATCCCGGTTACTTTCCCCTTTTTTTGCCTTTTTCAGGTAGACTGATGGGAAATCAGTTGATCAGGGTATCCCGATTATCTCCCTTCTCCCCTACAAGTATCCCCCTGGGATTTTTTTGTTATTTGATTGCTCATTTGCTTATATTTGTCTTTGCCCTTAGCCCGGTGCCTGCTGTAATAGTAAGTGTTTAATAAATGCTTGCTGAGGTAATTTTGTCAAGATGATCGATTGTGAAAGACTTAGGTCAAGGATGGGAGGCTTTGATCACTGTTAAACATGAAAGCATTGGAGCTGGAATTGGAGACAGGAGGATTAACCAGCACCTCAAGTGACCTTTACTCTGTAGAAGTAGGAGGTGAAGTAGGGGAGCTAGAAAGAAGGGCTGGAGGAGCAGGAACCCCAAAGCAAGTCATCTCTTCCCTGTTGGACATTTAGTTATTTCACAACCAACCAGAGGTTCTAAGGGTCAACTATCCCCTTTGCAGCGGAGAGGAAGAGTAGGATGTTAGACAGTGGGAGCAAGAATTGGTGACTTGGGGACAACTGCCCCTCCCTTTCTAGGTGAGAGCATGCATAAGGATTGGTCAAGGATCTGGGAGACCAGGCCTTCAGCCCCAGTAAAGTGTAACTGAATTTAGAAAGATTAACAGAAGTTACCTCCGTGGTTCAGGCCAAGAAGACTAATTAGTTACTGTGTGACCAGGGTCCACATATTTGCTCCAGTCAGCCCAAGAAAGTTCCAGGGTTGGTGCTACAGACCCATAGGGCAGCTGCTTTGTGGGGTGGGAATGCATCTTCTCTTCCTCCCAATAGCCCTTGCTTCCTAGCTCCATATTCCATCCTCCATTTTCCCCTGGGAGCAGAGAGAGAAGTATCTGGGACCCAAACTTGGAAACTCAGCAAGATGATTTATAGGACACCTATTTGGTTCACTCAAAAAACTCTAATAAGTTCCTGAACCCTTTTGTTTACTGCATGGAAAGATGTATTTAGCCTTTAAGAGGAGATAATTGGTAGTCACCTGCATGCAACTGGTTCACTTAATAGGCTTCAAAAAGTTTCTGACTGCCTTGTTTACTGCACAGGAAGAGGTATTTAGTCTTTAAGTAGGGATAATTGGTAGTCATCTGTATGCAAAAAAAAAAAAAAATCATTCTTAAGTAATAAGTAAGTAAAAAGTTTTGCAAAACACTTGTACAAATGTGTCATTCCATCTTCACAACAACCCTGGGAAGTAGGTGCTATTATTATATCCATTTTATAGATGGGTAAATTGAGGCTGAGAAAAGTTAAGTGACTGCTAAGAATCACCCAACTGGTGAGTATCTGAATCCACAATTGGACTTCCTGACTGGAAATCTAGTCCTCTTATTTACTGCCGAAGTGACACAGTTACTTTTCTGTTTAAAAACTAGACTTCTAACACATAGCAGTCTAGGATTAAGCACAGGTGAGATTCTCAGAGACCATCCGAATGCAATAAAGGTATCATTCTACAATGAGCCAGTCTACAATGGGAAGTCCAGGGATGTGACAAAGGATTTGCTGCTGTATGAAAATGTTTCTTGATGGCCTTGAACCGAGACAGAACTTAAAGGGTAATGCTTGATCCCACCCTAGTGAACCCCCCAAAATAAACTCTTACCTAGAGCAGCAAGGCAAGGAAACTTGAGTATGGTTCCTATCTACTACTATAACCAGCACTTTCTTTTTTTAAAAAAGCATCAATATCCATATACACATACATATATACATTTATGTAATTTTAAAAATAAACAAATAAACAAATAAAAATAAATAAAATTATTTCCCCCCAGTTACAGGTTAAGACAATTTAACATTTGTTGCTGGGGATTTTTTAAGTCTTGAAAGTTCCAAATTCTATCCCTCCCTTCTTCCCCGAGGGGGTAAGCAATCAGACATAGGTTAGACCTAAGCAATCATGCGAAATATTTCCATGTTATGTAAATAACATCTTCAATCCAAGGCAAGCAACGCAAAAGTGCCCTTGAATCCATTTTTGGCTTTCTTTTATTTGAAGGAGGAGGATTGTTTGGTTTGTGGTTTTTTAACCATATTTGAGATTTCATTGATATATTGCAGTGATGGGGAACCTCGGGCCCCTTCATAAGGCTCATGAAATCATTTGCTGAGGCAACCGCAGGTGATAATGAGCTGAAAGCTAAGTAAGTATAACTCCCCCCTGCTTGAGTTCTACAAGGGTTTAATTTTGTATGGCCCGGGAATGATGTTATATTTATCCAATGGTCCTTGCAGAAAAAAGGTTGCTCATCCCTGCTCCACTGTATGGAATTCCCAATGCACACTAGATCTTATATTGGAATTTATAGTCTTTACAGAGTTGTTTGGGGCACTCCCTCATCCACTGGGGTTTCAGAAATGGGTCTTAAACTTAGGTCTTCTAGACTACAAAGCTAGTTCCATTATTACATAGATATTGCCTTGTGGTGATCTTCTTCTTCTCAAAACGCAGCCAGGTGATAAAAGTTCAGATCTTTTATTATCTCCAATATAGCCCAGTTAGCTTAGAGGCCTATCTCTCTGCTTGGTTCCACGAGCTCTCTCCGAATGTCTTTAAATCCAAAGGTCTGGTCCTTCAGCCTCTGCCTCTGCTTTCTTCAGCCTCCAGCCAGCTCCAGTCTTCATGTCATTCTGGTGAAATCTCGACTTGTAGCGTCTTCCTCTGAAGAACTTCTTTGACTGGCCCATTGGCCTATTTATGCTCCTTCCAGAGAGAGGGATTATGGGTTTTCTCCCATAGTGCTCTCTGGCCCAAAGAGCTTCAAGGGAGGTATGAACTCATTGAACTCCAATGAGTAAAGGTGTGAACACAAGCCTTGTATTGATTAGTTCTACTTAGTACCTAGTTTCAGGTTCTGGCCAAAACATCTTGTAAGATTAGATCAACTCTAATTAGTTAGCAGTTAGTAAGGATTCCAACATTGCCTGTCTTTTAAAAAAATATTATTAAATTGGAAGAGCATAGGATAGTTTACCTCAGACCTGTGGAAGAGGAAGGAATTTGTGACCAAAGAAGAACTAGAGATCATTACTGATCACAAAATAGAAAAATTTGATTATATCAAATTGAAAAGTGCTTGTATAAACAAAACTAATGCAGACAAGATTAGAAGGGAAACAATAAACTGGGAAAACATTTTTATAGTCAAAGGTTCTGATTTACAGTCAAAGGCCTTTGATAAAGGCCTCATTTCCAAAATATGTAGAGAATTGACTCTAATTTATAAGAAATCAAGCCATTCTCCAATTGATAAATGATTAAAGGATATGAACAGACAATTCTCAGACAAAGAAATTGAAACTATTTCTAGCCATATGAAAAGGTGCTCCAAGTCATTATGAATCAGAGAAATGCAAATTAAGACAACTCTGAGATACCACTGCACACCTGTCAGATTGGCTAGAATGACAGGGAAAGATAATGCTGAATGTTGGAGGGGATGTGGGAAAACAGGGACACTGATACATTGTTGGTGGAATTGTGAATACGTCCAGCCATTCTGGAGAGCGATTTGGAACTATGCTCAAAAAGCTATCGAACTGTGCATACCCTTTGACCAAGCAGTGTTTCTATTGGGCTTATATCCCAAAGAGATTTTAAAAAAGGGAACAGAGCCTGTATGTGCAAGAATGTTTGTGGCAGGTCTCTTTATAGTTGCCAGAAACTGGAAACTGAGTGGATGCCCATCAATTGGAGAATGGCTGAATAAATTGTGGTATATGAATATTATGAAATATTATTGTTCTGTAAGAAATGACCAGCAGGATGATTTCAGAAAGGCCTGGAGAGACTGAGAGGAACTGATGCTGAGTGAAACGAGCAGGACCAGGAGATCATTATACATGGCAACAACAATACTATATGATGATCAATTCTGATGGACCTGGCCATCCTCAGCAAGGAGATGAACCAAATCAGTTCCAATATGAACTGAACTAGCTACACTCAGCAAAAGAACTTTGGGAGTTGACAATAAACCACTACATAGAATTCCCAATCCCTCTATTTTTGTCTACCTGCATTTTTGATTTTCTTCACAGGTTAATTGTACACTATTTCAGAGTCCAATTCTTTTTATACAGCAAAATAACTGTTTGGACATGTATACACATATTGTATCTAACTTCTACTTTAACATATTTAACATGTATTAGTCAACCTGCCATCTGGGGGAAGGAGTGGGGGGAAGGAGAGGAAAATTTGGAACAAAAGGATTTGCAACTGTCAATGCTGAAAAATTACCTATGCATATATTTGTTTTTTTTTTTTATTTTTTTTATTTTTTTTTTTTATTTTTTTTGGGGGCGTTTAGTTTCTTTTTTTTTTTTAATTTTTTATTTAATAATTACATTATATTGACACTCGTTTCTGTTCTGATTTTTTTTTTCCCCTCCCTCCCTCCACCCCCTCCCCTAGATGGCAAGCAGTCCTTTATATGTTGGATATGTTGCAGTATATCCTAGATACAATATATGTTTGCAGAACCGAACAGTTCTCTTGTTGCGTAGGGAGAATTGGATTCAGAAGGTATAAATAATCCGGGAAGAAAAACAAAAATGCAGATCGTTTACATTCGTTTCCCAGTGTTCTTTCTTTGGGTGTAGCTGCTTTTGTCCGTCATTTATCAATTGAAACTCAGGTCTCTTTGTCAAAGAAATCCACTTCCATCAAAATATGTCCTCATACAATATCGTTGTCGAAGTGTATAATGATCTCCTGGTTCTGCTCATTTCACTTAGCATCAGTTCATGTAAGTCTCGCCAGTCCTCTCTGTATTCATCCTGCTGGTCATTTCTTACAGAACAATAATATTCCATAACATTCATATACCACAATTTACCCAGCCATTCTCCAATTGATGGGCATCCATTCATTTTCCAGTTTCTAGCCACTACAAACAGGGCTGCTACAAACATTTTGGCACATACAGGTCCCTTTCCCTTCTTTAGTATTTCTTTGGGATATAAGCCCAGTAGAAACACTGCTGGATCAAAGGTATGCACAATTTGATAATTTTTTGGGCATAATTCCAGATTGCTCTCCAGAATGGTTGGATTCGTTCACAACTCCACCAACAATGCATTAGTGTCCCAGTTTTCCCGCATCCCCTCCAACATTCATCATTATTTTTTCCTGTCATCTTAGCCAATCTGACAGGTGTGTAGTGGTATCTCAGAGTTGTCTTAATTTGCATTTCTCTGATCAATAATGATTTGGAACACTCTTTCATATGAGTGGTAATAGTTTCAATCTCATCCTCTGAAAATTGTCTGTTCATATCCTTTGACCATTTATCAATTGGAGAATGGCTAGATTTCTTATAAATTTGAGTCAGTTCTCTATATATTTTGGAAATGAGGCCTTTATCAGAACCTTTAACTGTGAAAATGTTTTCCCAGTTTGTCTATGCATATATTTGTAAATAAAAAGCTATAAAAATATAAAAAAAGAAAAAATTATGTTGAGACTTTAGCATGTAAAAAAATTATTATTAAAGCTTTTTATTTACAAAGCATATGCATGTGTAATTTTTCCAACACTGATCCTTGTTTTGACCTTCTGTTCCCCCACCCCCTTCCCTAGCTGGCAGGCAATACAAGTTAAATATATTGAAAGACATGTTAGATCTAATATGTGTATACATATTTATACAGTTATCTGGTTGCACAAGAAAAATCAGATCAAGAAGGAAGAAAAACTGAGGGAAAAAACCAAAATGATGTTGCCTGTTTAAACCTACTTTTTAAAAGAGAAATTAAGTGGGGATGGGAAGGATGGAAGAGAGTACAGAGACCCCAGGACTGCCCTGCCAAAGTGGCAGAGAGAGGAGAGAAGAGTTATTCTGAACATGGCGCCCACCATTGGGTAACTTCCCATTTTCACTCCATTCTTGCTAATCAGGTATTCAGCTAAGTTGCTTCTATGGCTCTGAAGGGAGGTGAAGGCTTTCAGTACTCCCTAAATTTCTTCACCTTGGGACAAAGCCCCAAACACTTATACTACTGTCCCTGCTTTGGCCTACTGTCCCTATTGCAGCTCAATTATCTACCTAAGTGGGCTGGGAGGGAGACGTTAAGATGTCTCTGGCTAAGAGTGGCATATAACCAAAAATCAAAAATACTCTACCCATATTCAACTGGATAGTAATTATCCAGTTGGCAAAAGATGTCTGACTAGGGAGCAAAATTCATATCTAGTGAGATCTGAATAGGATTTAAACAATTCGTCTATCAATAAACATTTTTAAATGATTAAATTTTTGTTGGTTTTTAAAAATTTTGTAAGCATTTATTTCTCTCCCCCTCTCATTTCCTCTTCCCCATATGGAAAGAAAAAGAAAAAAGAAAAACAAAACACTTGTAACAAATGTGCATAGTCAAGCAAAACAAGTTCCCGCATTGGCCACGTCCAAAAATGTGTCTCATCCTACATCTTGAGCCATCACTTCTCTGTCAAGAGGTGAGTAGAGTTTACATTTTTTTTAATAGTAGATATCTCTATCCTCTCATTCCATATAATCCCAGTTATAAAAATGTAGAGTCAAGCAAATTCCTTCATTGGTTATGTCCCCAAGATGTCTTGATCTGAATCAATTCCCTCTCTGCCAGGAGGTAGGTAGCCTGTTTCAATTCTGAATCCTCTGGTATCCTGGTTGGTTGTTACATTGACTCGTGTTTTTAAGTCTTTTGAAATTGTTCTTTCAATTTTCAACCAGTACACATCTCTCAGATTGGCTAACTGACAGGAAAAGATAATGACAAATGTTGGAGGAGATGTGGGAAAACTGGGGCATTAATACATTGTTAGTGGAATTGTGAACTGATACAGCCATTCTGAAGAGCAATTTGGAACCATGTCCCAAAGGGTCATCAAAATGTGCATCCTTTTAATCCAGCAGAGTCTCTAAAAATCATCAAAGAGGGAAAGGACCCACACGTGCAAAAATAGTTGTAGCAGCCCTTTTTGTAGTGTCCAGAAACTGGAAACTGAGTGGATGCCCATTAGTGGGAAAATGGCTAATAAGTTATGGTATATGAATGTTATGGAATATTATTGGTTTATAAGAAATAACCAACAGGGTGAACACAGAGAGGCCTGGAGAGACTGACAGGAACTGATGCTGAGTGAAATGAGCAGAACCATGAGATCATTATACACGGCAATAACAAGACTATACGACGATCAATTCTGATGGACGTGGCTCTTTGCAACAATAAAGTGATTCAGGCCAGTTCCATTAGACTTGTGATAGAAAGAGCCATTCACATCCAGAAAGAGAACTATAGGGAGTGAGTGTGGATCACAACATAGTATTTTCATCTTTTTTGTTGTTTGCTTTTTTTTTCTTTCTCATTTTTTTTCCTTTTTAATCTGATTTTTCTTGTGCAGTGTGAAAAATGTGGGAATATATATAGAAAAAAGTGTTGTTTTTTCAATAATGTTATGATATGAATTATTTTCCTAGGTGATGATATTCAGCTAGGGATGAAGTAGATGGAGCTCTTAGCCAGGAATCAGAAAACCCGAGTTCAAATATATCCTCAGATGCTTGCTAGCTGTGTGATTTGGGGGGCAAAGCACTTTGCCTCTGTTTGCCTGAGTTTCCTTATTTGAAATGTGAGAATAATAATAATTCCCAGGTTTGTTGTGAGGATCAAATAAGAAAAAAATTATAAAGTACTTAGCCCAGTGTCTGGCACCTAGGATGGTCTATATAAATATTAGCTATAATAATAATAATAATTCTTATTACTATTACTATTGACATGGCCAATATTACTGTTATGATTACTATTAGAATTCTCCTGAGAGAAATGGGGGGGGGGAGGAAGGGAAAGGAGCTGACTGGATTGATTTCATTATATGTTCAAGAGCAATGATAAACATGGGGTCATTTCAATTTATGAAATTCAAGATAAGAGTAGGGCCAACAATGAGTGAGCTCCAGCTTTGAAGTCAAGTTTGATGTTGGAAGATGGAGGGGTGGAGACGTTTTACACAAAACTTAACAAGGTCTTTCAAATCAATTTGTATTTTGATATTTAGTGAATTCAGGGCTAAGGGGAACATAGGATGATAGGAAAACATGTCAAAACCTAAGAAAAGAAAGACATAAATTATTCACAAGTCTTATGATTGTAGATCATTAGTCTTTTTTAAACAAGATATCTATGTCTATAGATATCTCTTCTTGAAAAAAGACCATATATGTATATATATATATAAAGTCTTTTTTCAAGAAGAGAGTTAAAATAACTATATCGCTTTCTATATAATATAAAATATCTATAAATTGTGAACAAAAAACTTCACAAGAAATGAAATCAATATTCTCTCTGTCTCTGTCTCTCTGTCTCTCTCTGTCTCTGTCTCTCTCTCTCTCTGTGTCTCTCTCTCTCTCTCTCTCTCTCTCTCTCTCTCTCTCTCTGTCTCTCTCTCTGTCTCTGTCTCTGTCTCTCTCTCTCTCTCTGTCTCTCTCTCTCTCTATCTCTCTCTCTCTCGGGCAATCCATGATTTCATTAATATACACAATGAGGAAGCCAGTGAAGATTGGCACCTGCTTTGCCACTTGTGGTCACAGAGTTACCCAGGATCATTCAACCAGTAGGTGTTAGAAGGGAACTTGGACCCAGACCTTCCCCAGCTCTCTCTTCACTGTTCCATGCTGCATCTTAATTATTTTTTAACAGACAGGAAACAACTTCTTAGCGATGTGGAAATCATTTCCGAATCAGTCCTATGTGTGCAAACTATTGACTAATTAATATCATTGTCAAACTTTAACATCAAATTTGAAGAAAGGATAAAGATGAAAAAACTCTGGGTGGATTCATAATAGCTCCAAACTCACCCAAACAGTCTATCAACTCAGCAACACAAGAAATAAGTTTGAGTCCAGACACGTCTAGTCAAGACAAGCTCGCGTGTCACCTAGACTAGACGCTCCAGTGCTGGGGTTCATATTTGTGAGTCAGCAATTGTCTTGTCATGTCCCCACCCTGTGTGAGACTGGGAACTTCTATAGCTAAATTGGGTCTTGGGGTCCGTTCTTCCCCATGCTAACAAGCCAGACAAAGAACATGAACTGAAGTAATACTGTTGTTCTTTTCATTTCCCACCTCCATGGCTTTGCCCAGATTTTCACACTGGCAAAATGTGCAAAAATATTTTTCATCCTATTCCTTGAGTCCATTGCCTTTCTGTCAAGAGGGGAGCAGCACTTTTTAATTCACGTGCTCTTTCTCCCCATCCTCAAATGCCTCAACACTTCAAGACATTTCTACTCACTCCCGCTATGAGATTCCCCTGACTCTTAAATGTTCATCCACCACAAAATGACTTTGGGAGCTTTATTTATATATTTGTGCATACACTTTTTTTTTTTTGTTTCAGTCGTGGAGTTTTCTTGGCAAAGATTCTGGACTGGCCGCTTCCTTCTCCAGCTCCTTTGACAGATGAGGAACCGAGGCAAGGCTTAAGTGACTTATACAGGATCACACAGCATGTACACACATGTATAGACATGTATATGTGTGTAGATGTGTGCACAGAGAAGTAATTATATATGTAACTGCACCCCCCTGCACAATACATACACACACATATATATACATACACATATTTATACATGCATCACATACACACATAGTGTTATTTTTCTGCACATCATTCATCCCCCATTGCAGCCAAATATAAGCTCCTTGAGACCAATGATTGATTTTTTTCTTTTTACCCCACCTTGTAGCATGTAGTCTCGCACACAGTAGGCATCTACTAAATGCCTGTTTTTTGACTTGAGTTGGGAGAGAAATCCAAAGGAAAGCCACAGAACACTAACTTATCTCCCATCCCTAAGTAAATACTATCTCATCCTTTCCTCACTCCCAACACCCCAGGCTGGAACAGTTTAATGTTCAAACCTTTTCAACAGTACTGTTGTCACAGGGTCAGGGAGGGCCGAGTGACTCAGGGATTACCGGTCAAAGTGAAGCACAAAGTTCTTTCAGTGCTTGGTCATCCCCTGGTCAGCAGATAGAACTTGGTGTTAGGAAGATCTGAATTCAAGTCTCACCAGCACAGCTATGGGATCTTGAGTAAGTCACTCTCCTCTTCTGTAAAAGGTCATCATGGTCTCTAAGGTCCCTTCCCAGTCTAAATTTATGCTCCTTTGAGGTACAAAACAAGATCTTTGCTTACTTCTCTCCTATCTGCCTGGAAGAAGAACATGTTGTGGACAATAAGGTTCTTCAGATAGGAGTAAATAATAATTGTGTATATTATATATAATAATTATACATAATTAATTATAATTATATAATAAATAAAATTTATAATTATATATATGTATATATATAATAAGGGAAAATAATACTAATAGTGTTCTCTGTAATTTAGGCTCAAACATGGCAGAAATGCTTTAATGCCATTGAACATTAAGCTATAGCTAAGGTGTGTCCGGCTGTGAGAAAGATGCTCAAGCTGGTCTAGTGCCCCGTGCCTTCCAACTGCACTCTCTCCCAAGAACCTTTCAGGCAATCTGTATAGGATTCTTGAACAAAGAAAAGATGTTCTAAATGGAAAAAAAGAAAAGTAATATTCCAGTTCTCAGTTCTTCCCTTTACAATCGAAAAGAATTCTTTTCTGTGATCAATGTCTGATCGGTAAAAGCTTGGGGTGCTTGGGGAGGACCAGCACCTCTGATGGGAAGGCCCTTTCAGGGCTGCTCATCCGCTTTTGGTGTCCACCTTCACCCACTCTCACCTGTGGCTCCAAGAAGCTGGAGGATGTGCAGTGGCCTCCAGACGGGCTGAGGAGAACCACGAGGCTTTGAACCTGTTGGTGAGTTGGCGGATGGCTTCCCCACACATGTAAAGACGCCAAGGTTATCCGCTGCATTCTGGACCATTGCCGTCAGAGTTTGATGACTCCGCGGGAGAGAGAACGAAGCTGAGGACTTTGTGTGACTCCCCTTAAATCCAATTCGTGGACAATTCAAGATGTCACCTGTGACTGGTTCGCTTGGAAAACCAAGGATAAACCACAAAGGCAAAAAAAGGCCCATGTGCTGATCCTCAGTTCTGGAGGCAATGATTTTAATTGGATGACAGGTAGATGGGGTTATCACCTTGAAGCCATTTCCTAGGAAAGGAAGCTTTGTTCTACCCAAATTCCTAAAGGGAAAAGTCTAGAAAGGCTTTTAGGCTGGAAAAATAGTATTTTAAAAAATATTTTCAAAGAAATTTCCAAAAGAAAAATTATTTTGTTTTGTTTTCAATATGATTCTTCAGGAGGCAAGAGTGATGTCGTGGAAAGACTCCTAAACTTGGAAGGCTGAACATGTATCTGCTGAATCTGAATTCGAATTCCAGCTCTGTTATTTATGATGCTAGGAGAGTTATTCAGCCCTCAGTTTCCTCATATGTAAAATGAAGGGTTTCAATCACCTCTAAGAGCTGGGAAGGAAACAGAGCATTGGGCCTAGAGTCAGGAGTTAAAATTTGACCACAAACACTTACTAGCTTTTGAGCAAGTCATTTTACTTCTGCTTATTTTAGTTTCCTCGATTGTAAAATGGCAATAATATTGGCGAGATAGTTATAAGGATCAAATAAGATAATATTTATAAAGTGTTTAGCACATTGCCCGGTACATAGTGGGTGCTTAATAAATGCTTGTTCTCTTCCCTTCTCCTTTCCCTTTTAAGACTCCTTCCTGCTCTCAGGCTATAGTATCAGATCAGAGGTCTTATTTACCAAAGATCTTGAATGCACCAAGCTCCAGAGCATTGCCTCCTCAAGGAAATCTACAGCCCTCAAAAGATACAGCAATCCACGCAGGAATGGGACAAATTGGACAGTAAAGGGGGGCTCAGGGAAGGTGGGATTTTAGCTGGGTTTTGAAGGAAGGTAGGGTGCTAGGAAGACTCAGAAGGAGGAGAGCTTTCCAGGAAGGGAAACGCAGAGTGGGGACATTTTGGGAATAATCAGGAGACCAAATCCATGGAGGGATTTGAACAACAAATAGAGGGTTTCCTATTCCGTCCTGGAAGTGATGGGGAGCTGGTGGAGCTTATGGAGTAGGAGTTAGGGGTCACGTAGAGGAGGGAGGGATGCCCTTCACCTTGACACTGGCCAGAGTTTTGTAGTTTGAGTTGCCTCCATTTTCACAGGGTTTGTAATTCTTTTGATGGCCATTTTCGTTCTGCATTATTTCAGAATTTGAATTCTCCATACTGACCATTCTCTGCAGCATAATAATGTTCTACGACAATAATACAACATGTTTATTTTTCAATTTTTCTCAAATCATTGGGAATATATCTTCTTTCCAGCTGATCTTGTAACCACACTCAATGCTCTTCAAGGCAGGGGACACAATAGAAAAAAGTACCGGGTTTGGATCAGGAAGCCCTGAGTTCATCCTGAGGAAGGAGGACCCTCCCAGCCCTGAGCCCCAGAGGGCCCTGAATTTTAGAGGATCCTGACTCTTCAGAGACATGAGATAATTAAGTTAAAAATGAAATGGGATAAATCAAAACTAATATGGATGACACAAAAACCAAGTGAAGTTTACCTTATTTTTATGGGCTTTGGGAACACCCAATACATCTAAATCAAAGCAGCCAATTGTCCTAGATTACAAAGGTGAAAAATGGAGGAAACAGAAGGATGGGCAGGTGGGGAATACTGTCCCAAGGAAAAAAACTGCTGATTATCGGCTAATTGCCAGCGTGCTTGGTGGCTCTCCATCCCTGGTTCTACTGGGATGAGGATGTTGGGGCTTGTGCAGGAGCTGCTTCCCTGGAGCTCCAGGAAGGAGGGAAGGGAACTCTCAGACTGGGACAGGCGGAACTGGGGCTGCTTCTCAAGAATCTTCTCCTAAAGGCCTGGAGAGACTCACATGAACTGAGTGAAATGAGCAGAACCAGGAGATCATTCTATACTTCAACAACAATACTATATGATGATCAATTCTGATGGACATGGCGCTCTACAACAATGAGATGAACTAAATCGGCTCCAATAGAGCAGGAGTGAACTGAACCAGCCACACCCAGCAGAAGAACTCTGGTGTATTACCCATCAAGGTGTCCTTGTCCTGGGTGGGACCGTGCCATAGACTTGCAGGTCAGAGGGATTTTTCCTCTTCCTTTTCCAGCTGCCCTGGGAGTCTTTGATGCTCTCCAGAGAAAGGGGGCTGCCTTGTTTGTGGAGGGGCTTCTTCCTGGGAAATATCTTTTTGTGGCAGAGAAAACCGTGTGGCCAAAGCCACAGCACATGTGCTCTCCAACAGCAGGACAAGGCTGGAAAGTGCGGGAAGTGGTCCGCCTATGTCTAGTGCTCCTTTCCCTCCAAACACCATGAGACTAAATCATAACAATGACAATAATAATAATAGTATTTATGTTGTGAGTTAAGGACTGAAAACTGCCTTATGTGTTCCCATTTAATCCTCACAGCAATTGGAGAGTGATTTATGGCTGAAAATGTCATAAATTTAAAAGTTTTCTCATCTAAAGAAGTGCCCCAAAGAAGGGGCAAATTGATGGATACCACCAAAGTAGAGATGCAGGCTGGCTCTATAGATAATGCAGGATGGTGTCTTCTCTTTGTAACCTTACCTTAGAAGCTGCCTGGTTTATATAGGGACCAGAAAAAATACTTAAATTTTGTGCTTTTTGTGTTTGTGGGTGTTTAAACAATAGTACAAATTCCAACTCCAAGTTTGGCGTAATTTTTCATGTAAAAATATTGTTATACATTTACATTAGCAACTGAAATGTAAATTTCACTTAATTTCATTTTCTTAAAGCATAATTTTGATGTATTTTATATATTTACTGTTGTTGTTCAGTCATTTTAGTCATGTCTAACTCTTGGTGTCCCATTTGGGGTTTTCTTGGCAAAGATGCTGGATTGGTTCCCCATTTCCTTCTCCAGCTCATTATACAGATGAGGAAACTGAGGCAAATAGGATTAAGTGACTTGCCCACAATCCATAGCTTTTAATAAGTGTCCAAGGTCGCATTTGAATTCGGGTCTTCTTGACTCCAGGCCCAGTACTCTTTTGACTGCACAACCAAGTTGTCCCATTTAAATCATAATACTTCTTGTGAAAAGGTAACTGTCACAAGCTACATATACTAAATGTTCATAGAGAAATCAGAATATGTCCTGTGGGCTCTTGTATCTTGTAATAAATCTTAAAATTAAATATGTACATAGTCCCCACTCCCCAAATCTACTCAGGGCCCATCACACCCCAGGCCGTTCCTGTTTCTAACTCTGGGGGCACAAGGGAGAGTGGACAGAGCATGGACAGGGAGTCAGGGGGGCCAGTCCACAATCCCACCTGATGCTTCTGGCCTATGTGACCTTGCATTGCGTCACCTCACTTAGGGGGCCGGTTTCCCTGTTTGTAAGTTAAGGAGGGAGGCCGTGGCCTCTGGGATTCCTTCTGGACAGTTGATCCTTTGAAGTAACCCTCTGCCCACGACTGGACACAACCAAGACCTCCAGAACAGCTGGGCCGGACTAGCCTGGACACTCGGGCTTCGCGTGACCCAGGAGGGGCCAGGCTCTCGGGGAAGGACCAATGGAACCAGCCAAGGCCAAGTGAGGGTGAGGGGAAGGGTGGGAGGAGCAGGCCAGAGGTCCGTGGCCTGGCTTAGCCTCCCTGAGGCCTTTCTCTGCACTCAGCTGGAATTATCCAGCTCCCTTTGGCCCCCACTCCTTGGTTGGCTTCCCTCTTTTATTTACTCATTACCAGGGCTTCAAGTCATTCCCATGTGACTCTAGCCAGAGGAAGAAGGACTAAGGTTTCCTAGTCTCAGATCTAGCTTTCTGCCTACAAGTTAAATTGCAGGGTCCAAGGAGCAGCTCTCCACCGACCCTACTGCAGCGGGAGGCTCCAGAGCCTGGAATCAGAATGGACCCGGCCCCGGGAATCACTGCCGAGGGTCCTTCTGGAGACAACAAGAGCAGGGGGCAGGTGCCCCCACGGAGGGGACTGCGGAGGATCATCCCAGAAGGCTTTGGGGCGGAAGTCTGGAGTCTTTTCAAACTCTCGGGACCCCTGGTAAGAAGACAGGGCTGGGGAGCAGCGGGGAGTGCCCATCTCCCATCACTTAGAGGTTTGGATACACTAGAGGGAGGCTAGACTGTTGGGTTGGGACCTTCAAGATCATTTAATCCAATCCCTCAATTTTCCAATTGGGGAAACTGAGGCTCAGATAGGCCTTTGAGGTCATAGTAATAGAATAGTAAATGTCAAAAGGGGAGGGGCTTTTATCCCAGGGACAACCCCTAAATGGGGTGGGAGACAGAAGGATGGGCAGGGAAGCCAAAGGTGGAGTCCATCACCGCCCTACTCTTTTTTTTTTTTTTTAAATTAATTAATTTATTTTTTCACTGCCCATTCCTAAACTAGATCCCCCTCCCCACCACTTTCTCCAGTGGAATCCACGAGTGACCATGTCACAATGAATCTTCCTGTGTCTTGGGAAAGGAGAAGGCTTCCCAGACCTTCAGGCCCCTCCCACCAATCTTCCTGCCAATTTCCCTATTTCGATCATCCCTGGAGTTCTAAGCAAGACTATTTCATCACCTAAGCCTTCTCAGAGCATAGGTATAGTAGAGGGCAGGATATGTAGGGGGATGGCTGAATGAATGGATCAGACTAAAAATCAGGAAAACCTGAAGTCAAATCCAACCCCAGACCCTTCCCAGCTGTGTGACTTTAGACAAATCACTTTACTCATCTGCCTCAATTTCTTTATCTGTAAAATGGGTGTAAGCTTCAAGTGAGATACTATTTGTAAAGCACATTATAAACTAGAAAGTTTATACTATATAAGCATTGACTATATTATGATTACGTTTATAAAAGGGATTCCAAGACAGTAGTGACTATTCGTCATAGCACCTTTCTCTTGTTTCTCCGCGCCCTTGTATTTTTTCCTGATTTTTGACTCAGCCACAGGCAGATGCTGTTCATTCTGTGCATATGTGGGCTCCCCAAGAGCTAGGAGAGGAAGTAGGGCCCCTCACTGCTGATGGAGAGCCCCACCCCAGACTCATTTTTTTTATCTCTGTAGCTCCCGTGCCTGGGCTCGGTGCAGGGCATATAGTAGGTGCTTAATAAGAGTTGAATTGAAATGAGTTGAACACAGACCTGCTGGAAGTATCCAGAGAGCTGTTACTTTGGGAGCATCCATCATGCTCACTTAGTGTAGTGGCGAGAGCTCTGCATTCGGAGTCAGAAGCCCAGAATTTAAATCCTGTGTCCACTGGAGTATTTAGCTCTTACTTTTAGCTAAATTTAGAGCATTTAGCCCTAAGTTGGATATCTTGAATTGATCCTCTTTTCTTTTTTTTTTTTTTTAAATTATAGCTTTTTATTTACAAAACATATGCACGGCTAATTTTTTAGCATTGATCCTTGTGAAACCTTCTGTTCCAACTTTTCCCCTCCTTCCCTCCATCCCTCCCCTACATGGCAGGGAGCCCCATACATGTTAAATATGTTAAAGGATATATTAAACACAATATATGTATACATATTTATACAATTGTCTTGCTACACAAGAAAAATCAGATTTAGAAAGAAGGTAAAAATAATCTGGAAAGAAAAACAAAAATGCAGCAAACAATAGAGAAAGAGTGGAAATGCTATGTTGTGGTCCACACTCAGTTCCCAGTGTTCTTTCGCTGGTGTAGCTGGTTCTGTTCACTACTGATCAATTGGAATGGGTTTGATTCATCTCATTGTTGAAGAGGGCCACGTGCATCAGAATTGATCATCAGGTAGTCTTGTTGTTGCCGTGTATAATAATCTCCTGGTTCTGCTCATTTCACTCAACATCAGTTCACGATCTCTCCAAGAGAAAACCACTGACCATCAATTTGTTGATTATTAGTTATTAATAAGGTCTCTCCAAACCTTTCTGAAATCATCCTGCTGGTCATTTCTTACAGAACAATAATATTCCATAACACTCATATACCACAATTTATTCAGCCAATCTCCAACTGATGGGCACCCATTCATTTTCCAGCTTCTGGCCACTACAAACAGGGCTGCCACAAACATTCGTGCACATGCAGGTCCCTTTCCCTTCTTTAGTTCTCTTTGGGGTATAAGCCCAGTAGAAACACTACTAGATCAAAGGGTATGCACAGTTTGATAACTTTTTGGGCGTAGCTCCAAATCACTCTCCAGAATGGTTGGATCTGTTCACAACTCCACTAACAATGTATCAGTGTCCCAGTTTTCCTACTTCCTTGCCAACATTTGTCATTATCTTTTCCTTCCATCTTAATCAATCTGACAGGTGTGTAGTGATATCTCAGAATTGTCTTAATTTTCATTTCTCTGATCAATAATGACTTGGAGCATCTTTTCATAAAGTAGAAATAGTTTCAATTTCTTCATCTGAAAATTGTTCATATATTTTGATCATTTATCAATTGGAGAATGGCTTGATTTCTTTTTTTTAATATTTTATTTTATTTTATAATAACTTTATATTGACAGAATCCATGCCAGGGTAATTTTTTTTTTACAACATTATCCCTTGCACTCACTTCTGTTCCGATTTTTCCCCTCCTTCCCTCCACTCCCTCCCCTAGATGGCAAGCAGTCCTATATATGTTAGATATGTTCCAGTATATCCTAGATACAATATATGTGTGTAGAACCGAGCAGTTCTCTTGTTGCACAGGGAGAATTGGATTCAGAAGGTAAAAATAACCCGGGAAGAAAAACAAAAATGCAGATAGTTCACATTCGTTTCCCAGTGTTCCTTCTTTGGGTGTAGCTGCTTCTGTCCATCATTTATCAATTGAAATTGAGTCTTTGTCAAAGAAACCCACTTCCATCAGAATACGTCCTCATACAATATTGTTGTCGAAGTGTAAAGTGATCTCCTGGTTCTGCTCATTTCACTCAGCATCAGATCATGTAAGTCTCACCAAGCCTCTCTGTAGTCATCCTGCTGGTCATTCCTTACAGAACAATAATATTCCATAACATTCATGTACCACAATTTACCCAGCCATTCTCCAATTGATGGGCATCCATTCAATTTCCAGTTTCTAGCCACTACAAACAGGGCTGGAATGGCTTGATTTCTTATAAATTTGAGCCCACTCTCTATATATTTTGGAAATGACTTTGGCCCTCTTTTCAAATGAGATATTTGTAACATATTTAGCACAATGCTTGCATATAACAAGTGCTTAATGTATGCTTATTCCCTTCCCTCTTCCCTCTAGTTCCTGTTCCAGCTGTTGATTTTCATGATCTTTGTGGTGAGCACCGTGTTCTGTGGGCACCTGGGAAAGGTGGAGTTGGCCTCCGTGACCCTGGCCGTGGCGGTGAGGACTCTGCCCTGTTCGCTTGGGGGAAAGGGTAGGGGGGCGACCATCCCCCCTTGGGAGAGGCTTCAGTTCTGCTGAGACCCCTCGAGGGCCTCCCATCCCAGAGTTCCTGCCCAGATCCAGCAGGAGAAGAGCCACGTGTGTCTGTCTGCATGGGATGTGGGGCGTCCCCCAGCTTCCTCCGAGAAGGGGGACCTTCCCCAGGCCCTGATGCTTCCATCCCCCAGCTGCCTGGTATTTCTTTGTATAGAGATGCAGATGTACTTGTCTCTCCTGCCAGAATGTAAGCTCCTTGAGGACAGGCAATGGTCCCTTTTCTCTCTCCCTCTCTCCCAGGGCCTGGCATACAGCAAGGGATTAATGAATATATGTTGGATTATTTGTATTTATGTGTGTATAAATACACACATACTTGTCTCCCCTGCTAGAACGAAAGCTCCTTGAGGACAGACAGTGGGCTCTTTTCTTCTCTCCTCCCTTCACCTCCCTCGCCGTTCCTTGTAAACAGTAGTGGGTTAATGGATGTGTGCCAATGGACAAACTTGGTGTTTTCTTGCTCTAGTTTGTCAACATTTGCGGAGTTTCCGTGGGCTACGGCATGGCGTCGGCCTGCGACACCCTGATGTCTCAGGTAGGAGCTGCTTCCCCTCCTCCACACGAGGATCCCATGTCTCATTTGTTCCAGAGAAGGCCCAGATAACCCGCCTGCTGCTCCACTCTGAGTTAGAACCGGCTTAATTAGAACTCACAGCTGAACACAGCCCCCCCCTTTCTTCCCCCCCCAACTCTCCCCTCCCCCGAAATGAATTAGTCCACAGGTAGTCTAGAAAGCTAAAGCCATTTTAGGCTACCAGAAGAGAGGAGAAGGATCTGGGAAATTAAGGCAAAGTCCAGAGGCAATCCAGAGTCAGGAGGACCGGGCCCATCTCCAACACATCCTGGTTCTGAGCCACCGGAGAAGCCATGAACTGCTCAGACTCCCAGGAGGTTCTCTGCTGATCTGCACTTATTATTAATTAAATTAAATCATTTAATAGTAATTATTAAATAATAATTAATTATTACTTCTTTATTAATAAGGTCTGTTAGAAAAATTAAAAAGGCATCCAGTCACAGGAGCCAGTGGTCCAACCACCTTCTTCCCAGGCCAGACCAGAGCTACATTCAGTGTTGGTCATCACATTTCGGGAGGAACCAGAAAGAACCTCCAGAAGAGAGGGAGAACAAGAAACTGTAAGGGAGGAGAGAATGAGGAAAGAAGAAGGGAGGAGATGAAAGCTGTTTCTAAATACTTAAGGGATTATTGGCTGGACCAGGAATGTCGAGGACCAACAGAAATGAGCCAAACAAATAGAAACCAAAGAATCCCTTGACTTTCTGACTTAGAAAAACATGTAGTCATAGAATCACTATGTCGTCATATTGTTTATTCTGTTGCATATTTTCCTCAATTATCCTTTTAATCTGGATGGAGAGCTTGGCACCTGTGCTGTAAAAGATTGTTTGAAGAAGCTAGTTTGGCTTAGGGAAGAGGGTTTAAAAGGTACCAGAAGCATGGATTTTTGGTTTTCAGATAAAGGACTTTTGGTCTTGGGATGTTTCAAGTGCTTTTGGTTTTAGAGTATTTGAAGGAATTTCAATCTTGGGGTATTTAAAGAGCTTTCTGTCTTGGAGTATTTGAAGGAATTTCAGTCTTGGGGTATTTAGAAGAATTTTGATCTTGGAGTATTAAAGGAATTTCAGTCTTGGAATATTTAGAAGAATTTTAGTCTTGGAGTATTTAGAGGAATTTTAGTCTTGGAGTATTTAGAGGAATTTCAGTCTTGGAGTATTTAGAGGAATTTCAGTCTTGGAGTATTTAGAGGAATTTCAGTCTTGAAATATTTAGAGGAATTTCAGTCTTGGAATATTTAGAGGAATTTTAGTCTTGGAGTATTTAGAGGAATTTCAGTCTTGGAGTATTTAGAGGAATTTTAGTCTTGGAGTATTTAGAGGAATTTCAGTCTTGGAGTATTTAGAGGAATTTCAGTCTTGAAATATTTAGAGGAATTTCAGTCTTGGAATATTTAGAGGAATTTCAGTCTTGGAGTATTTAGAGGAATTTCAGTCTTGGAATATTTAGAGGAATTTTGATCTTGGAGTATTAAAGGAATTTCAGTCTTGGAGTATTTAGAGGAATTTCAGTCTTGGAATATTTAGAGGAATTTCAGTCTTGGAGTATTTAGAGGAATTTCGGTCTTGGAATATTTAGAGGAATTTCAGTCTTGGAATATTTAGAGGAATTTCAGTCTTGGAATATTTAAAGGAATTTCGGTCTTGGAATATTTAGAGAAATTTAGGTCTTGGAGTATTTAGAGGAATTTCAGTCTTGGAGTATTTAGAGGAATTTCAGTCCTGGAGTATTTAGAGGAATTTCAGTCTTGAAATATTTAGAGGAATTTCAGTCTTGGAATATTTAGAGAAATTTAGGTCTTGGAGTATTTAGAGGAATTTCAGTCTTGAAGTATTTAGAGGAATTTCAGTCTTGGAATATTTAAAGGAATTTCAGTCTTGGAATATTTAGAGAAATTTTGATCTTGGAATATTAAAGGAATTTCGGTCTTGGAGTATTTAGAGGAATTTCAGTTTTGGAGTATTTAAAGGAATTTTGGTCTTGGAATATTTAGAGAAATTTAGGTCTTGGAGTATTTAGAGGAATTTCGATTTTGGAATATTTAGAGGAATTTTGCTCTTGGAGTATTTGGAGGAATTTTGATCTTGGAATATTTAGAGGAATTTCTGTCTTGGCGTATTTAGAGGAATTTCGGTCTAGGAATATTTAGAGAAATTTCAATCTTGGAATATTTAGAGAAATTTTGGTCTTGGAGTATTTAGAGGAATTTTGATCTTGGAATATTTAGAGGAATTTCAGTCTTGGAGTATTTAAAGGAATTTCGGTCTTGGCGTATTTAGAGGAATTTTGTTCTTGGAATATTTAGAGGAATTTCGGACTTGAAACATTTAGAAGAATTTCAGTCTTCAAGTATTTAAGTGGCTTTGGTAAGAAAAGGGCTTAATCTTGTTCTGTTGTACCCCAACAGCCATTCCCCATACTCAGAGCAGAATTCAAAAGTGGTACAAAATCCACTTGAGGCTTGACCAGGAAAAGTTTCCTACAATTGGTCTCTGCTTAGGAGTTGCAGAAGGCCAAGAGCCTTAACAGCCAAAAAGTCCTTTTGTGGGAGGCCTCGGTTCTGATTCTATCAGCCTGAGATCCTGTTTTGTTGGGTAGCGTGCCACACACGAACAGATATCCAATTGTCCATGGGCTCCTCCACCCCCATCCCAAAGCATCTTCTCCACCAGCCAGTCCCGAGATCCTCATCTGAGTTAATCCTTTGCCTCTAGAGGCCTCCCAGGCCAACCAAACAGGTTTCTTGCTAAAATACATCAGCCTTACATGCCTCCAAAGACATCAGTACAGACCGGTAGAAAGTCAGCTCTTTGAAGCCAGAGGCTCTTTTCAACTTTTATTTTTGTATTTCTACAGTAGGATTCTTGTGCTCTTCAGGAAAACCATCCTGTGTCTCATATTCTATATGGAATATGAAAAGAAAAAAAATAAGAGCATTTGCCATGGTGATGCACCTAAGAAACAAAACACTAAGATTAATTTTTCAGAAAGAAAACTATTTTATACATAACAGTTTTTAGGATCACAACTGTTCAATATACATTTTTTTCATGATCACTATGACTTTAGATCCTACCTAAATATGGTATTTACAATATTTACCAACTATTCCTCCCTATCAGCTGCTTATCAATCCCAGGGTAGAGTTCTACCCCTGCCCGAGAGCCAGCATCTTGCTTTGTATATAGCAGGTGTTTAATAAATGTTTATAGAATAAGTGAATGGATGACTCATTTCAGAAGGCTGAACCATGAGGGAAGAGAACATAAAATAGGATGGATCAATTTTCACAGGAGATAAGGAAGGAGGGAAAGACAGAGGACCTAGAACATCTGGGGGGAAGCATGAGGTAGAAGAAGAGAGAGTAGTGTTAGAAAAGGAAGCCCCCAGAGAGTTTTTGCCTACTTTACCAGGCCCAGACTAGAGCTGATAAAGTGATTTACGATGTCTATTTGAGGTGGGGAGGGAATGATATGTGCCAGTTACTATGCTAAGTGCTTTACAAATATCTGATCTGATCTTCAGAACAGCTCTTGGAAATGGGTGCTATTATTATTTCCATTTTATAGAGGAGGAAACGGAGGCAGACAGAAGTGAAAGAATGTGAAAAGTCCAAGATCACACAGATAATTTGCATTTTAGGCTGGATTTGAACTCGGTTCTTCCTGCTCTGCTGAGCCACCAGCTGTCTCTGAATGGGCTTTTGCCACTGCTCAGTATTTTCTACTTTAATCTGCCTCCTCACTTTATTTTCCAAAGGCTGTTCCATTCTTTCCCTCTTCTACTTGAGTCCCCCAACTATTTCCACTCCCAAATGCTTGACCTTTTATTTCAATGAAAAAACAGAATGTCCTTTAAATCTCTCTCTCAAAATGTCCCCTTTTTCCATTCAACTCAAAACTTATTTTATTTTTATTTGCCGAGACAATTGGGGTTAAGTGACTTGCCCAGGGTCACACAACCAGGAAGAGTTAAGTGTCTGAGGTCAGATTTGAGCTCAGGTCCTCCTGACTTCAGGGCTGGTTCTCTAACCACTGCCCCACTCGGCTGCCCCAAATAGGAATAGTGGCCTTCCTGACCCCAAAGTTGGCTCTTTATTCATTTCACTCCTTAAATGCCTCTAGTTACAAGAAAGGAAGGAAGGAAAAAAAGAAGAGAGGAAAGAAGGAAGAAAAGGAAGGAAAAAAGGAAGAAAGGAAGGAAGAAAGAAATGGAAGAAAGGAAGGCAGAAAAAAAAGGAGAGAGGGAGAAAGGTAGGAAAGTAAGAAAGAGGGGACGGAAGGAAGAAAGAGAGAAAAAAGAAAAGAAGGAAGAAAGGAACATTATGAGGACCTTTTCTTCTTCTTAAAATGAATTTAGATTGAAATCTTTGGTTTTTTACCATTCTATTTCTCCGTGTATTCCTCCTCCTCCTTCAAGGAGGAAAGGAGAGAAAAGGAAAAAGAGAGAATTCTGATAAGGAAGAAGTTTTCAAAGGGGGAAGTAGTAAAACTAACCAACATACTAAAATAATCTGACTTTATACACACGCAGTGTCCCCCTTCGTAAGTCCCCCTCTCCCCGCCCATCACCATTCTGCTCATTTCTCCTCTTTGGCTCCAAGGTTAGGTGGGATCTGTTCTTGATGAAGACCTCCTGACTCCTCACTATTACCAGGTCCCCTTCCAGATTCTCACTAACCAACACCTTTACTGAAAGGGTCTAGGACTCTCCCTGCCACGTTCCATGGGACCCTGGGCTGGCCTGGGCGGGCCCCCCAATGGCGACTCTAGCACGGTCCGTGTCTGCTCAGTCAGACTGGGTCGGGCCTCCCAGAATCCTCCAGTCACAGGTTTCACGGGAAAGGACCTTAGGGGAACCCCTTCACTGTACAGACGGGCCCCGCGGTTCGGGCAGATCAGTGACCTGAGCAAAGTCACCCCGATAGCCAGCGTCCGAGGCGGGATTTTAACGAGGACCTCCCGCCTGGGTCCTCTCGTGCTCTTTTCCAGACTTATGGAAGCGCCAACAAGAAGCACGTGGGGGTCATCCTGCAAAGGGGGATCCTGATCCTGCTGCTGTGCTGCTTCCCCTGCTGGGCCCTCTTCATTAACACAGAGGAGATCCTTCTCCTCCTCCGGCAAGACCCCGCCGTGTCCGGGTGAGCTCCTGACCCCGAGTGGGCTCCCTGGGAAATAGCGGGAGGGAGGGGGAGGGGCACCGTGGCCATCCCCAGGCTCATTGAGCTTGATGTTAGTTAACTGATGTCTTTGGTGTGAATGGCATTCCGTCGGTGCATCCTCCTGGGGCTCGGGACCCAGACTCCCCCGCCGGCATTTTCTGGCTGTCGGACTGTTCTGGGCGGCTTGAGGGCTCCCAACCCAGGTCAGCAAAGCCTGTCAGCCAAGCTCAGTTAATTGCTCAGTGGGACTATAATAACGAGAACTCTGTGAAGGACAGACTGCAGGACAGAAGGACAGACAGAGGCCGGTTTTTAATTTAGAAAGATTCTACCTCATATTCTTAATGGGACAGAAACAACCTCATATTGGCGTGTGCGGCTAACACCTCTCAGCAATTATGCTCTAAAAAGATAATGGAAAATGACTGAGAGAAAGAGGGCAGCTGGGCTGGTTTCTCAGAGATCGTATCTCAGATGCTAATAGACACTAATTTATTAGGTTATCTTTTTTGTGGTAATAGTTATGCTAATTGTTATGTCTTACCCTGTTAATGGATTTTAATTTGCTTTTATTTATCTTTTGCTTTAAAATTACAAGCATCAGCGCGGGCGTTGTCTCTGCATCCTAAATCATACACAGGGTGTTTAAACTGTTAAGGTTTAAAGCCGCCCTAAGACTTTTGGGACATCCTGGACAGCCAAGGTCTCAGGCTACCAACTCTTGGTAATTTCTAATAATGGCAACAACCCCCTAGGGTTGTTGTGAAGGTGAGGTGAGATAATATTTGTAAAGCTCCTAGCACAGTGCCTGGAACACAGGAGGCATTCTATTAATAATTATTATTACTACTAGTATAATGTCTTTGTTGTTGTTCAGGAGTTTCATGATCCTATCTGGGGGGTTTTCTTGGCAAAGAGCAACTTGCCATTCCCTTCTCCAGCTCATTTTATAGATGAGGAAACTGAGGCAGACAAGGTTAAGTGACTTGTCCAGGATCACACAGCTTGTAAGTTTCCGAGGTGGGATTTGAACTCGGGTCTTCCTGTCTATACATTAGTACTGTATTGTACCACCTTGCCAGCCCTTACTACGAGTCAAATCCTGTGCTAAGCACCGAGGATACAAAGAGAGGCAAAAACACAAAACTCACAAAAATGATCCCTGCCCTCAAGGGGCTTCCATCCTTCAAACCCTCAGAAAGTGACGGCGAGAGAGCACTTCCAATGGAGTCCTCCTCTGATGGCTTGTGGTGGCCTGGGGAGGGTCCTGGGTTCTCAGGGACTGCAGCGCAAGAATAGCAGCTCAGGCAGGCCCGGCCAAGCTGGAAAGCCTTCGAGAGCTAGTCTGAACGGAGTGAGACCACGTGGTGTGGCGGGGTGAGAGCATCAGGATGAACGGTTCAAGGACATCCCCGCCTGATCCCAGGAGGAGGGCTTTTCCAGCCATAAGCAGTTCTTGAAGACCATATGGCAGGGAGATCCTGGAGAATTGGGGTTTATTAATGTCTTTTTTTATTTAAAGAAACTTACCACTGAGCATCAGTAGGGAGAGAAAGAGAGAGTGAGAAAGAGGGACAGAGAGACAGAGAGAAAGTTAGAGAGACAGAGAGAAAGTTAGAGAGATAGAAAGGTAGAGACAGAGAGACAGAATGAGAAAGAGGGACAGAGAGACAGAGATAGAAAAACAGAGACAGAGAGAGTTAGAGAAATAGAGAGACAGATGCAGAAAGAAAAGAACAGATCAAGATGCAGAATCCCATCGCTAGGAAAATGGAACCTGGAGTGGCCTTTGTCACTTTAGAACTTTGCTAAAATGTTTATTTCTTTGTGTTGCTTGTAGGATCACCCAGGAATATGTGATGAACTTCATTCCTGCTCTTCCTGTGAGTTCCCCTTCTCTCTCAGTTACTTCTAAGGGGAGGGGATCATTTTCAGGCGAGGGGTAAATCAATCATTTTATTAACAAACTAGCAGGTCATTACTGAGAGTCGTCAGCCATCGCTCAGACCAGCGAGGATCATGGACAAATGTGTCATCAAACAGCAGTCAAATCTAACTGGCTGATTGAGTGGGGAGGGGCTGTATCAAAACCAGGGACTGAGTGTCTCTTGGACAGGGAAGGTAGCCCAGATGGGGGCTGTTTTGCTGCCCCCAGGTACAATGGAAGGAACCACCGAGATTCTAGTGGCTTGGTACTTGACCGTTCAGGTCTGGCTTGTTCTCACCCATGTGGAAACTCAGTGATTTCGATCCGAAGGTTGGTCAGATTGTGTCCGTGTGACAGGCAGAAAGTCCAGATCAAGGCAAGAGAAGGATGTCCCGCTCTCATCTCCTTGATCCTGCCAGGCACATGGTTGTCCGAAAGGGGCTAAAAGGAGGCTGGGAGTGAATGGCAGGCCTGGGGCAGCTGAGAAGGGGTCGCGGTCCTGGGGGAGACAGTGCATGAGCCCGGAGAGGGGGTCCTGTTTGTGGAGCAGCCAGGAGGCCACTGGGTCCAAGGACGGGTGCTGGGCTGAGATGTAAGGAGTCTGGAAAGGCAGGAGGGGGCTGGGTCATGAAGGACTTTGAACAGCAAACAGGAGTTTGTATGTGATCCTGGAGGGAGTAGGGAGCCATTATTGAGTAAGGGGCGACGCGGTCAGATCTGCTTTGGGAAAATCGCCGTGTCTCGGAGTGGGGAGAGGCAGGACAGGCAGGTGCATTTGTACAAAGAACGCCAGGCCCTTGCTGAGTAGGGAAGGCAAGGAATTCTTGGATGAAATAGGCAGACGTCGGCTTTTCAGAATTGTGCCCCTGGTTAGCCCCTCCGAGGAGCCCTAACGTGGATGTGTATTTTTCCCACCAGGCAATTTTCCTTTATACCTTAGAAGTGAAATATCTGCAAAATCAGGTATGGTGACATTCCTGCACTATCTAGATCCTGGATGATGTGGTCCAAATAGCTTCCCTCCTCACCACTCCCTCCAGTCCCTGCCCTCTCCCAGTGCTGGGCGGCTTCCTGGGGCCAACCTAAACTGTATTACTTTTTTCTTTTCTTTTTTTTTCTTTTTTTCTCCTCTCCTCTCCTCTCCTCTCCTCTCCTCTCCTCTTCTCTCCTTTCCTCTCCTCTCCTCTCCTCTCCTCTCCTCTCCTCTCCTCTCCTCTCCTTTCCTTTCCTTTCCTGTTCTTTTCCCTTTCCTTTCCTGTTCTTTTCCCTTTCCTTTCCTGTTCTTTTCTCTTTCCTTTCCTCTCCTTTCCTTTCCTTTTCTTTTTTCTTTTTTTGCACATGTGGGTCATTTCCCTTCTTTTATTAATACTCTAATTTCCTGAAGTTCATTCACCTACTAAACTATATTTCTCAAGCTTGAGTCTGTCCACCTGGGCTAGAAGGAATTGGGGGAAAATGGAGAAATTAGAGTCTTTCCTTTTCTATCACTGAGGGGTTTCCATGGGGAGATGTGTCGCTTGCCCACCCTGTCCTAAGGCCTGTGCCTGATCTCTGCTGCCCCTCCCGATGGGCCGCTGACCCTCCAAGGAGGTCTCACAATCGCTAAGGAGGGTCCTGGTCATGGGAGTTTGTGTGCTCCTGGCCCGGCACTCAGAATCTCAGCTCCGAAAGGGGCTCTGGGGACCCTTCCCCATATTTTATGAGAAATGAAGTGGCTCAGAGAAGGAAGACACATGGCCAGGCCACAGAAGAACTGGGGACCGAATTCATGGCTTCTCCATCTTCCCCAAATTGGTCCCTTCTGTCATCACTACTTCTTCCCTTAAATCACAGTCACAAGTGCCCCATCCAAAGACCCGTACGCATCCAAAGCTGACCCTCGCATCAGGGGGGCCCTTCTAGGCCCCCATCTCTCCATTATTGTACCTTGCCAGACACTCACAAAGACAAAGTCACAGCTACACGAGTTACTCCCTCCCAGACACACTCTCGGACGGGTTCCTGTTTTCTTGTATTTCAGGGCATTGTCTGGCCTCAGGTTCTCAGCAGCATTTTGGGAAATGGTGTCAATGGCTTGGCTAACTACATCTTTGTCTACATTTTCAATCTGGGAGTGCCGTAAGTAGCAACTGGTCATTACGAAAGAAGGAAGAATCTTTGTGGTGCAATAACAACCGGAAAACTAAGGATAATAACAGCTAGTATTTAAGATTTGCAAAGCACTTTCCAAACTCTGTCTCGTCTAATCTTCAGAACCCTCTGGCAGTTAGGCGATATGATTCATTTAGTACAGCAGCTGGCATATCGTAGGTTGTTAACAAATGATCGTTGATTTACAGATAAGTAAACTGAGGCAGACAAAGGCTCACTGATTCCCCCAAGATCATATAGCTAGTGTCAGTCTGTGGGGTCAGGGGTGGAGGGAGTGGCCTCCAATCGGAAAGAGACGGACAAAGGGCAAAAAGTCCTGTATCAGCTACCAAGGGGCAAAGCCTGAGAGAAAACATTAAAGAAGGAAAAAGAGAAGAAAAAAGCTCCCTACAGGAAAGACAGAGCAGGAAGCGATGGGCTTGTGATATCAAGTGTAGAAGAGCCCCGACTCCCCTCCTGGGTGTATCTCAGAGCAGCTCAGAGCTTTACATTGCCTTCCCTGTCATCCCCCCCCCCAGGACAGTGACCCCCGATATTCCTGCTTGGGGTAGAGACTCACTGAGAGGACAAGCAGGGGGAGAGGCGGTGGATCAGCCAGACAAAGACCAGGAAGGTTCCTTGGCTCATGATTCTGAGAGAGGGAAGGCTTAGGACTCTAGTTTTAGGCTGAGAGGGAGCTAAAAGGACTTCTGATTCAACCTCCGCATTTTACAAATAAGGAAACTGAGGGAGTCACAAAGGAGGTAGATTTTGAACTGAGGTCTTCAAGGTGGACAAGGTGGCTTACTGGATAAATCTAAGAGCTTGGAGTTAGGAAGCTCTGATTCAAATCCTTCTTTAGGGACTTCATACTTTAGTAGACCTGGTCCTTTCCATTTCTTTCTTCGAACCTCAGTTTTCTCACTTATAAAATGATTAGATTGGATGCAATGACCCCTACGGTCCCTTCTAGCTTTAAGCTATGCTCCTATGACTCCGAGATTATCTAGTTCAACTTCTTGAAAGGAAACTGAAGTTCAGAGAAGGAAATTGAATTAGCCAAGATCACAGGGAAGAGCAGACTCAGAATATGAATTCAGGTCTTCAGACTCTATTCTAATTAAGGAGACCAACTCAGGGCTGCAGTTTCCATTTGTGGGCAGTTGTTCTTATGGTTGAGAATGCCTTAGTCTAGGGGAGTCCTTCTGGGAGTAAACTGGGACAGCCTCGCAATTGTGTCATGTGGGCTCAAGCCCAAGAGCAAACTACTACTGGAGAGAACAGGCTGCCTCATGGGTAGTCTGTGTAAGCATTTACTACTACCTTGTAGTAGTACTCCTCCTCCTAGTACTACCACCACTACCATTACTACCACCACCACCATTACAACAACAACTACTACTACTACTATGACTACAATTATTATTATTTTTATTTTGTTGAGACAATTGGGGTTAAGTGACTTGCCAGGGTCACACAGCTAGTAAGTATGAAGTTGTTTGAGGCCATTTTTGAACTCAGGTCCTCTTGTTTTCAGGGTGGGTTGCTCTATCCACTGCCCCTGTATGACTACTTTTATTATTATTACTACTACTACTAGTACCATTACCACCACTACTGTCACTACTATTACTATTACTACTATTGCTATGACTAATATTATTATTATTATTACCACCATCACCACTACTACTATCACTACTCCTACTCAGAATATTATTGCTATTATCAACACTTCTACTACCATTACTATTACTACTACCATCACCACCACCACTATTACTATCATTACTCCTACCCCTATTATTATTACTCCTACTCCTATTACTACTACTACCACTACTACTACCACCATCACCACTATTACTACTATTACTATACTCATTATCATGATTGGTTTCAGCATCTATCAAGATGGGAAGGTTCACTAGCCAATAGGATGGGAGTGGAGAGCAGAGACAGAGGTTCCAAAGAAGTTTTCCCACCTGGGACCTTCTTTCCTTTCTTTTTCTTCTTTCCTAGGGGCTCCGCTTTGGCTAACACCATTTCCCAGTACATCCAGGCCATTGTCCTTTTCCTGTATGTCGTGGTGAGAAAACTCTACCTGGAAACATGGGGAGGTATAGTGTTCTCTCTCTTACTGGTCTGACCCATCCAAGGGTCTTTCTGTTCACCCCAATCCCTGTGCCAGCAGTTACACGCGAGCCAATTCTGCAGCACACGTGGCATTTTAGGCCTAAAAAGTGTGTGTGGGCATGAGGATCATGGTCTAGAACTGTAAGGGACCTCAAAATCCCACTGGTCCAATTTTTTCATTTTTCAGATGAGGAAACTGAGAACCAGATTCCCTCAGGTAATAAGCTTCAAATATGGGGTTTGAATCCACATTTTTTGATTCTGTAGCCAATGTTCTTTCCCCCTACTCACCACCTCTTAATGAGTCATTATGCCCTTTCAACATTTTCCAGAACTTTTCTGCCTCATTTAATCTCCACAATAATACTGTGAAGCAATAAGAGATCAGGAATTAGGATTATTCTTCTCATTTTACAGATGAGAAACTTGAGGCTTCAAATAGTTGAAAAGAGGTTAGAATAGTTAAAAAGAAATTAAAGGTTCCAGAATAAGTTAGTGGCAAAAATGGCACCAGAATTCTGGTGGGGGATGAAGGGAAGTTCTCAAATTAGGCAGTGACCGCCAATGCCCTTGCCCTACAGAAGTTGGAAATAAACTAGAACAATTGAGGCTTTGCTCCAGGTGCTGACCTCTAGAGGGGCCTAATGTCTTCTCTGGGGGGCTTAATTGCTGCCCTGACTCCTTTCTCACCTTTGCACCTACCCAGTGCTTTGTCCCCAAGCTGTGACCCAGCTATTACTTCTCCCAGGTGCCTCCCAGCAGGCCAGGGAAATGGCGTCAGATGAATCCTGGGTCTGGGACAATGTGGGATCTGCTGGAGGCAGGGCAGGAGGGGATTCACAACAAAGCTGTTAACCAGTCCCATGGGTGGTAGCCATTGACACTCTTGTCTTCCAATTCCTGCCCTCTTCTGCCCACCATAGGGCACCCACTAGAGCCCTATTCTTTTATGGAATAATGGACAGAGCTCTAGATTTAGAGTCAGAAGCAGAGTGAAAATCCAACTTTCACTATCTATTTTCTATGAGTTCTTGGGCAAATCATTTTCCTGCTCAGGGCCTCAGCTTTCTCTTTTTTTTTTTTAAATAACTTTTTATTGACAGAATCCATGCCAGGGTAATTTTTTTACAGCATTATCCCTTGCATTCACTTCTGTTCTGATTTTTCCCCTCCCTCCCTCCCTCCCTTCACCCTCTCCACCAGATGGCAAGCAGTCCTTTACATGTTGAATAGGTTACAGTATATTCTAGATACAATATATGTGTGCAGAACCGAACAGTTTTCTTGTTGCACAGGGAGAATTGGATTCAGAAGGTAGAAATAACCCGGGAAGAAAAACAAAAATGCAAGCAGTTTATATTCATCTCCCAGTGTTCTTTCTCTGGGTGTAGCTGCTTCTGTCCATCTTTGATCAATTAAAGCTCTCTTTATCGAAGAGATCCACTTCCATCAGAATACGTCCTCAAAACAGTATCATTGTTGAGGTATATAATGATCTCCTGGTTCTGCTCATTTCACTCAGCATCAGTTCATGTAAGTCTCGCCAGACCTCTCTGTATTCATCCTGCTGGTCATTCCTTACAGAACAATAATATTCCATGACATTCATATACCATAATTTACTCAACCATTCTCCAATTGATGGGCATCCTTTCATTTTCCAGCTTCTAGACACTACAAACAAGGCTGCCACAAACATGGGCCTCAGCTTCCTCATCTGTAAAATGGGTATTGGACTAGATCTTTACCCTTGATCTTTTTCTAGAGAAAATGCTGTTATAAAACCCTCCCTCCCCCCTCCTCCCCAGGACAGTTGCTTTACTACACTGGGACAAGAAGGGAGACCTGGGTTCCACCTCAGATACTTAGCAGATATGTGATCCTAGCTTTATCTGGCCTCTCTGTGCCTCAGTTTCCTCATCTGTCAAGTGTAAAGGGCTGAAACTCTTGAGTTCATGCACTGAGGTCGGACAACCGAGCACTTAAGGCTAAGTACCAATTGGACAACACTCTATTAGCATATGCTTGGAAATGGCCCTTCCCACTATTCTGTGCTGGCTTGATCTTTTGGTGTATACAGAGAATTGTGGGAAGGATTAGGAGGTGGAGTAAGACAAGCCAGAGTCACTTGGGTGGTGGGGTTGGAAAAGGAAGGTCATGGAGATCCTGGGTCCATTCCCTTCACTTCTACCCCTAAAGACCAAGAATAAAGACCAAGGACTTTTGCTTATCCTGATTCCTGCTGATTCTAAGGTATCCAGGGGGCTAACTCGGTCTTCACAGTCAAGTGAGGACTCATTGGTCCCCCAAGTCTCTTCCAACTCTAAATCTATCCTATAACCCATCACCCCAATTTCCCATCTCCTCAACTCCCATGCCCTGTGTCTCACCTACCTCAGTCATGCATGCACGGGAAATGATCGTTCTTAGAGCTCCCATTATCTCAACTGAACTTGGCCCAGCCACTGGCCCTGCCCCCCACCCCAGTTCAGTCCAAAAGCCCTGGCACTCTCCCCTGTGCCTTATGGTTTCATCTGGGCTACTTCCATGCAAGGCTGGCTTTGCCGGGATTATTCAGGAGCCCCCAGGTTGGGGGGGCCCCTATGCTGCATGACATCACTCCAGCCCCTCCACTTTTTTTTCTTCTCAGGGTGGTCCCTCCAGTGCCTGCAGGAGTGGGAAGCCTTCTTGTCTCTGGCCATTCCGGGCATGCTCATGATATGTATCGAGTGGTGGGCTTATGAGATTGGGAGCCTCCTCATAGGTGAGACCTTGTCTTTTGCAGAGCTGTCAGCAGAGGCTGGAGGAAGGGCGGGAGAGCTGTTTCCTCCTATTTGGACGACTACCAGCTGGCAGATCCATCAGCTTTGTTCTGCTTGCCCCCAGTGGAAATTAGGGAGAGGTGGAGGTAGTCTCGATGTCGAGGAAATGTCCTCATAATGAGAGCTGTCTGTGTAGGGTCAGCTTTCTGGGGAAGTTTTATAAGACCATAGGATAATGACAGCTACTAAGAAACTGTCCTTTTAACGTTTGCAAACTGATTTATAAATATTTATAATTATTTTATATTATTTTATAATTATTTCAAATTTATCATCACAGATAGTAAATATGTAGGCCGAATTAGGAATTACATCTTCCAGACCTAACAATCTCTCCATTAATTGAGGTTTCGGCACCTTTTCCCCCTCCTTCACCCCTCTTCCTGGGGCCACCTGGCTTGTGTCTGGCACCATCCTATGTTCTTCAACATTTTGTTTTCTCCTAGGTCTGCTCAGCGTGGTGGAGTTGTCTGCCCAGTCCATAATTTATGAGGTGTCAACTGTTATGTACATGGTGAGAGCAAAAGTCTTGTTCCTTCTGAGCCTTGAAGGAAGAGGCAAGAGAGCTTAGGAATCCATGTCCCTTATCCTTGTAAACTTTCCCTATCTGGCTCCTATTGACTGTCCTTGGATTTAGAACTGGGATGATCTGATCCAATGTCTTCTTTTACAGAGGGGGAAACTGAGGCCCCAGCAACATAAATGGGTTGCTCCAGGACCCACTGGGGATTCACTTCTCTTATCTTCAGAGCAATGTGAATTTCTTCAGAAGATATTTTTATAATTACTTCAAAATAATCGATTTCTTTTCTATTTTATTTTATGCATTTAAGAATGTGATTCTGAGAAGGGGCCCATAGGCTTAGTCACTCTGCCAAAAGGGTTCTGGTTTTTAAAAAGGGCTAAAAATTCATGCTGCATTATTTTCCAGTTGAAATCTCTGCTCAAATTGATTACAATATTCTTCTACTTATAATTAAATTTAGGGCATTTCCAAGGCTGACAGTGAGAGGGGAATTTACAGGCTTGATATTTATTGATCATTTTAAGGCAGAGCCAAATTTTACCATTAGGCCTTGGGATAAGCTCCTTTCCTCTGCCTTCTTGCCTTCTTGTCTCTCAATCTCTCTGTCTCTCCTCTCTAGTTTTCTGTCATCCAAACACTTTTTATTTTTTTTATTATTATAGGTTTTTATTTACAAGTTATATGCATGGGTAATTTTTCAGCATTGATAATTGCCAAACCTTCTGTTCCAACTTTTCCCTCCTTCCCCCCACCCCTCCCCCAGATGGCAGGTTGACCAATACAAATTAAATATGTTAGAGTATAAGTTAAATACAATATAAGTATACATGTCCAAACAGTTTTTTTGCTGTACAAAAAGAATCAGACTCTGAAATAGTGGACAATTAGCCTGTGAAGGAAATCCAAAATGCCAGCAGGCAAAAATAGAGGGATTGGGAATTCTATGTAATAGTTCATAGTCATCTCCCAGAGTTCTTTCGCTGGGCATAGCTGGTTCAGTTCATTACTGCTCCATTGGAACTGATTTGGTTCATCTCATTGCTGAGGATGGCCACGTCCATCAGAATTGATCATTATGTAGTATTGTTGTCGAAGTGTATAATGATCTCCCGAAGTGTATAATGATCTCCTGGTCCTGCTCCCTTCACTCAGCATCAGTTCATATAAAGTCTCTCCAGGCCTTTCTGAAATCATCCTGCTGGTCATTTCTTACCAAACAATAATACT